>NW_017728918.1:51821746-51899917 GCF_001723895.1 Crocodylus porosus | reverse complement strand
GGCAACACCTGCATCCGTTGCTTTTGTGACCTGATCATAAAAGGCAATCAGGTTGGTCTGACATGACCTGCCCCTAATGAAACTGTCCTGGTTGCCCTTGAGCATCATCCCTGAGGCCAGCCCATTGCAGATGTGCTCCATGATGATCTTCTTAAAGAGTTTCCCTAGGATAGAGGTAAGACTGATGGGTCCTCCCTCCTCCCTTTTTTAAAGATGGGGACCATATTGGCTATCTTCCAATTATCCAGCACCTGGCCCGAGCACCATGCCAAGGGCCCTGCAATAACCCCTGCTAGATCCCTCCACACCCTGGGGTGGAGAGCATCTGGACCCGCTGATTTGAACACGTCCAGCCCCTCCAGAAGCTCTCTAATCTGGTCCTCCCCAACCTGAGGTCTGGAGGCGTTCCCCTTGAGTCCGTCTTGCATCACGGTGGGAAAGTCCCAGTCCCTGCCCAAGAAAACAGAGGTGAAGAATTGGTTAAAGAGGTCTGCTTTCTCCACTGGCACAACCACCAGATTGCCCAGAGGATCTTGCAGGGACCCCACATTTCCCAGTGCTTTCTTCATCCTCCCTATATATTTGAAAAAGGACTTTATATTATCTTTGATTTTGGATGCAAGTCCTAGCTCTATGTCCGCCTTAGCTTTCCTGACACCACCCCCACAGGCCCGAGCAGAGGAGGTATACTCCTTTTTGGAGCTAGCACCTCCCTTCCACCAGGTGTATGACACCTTTTTGGCAATCAGGCATTTCCATACAACCTTGGTAAGCCAGGGGAGCTTTTGGGCACTCCTGCCCGTTTTGCTTTTTGTTGGGATGGTTACCCCTTGGGCTCTGAGTATTGTCTCCTTAAGAAATTACCACTCATCTTGGGCACTGAGTTCCCCTGCCCTTGAGAACCTCAGCACCTCTCGCACTAATCTCAACTCGTTGAAGTTGGCCCTCTTGAAGTATAGGGCTACCGTCTTGCTGTTGGCCCTTGACACCCTGCGCTGGATGGTGAATTCCAGCAAGTGATGATCGTTATCACCCAGGTGGTCAAGGACCTGGAGGCCCCTTACCAGGTTGTCGCCTGTGGCAAGGACCAGGTCCAACAGGGTATTACCTCTGGTGGGATTGTGCACCTCCTGAATTAAGTGGAGGTCCTGTATCTTGGCCAGAAACCTCCTGGAACGGTCTGACCTGGCTGACTGTTCCTCCCAGCAGATGTAGTTGTCATGGGTGATTTAAATTACCTGGACATCCCTTGCCTTAAGTGCCTCTGCAAGCTGGCCTGAAAATTCCTGGTCCAGCTCCTCCCCTTGGTTGGGGGGTCTGTAGTAGACCCCCACCATTAGATCCTTCTCCCCATGGCCCCCTTGTATCTTGGCCCAGAGCACTTCCGCTTGCCCCTCCTCTGACCCCATGCTGGCAGAGGATGTGTATTTCTCCTTGACATAGAGTGCCATAGCCTCGCCTTTCCTTCCTTCTCTATCCCGCCTGTAAAGCCTATAGCCCCTAATGCTAACTGCCCAGTCATGGGATGAATCCCACCAAGTTTCTGTAAGCCCTATTATGTCTGGGTCTGAACTGGCTATTCTGAGGGCGAGTTCCTCCTGCTTATTCCCCATACTACGAGCATTGGTATATAGGCATTAAAGGCTCTGTCTAGCTGCGTGTGCCACCCCCTGATTTGGGAGACTGTTTGGACCCCTGTTTCTTACCTGGGCACTCCTAGCATTTGTTACCTGTCTTGTTCTGGTGGTGTCTCCTTGTCTTCCTGTGGTCCCCTTCCCCGGCGATGCTAGTTTAAAGCTTGCCGTACAAGATCAGGCAACGTGGAAGAAAAGACACGCTTGCCTTTAGGAGGGAGGTGAATCTCATCTCACCCCAGCAAGCCCCCCACCCGAAAGCATGGGTCATTATCAAAGAACCCAACACCTGCCTGGCAGCACCAACTTTGATATGATTTTTTTCAAACCATTGTCAATCTATGTCTTAAATAAACTCTACATAACTTTTTTTTTTTTTGCTTTTGCATATAATAAAGATTTATCTTATAAAATATAATTTTACATTAGAAAGTCTACAGACAAACAATCATGGGTACGTAAACATGTTTGTGGTATCCAAGCTATGATCACACAGCTTACTTTAAGCTGCATGACTGTAGATCAGGTGGGGCATGTACACACATTTGTTTATGGTGGCCGCCACACCAGGAATTCAACCTATGTAAGATGGAGTGAGGGGAGGAGTTGACAAGATTGGGGTACCCTAAGAAGTCCCTGGGGAGGTTTGGTGGGTATGGGGAGGGGAACTGGCAGGACTGAGGAATTCTGGCAGGTCTACAGAGGGGTTCATGGGTTTGGGGGAGTTCACTGTATGGGGATGGGGGCACTGGTGGGGATAAAAACATCACTTTCAGGCTTGGAAGGACAGGGAATCTTATTGAAATTGTGGTTCTGATAAGATTTCAGCAGCATTTGAAGCATAACTAGGAAACAAGCCCCTTATAATTCATATCCAGTTTGGAACCAAAATTATAGAAAGAAGTTCAGCTTTTAGATCTGAATCTGAACTTGAAACAAACAGAAAAATTCAACTACTGATATTTCGAATGGAACTCAAATCCACAAAGTGGAAGCATATTCAAAAAAATACATGAACCCAGACTATGTGAGTGAATGTGATTTTATAACCTCAGGACTGTCTAATATCTTTAATAAGGAGATACATCTATTTCCACTTTCAAACACTGAATTTGTCTGTAAGGGCTGTAAGAAGAAACTTATACTATGAATCTCTCATTCAGGCATCCTAATCTTAAACTACCTTCAAAAATTTGCCTATGGGTGTTTTTTTGCATCCAAAGGCCTAACACTATTTTAATTACATATGAATCTCCCCTCATCTCAAGAGATTAGGCATCTGACTAAGGCTGCACTTCAGGCACTTCGATTCACTTGCAGACCATAATTCCTAGTTCTTCTTCTGAGGGTGGGAACTGATTTAATCATGCTTCCATCCATCTCTGTAAGTGTCTAGTGATTAGAGCTCTGTCCTAGGGTATGGATAAACTGAGTTATAACACTGCCACAATTTTAGGGAATTCAAATACATATTTTCCACTTCCCATGAGACTGCTATATTTACCAAGCTGGTTAAGCAAGGACTGATACTGCCTTGAGCAGGAGACTGGATTAGATGATCTCATAAGGTCTCTTCCAGACCCACTTTCCAGATCCTATGAGAACCAAGCCCCAGACTCCTTGACATGTGTCTATACAGCCCACGACTCAATTCAGCCCCATTCGGATGGCTGAAGTGACAAAAATAGCCTACGTCATAATTATATACTACTCATTCCAGAGCAAAGAACAAAAAACTATAACTCCCCCAAAACAGATTCCAACCCCCCAACTGTGTACAATGTATTTAAAATCCTGATGAAAACAAATTGTCAATAATGTAGTGCTTTGTGTATATGTTAAATATATACTACTATTCATTTTCTTCATATTTTAGTCTTTCATTCATGTGTTTTGTTTATTGTTTTACAGTCATGTTAATCATATTTTAATCACAGTTACTACTTGCTCTATGAGCCAGATTGACTCCCCCATGGGAGAAGTATTTGAAGGCTGAGATGAGCTTTATTCTTTTGTTCCCATTTTCATGAATGATATCTATGATGCACATAGCTCAAGGAAACATTTAATCCAGACACAATATTACTCAATGAATAGATGAATGAAGCATGCCATTTCTGCATGCTGTAACTCATTTTTACATACCTATAAGCAGTGTGGTACATATCTGAATAACACTGGAATTCCTTTGACATTGAAATATATTGCTTAAATTGAAAAAAGAGTACACTCATCAACAAACAGGGAGACAAAGAACTATGGCATGAGTTATTGGCTTCCTGTCATTTTTTTTTTTTTTTTTGGAGAATTGGGCAGTAATTTAGTTGTGACCTACAAAATTAATAGCTATATGTTTGAGGTCACTTGTAAATTCATGCAAATTCTGGAACTGTAATATTAATCTCCACCCAACTATTTCCTCCTCTGACTTTAAGAAACCATGAGTGACAACTGTGTTAACCCTTATTAAAGCTGATCAGGAAATGGTACATTGCAAGCCTTTTTTAAGATTCCAGATATTTTCTGGTGCTATATTAAGATGATTTCATTTAAAAATGATTTCATTTAAATTATTTCATTTAAAAAAAAAACCCAAAACAAAAAGAACCCCACCCCCAACATTAGTATTTGAACTACTTCCTCGGTTGTGGGAACTTAAATTCAAATCTCTGCAATAATGAATACTTAATTATTCATACAGAGTGGTATGATCCCATTAGGAAACACCGGCCTGCAGCAATTAATAACTATTGATTAGAAGATTTTTCTGGCATGTAAAAGATCAAGGTTCAGATTGGGATCTTGAACCTAGGTTGCCCTCAAGGCAAGCAATCAACAGATTATTCAATCAACAGATTACTCTGCATTCTCTAATTTCTGGCTGAAATTCCATCCTGGGCCTGAGAAACATTCTGTGATTAATGTTTAATCAAAATAAATGTAATTAGATAGCAAAGTAGCACCTAGATGTCTAAAGGAAAAATAGGATTTGTGTCTGTCTTCAAAAAAGATTTCTTTTTCACTGAATCAACATTTTTCAATCTCATATTGTTCCAATATACATTTCCTAACCAACTGAAGTCTTCACAGCAGATGCTTAAACCAATCCATTCTCAAAATATAGCTCAACAGAAATTGAACTTCATTCTTGTATGCTGTTATGGCTAGATTTTGATCACAGCTGAACAACATACAATAGAAATAAGGATGCAAAGGGACCTATAAGCCTAAAAATATTCTGCACTGATTTTCTTGACACTCTTTACAGGGCCAGTCCCCTAAAATTCAGTTTTAATGTTCTCCCCACCACCACCCCTAGAAGCCAGTAGCATTCATGTTGGGAGGTGGAGAGGGGAGAATGTCCTGAGTCAGCAAAGCCCTGATAATCAGCAAATCCCTTTGTATCTTTGAACCATTACAGATTCATTAAAGGAAAATTGAAGAATGCGTAGCACTTCAGAAAGGACCTGCTATTATTGCCATTATCTCTGTTGTCCAGTTTTATTTTCCCTAGGGCAAGCTTGTCCCCACAGGAAACAACATAAACAATAAAACACACACATGCAAAAACAACAAATAGTTGAATGAAAACATGTAATCCTTCTTTAGGGCCTGAGATGTCAGCCCCAGATTTGTGTTGCCTCCTGAACACCACAGTCTTCTTTTCCTTCTCAGATACCCTCCTTCAGAGCTTTTAACTTCCCATAGGGCCAGCCAATTATCCCCATCAGCTGTCCCTGTACTTCTAGCAGGCAGGCTCTTTACAGTTGACCTTTTAACCCCCTGTGATTAAGCTGTAGCCCTTGAGCCATGTACCTAATTGTACTATACCTGTATCAAATTTCCTAGCTATAATGAACATTAAAACTTATCCTTCACTGTGTAGTTTTAATGGACTGTATTAAAATAATAAGTGATCGCAAAATTATACACACACACATATGCACATACATATCTGTTAGAAAGTATACATTTCACCAGAGTAATTAAAGATGAAACAATACAGTGATGAATCAAGGTCACAAGTAAAAATAAAAACAAATAAATAAATGTATTTAAAGGTTCAGGCTGACAAAGCAGGTATTCAAATAAATTTGTGAATTTGATAGAAGAAAAAAATTGTTCTCTGCAAATCCTATGCTTTGAAATTGAAAGAGGAATCATTTTCCATTAATATGAAACCCCAAGCTGAATTCCAGATACTACAGCTGGAATCATCCGAGATGCTCAAGGATATGATGTGTCTACTCTGGTATTAAATACTTGATCAAGGAATATTGTTGAGGACAGGCAGTGAACTTATCTTGGCTAGTCTTAAGGAGCTATGGACACTGGAATGATTTCTCTACAGTTCATCACTTCAGTGCTTCCTCTTTATATCTCAGTGCTGTCACAGCAACATTTTTTCTGCTCTTGTTACTCCTTTCTTTCTTCACACACAATAGCACAGAGCTTACAAAGATTTAACATAGAGATGATCACTAAAGAGTAGCTACTAAATAACAGTTCTTGAATCCTGGAGACACTCATTACTGTAAATAGATATATTTCCAGGAGTTAGTGAGCTTTTAAAGGCTTTGTTTCCTTGTAGCCATGAATACATTCAGCACATTCACACAGTAATGCAGCAGGGAAACAACACTCCCATAACAAAATATGAAAACAAAACTATCTTCTATCTTATTTCTTAATAATTTTGGCTTGTGTTTACTACTGGAACCAAAAAATAGAATAGCATGGGCAGGGATCACAGTATTAGCAGGATTTATTATACAGCAGCACACTGGAGAGAGATTACTCTAACTGATCACCAGTCTTTTGCCTCTTCTTTCTGTAGATGGGAAGTGTAGGATAGAGAGGTGCTTAGCTTGTTGGCATCAGAGAGAAAGAAATCAGATTTTTTAGTTTTGTTTTTCTGCATGATCTTGGTCTTTATAGAGGCCACTTCTCCTTTACTCCATCATAGGAACCACTTTCAGGTAGATGGTCTGTATACTGTAAATACAACCAGCAAGCTTGCAATGATCAAACTGTAAGCCTTAGGCCTATTTGGTGACCACAGCCATGCGCCTAGCCCACTATGTAACTTGTGGCCGCAATGGAACTAAGGTCACCAACTAAATACTTGGAACAATGAATGAAACATGGAAGAAAACAGGGCGTGCTCTGCAAGCCTTAGGAGTGTATGGAAGGATCCACTCATGAATCCAATATCATTTGTTATAACAATTTGGCAAATGTTCTCCAAAAAAACACAGGACAATGTTTGGGGCTGTGCCTTTTCTCTGGGATAATGAATTCCAGAGTCCACTCTTACAATATATAAAAATAACTTTAAAAAACAGCAGCATATCCAATCTCACTTAAAATATTCCTTCATTAATTCATTATAAATACCTCCTCACACAACACAGGAAAATGTAAGAAGCAGTTGTGGGATTTAATTCTATGCACACAGAAAAAAAATCAGAACAAAAAACCTTGAACTTCTCCCCAACTTGTAGACACAAAGTTGCTTTTACATCTTTTCAAAATACATTTTATTCACTGTGTAGAACAAATATGTCATCCCAAGCCCAGCTCAATATGGCTCTACGATCCTCTCAGTATTCATGGGAGTGGAGAAAATCTTTTTTACTATATAGGAAAAAAAGAAAATGAGTTAGAGCCTGGGAAGTAGCATAAAACAGAAACCTAATGTTTTTAAGTATGGGTTAGATTTCAAATATAAGACATCCTATAGCTCCTTATGAAGGTTTATCACTTTTGAACGACAGGTAACTTGTTAGTATCATAGATTTCCTGGTGAAAGCATACATTATATTTAGACTTGTATTTACTTTAGAAATAGATTATATATATTTAGACTTAGAACTCTAAAAGAAGGTGGCTGTCCAAGTGGTTTTGTTGTTTTACAGTTTATGTAAAAAATAAAACCATGCAGACTGTTGAAGTAAAATGTAAACTAATCTATCATCAATAACTCAGGCCAACTAAACCCTCAAACAATTTCTCATCATTCCTGTTACATCCCTATTAAAATGTTAAAAATACTAGTAATAAAAAGGTTGCACTTTACAACATGTTTTGAAGCTCATCGTATTAGGTTATTTTGACAAAAGGAGAACTGAATTTCAAAGTACTGCACCTAAGGAAAGAATATCCTATCAGCAGCTGCTTTCTCTTTATACTAGTGGGACTTCAGCTGAACCTCTCTGCTGAGATCACTTCTATGGCACAGGGAGAGAGGTAGTCTCTTTGGTATAAAGCTGTTTCAGCATTCCCATATACTCCGGTTATGAATATTTTCTGAAAATGTTCCTAAAAGTCTGTTACTGGAAGACACAACGTTCTTTGTTTCTGCATTGCCCTAAGGCATGCATGATGGTAATGAAACTACTTATTCATTTCCTAAACCAAAGTATGGTCTGTGGACTCCCAGTGAACCATGGAATACATGATGATGGTCCACAGAGAGTGGGCTGGTCACTGGGTGCCAGATTTCCCCCTTGTTTCCAGCAGCTTTATGTTTTTAAAATAGCTATAAACGCAATAAATACTTTCCTAATATAACTTTCCCTTATAAGCAAAGGGCAGCATAGACTGTGAATATGAAGGAAAATGACTCACAAATTTTGAAGAGGAAGTGAGATTACTGAAACAGTTTCTGTTTAATATGTAAAATCTTTGAGTTGTAATATTTAGACAGACACTTGATACAGAAAGTTATTGATATAAAAGTGTCTATATATGGTGCCTGCCAATTTAGAAGTGAAAGTGAATAAGCGTTAGTTGATAAGGGAAGGTGATGTCCTCAGAGAATTATCTGAATCTCATTAGCTTGAGGGGGAAAAAAATATTTAAAATTATTATTGGCTGGCTAAAGATAGTAAAAAGTAATATTTGACTATGTGAAAGTCAAAGTACTAGAAGAAACTGGCCTCTCAAATTGTGAAAAAGTGAGGAATTACTGGCCAAATAGTATACAATACATTCTTTTGATTTTAGGTATTGATAACTATTGATAAGAAATAAATTATGCCACATTATTTTCTTCATGTAACTATTTCAAGCAGGCTTTTTCAATCAGCAAAAAATACCTTCTGGTCTGTCTTGTCCCAGAAAGTCCTAAAACTGGTAGCCAAGACTCTTCATGACTTAAACTTCAACTCCTGAACACATACGACTCTCAAGCTTTAAAACTAAATACAGGAGGATAAGAGAAGACTGTAGCATCTGCCTCCTACTAGCCACTTCCTCACCCCTCAGTGATCTGTTACTTGAATTGCTGACTGGCTCCTGAAGTAATTTTAAACCTGTTCAAATCTGTAACATAACAGAAGTTCAGTGCACATAAACTGCTTTCAAAATGGCTGAAGTCAATTTAAGATTAACCTAGATGGATGTTGTAGTATCAGACTTTACTGATTTAATTTAAATCTATTTATTAAACTTCTATCCCAGTCCTCTTGATTCAAGTTAACTCACCATTCCCCAGCATCCCAGGATGCTTTGAACCTGCCTTGCAACCCTGTTGCATGGTGGATAAGCTAGCCTTGGCCCAACAGTCTGCTCCAGCTGAGCAGGGAGGCATGCTGTAGTGACCCCCAGCTTCTAGTCTGGGCCACTCAGGCATGTGGCTGAATTTCCAGAATCAAAAGTGAATATCTGTTCATTTGCTTATCATTTCAATCTATGCAATTTAGACTAATCTGCAAAGATTGAATCAATTCAGCTTCAGGCTTTTTGACTGCCTGTGCTTACCAGCCTTATTGCTTACACTCTAAAACACCAAAACAAAAACAAACAAAAAAACCCACTTATCCCAATGACTGTCTGGCTACCCATGACAGCACAATACAGATAATAGATACCTGCACTGGCTGGGCTCACTTGAAAGGATGGAGGGAAGGGGCACACAGATTGACAGCAGGTCTTCCTGAATTTGCTGAATTTTCCAAATTTCTCTCCACCCTATACTCTCTATTTATAGATAGCTTATTCTAAATATTCTAATAAATGTTCTCTGATTGGTTTTATTTACATTTCTGTGTTTCCCTTAAACTTTAGGGGCTGGAATGAATGAGGTCTCCTGTAGACTTGGAAGGTATCAATTAGTTTGGATTTATGATCCTATGAAAGTTACAGCTCTGGTGGAGAAGAATTCTTATCTTCTTCCTTTCACCTCATGGAATGATTTTCAACATTGTTCTAGTTCTTCTTTACCCTAAGGTAAAGTTTACAGTAGTCTCTGACAGGGCTCTTTTGTTTTTACAACTTGTTTAAGAACATCATCACATATATCTATAATAGAAAACAACATCTAATACACAGAATCATAAAATTATAGAAAACTAGGGTTGGAAGGGACCTCAGGAAGTTATCTAGTCCAATCCTCTGCTCAAAGCAGGACCATCACAGATGATATCAGCTATATACATCTGGTTACACTAATCATTACTGTAAGTTAAACTACAATGTTATATATTTGAATCATCTAATTTAAGGCCTTGTGTAATTTAAGGCCCTGCGTTCTCAGTAGTGATCTAGGGAAGGGATCAGAAACCAATAGCCTGCAGACCAAATCTGGCTTGCGAAGAGGTTGGATACAGCCAATGATTTTCCCAGCATACAATCAGTGACATGGAACTCTGCGGTGCTGCCCATCTCTGTCACAGTACCCTCCTCCACATCCCTCCCTGGTGCCCTCTCTTGCCTGTGCTAATTTTTGCTGCAAAGGCAGTGGGTATCTGCAGTAAGGATAAGTACAGGTGGCTTGAGTTCTCCATAGGGAGGTAGAGATTTGTAGCCTGGGGTGACCAAAGGTTGAAAATCCCTGATCCAGTGTGTTAGAAAAGAAACCTTATGATATTGGCTTGGTTTATTCAGCTTATTGAACAGAAAGTTAAGAGAAACTTTGATTACTGTGCTTAAAAATATTTATCTTAGAGTGGGGAGTTTCTGAACTTTGCTGACAAAGGCAAAATAACAAGATCTAATGGATTGGAGTTGAAGTTAAATTAATTCAACCTTGAAATAAGATGGAATTGCCTACCTGTGGGGATAATTAAACTTCAGAAGAGCTTCTCAAAAGAGTTAGTGTGGCCTCACCATCACTTAATGTCTTTAAGGTGAGATTAGCTATCTCTACAAAAGTTATTCTTTAATCCAATTTCATGAAATTATGCTATAGTCTTTGTGCAGGGCATCAGCCTGGATATATATGGTGATCCTGTCTGGACTTTGCATCTATGGCTTTTCCATTCATTTTAACCCTTCATGAGCTATAGAGAGAATGTGAAGCTCTGTGATTCTCCTCAACATGCTTACAACACTTAAAGGTCAGGCTTAAAGTCAGTCCTGATACATGTGATCCTAATAGCCTCACCTGGTTAAGAATACAAGCTTCTGTAATGCCTTGTCAAAATAAAAGGAGTGATGGGAATAATATTTATGACATTATGAACATACTTGCAATCCCATGCAGGATATATAGGAACATAACAGTATAGGGCAGCCACGGCAGAGATTTTATTAAGGAAATCCTCTTGACTTACCACTAGCAGGTCTTGCCATTTTATACACACTAAGGTCACTGACAGATGTTAAATTAAAGGTGCAATGGGATCTGATGTACAAGCTCAACAATAGTGCCTCCTGCAAGGCCATACATGCATAGCAGAAGGCGTGATTGTGGGATCAGGGATCAGATCCTGATCATGCTGAGTTTCCCCTGTACTGGCAAATAGAAAAAAATGGCTCTTATGCTCCCACAGCCAGGAACAATGGTTGATAAGCACTCCTATCTGGAAGAAGCACACTTGCGCCAAAGGTTTCAGGTGCTCCTAAAGCTGGGAGTGTTGCGTGGGGTTAGAGAGCTTCTGGAGGGGCTGGACATGTTCAAGTCAGCAGGTCCAGATACTCTCCACCCCAGGGTGTTGAGGGAGCTAGCTGGGGTTATTGCAGGGCCCTTGGCATGGTTTTATGCGCACTTGTGGTGCTCGGGCCAGGAGCCAGATGACTGGAAGATAGCTAACGTGGTCCCCATCTTCAGAAAAGGGAAGAGAGAGGACCCAAGCAACTATAGGCCTGTCAGTCTTACCTCTATCCTTGGGAAACACTTTGAGAAGATCCTCAAGGAGCACATCTGTGATGGGCCGGCTTCAGGGATGATTCTCAAGGGCAACCAGCATGGTTTCATTAGGGGCAGGTCATGTCAGACCAGCCTGATTGCCTTTTATGATCTGGTCACAAAGGCAATGGATGCAGGTGTCGCCGTGGACGTAGTCTTTCTAGACTTCAGCAAGGCCTTTGACACCATCTCCCACCCCATCCTCATTAAAAAACTAGGTGACTGTGGCATTGATGCCTACACAGTCAGATGGATTGCAGATTGGCTCAAGGGTTGTAGTCAGAGGGTGGTGGTGGACAGATCATATTCAACCTGGGGGGAAGTGGGAAGCAGAGTCCCCCAGGGCTCGGTCCTTGGGCCTGCGCTGTTCAATTTCTTCATCAGCGATTTGGACGACGGGGTGAAAAGCAACCTGTTTAAATTCGCTGATGATACCAAAATTTGGGGTGAGGTGAGCATGCTAGTAGGGAGGGAAAGATTGCAGCAAGATCTGGATAGGTTACAGGAGTGGGCTAACCTAAACAGGATGCATTTCAATACTGACAAGTGCAGGGTGCTGCACTTAGGCAGTAGAAACCAGCAGCACACTTATAGAATGGGAAACTCCCTTCTAGAGATCACGGAGGCAGAAGGGGATCTTGGAGTCATTATTGACTCCAAGATGAACATGCGAGGTCACGGTTGGCAGGGCTGACCGGACCTTGTCGTGCATCCACAGGTGCATCTCAGGTAGAGCCAGGGAGGTGATCCTTCCCCTCTATGCAAAGCTGGTCAGGCCACAGCTGGAGTACTGCGTCCAGTTCTGTGCACCCCATTTCAGGAGGGATGTGGACAACATTGAAATGGTCCAGAGGAGGGCCACCCGCATGATCCGGGAACTACAAGGCAAACCCTACACTGAAAGACTGCGGGACCTAAACCTGTTCAGCCTTCACAAGAGATGGCTGAGGGGGGACCTGGTAACTGTCTATAAACTCACTAGCAGGGACCAGAAGGGTTTGGGGGAGACACTGTTTCCCCTAGCGCCCCCTGGCATGACAAAGAATAATTGACACAAATTATTGGACAGTAGGTTTAGATTAGACATCTGCAAGAACTACTTCACAGTTATGGTGGCTAGGAGCTGGAACCAACTTCCTAGGGAAGTGGTGCTGGCTCCTACCCTGGGGATCTTTAAGAAGAGGCTTGATGCCTACCTGGCTGGACTCATTTGAGTCCAGTTTTTTTTTTTTCCTTCTCCTGCCCAGGTGGGGGGTTGGACTTGAAGATTTACAAGGTCTCTTCCAACCCTACTTCTATGATTCTATGGTTCTATGATTGGGGCTCGCATCCAGGACAGCTTTGAAGAACTAGGGCTTCTGGTGAGCCCCCTGGCTGGGAGCCTCAGTCAGCTGACTGGGGGTCCCAGACAGAGGAGGGCAAAGAAGCTAAGGGATCTGAGGCAGTTCTTAGTTTGGAAGCCTGAACCAGCTTCAAGGGGAACCAGAGGAACCATCAATTCCCATGCACTCTCCAGAAGAACAGGAATCCTGTTTCCTGGGTTTGTAAACCTGACCACATAAAAAACTAAATAGGTGTTTGCTTGCATGTAATTCCTGGAAACAGAAATGTGGAGTATATCTTCCCCATGTTTAAGCCATAATAGCTAAAAAAGTTAGGGCACTTGCCTGGAAGCCATATGCCCACATTCAAAACTTCCCCTCCCAATCCCTGCCCCCTTGTCTAGGGGCATTTTCAACCTTCAGCTTATTGATATTGAAGCATAATTTTCAATCTGGGTGTATGGCTTCTAACTACCATAACACAGGTCAGGCAACCCAGTTCTCTTTGCATTCCTGTTGAAATTCTGCTACTTTGAAGAGCAGCACTTAAGAAATATCCCAGCGAGGCAGATAAGGGCCCAGGATAGATTCCTGATCCCTCTTCCTTCCAGGGTAACAGCCATCTCACTGAGCCACCTATCCTTTGACTTGTTCTTTACCTCCCAGCCCATTATAGCTCCCTTTCATGAATCCTAGAGTGAAGGGGAGAACTTCAAAAGAAGCACAGAGAAAGGGGTGTGCATAATATATGACCTGTGGTGGTTAGAGCGATGTTGTGGGAAATCAAGAAATCACATGCAGGGCAAAACCTCCTGAAAATTACAGTAGACTAAAACTCAGTTCTCCAGCTTGCCAGGTGTGTATCTTAGTCACTTCAACCCATTAATTATAGTTTGGGGCCACAGATGCTTATGCATAGCCACAAGGGGGGCTCGTACATTTACCCAGGACAGGGGTGGGCAATTATTTTGGCTGGAGGGCTGCTTAACTACTTCTGGTAAAATGTTGAGCGCCACAAGGTTAGCCTTGCTGCTTGATGGAAGCCCTGCCCCATGAACACCATCTTGGGCCTGGAAGTCCCACTCCTAACCCCTGAGTTTTGCAACCAGAATTCTCTTCCACTCTTGCCCCCAGGAGTACTCCTTCTGGGACCAGTACACCTTTTGGGCCATCTTGGAACCAGAAGAAAACCAAATCATACACTAAAATAAAACATCTACTATTACATTTTTAAATTTTATTTCAAAAGATATTTTGTCCTGGTTTACATGTTTGTATAGTGTATATGTGGGTAATTGCATAATAGCTCACAATAAAGTTTTACTCTTGTATATTGTGTGTGTGGGGGGTGGTAATTTGTGGGGGGGTTGTGAAGGGATATGGGAGTATGTGGGTTTTTTGGGGATGGTTTGTGAAGAGGTGTGCAGGTGTGGGGGGGTGTATGTGGGTGGCTGGCTGTGGGATTTTTAGGTGTGTGTGCGTTCCCCCAACGCATGACTTCCCATAGCACTCAGACCTCACTGCTGGGGACAGCAGTAGGAAGCAAGTTGGGGTGCTCCTGGCATGCTGCAAAAAGAGCCCCCAAGTGGCGTGCAGCTTCAGCTGAATCCAGGGAGCTGCACATGGCAGCACAGAACCCACCTTGCCTGGTCCAGCTGGCTGGAACAGACCTTCAACCTGCATTGGGACAGCTCTGTGCTTCCACATGGGGCTTCCAGCACTCCAGTGGGGAGCCGCACATGGAGGCACAGATCCTGCCCAACCTGATGGCATGTGGACTGGTAGCAGTGGGGAGTCATGTGCCATCGGGTAGGTGGGCTCTTTGCCTTCATGTAAAGCTCCACATGTAAAGAGGAATGGAGCCAGTCTGGCCTGAAGGCATGTGACTTCCACCTCTAATGCCAGAAGCCCCATGTGCTGGCATGAAACCAGCCTGGTTTGGATCAAAGGTGTGCATTAGTAGGCTGGGCTGGGACAGTTCTGTGCCACCATGTACAGCTCCCAGGATTAAGCCAGAGCCACATGCCACTAGGGGGCTCTGTCTGCAGCAGGGTAGGAGTGCCCTGAGGGGGAGCCCACACCCATGCAGAAATCCCACTCCCACTCCTCCCCTGTAGGCAGGAGCTCCTATCCCCACTCACCAACTGTCCAGTCATGCACCATCATACTCAGTGCCTCCACATAGTGCTCTCAGATGGAGTGCTGGGAGCCCCCACATAGGGGAGGTACAAAGCCCATCTGGTCCAATGGTGCATGACCTCTGAAAGCCCACCTCCTGCCGGCTTTCAGATGGGCAGCCATAGAATGACCTGGCGGGCCAGATTCCAACTTGTTGGCCATATTTTTCCCACTCTTGGTACAGTGTATAACCTACTGGGCGTACTCAGCCATATGGCACCACAAATGATGCAAGTTGTACATTAATCAGTGCTTGGTGCTGCTAACTTGCAGTGCCAGGGCAAAATTTGCCTCTGGGATTTTCCAGTAGCAAAAAAATGAAGCTCAAAAAAACCCTGTAAAAAAAGCAGTGCAAACTACATGGAAGTGATGTAAACCACACAGAAGTGGCAAGCACTGAGACAAACACAGAGACAGGGCAGCAGGCAGCCCAGAGCTGTCTGCTCTTCCATCTCTGCATGCTGTGAAGCCCCTGTGCTAAGGTATTCTGCACCCCAACCAGTTGCTTCCTGGCTGGCTGGGGTGCAGGGTGTCTCAAGATGGTAGATCTGGCAGCCTTGGGATTCATGTGCCTTAGGCTGTTTTCTCTCCCATCGTGAAGCATCCTGCACTCTGTCTTTGCACTTGTTCCAATGCTCTCCATTTTGGTGTGGTTTGGACTATTTTTTGTCCAAGTTTTTTTCTGGGGTGTGGCTGGCTGGGTCTCAGTGTTCCTCATCATGGGGAATCCATGTTCCTTAGCTTGGCCACTCCACACAAAGACAGGGCACACCAAGGCTAAGGCTGCCTGCTCCCCCATCTTGAGGCACACTGCACCCCAGCCAGGTGAGGAGCAGCTGACTGGAGTTCAGGGTGTCTCAGTGCAGGGGCTCCACAGCACACGGAGATGGAGAAGCAGGCAGCCCTGGGATGCCTGTTCCTTGCCACCCCATCTCCATGAGCTACTCCTGGCTGGCTGGGGTGCAGGGTGCCTCAGCACAAGGGATGGCAATCCCCTCCCCTGTAGCACATGAAGCACCACAACAATGTGTCCTGCTGCAAAGCACACAGGCAGGGGTGTGCACTAGGGCACAAAGTAGGGGCACAAATTTGTGCTGCTACTATTTGTGCTGCTGTAAAGGCATGCCCTTGCTCATGTGGACCTGACCAGGGTGGCCAACTTGTGGCATGAGTGCCACAAGTGCCAGGAGAAGCCCATGTGTGTGGCATGCAATAGATCAGTGAAGGGACAGGAAGCACAACAGCAGATAGAGCAGGAAGCAGATGACAGAGCAGGAAATCAGTCAGAGACCACAGACTAGGGAGTAGAAAGTGAAGCAACAGATTGAACAGAGGAAAATGATTTGGCATTTGGGGAGGATGTGGAGCTTGTGACTTGCCTGTCCCCACTGTTTTAGCCCAAGAAGTTTTATTTTACTGGTTAATAATAGAACTGCCTAAACTTTGCAGCATTCATTTTATTCATTAGAGTAAGCATTCATATTTGATGGGTTTTGGGGGGGTTTTTGGAGAATCAAAATCTTAAATCTTCAAGAGGACCCTTTGATAGTCAGTTCACTCTCTCCTGTCAAACCATTCCTTCTTTAGTCATTGCCTATCTTGTATTTGTTAAGGAAGGTTTCAAGGTTTGCTTGTAAAAAGCAAGTGAGGTTGAGTTACTAGGATTTGCTATTTTGTATTTACCATTTTAATTAAAAGTGTCATAATGTTTCTGATTTCTGTGTTCTCATTTTAAAAAAAGACTGTTTTGTCAGAAATTTCTTAAAATCCATTGTCTCCACTAGAGAAAAAAAGGCACATCGTTCTCCACTAGAAAAGGAAAAAGCAATCGAGATATAGATCTGAATCAAAACGCAATTCTGTGTTTTCAAAATTTTTGGTTTTGTTCTAATGAGTAAAGAAACTATATAAATCTTGAGAGTTATCATGAAATCAAACTGCTATTCTTTGGGCACCTTCAATGTTTTATCTTAAATTGTATATTTATGTTTTTAAACAATTTGAGACATGATAGACAAGTACTATTTATTCTTATCAGAGTTACCAGTATTGCCCTGCCTTCATTTCGTATACATATCTCTTACACCCTTTATGTCTCGTTTTAAACAAGGTGATAAACCAATTGAGCCAGAAATCTTGCATTTCTGTGATAAGCAAAATGAGGCCCTAAGGCTGCAAGCTATTATGCTAAATAGTAAATGTAGTAAATATTGATAACTGGAGAAAAGTATGTTCCCTGGAATCCAAACTGTGAATAACTTCATTCCAGGCTTCATTTTTTTCTCTCTCTTACCTAGCTCTATGTAAATATCATACTGGCTTTGCTCACGGGTTTGTAGTTCAGTACAATTACTTATCACAATGTTACTTAGTTCTTATTGTTGTCATGTGATTGGGAAGATGGAAACACTTTGAAGATGTAGCAATCACCATAATTTCGCCCACTGCCAAGGAAATTAGCTGCAGGATGTCAAATTGGGCTTAACGATATGGGTCCTTCTGAACTTCTTACAGTTGTTGGATTCTAAAAATTGGGGGAAAAATAAAGAAAGACAACACCTTCTTTCACTTACGACAAACTAACAATCTGAGCACAAAATTGTGAGGTGAACATCTGGCCAGAATAATCCACTTCTTTGTGACATACACCTCTGATTATTGCATTCAATACACAGAGATATGGGCATAATTCTTTATAATGCTGAATTTCTTTCAAAATGAGGGCTTTTCACTTCCTTAACAACACCAGCCACCTGCCTTCATTTCTGACACATTTCTGTAACACCCCTTTTTGCCTTGCCTTAAACAAGAGGCAGCAACCCGGCATTTCTGTGTCAAAGCAGAATGGAGCCCCATGGTTGCGAGCAGAATATGGTATCTCTGTTCACTACGCTGATTCACAAAGTAATATTTGGTCAAATTTAGTTTTGGCCTTAATCTTCTGGGTGTTTTAAAATATTTGTGTGAACTATCCAGTAAAGTACTCCTCTTTCTCTCTCTGATGACAACCCCATCAGCTGTGTGTACCACAGGAACTATGAAACTGTCAACCTCAAGGATGAAGTTCATGAGAATAGGAGACAGGCCTTTTTCTGGCAGTAGACCCAAGGCTTTAGAACTCATTACCAGAGAAGATTAGAGCAACCATTAATCTCACAGCCTTCAGAGTGTAGTGTAAAAGTCACTTCTTCAATATAGCATTTCCAGAGATACAACTAAAAACAAAAGTGAAGAAAAAGGTGGGAGTAGAGGAAGAAGTGGCAGATGTCAAAAAGTGTAAAAAGAAGTAGTAGGAAAAGATGGGAGATATTACGAAAGGGAAGAAAAAAAATATTACACAACACAAAATGCTTCAAGAGGGTATAGAAGCAGCTAATTTGTTTTGGCTCTGAACTCTTCCTGAAGTGAAGAGATACCAAAGTGTGTTGATGTGGTATGAAAACTTGGACAGCCGTATAATTAGAATGACAACTTTTGATATTTCACAAGGAAAATCAGATTACCAAATGACTGGGGTGTTTCTGACAGGAGTTACAATACTAGCTCTGGAAACTGAAGGGTTTTCTTCTCAATGGAGCATACATATTGCTGACAGAAGGATAATAAATACCCCTTATAAATGTTCCAACTGAGACCTCAGACCTTTCTGGAACACTGTCAGCAAGGAGCATCAGCTTCCAATACTCAGTTGGTTAGGACCATGCCCCTATCTCTTAAGCCTCTGCATCTCTGTTGACCCTGAACTGTAGTAAAAAATGCTAATTAATGATGGCTGCTCTTGTGGTATGTATTGCCTGATATGGACTATATGGACTCTATTAATTTATTTCATGTAATCCATCTAAATACTATGCAACAAGGAGAGTTGTCAGCATATTTTATGATTATTTGTTGTTACCATGCAAATATAAATCTGGCCACTCCAGAGATTATCTTCTATTTTACACTCACTAATAAAAATTGGTCTACCCATTATGGATAACATCTGTGAAAAAGGTTGCATACACTTTCCTTGATTTACGATTCATTGAGTTAAAGTGTAAAGATCACAGGTATTGAAATGAAAGGTTTGGATGTGCAAGGTAATGGAGATAGGCTCTCCTGTGCGTAAGGATAATTTCTCCTGGCTCCAAGGAAGAAAAGATCTACCATTGTCAAAATCAATTTATGTGGAGACAAGATATGTCATATGTAGGGAGGAGGAGGAAAACATGTTCTAGAAATATATAGGTTTGATATCAGGGACTCTTCCAACACTAAAATAGCTGGGGGGGGGGGTGTGGTTTATAGGGATTATCTCTTATATTTTAGATTTTCTATCATGGCCCTAGAGTTCACACCACAGTGCAGAACTTGATGACTTCAAATACCTACCATGCAGCAACCAGTGGTACAGGAAGTTGAACTGGGAGAGGTGATATATAAGTCAATTTGAGACAATACTAGTACTTCTGTTTGGGTTTTTCTGCCTGTTATTGGTGTGGACCACTCCTCAGAACGGTGATCCTTTATAGATGCTGGGGAATTTTGCATCCAGTCCACCATTTATTGTATATCAAAAGGAGATTAAAAAACGATGGAGTTGACTTTACTCTGCATAGTTAAATGTGCCTTCCTTGACTGTTTTTTTCATAATTTTCACAGCAAGCCTGAAGCTGATGTAGAGCAAAATTTAATGATATATGTTGTCTGGGTAGCTGGGATATGAGAGTCCTTGGAAGGCTGCTGGGGTCTTGTACCAACAGTGATGTTAATCCAAATTAAGGTTTTATAAGGCCAAATAATACAATAAAACTACAGCCAAAATCTTTTAAACTAAACTTATTAGTTTTACTGACACTACCTGCCAGACATTATTTTAGTATGGAAATCTATTGCAAGACATATAAATAGCATTTATTATTAATGAGGTTTTTTTCTACTGTAATTAGAATGAACTATATTATCACTGTAAATTGCTGCAGAAATAGGCAATAGTCTGGTTCTTAGTTGTAATAAGCATTGACTCAACATACCTCAGGAAAGCAGGGGTGTTATTTGGATTGCCATAATCTGAACAGTAAAACTTAATTTTAATATTAATATGTACTAGCAATTCAATATTATAGGAATAATAGTTCTGCTTATTATTAAGTTTGCTTACCACTGCACATTACAAAACTCTTTCAAAAAATTCTTATAATTTTACCAAATTATAAGCACCCAGGCTGGATTTTTCCATGGTTGATGTCTGCCTCAACCTGATATTTTCAAACAAAACAGTTTAGCTGTTTTAAAGAACCAGGCTAGTAAATGTGTTTTAATAATGTTCTTTCTTTGAAGGTTTTTTGTGTGTGTACTATTAGATTGTGTGAATAGATACAGTAGGAACAAAATTGTTCCTGTTCTGTCTTACGGAATCAGTATGTTGTTCAATGAGCAGCTTGGGCAGTCATTCCATTCTGCATTATATTTATTATGCAAAATTCCCTCGACATGAATGGAGGACTTGCATCATTAATTTCAATGGGACTTCACTCAATAACAATGGTACACCACGATGTTGCATATTAAAATGGGCTAAAGGAAAGAAGCAATCTGGTTTGTTCCCAGCTGTGCTGTTATCACATTATAACTACACAACGCAGAATTCATTTGCTTTCTCACTGAATTGCTAATAACATGTCTGTATAAAACAAAATTGCATATTTCTCTTAAAAAATTAAAATACATCTTAAAGCACTGAAGAGAAATAACATGCTAGAAGTGAACTTTCTCTCTAGAATTATACAAAAAAATAACAAATGACCTATATGAGTAATTTTCTGACAACAAGAAAAAAACGGTATTTCTAAACTGGAAGAAAACAATTATATAGGCATGATGAATTAAAATCAATTGACACTGACAAAATAGAATGGAACAGAAATAAAACCTACCATCAATGGTTCATACTGGGCCATTTCAAATTTAAATTACTAGTTAAAACAGGAGAAAATGTACAGTTGATTTTAATAATATTTAATTCATTGACTTCAATAAGATTCTTTTGAAAGTGCAATGCAATCAGTACAAATCATACTGATGATAGATAGCATTTATAGAATAGCAAATAGAGTATAATGAATATTAGAGTAGGAATAAACAGATACTTATGGGCCTTCTCTTTTCTTTTCTTTTTTTAAAGGCAGATTAACAGTTGTCTAACAGTTTTAAACAATTAGGACTAGATTCTTCCCCAAAGTAATCTCATTGACTTTAGGTGTGTTTACACATGAATTTATGTGCAACTGAACGTAATGCAGCTTAGCTTAAGGTACATTAAGGTGATTTAGGCATGTGTCTACACATGCACACCTTAAGATGCCTTAATGTGACTCACTGGGTGAATGTGTTGGCAGCCTGCCCTGGACAGCCCCTGGAAGCTGACGGCTTAGCCCAAGCTGGCTTGGTGCAATGTGGGCAGGGACTTGGCTTTCTCCTTGGCCCACCTGAACCAAGGCTGAGCCCCCACCTGTGTTGTGCCCAGCCTGCCAGGGCTGAGCCACAGAGAGCCCACATGAGCCCCCTGTGGGACACTGCTGCCCATTTCTTGCCAGGAAGACACAGATCCATTTACTATTACTCCCTGGGTTCTATCCTGCAGCCAGTTTCTCACCCACCTAACTATCTCAGAGTTAAGCCCAGAATCCTACAATTTTTCCATGTGGACATTGTGTGTTACTAGATCAAAGTCCTTTTGGAAGTCAATATACAATGTAAACGTGCTCTCTTACGTCCAGGTGGCAAGTTGCTCGGTCATAGAAGGAGATGAGATTGGGAAGGCTGTCATTCAGAATCTTCCCTTCTGCAAGCTTATCGCAGATAGACTTCTGATGAACTTTCTAGGATTTTCCCTAGGATGGAATTTAGGCTGATGGGTCTATAATTACCCAGGTCCTCCCTCCTGCCCTTCTTGTGGATGGCCACAACATTGGCCCTCTTCCAGTCCTCAGGGACTTCTCCAGAGTGCCATGAGTTCTGGAAGAGTTTCAACAGGGGTTCCACAATGATTTTGGCCAGCTCTATCAGCACTCTCAGATGAAGATTATCCAGTGCCACTGACTTGCATACGTCTAATCTTTTAAATTGGTCATACACCAGTTCTATGGCAAAAGTAGGAAGGTGATTATTCCTACCATGCTCATCTTCTACTCTACCTGGCATGATTTCCCCCCTGGTCTGGTGAAACAAGGAGGTGAAGTAGTCATTCAGGAGTTCAGCTTTCTTCTGTGTACTGGTAACCAGCTCTCCTGAGTTGTTGAGCAATGGCCCCACATGCACATTTGTTTTCCTCCTGTTCCTTATGTACCTGAAGAAGGACTTCTTCTTGTCCTTCATTCCCATTGCTACTATAAGTTAGGTCACCACTTTAGCCTGTCTTATCTGTTCCCTGAAAATGCAGGCCATTGTGGAATAGTCCTCCTTGGGGCCCGACATGAGTTTCCATTTTTTATAAGCCTCTTTTTTCTTTCTTAAGAAGACCGTGATTTCCCTTTTTAGCCAAGATAGCTTCCCAGCCCTTCTGTTACTTTTTCTCTGCATTGTGCTTCAAGGATCATGTCCTTAAGGAACAACCACTCTTCATACACATCTTTTGAATATGGTCCCTGGTCCCACAGCACTTGCCCTAGTGACCTAAGCTTGTTGAAATTTGCATTTTTTAAAGTCCAAGACCTCATTCCTGCTATCTAATTTGTCTGCCTTATGTCAGATAGTGAACATGATGGTTTCATGGTTGCTGTCACCCAGACTTCCCTCTATATTTAAGTCAGTCACCAGGTCATGTCCTTTGGCTAGGACCAAGTCTAGAAGAGCATCAGTTCTGGTTGGCCCACGCACTGCCTGGGTCAGGACCTCAGGTCAGGAAGGACCTCAACACAGGTCAGGAAGGATTGCAACTGACCCAACTTGGCCAAGTGTTCCTCCCAGGCAATGTCTGGATAATTATAATCACCCATGATGACCATGTCATACACATGTCCAGCCTCAGTCAATTCTTGGGTGAACTCCAGATTGAGTTCCTTCCCCTGGTTTGGTGGTCCATAGTTTACACCTATAGTTAGGTCTCTCTTGCCACACCTCTCCCCTGGATCTTGACATAGAGGGTTTCAAACTGTCTATTTTTGGAGCCCATGCCAGCCTTCAAGGAAGTGTACCACTCTTTCACATAGAAAGCAATGTCTCTACTTTTCTTTCCTACCTGGTCCCTTATATGCAAGGTGCAGCCCTCTATAGCTATGCTCCAGTCATGTGAGGAGTCCCACCAGGTCTCTGTAATCCTTACCAAATCATAATGCATACTGGGGAACAGGAAGGCTAGCTCCTCCTACTTGTTTCCCATGCTCCTGGCATTAGAATATAGGCACCTGAGCCCTCATCTTTCTGTCCCACTGATGGAGAACTATTCCTTTACTCCTGAAAAAGTGGCTCTCCCAGTATGTTTATCTACAGCGTTTACTTGTATGTTGGTTCCTAGGCATATTTGAATTTGTATATCCCTGTCCCCCAGCAATCTTGGTTTAAAGCTATTTCCAGAAGATCAGCTATCCTGGCTGTGAACATGGACTTACCTTTCCTCATGAGGTGGGTGCCATCCCTTCCCAGGAGTCCTCTCTCCTTGAAGTGTGCACTGTGGTCAAGGAATCCAAAGCCTTCTTGGTGGCACCAGCATTGAAGTTGCTGATTCACTTCCTCGATGCATTCTTCCCTTCTGGGCCCATGGCCTGAAACTGGGAGTACAGAATAAAAGACTACCTTGTCCCCCAACCCTTTGAGACCAGCCCCCAGAGCCCTGTAGTCGTTCATGACCCAGCTTGCATTACTCCTGGCCATGTCATTAGTTTCCACATGGATAAGGAGCATGGAGTAGTAGTTGGAGGGCTGGAAAAGCCTGAGATCCTCTCTGCTACATCTTGGACGTGAGCCTCTGGGAGGCAGCAGATCTCATGGACTACGGGGTCTGGGTGGCAGATGGGTCCCTCAATGCCCTGCAGAAGGAAGTCCCCTACCACCACCACCTTGGGGGTCCTCTTCAGGGTGGCAGCAAGCTGCTTACCTTTCTCCTCTTCTGGTGTCCCCGTCAGAGTATCTTCGTGTATGAGAAGGGGTATGTACCTGTTGTGGAGGAGGAAGGGAGGAGAAGGCCTGGCCCTGCATTTCCTGGAGCATGTGGTGACAGTCTATCAGGTCACTCCTTGGTGGGTCTTCTTGATTAGCCATCATGTTGGCCACCATCTCTGTCTCTTTCTCTTCTTCCTTCTTTTAGAGAAGGGTCTGGCAGTAGCCATCAAGGAAGTTTTCATGGGTCCCAATGGTGCACAGCTGGCATATCTCCTCCTCAAGCTCCCATACCTGGCCCTCCAGAGACACCACCAGGGAGCATACCGCATAAATGGGGGTACCCCTATGGTCAGTTGCCAGCAAACATGTCAGGCAGCCCCCACAGTCAGGGACTATGGGCTGTGTCTGGATGAAGGTCTCAGCAATGCCGGGATGCCTGATACTTTGGGGTTTTTTTTAAGTTTGAAAAAATATTTTTGCTTTTAAAAATAAAATTAATTAGGCGTTAATAGACACGTGAAGCCATTTAATCTCTTTGCCTTGTATTATGTCAGATACTACAAGATCAAAGACCCATCAGTTCTGCCAAAAAAGTATCATGTATGCAACAAAATTTCTCTGAAATTTCAATGTTATATTACAAGTTATAACATTACAATTACAGAGTTGGAGATAAACTTAGAAGTTAGTATATGATAACCTTTTTTTTTTAAAAAAAAGGAATAGCTGTCTTTACCCCCCCCCCACCACACCTCTATCTTCATCCACTTATTTCTTTTTCCATTTCTTATTTCCCCAGGATAATATATTTTATTTTTCTCACCTCCTATAAACTTCTTTTCATCTGTATATGCTTTCTTCTCAGCTATAAAAGTATAATATTTATTAGGCATACATTTGAATAGCTGATTTCAAAGAGGATTGATTTTAGCAACTCATGTTGTTACTACAACCTTAGAAATCATCTTGATGTAAATAATGCTAGAAGTTACAAACATATGCATCTACTTGTAATTTGTTTTAATTTCAAAGATTTATAATACAAAAATAAGAGAGACTTTTACAAAATGCCCTAATAAAATTTTGTTATTACAGGAACAAGGCCAATAAAAATATTTAAATATGCTTGGATAATTTAAACTTCAGAACTGGAAAGTAATGAAAGTGCAAATCTACCCTCCCTTGCATCAGGAAGTTGGAATTTTATGTGTACCTGCACAAACGAGTCAGAGTACAGCACACATGTTTCCAGTGACTTCCTAGTTGAACACGTATGTTGTTCTGACAGTTTATTGTTTCTCAGGGACTCAGGTATTTGTAAAAGACTTTCTCATATTCATATTAAATATGATGATACTATCCATCTGACTTGCACATTAGGAATGCAATCATGTTCTTGGAATAGTTAATGATGCACAAATGAATCCAAAACCATGGCATATTGTAGTACCTGGATGGCACAGAATTATGAAAACATTGTATATTATCAGCAGTTACACTGACAGCCAGTAAAAAAGAAACCTAGCAATTGGTGGAAAGCAGCATGGCTCTGTGAAGCTGCCAGATTTTGCTGGCCTTTCTGTGATATAGCTCCCTTATTTTACTGTTTGTCATGGTTTGCCTGATAGACTGATGTAAAATTCACTAAACTGTTTTTTTTTCTGCTGCTTTTTGTGCACTTATATACATACATGCCTTGACATACTCTACATCTGGATATATCATCCCTCGTCATCTGTGTTGCTGGCTGGCCATTCTTTCTTTAGGAGAAATGGAAGAAAGCAGGACACTGTTGCATCTAAGAAACTCACTTGTTCAGAGACATTTAAGCTTTCATAAGCATTTCACAAGTTAATCTCTAAGGTCCTGCCCTGCCCTGCCCTGCCTTCTGTCTGACTTCAAACACACATAGCTAACTATTTTTACGAAAAACGTGAGAAACACATGAATTTTTGTTTCAGCACTTTTGATCTTTCTTTGGTCCCTCCCATGCATTTTACCACAGCAACATCAGTCCTGTTCCTAGTTCGTAAATAAATGGGCAAGCAACTAGTATTCTGTTTATATACAGAATCAAATTTTCAGTCTCTTTAAGCTTACTTTTTCACAACCAATTTATTTCAAACATCGAGTGCTTGTTTCTAACTGAGTACCATGTGGGTGCCAAATATGAACTTTAGCCACTAAGCCAATTAATTCAGAGCAAAGCTATATCAATTTTTTCACATAATAGTTATAAAACTATGAGATCTTTCAGGCCGAAGGGTAATTTTCTAGAAAGTTATATGTTCCTGAGTTTAGTGGCCCAACATTTTCCTCAGCCATTAGAACATTATCACTACCAACACACATTAATTATTTAATTAAAAGTAAAGTTGCAACAATAGTAAAGCTTTTTCAAACCTAATGTTATATATTTGTGTTTAGTGTGTATTATTTTCAAATCGGAACCTGTAAACACTAGCATAACAATTCCTAAAGTGCAGAATCTCTAATAAAAGCCATGAATGACAGTAGTTAAGTATATGTCTTTCAAAACAAATATGACTGACGGTTCTTACAACATCTTAAAGCAAAGAATTATTCTTTATGCACATTTAGGAAACACTTTGGAGAACTAAACTGGGTAATTTCAATAACATGTGAAAGCAGCTTGAGCCTGAGTAAAAGTATAACATAAAAGCAGTTATGAATATATCTTCAAGAATCTACTCCATAGCAAGGGAAAGAAAATAAATAATTAAGGGGATTCTATTGTTGATTTCAGCTGAATACAATTCCAATTCACTAAGTGGAATGCTCTGTTACATACAAAATTCTCTGTTAATTGCCTTGATTTAAATGATCAGGTTTGGTGTCTGAAAGACTACACCTGGTGTTTGCAGTGATATATTCTTAAAGTATGCACTCTATATTGCATATAGTGATCAAACCTTATTCAGATTTCACAAGAGCCTGTGTTAAGCATTTTGCTATATGTTGTACAAGTAGCAGAAGTCAAAATATAACATGTCTAAGGAGCAAACTTACCACGCTTGGCCTTTGGTTGCCCTTACTCATACCACAAAAAAATCCCCAGATGTTTAGTTTACCACTAAATAAATCCAATAAAACTATTTGTATACACTCTAATTACACAGAGACTTAGGCTCAATATTGCAGTGTCTAATTCTTAGGTACTTGCTGTTCCATGAACTTAGATGTTCACAAAGCAGCATCCAAGTTAGATGTGTAATGAATGAAGAGAATTAGGCATCTGAGAATTGTAATCTAAAAGGGGAAGTAGCTAAGCTAGTCCATAAGGAAGGGTGCTTGTACATGTGATGATGTGTCCCTGTACATATGACAAAACGTACCGAGAAATCATCATTTGACTAGCATAATGACTAGCAAAACATTTCTGAGTTAAGTGCAACTAACACATCCTAAGTTAATGTGTGATGAGGACCTACATCACCTAAGTAAAGTAAGTTTATTCTGTAGACATGGCATATAATTAGGACAGGTTTCAAAGTGCTTTCCTGCAGCCCAGAGTTAGGCATCCCCAAAAGGATAGGGATAAAACCATTCTCTTTGAGCACTTGTACATGTCAGGGGGATTTAGTTCCCCTAAACTGAAATGCTGGGCATTTAATTGGTGTTTGTTTGTTTTTTTAATTTTGTGACCCACCATTTCCATGTTGGGGCTTCAATCACTGTTGTGAAACAATGACAGCCCACCGACATCTTAGCCCTTCCCTCCCCACTTTGGCAGTCCCCACCAGAAAAAACGTGTTGAGGGTCCTGACCCTCTTTTTTTCCTTTTCCATGGAGTCTTCCCACTTCTCCCATGGCTGGGGGGTGAGCTGCCAGCAGGCTTTGACAGCTCAGAGGCCACCGGCAGCTCACCCCCAACCCATGGGAGAGTTGGACAGGCTCCATGAGAAAACAAAAAACAAAAAAACAAGGATCAGGCCTCTCACTCCTCCCCACCTCTCCAGCAGAGACTGCCCTTGTGAGCTGCCAAAGAGTTGCACAGCCCCTGAGCTGTGGGGGGAGGTGGGTGCTTCCCTCCATGGTGGTGGCACCCCCCAGGGTCACCCAGGGATGCTGCTAGCTTCATGGATGCTGCACCAGCTCACAGATAGCACCTGGCCCAATCCAATGGTGCATGGGGCACAGGAAGTCTGGATGTGCTCAGGGAAGCTCAGGGTTAGTGGGCTTCCAGCACCCTGTTCACTGTCCCTGGCATCTTTCTGCTGCCTGGGACCACCTGGAAATGGGCTGGCTTGCCCCTGGGGTAGTGCAGGAAGGTGGCAGGAGGGTGGTTGGGGATAGTGCACAGGGTGCTGGAAGCAAACTCAAGTTTCTGCAAGCCTGCCTGGGCTTCCAGTGCCCCATGTGCAATCCTCGCCACCTTCTAGGGCTACCAGTTCACCCAGCCACTCTCCTGCCACTTTCCTGCACTGCCCCAGAGATGAACAAGCCCATTTCTGGGGGGCAGCATGGGGAGGCAGCAGGAGCTGTGACAAGTACATGTGACAGATTTTTTTGTCCACCATGGTACAATTTGTCTTGGCCAAGCTCAAATATATAGGACGTGGTCTAAGTTGCCATGCTCAGAAATGTTTTGCTAGTCGTTATGCTAGTCAAATGATGATTTCTCGGTACGTTTTGTCATATGTACAGGGACACATCATCACATGTACAAGCACCCTTCCTTATGGACTAGCTTAGCTACTTCCCTTTTAGATTACAATTCTCAGATGCCTAATTCTCTTCATTCATTACACATCTAACTTGGATGCTGCTTTGTGAACATCTAAGTTCATGGAACAGCAAGTACCTAAGAATTAGACACTGCAATATTGAGCCCAAGTCTTTGTGTAATTAGAGTGTATACAAATAGTTATAATGGATTTATTTAGCGGTAAACTAAATGTCTGGGGATTTTATTGTGAGGAGCAGAGCAGGGACGAAAGGGGCATGGAGTGGGGCAGATCAACGCCCCCACAGTGAGGGAGGGATTGGGGCTGGGACTGGGACAAGCTGCTTAGCAGGGGTAGGGGGGCACAGGACTCAGGGAGGAGGGCTTGCATCACTGCACGCTGCCACGTGCCACCAGTCTGGGAGGGCATAGAAGCGGGCATGTGCCCCCAGATCTGCATGGGGTGGGCTGGGCCAGGCTGTACTCCAGGAGGCTAGCTCCAGCTGCCTAGTGCTCCAGGGAATTGGTGGATCCAGGGATGTGCTCCAGGCAGCTAGCCCCAGGGACAGCCTGGAGTACAGCCCTGGCTCCGCCCACCCTGCAGAGTGCAGTGAAGTGCCACTGGCTCCTCCCTGATCCACGTGCACGCACCCACTGCCATGCCCTGCTGCTGCTCACTTGGTTGGGGCAAAGCTGTGGCTTGTCCAGGAGGCACAGGGAGGCTGGTCGAATGGCAGGAGGACATAACACCCAGTCCTAGCGCCTTCTGCTGCCCATCTGGATTACAGACTGGCCCAGCCTCCTTGCATAGATCTGGGGGGGCACACACTCACTCCCATGATTTCCTGGTGAATGGTGGTGTACAGTGGTGGAAGCCCCCCTCCCCAAGTCCCCCACCCTGGCTGGGCAGTTTGTCTCAGCCCCAGCCTCAATTCCTCCCTCACTGTGGAGGCATTGATCTGCACCCTCACTCCCCTTCCCTCTGCCCACCACAGCAGACTTACCAGCTGGAGGTAGCTGTGTCCAGCATGGTGAGGACTGCTGCCTGTTAAGTCTACGGCTGAATCTCTGAATTGTCGCGGAATCTCCAGATCTGAATCAGCTGAATCAAATCGAGACAGTGATTCCAATCACAAAATCGAATCACTGTCCCTCCAAATCAGCCGAATCCAAATCCAAAGTGAATACTTGCCGCTTAGCACAGGCCTAATGTTCAGTGGGCCCTCCTTCTCACTGGTTTTGTGACTTATTCTAAAGGGTAGGATGATTGTGTGTTACAAAAGTATCAATGGAAACAATGGAAAGTTTAATTAGTTCTGTAAGTTGCTGAAGTCAGGTAAGAGGGTAGTTTATGCTACGCATCTCTGATTTAGTTTTTTCTAAAGTGCAAATATACCATCCCTTCTTTTCTCAACTTGAACAGGGTCCATATTATGCTGCAGATCCATTAAATGCCTAGTAAATTCAATAGAATTTTGCATCTACTGAGTACACCCTGATGTAACTGATGAAGCCTAAGATAAGAGTGAATACCTCAAGGCTATCAAAATGAGAGATCTATACATACCAATAGCAAAAATGAAGGTACATACAGACTTCATTGACAGAAATGTGTGTACTCTAGGTTAAATGGGTGCAATTAGAACCTAAATTTGGGACTTAGGCCTCTAAAAAGTAGTAGTTATGCACTAAAAACTTTCTGGGAGATCTAACTCTCTGCACATACATAGAAGAAAAATGGACAGGGACTAAAATATTCTCAGTAGTCATTCAGGAGATAACAGGTAATGATAAGCATAATCTGCAGCAGGAACAATTTAAATATGCAGTTTAAGTAACAGGTTAAATAGTACGTAAAACTTTTTAACAAGAATAAAAGTGAGGTAATGAAGCAAGGTGATAAGCGAGGTTGTAACATATACATTATTGGATATATTCTGGGTTTGACTATACATTATACAGTGGGTTACAGTAAAAGCTCATTTTAACCAAACTAATTTGCAATGATTCAATATAAATGTTCATTGGCTCTGTTAATGGCTTCCCTATGTGTGATACAGGTAAAGTAGTCACACTTGAAATGTTTTTTTATGTTATAAAAAATTTAATCAGGTTCTGAACTTTCCAGTTCTTTATCATTGAGAATACTGATAGAATTAACAATCTGTCTTGGAGTAGTACAACTTTTTATTGTATTTTCTGTAGTTACAATATAAAATTGTTATGATTTTTGTAATAGTCAAAATGCCTTCTGTGTAAAAAAGAACACCAATCATTTTAAATTTATTAAATGCTGGACATTTAATAAATTAAATGCTGGACATTGTTACAAATGCAATTCTAACAATGCAGTGTCCACTTGAGGCAGCTGCTAGTTTATATTCTGTTTGTATGATATTTCTTTTTGGAGGGTTTTCTTCTATTTTTTTTTTTTGGTGTTGTTTCCCCTTAATCTTAAATAAGAGTCTTTCAGCATAAAATGACTTTGTTTTCTGATTTTCTGGAATACATAATTGAATATTCTGCTAAAATGGCTAACTTTCATTGAACTGTAGAAGGTGACTTTTCAAAGTGTGTCCATCTTCAGAGGTTCATTGAAACCCTGTTGAGTATGCTCACTGGGGATATGGTGATGGCTGTTAGCTAAGTGTGTTAGGTATACTGCTGAGGTTAGGGAGAGTAAAAAAAAATAACAGAAAACCCCTCTGTTCTGTCAACCACAGGAAATGTGCATGGGCTGGACCCAGAGGGGAGTATTCTAAGGAAAGACTCCGTAAACAGGCCCAGGGAAAGGACATTTTACTGGACTATTCTATTGAAAACATCGACTGATCAGGGTTCAGTGAGCGATGGCTCCTGCTGGTAAACAGAGGTATGTGACCTGATCTAAGCAGTGACTGGAGTGTGTCGGATCCATCCAATGGCTCCTGAGATATGATATCAATCTGCTGTGAACTGAAATCATAATACAAGGAGTATCAGGGATTGTGAACCTGATAAACAGCTTATTCACTACCAAGGTGTGATAGGTATATGTATACATACATATTTGATAGGAAGTCTCCTAGGAAGAACAAAATGTGTGTTTGAGTCATTTTAGGATGAAATTATACTTAAATCACACTAACAACATTTAAAATGCGAGTGCCCACACATTAAAGTTTCTTGAGTTGTGCTAAGTGCCCTCTGAGCATCTCAAAGTTATGCCACTTTGAATGAGGGTTATCTCTGGGCTCTGCTGTCTATCTTTTGTTAGAGTAACTTCAGTTTGTTCCATGGAGCTAAAATGAGCAGTATGTAGTCCTCCAACATCTCAAGATGCAAGTTTCCCAGTTCCTCTTCCCACCCAGAACAGAGTCGAGTCCAGGGGCACATCCAGACCAGCGAGCACATGTGGTATACAGTGTCACAGACACATTTGTGGCACTGTACAGCACATGCAGGCATTTCCCATGCTGCTAATTAGCAGTGCGGGGAGGGGTGGTTTTGATACCAGAAGATCCTGTGTTTCAAAAACACCTGCATTAGAAAAAAGTGGGGCAGTACATGTGGTAGCAGCATGCACCATCCAAAACTGGAGCCTGGCCAGCCAGAGCCAGATTCTGAGCAGCCAGATTACTGTCCCAGGAGGCACCCAGGACCCCAGGTAAGGCTGCTACAGCCAGCCCAGATGCTGGCCCCAGCCTCCCCTACCCAACCTGGGGCAACGTGCTGTATACCAGAGTGTGCATTCACAGGCATTCCCCAAGATGAAGTGCCACTGGTGTTTGTCCCTAGGGAACACATGTGCTTGCATGTCTGGATCTAGCCTAGGTGTCTTGGCTTCTAGTCATGCCCTGCTCACTAGCCCTTTAATAGCAAATCAGAGCTGTACAGGCAACAAATGTCATTAGCCCTTAAAATGGGAATGCTCACAACAAGTTCTTACTTGAAGATTGCTTAACATTACACAGATTTGGTGTGGTCTAAGTGTAATGGTAACATTGCATTAATTAGTATAAAGGGGGTCAGGAACTGAAATCTGCTATGCTCTGGTTATGCTTTGACCATGACACTATTATGGAAAAACTCAGGAAGCAAGATTACCAAAGGACAATTGAGTATCTACCATCAATTGAACATCTATGCAGACCTAACTTCAGAAGTATCTACTTTCTCTCTTCCATGTATAGATTATATAACCTAGCCTGTTTGGCACACAGGGGATAGCAATATTTTTAGGTGTCCAGAAACCTAAATGGAGGCACCTATGTGGATAATCTGGCCCATAGTAAAGTGTGGAATTCATGATCTGATGCTTGATCTCTCACATTCCACAGACAACAGTTACTGATGTGAGTGATTCAGTTTCAGCATGATCATTGAAAATCTACACATTTGGAGAAAACAGATCAAATATTTCAACTTTAACTGACACACAGCTTGATAGAAAATGGTATTGCCCATCTTTCTCTGAATCAACCTATGCTTTTCCAACTTTGAAAGCACTTCTATGGGGCACCTTTCATTAAACAGTTGAAATGCCATACTATATGCTGATCATCTGTTGCTTTACTGTCATTAGCCGTAATCATTACTAAAACTTCTATATTGTTTGTAAGTAGTTTATATATTAGTAGTTTATATATATATATATATTACCTTTCCAGTTTGATAAATAATTGAGCATGGCATTCTTTGACTGCATGTCTAGATCAGCTCTTTCATAAATTCCTTCCATGGTCTGCTTCTTGAAATCTTTATAATGTCTCTAAATCATGCCCATTAAATTAGATACAGTTTATCTGTAGCATTGTCCTTTCACAGATCCTACATATACTATGGTAAATGTTATACCTTGCACTTTTAAGTAAAAAATAAAAACAAATGATTTACTAATAGTAAAAATTACTTTTTTTAAAGATAACAAATAGAAACCTTGATGGAAGTGAATTCTCTAGTTACCATGGAAACATGTGGAACATAAGCTTTGAAAACACGATTCATCTTTTTCCAATATTAGTTAGGCCACACTACATAAAATCTCTGGTTTCTATCTTTACATAGGTCTTCTAGGATCTGCATAATGTAATAGCATTTAAGACACTCAAACAGATGAATAACAATTCCCGGAGGGATCTGTGAGTCCAATAGTAAATTGTTAATCTCATTACTTGACCTATATACACAAAAAAAAAAATGCAGAAGAACATAGGTTATGCACATTAGCTTGCCAGCATTTGAATTATATAAATAGCATGGGAACAAAAATAAGAATCTTATTGCCAGGATGAGTGTAACTGTATGTAATAACCTTTCTATGGTTTTGCCCCAAATTATTCACAGGGTTTGAACCACTGATGTATATTCCTTTATTACTTCTGCTGCTTCTACTCCATCATCTTGGAGAAAGGGTGGGCTCTCTCTGGATATACACAATATGAATAAGGCACAGAAGAGGTTTCAGGGCACATTTTACAAATTATGATAGCTGTACCAATGAGATAAAGGAATGTAACACTATGTGAAACTTGGTTAATGATCTTCCAAACCTGTGAGTTTGCACAGAAATCTCCTGTGGTAGGAATGTTCCGAACCTTTTCTCTACCCAAACCTGACCTTAACCGATTATTGAAGATTAAAAAGGACATGCATTCTTATTTTAATAAAATACCTTAGGATAGCAATATTTTATTTTCTCTTGATGGCCATTTTAATAGAACCATTTGTACTTGTGAAGTGTTCACTGGAAATGCAACACAGATTTTTTTACCCTTTGCCTTTCATTTTGTAAGTAATTAGTTTTGCCCCTTTCAATGTGTAGTTATACTGGCTCCCTTAATTATTCCTCCATTTCACTGTAAGTGGTTCTGTAAGAAATAATTATTTGCACTATATAAAGCATTTGCTTATAAGTGCCCACTGTTGTGCAATCTGCATACTTTAGTGCTCCCTTGACTAATGTTCTGTGAGTTTTTTATTATAACTATTCTTTGTTGGCTTTTTGCTGTCACTGTTCTGATTCCTATGTTAGTGGTTGGTACTGTCAAGGTAAATCTAGCTTTTTATGTATTTATAACTTTTACAAGTCTATTTTTTCCCTTTTAGTTCACCAACAGCTAACTGATCAAAATATTCCTCTCAATGCCAATCCCTTATGTAACCCATGCTTTTTCAGTGCTTTCATGTTAGGCCTGCTTTTCTAGTGGTGTTACATGAGGGACTAATTTGGCAAAGGATGGTTTAAAAAGTGAAATGATATTTAATACTAAAGATAGGACTAAAATATAGTATGGTTCTCAGATATTCTAAAGATGCTAAACAGTAATGATGAAATATTGTTAATAAGGTTACAAGCCAATACCTTAATGATTTTTATTTCTTTATAATAGTGTATGAGAAGGTGTGTGTGTCGTCTAATTAGGGAAGATGCTTTCTGATATGAAAGGTAATCCTACTGGGAGGTGACACATCCTATCCCTTATCAAATATGTGGGAGTGGATGCTGTCTACTTTGTTGTTCATCCTGCTCACATGATATGTTGACATACGTTAGAATCTAGCAGGTTCCTATCAATTTTTATTTAGATTTTTCTTTTATATAGCTAGAAGATGGAGATTGATGAAACTGATTTCTACTGTGCCTTAGAGTATATTTTTGTTTCTCCAGAGGGGGAAAGATCTTCAAAATAGCAAAGATAGTATCATATTAAATTTTTTTTAAAAATGGCAGAAGCTGTTAAAGTGGTATAAAAGGGTTAAATAACCCAGGTTAGTGTTAGAAATGAATGTTTTTTTGAAAAATATTGGTTAAATTCATTCATGCTCACTATTGCAAGATAAACATATGTAACAAATGGAGCCGCCCTAGTCTAGTAAATATTTTTTTCCTATACATATTAACCGTAAGATAGTTTGCTCTCATATGCCTCCCCTCCCTCCCCCTTCCCATCAGAATTTGGGAAAACACAGACACTGCAATATCAGCGTTCAGCCAAAAGACTATGCGCATTTAATGATCATTTTCATAGTTTTCAGAAACTTTCTTTTTATCATGCATCACTGGAAAATGTGGGTGATACCAACAAAAATATCAATTTTATATTTCAAATGTTAATTCAAAAAAAGAAGGGCACATTTATGGTACTGAAACTTTTACTAAATATTACACTAAGCACCATATTTAGTAATACTTGCAATTACACATATCACAATGTAGCATAATGCTTAACCACCTAGCGAAATCCACAAAAGGGCAAACTAAAACTACAGCAAAAAACAAAAACAAACTATAATTAAGAAGACACAGCAGAGTAATAAATAACTAATACATAGATGGGATCTCTAGAAACTCTGAGATACTTGATGATGGTTCTGAATAAAATTTGACTGCTTTTCTGCACAGTGACAAAAGGAGGGCTGGACAGTGTTGTAATCAGTTATAATTTAAAGACACACCCTAACTTGGAAGAGTTGGGAATTGGGAGGTGGTTCCTCAGTTACAGTAGTACCTGTTAGTTAATTAAAGCAAAAGTGTCTGCAGAGGTTGTGGAGTGCTCCATAATTAATGTTTGTTGTTCTTATTTGTGTATACCTATATTTGTGTATCACTCAACCTGGTGATCAGTCACTATGTGGTATCAAAAGCAGTGTATGAGAAATAACTTGAAATAATTTGAGTTCCAGACTGAAACAGAAGTTGAAAACCGAGAGCAAGTGGGGCAATACAGCCATGTAGAAGGACAAGAGCCACTGTAAGTGATCTCCTTGCACAGTGATAGTCTAACTAAATGGACAGTTAGTCACGGAAGTGTTGCAAACTACACCTGTCCTTTTGATAACAAACACCATAGAAAAGAACAGGAGAGTGTTCAGACAAAGGTGTAAGTGGTATCCAACAGTCATGGGGGCAAAAGTAAAAAATGACACAGTAAAATCCTCAATCTTCCTGCATATTGGGAAGAAAGCCCTGACTATTTTGGAGGCAGCCCTGGCTGTTTATAACACCTTTACCTTCACAGAAGGCCAAAATATGATGTTAAGTTCAATCCTGTCTAAATTTGAATTTAGTCCTGCATGCCAAAAAAAGAATAAGATTTCAAAAGACACATTGATCTTTTTTTGATGTGCAGACAAACAACAGGACAAAATATAGACCCAGTATGTTACTGAACTAAAGAGTCTGAGTAAGAACTGTTTTTATAGGAACTTGACAGAATTTCTGATTAGAGGTAGAATTTCCTGTGGCATTGTGAACACTGCATTACATGGAAGGCTATTATGTGTGGAAGACTTGTCCCTAGAAAAAGCTATCTAAATATGCAGGATAGCAAAAACTGTAAAGGTCCAGGCCTCAGAGCTCAATGCACGAAAAGCAGGTGTTCATGCAGTAGGCATAAAAGAATCTGACCAGAAAAAGATACCTTATATGATGGGATTTTCCTGTGGTTTCACAGAGTTAAATTTTCCATTGGTAAGGAGAATACAAAGTGAGAGAGAGAGATCAAATAGGTAAATGTGTTTCCACACATCGTGCACATTTGCCTATTTTTTCTCCCTCTTGTTCAGTATTCTCCTTGACAAATAAGGCAGCGTGGCCTCAAACATTATGTTCTATTTGGAAAGCTCTGTTTCAACTATTACAAGAGGAACCATTGTACCTGGTGCTGCAAAACCACAAACGCACAAACCTCAAATGCACACAGTTGGAAGAGGAGGGTTTTTTTTGTATTTTTGTTCTTGTGTTTTTTCAGTTTTATTTTGTTTTGTTTGTTTTATAGAGATAGTGGAATAAAGCAAAATTAATGAGAGGGACTGTATTTTGCCACAAATTACTACATTTGAACATATACTTGAAGAAAAGTTTTTTCCTAGATATAATGGAATCAGGAAAAATCGATGAGAGGGACTGCATTTTACTAGTGGAAGAGCAAGGAACAATGGATCTTTTTAAATTGAACACTGGAGCTCAGATTAATATTTTACAAGAGTATGAATATAGAAAATTCAAATGAAGACCAAAAGTGAATCCAACAAACATCATAGCATTTGGAGATACAGAAACAAATATATTAGTGCAAGGGATATGTACTGCTAGCATCCAATATAAAAATAAAGTATACAAACTCTGCTTCATTGTGGTACTTAGGGAGAAACTGAGTCTAGCAAAGTGTGTGCTGCTGTGCAAGAAAACAGTAAAATCACATCTATGTATGACTGCAAACTGAAAAGTTTTCTTAGGGAGAAAGCAATTGTTCCAGAACATAAGAAACAACCATGTCTTTATGAAAAGAAATGTACCTATGGGCACTGATGCAAATACTATCATGCAGAAAGAAAATGTCTGCCTCAGCAGTCTGTAGTTAAGGAACTTTGTGCTATGTGCTGTAAAAATGCAAGTCAGGGCTTTGTTAAACCTTGAGCTGTGAGCTGTACAAATGTTTATCAGCTCAGAGTTAGCTTGGAGTTTGGAGCAGTCACACTTGTGACTCCTATGCTAGGTCATACACTGCCCACCCTATAGCAGCATGCTGGTGCATTGGTTCTGGCTTTCCATGCCTCTCACCCTACTTCACTCCCCACCAGCCCTGACCCATTTCAAGCTGTTGTCATCTTCATCTCTGTGCAGAAACACCGTGTGGAGGAGGGGCAACTTCATCCTGGGATACTGGAGGACTTCAACTTGGATGGCAGAACTGTGGGGGACAGGAGCAAGGTTATGCAGATCAAAGATAGTCTTGCCCCGGACTGGCATAACTTTGAGCTGCATAACAAGTGCTTTCAGACAGTTAAAGGCGTTAACGTGCAGCTGATCCAGGAGTAGCCCCAGGAGCCACCTATAATTATCATTTAAGAAGGCCCTGAATAGGATCCCAGTATCAGGACTCAGGTCTAACAAAACATAGAGGAAATGCTTGCCTCTAAAAAACAAACAACAGACTGAATATGACACTTCATCCATCTGAGAAGAAAGTGAATGCTCATGAGAAGAAAGATTCCTAAAGACTTGTTAAGAGAGGTGAAGATAAGAGGGACCGGGACAGTGAGTGATGTGTTAGTGACATGCTAGTAACTACTCCTTTTTAGATGAGTGTGTGTCTGACTATGGGTTTTACTGTGATAGTTCTCTGTTAACTGTATTCACATAGTTCAAATCTTGTGTGACTCATATTGTGCACAGATAATGAAGGATTAAGTGCCAGAACTGACACTACATGAAGGACGGAATTAAATGCACCATGAGTATCAGTGGAGCCTTGAATGGTTTTGTTGACATATGGACAAATGTAGGATGCTGTACACCCAGGAGGTGTCCAGACAAGATCATCATGATAATGGGACAGCAGGCTGCGAAACAGTAGTTTGGCAGCTTATGGGAAAAAGAGTTGGGGGACTAAGAGAAATAAAGGATCTCTGGGGAGCTAGGAAGGGAAGAGCTGAGTATCTTTAGGGGCACTCTGGACTGTGCAGGCTGGACTGGAGATGGAGGCATCACTTAACCCCTTTGAAAGGAACAGAGAACCTCTGGCTGAATGGCTCTTCCCCAATAAATGCCTTTCCTGAATAGAACATCTGCTGTTCTGCTTGGACCTGTAGGCTATACTTGGTCACCTCAAGAAGAGGGGTTATTTTTAAAAAGGAAGGTGTAACATAATAATTTAGACACTCCCAAATTTAGAAGAGTTGGGAATTGGGAGATGGTCATTCAATTAGGTAGTACTCTTAGTTAGGGACAAAGGGTCTGTGGAGGTTATCTACTACTCCACAATTAAAGATTGTTGTTTTATTCTTCTCATTCATGTATGCCTCTTTTTATTGAACCTAGTGATCAGTGCATAGAGTAACGAACAAAAAGACTATAACGTAATGCTTAGGGCAATTTAACGAGAGATGTGTGTTTATAGCTCCTCAGGTAGAGAAGGGAATCCCTCTTCATGCAGAAATGTTCTAAACCCTATATATTTATATTAAGCTGGTCTCTTTTAGCTATGTTTTCAGTCTGTAACTTTATTTTATATACAGTAATATTGTGAAAATTAGGCATTTGAATCCTGCTGTTAATAGTAATGTCCTGTTTCTCTTTTAGCAACATCATCTCTTTTAGGCTGTTTCTGATTTTACTTGCAGATATTTTATGCCAGTATGACTCCATTGACTTTGTTAGGGTTGTTTCTGATTTCCACTGGTGAAACATGCAGAGGAGGCAATATCCTCTGTCTCATTTTTCTCCCTTCATGAACAGGAAAAATAATCCTTTTATTTTTACTTGCAGGGGTGTTATGATGCTAAGTTATATCATAATCCTGTTTTCTTATAGGTCCTTAGGAGTTTTACCATTTCTATCAAGCAAAACAACAAATTATCTATAAAGTGCTGTGCAAGTGAAAAGGGTTATGAGAATGCAATTGTTATAAAAAGATAAACAGTCAGGTACCTAAATAGGACTCAGACAGAATTGAGGTCTCTAATTAACAAAAAGCAATCCAGAATTCCCTTCTACTGGACACTAACTTTATTTAGTACCAACATCGTGGCCTGAAAAAATGACTGGGCTCATACACTTAGGCTTACAGGCATTCATATAAACAACCTACTCTAAACAAATAGAAATCTAATTTCTGCCTAAGTGCTACTGCAGTTCATAAAGGAGTTGAGGCATCACCTAAGCCCCTGAGGGACCTGATCTATTAAATGTGTTCAGAATCTGCTTGATTCACAGTGACAGAATTAAATTCAGCATGAAGCACATCATCCAGAGTCACTCTACTCAAAATATGGCTGATGAAGGAGAGAGAAGGTGTCCTCCAATTCTTTTGGTGATTTTGGGTCACTTGGCAGAAAGCCATGCAAGATAATTAGAGCTAAAAGGACAGCAATCAAGAGAGAACCCAAGATTATCACCAAGTGATGAGGAGAATGATGTAGACTAAAGGAAGTGAAGCTTCACCACCTCCACACACACACACAGTTGTTGCTGTTGCAGGGGAAAAGCGATTTTGATTAAAATAAATTACATGTGAACTAAATAACATCAAAGTGATAATTAGAGGAATTCCAGAACCTAATTGTCACTTATTCAGTGATATTCTGAGCTCCCCCTGCCAACACGTTATGCTTAAACTGTGATTGGCTCTGAGTGACAGTGGTGCATCACCCGCTGCCAGAGCTGCATTGACATGGCTCAGAGCGGTGGTAGCATTGTCATGTGCAGGGCTGGCAGAGGGGAGAATGCTGCCCCTGTGCACCTCTTCTGTGGTGGGGCTCACAGCAGGGGTAGCATCTTTGACTCTGGAGCTCCCAGCGGGGGCGGTGGGAAGAATGTTCCTGCCTCTGTGAGCCCGGTGAGGTGCAGGGCTCACAACAGCAGCAACAGGGAGGACGCTGCCACCACTTGCAAGCCTTGTGAGGTGTGGGGTACACAGAGACGGCAGCATTCTCCCTGCTGCTGCCATGACCCCTGCAGCCCCTGCTGTGAGCTCTGCAGCCAGCACTACTAGCAGTGGGGGCAGTATTCCTCGAACTGCCCCTGCTGCAAGAGCCACAGCCCACATTGGCCCTGGGGCTCCCAGTGGGGGCAGTATGGGGAATATTGCTCCCACTGTGAGCCTGGCCAAGCCCTGTCTGCTGCAAGGCTCTCAGCTGTGGGGACCAGTACAGAGAGCCCAGGATTATGATCCCTGGCTCTTTCTGCACCAGTGATAAGGCACAATGGGATCTAATGCATGATCTCAGAGTCACACATCCTGTCATGCATGTATTGTGTAAAATGAGGCGCGATTGTGTGGATTGCACGTTAGATCCCATTGTGCCTATACATTCACATGTAGAGAGGCCCTAAGAAAGGGTACCATCAATATGCTTTGACCACTTGAGCTTATTTTAACAAACTAAGTCCCATCTTTGCAGTAGCAGAATGTTGACAGTGCCCTCCTTTCCCTTGTGACAAGTAAAAGGGTGTTTTTAATGTTTCAGACATTATGCTTTGTTGTTGTACATATGTATTGTTTCCAAAAAGGAGTAACTAGGATGGCACACCTGAAAATTTTGGTACTCTTTCAGGGCAAAGATTCCTGAAAAAGGGAGGATGGTGCTGAACTCAGCACTTCAACCAGTTGGAGAGACTCGAAGATCTAGTTGTTGGACTTTTACACAGTGGTGGCTGCTGCTAATGATTCTGCCATGTATGCTGCCCAGAAGCTATTTTTGTGGCACAGTGGAAGGGAAGGCTTACCTTCCTGGAATATGGCTACTCTACCCCCCACCCCCAGTACATACATATTGGATGCAGGGCTATGTCTGTTCCGGCAAAGGCTTCCTGGGAGGGTGAGGAGGGAGCACCATTCTAATCACTCTACTAGCCTCCCACACCCCAGATAGACTGCTTTGTCTTGTTCTACCCTGCCTGGTTACTGTGGCTGGACAGGGTGGCATATGGCTGCCCCTACTTTGGAAAAGACATCTGGGGCGGGGGAAGGGGGACAATTCCTGTTCCTCCTCATAGTCGGCACCCTGGGCTAGTGCCCTTCGTACCCTGCCCTAGTTATGCTACTGACTAGATGACCTCCTGAAGTTCCTTCTTGCCTTACTTTTCTATGATTCTATTAAAATTACCTCTTTTTAATTCTTTAACTCTTTAGTTTTTTCCCCTATTTTTCTATTATAAAAAAGCACTGCATGTGTCTACATGTGCATCAACGCACCTTTTATAATGCTCATTACATTTAATACTTCCAGTGTGAAATCCTAAATGAATGTGTATTAGGCTGTGCTAATGTGCAGTGGCTAATTTGCACACTTTTTAGTGATGCTTAATGTGCAGTAAACTATTTTACTGCACATTAAGTGTAATGTCATGGGTTTTTTTATATGGCACTTTAATGCACAGTAAAATAGTCTAAGGTGCATTAAAGCACATGTATAGATGCATCCCTTGAAAATCATTTAATGAGCAAGTAAAAAAACTTTCTGTTTAAAGGGCCACAAAATTATCTGTGATTGGAGAAGGACAGCATTACCAAGAACCCCAATTTTCACTGCTCTTAAGAACTCTTAGCAATGCAAAATGAGAGAATTCACAAGAGACATTATGATGAAGTGTGAATAGTCTGTATAAATAGAATATATCCCGAACATATGATTCATTGACTACCTCATATGTAATGGGTATTTTAAGAACAGAAAAATACAAGATTTTCTACACAGTGGGCACATCTACATGAGATACTACATTGTCATAGTGATGAGCTACGGTGACATATCTTCTCGTTACAGTGTCATAGCGGAGGCAGACACTAACTGTGACACCATGGCTACTGTGCAATGGCAATGACCTCTTGTGCAGTAACTTGTCGCTACTGTACAGTAGGGTTGAAAATGACCGGTACACTACCAGGACTTTGCAGTACCAGCATGCAAGCCTGCAGTACCAGCATGCATGTACCGGTATTAAAAACCAAGTATTAAATGACTGCACAGTACCAACTGCATAATCAGGGGCATGTGTAGATGCACCCAGTGATTATAACATAATCAGTATATGACACAAATAAAAAAAAACATAGTCTTTGGATTTTACTTGCTAAAACCCTGATCTGACAAAGTCTGTGCAAATGGACTTCTGTGCCTATATAAACCCCAGAGACTTCTACAAGGTTGATAAAAGTGCAAGGGACTTGTAAAATTTACAAATATTTTTATGCTTAAAAGAATTGTTTGTAGGCTTTATATGTGTGTGTGTTTGAAAAGCATCAATAATTTCTCTGAGAGCACTCCAAGAGGAAGTTGGAAGAGGCCGACTGAATACCAGAGCGATCAGAAATATAGGTTAGACATAAAGGCAATATAATATTATATACTAGTCATTACTACTATAAATTTCTGATTCCACATCAAAAATGAGTGTATACAAAAACAATGATGTTTGCTATCCAAGACATACTAAGATCTAGTTACACACATAGCACAGACTATAACTTTAGAAAACTTCTAAGACATACAGGACAATCAGTGCTAATGAAGGTTCACAACCCGAGGGTATTTCATGTATAGGTGGAGTACTCTCACCATTTTGACAGAGATTTAAATGGGGGAAGCTATGGTCTGAAAACAAAAAGGCTAGTCTAGACACATACCCCTGGGAGATGGTTCATAGCTGTGAATTCCCAGTGAAGGCTGTCAGATCACTCGCTATATACACTATACTCTGGTATTAAGTTCTTAAGTCCTGAAAAGGGTCAGTATGTAAGCTACATATCCCTTGTTGGCACTCATTATTGATTAGCTGAGGCAATTCCTCACTTAAATTGGATTGTGTTGAGCCCTTCTGAGATTTTTAACTCCATAGGCATAGGAAGCCTTGGTGTCCAACATAAGATCCTGAATTCAGGATCATCCCCAGGACCTATCATCAAAATTTACATATTTCAATCCTTTATTGCATCATAAGCTGCAGGTCTGTTAGTTCTTTTAGTGATAAGAGGCTACAACATTTAGTATAGCTCTTATTTATGTATTAGCAAATTTTTCTTTTGATCCAGTAGTTTGTTACAAGTTCAATTTGTAGATTTATCTGCTTCAAGCTTTTTTCTGCTGTTTACCTCTGTTCATAACTACTTCAATAGTCGTTAAGGGTACACACAGACATTCAGGAAATTTAGGGGGAGGTTAGATCATATTAAAAATGGTCACGTAATCTAACTGAGTTTGCCAACATGTAGCTCTGACAATTAGATGCGTAGTTAAGTCAGTCTACATGCGAACTGTACAGAAGTTCCAGGAAGGTTTGATCAATCAAATAAATGCCTGACTCAATTTGATTTAACTTTATCTTCAGAATGGACTAAATTAGATTGGGTATGGCAAGACATCTAACTGAAGTTTTATACATGTTCCCAGGGAAGCTCCAGGGCTGGGGAAGTCTAACCATTGGCCCCAGCCCCAGGGTTGCACTTTTCTTATCCCCCATGGCACCAGGCTTTTTTTTTTAGCCCTCTGACCCCTCCCCTATTCCCAGATGGACAACTCCTCCTCTTCAGAAATCCAGCTCCTCCATGAGCCCACTTTCCCCCCACCTCCCTATCCTGCAAGCCACTCCTGGTGCCAGTTTTACTGGTTTTTGCTGGTGCTGGGAACAGATGCAGTGGGGGAGGGAGGGGTTAGTTTACTCAGGGGAGGGGTCTAAAAAAGCACCTTGTCCAAGGGGGGAAAGAGGCCCCATTGCAGAATCCCCCGCTCCCCCATGATTATGCCATCCCCTGTCCAATCCCCCCAACCCTCCCGCACCCTCCATAGCCCCTGATTCCCCAATCCTTCCCACAGACCTTCCTAGCCCACCCCCTGGTTCCCCCAATCTCCCTACAGATCCTGCTTGTCCCCCTGTCTTCCCCAAGTCCCCCCACAGGCTCCCCTAGCTCCCCCAGTCCTATAAAGTCCCCAACAGACCCTGCTAGCCCCCCATCCTACCTGATTCCCCCTCCCCCCAACCCCAACTTACCTTAGATCTGGGGATATTTTTCAATAGTAAAATTAAAAAAAATTTATACTTTATCAAAATCTGATTAACTAGAGATCATAGTTCACCAAAGTTTTTTTTGTTTGTTTTTTGTTTTTTGCAGTGTGGATATGCTTAGGAAATCTTTAAAGAAGTTCAGAAAATAATCTTAAAACACTTTGCAGGGCTGAAGCTCTGCTGGAGTTTAGGAATGGAACAGATCAATAGAACCTTTAAGCCCCTTCTTTCTTCTGATGTGGGTCACCCTTAACAACCCAGTGCCCTTATATGCACCTGAAAGATGCATCTTACCCCCTGTGAACCCAGGTCTTTTCTACTGCATGAATTTTGATTACTTATCTAAAAACTGTAAGATATAGTTGTGGTTGTTATCTAAAACAAGCACAAGGAACAGTACCAGTGAATTAACAACTGTTCAAAGGAATACTCTGTTCTTATCCAGGTCTTATATTGTATTCTGGTATCTTCTGCTTCCTCTTAGATTACAAATCCATTGCCTCTAGGATTTCCTCAATTTTATGAACTCTACTTTTCACTATTGGATTTTTAATATCTTTTACATTATTTGTTATAGTGTTACTCAAACTGACATTATCCTGTATTCAAAAATTATAAGATGGAAATGGATAAATTTGGATATGAGCTCTATTTGCTCCTGAATCAAGAGATTAATTAAAATACAACAAAGCTATGAGGCTACAAATGAAAAATGAGAAAATCCCACAAAGCACTCAAACGATATTCATTTAAAATGGCCTGGGAAAGAGGAGCACAATGCCCTGAATAGAGGCACTATTTTGAGTCATTTATTCTTGGTAATATTTGTTTTTTTTGCTGTTTAACTTTGGGATCTATATGCATTACTGCTCTATAGCTAATTTATCTCTCATCATTAATCAATGATTGCCATATCCATCAATCAAGTTACATTGTCCTGAAATAAACTGGAAGCATGGGGTATAGGTTCCCTTTTCACACTTTCTGAAACACAAATAATAGCATACTGTTAAATAAAAAAATCCAAGATAATATAGAGTCAAAGCAAAATTTAATTCTCAATAGGTGCATCTACATGTGCACTTTACTGCAGTTGACTAATTAGCTCCACAGTAAAGCATCACAGTATAAACGGGCACCCATATTAGGGCGCAGTAAATTAATTAACTCTGCCATTGGACTGTACTGTCCAAGACAAGTACTATCCTACGGAAGAATAATTTATGCCCCTGCAACACATGTGTAAAAAGTGACTGTGGCTAGCTGGGGCAGAAGGGTGCTACAGTGCAAGGGATGCCTGCCAGCTAGCCCTACCTTGTAGCACCCTTGTGCCCTAGCCAGCCACTCTGCCACCTGATGCCAACACCTGCAGTCTGGGGCTGACTTACTGGGCTCCCTGCTAGACTGCTGTGCCCTGGCTCAACATGCTGCGGTCCCAGAGGCACATGTAAACACTGCACCGGGAGAAAAAAATTCTGGCATGCACTGAACTGGAGTTTATTTCTTAGCCCTAGTTGCACATGTAGATGCATTCAATGTGTTGTGCAATAAAACTGTATCAATACTTAATGACTGGCATAAGGAAAATAGGTCTGGAAATAGAATATACCTTTTTAAGTGTTTTCTTGTTAACTTATTGAGGAAGTAATTGCACAATGCAAAATGTGATGAGCTTCTCTTGCCTGGTTGCAGGTCATCTTCTATGCATTTTTGCTGTTTGTGCTGAATGGCATTCCTGATCTCATCTAGAATAAGCTTGATGGTGCCTCAGCAATTCAATAATGCATGAGTGGCATATCACTCTCCATTTCCCTTGACAATGCTTACCTTGTGAAAGTTGATAACAGGTATGGATGCTGATAAGCTCGTCTTTTTCCTTAAAGAGAATATGGAATACTTTGCCTAACTGTTGATTTTGAATGATTACCCTTGGAATTGCTAGTGTACTCAACAGCAGACATTGAAAGGCATTTAATATTGAGCATTATGGGATAGATGTTAGTGGCACAGAACATTTCAGAGAAGCTTTATGATAAATGCAGTTTGACTCTGTTGGAAACAATAGTAGCTCTTGTATTAGTGCTATGTTTTCGACAGACAACTAGGTAACTTACATCAAGACAAAATGATCTTTGTAGAAATATATAGCAAATGATGAAACTTTTTTTTTAAATTTGTGTGTTTTAATGTCAATAGATAGAAGTGAAGCAATCTTCATATCTATGATGCAAGTCTTATTTAGAATTAGTTGTTTTTCTAATTGTGATTTAGTGAATAGAGGGAGAGTAATCTAGAAAGCAAAGAGCATAATTCTATTTGAATTCAGACATATTAATTTAACACACTTAGCCAAAAATAAAATTGGCTGTCATGGCTTCACATGCAGTTTGTAATTTTCATTCATTTGCAGTTTTAGTTCTCTTTTGCAGCCAAAGAATACTTTGGAATCACATGGTACATAGAACTGATCAGGACCTCTTGTTCCTTTTCTGATTAATTATTTAGCCAGTGCCTGGAAGACTAGATGTATAGGGTGTGACAACTTGCCTCATTCTTTACTAGATCTGAATAACAACTATGTTAGCTGTTCCATGAGGAGGAAGTGGTAGTCTTGGTCTTATGTAGGGAATTTTGTATCCCATTTGTTCTACAGAGAAAACTATTTATTTAAACTTGAAATCACTTTCTGGACTTCCATTTTTTCAAGTTAAGGACTTTCACTATACATCATATTAACCTCTAACCAGAAGCTATATCTTTTCATGGATCCTATTTCTCTCTGGAATGTTGTAGCATTTATGGCATAATCCATATTTTACTCCCCACTTATGTTACTACAGAAAGCATATCACATTTCTTCCAAAAACATAGACTACAGAAGTAGAAAGACTCCATGAGCACTTTCCACTCTCTACACTGGCTTATTGTACAATATTGAATTCAGTCCAACTGACCTATGCTTTCTGCCAATGTATGAAGTTGTCTGAGCAGAGAATACTGAAAGGATCACCTTAAAATTGGCAAAAAGTACTATACTCAATAGCTCTATTCCTCAGATTCAATCAAGTGGTTCATGGCAGTGGTGAAGCTTATTTAAGGCAAGAAACAATACTTTCATCAGGAGATGATCTAAGCCAGTGATTCTCAACCTTTTTGAAAGATGGGGTTCCCCATGTCCGCACTGCACTCGGTGGTGAACCCAGAAGTGCCATTCATGGAAGCACCAGTGGCGAACCCAGGAGTGTTCTTCTTGAACACTTTGCAACCCTCCTGAGGGCCCCCCGTGACCCTGATTTGGGCCATGACCCTAGGTTGGGAACCGATGGTCTGAGCCAACCAAATGACTTCCTACAAGAGCAAATAATCACCCCAAACTCTATCAAATGCAAGGCCCTTTCTTTGACTGCTTTCAATAACATACATATGCAGCACAGAGACATTAAGGGATCTTTTACTTTTAGGCTTATAAGTGGACTTAGGCACCTAAGTATGATTCTAATCCATCCAGTTCAAGATTTTGAAAATACACTAATGCATCTACTTTTGCAACAAGCCATGATCTGACCCTGAATGCTGATTCACAAAAAAAGCACTGAGGAAGATGAAGACCCACAACAGTTTTTCAGGGGTTGAACAGTGTGAATTAAGATCACATATAAGTGCCTAAATCCACCTATGTGTCTACTAAGTCTCAAAAATCTGGCCTATGATGTAACTGTAACATGTTTAGAACTTCCACATGGTTTGTAATTCCATTTCCTCCTGAAATGGAATAGGACTATCCTGTGTGCATACCTGCCAGAAGTAAAACAGAGAAGTGGAGTTTTTTCACTTTTCAGTGTAATAGCCTAGGCTGCTTACAGATGTAAAAAAAAAAAAAAAAACAACCCCCCCCCCCCAAACTCTGGTGCTTTACTTTAAACTCCTTGAGACCCTGTGTCATGCCAAGTGCATTCCCAGAAGAGGCATTATGTTAGTTTGACCCAGCATGCCAAATGTCTGTATAGATCAGGGGCACAAGTACATGACACACTATGTTACCTTATTAATGAGCTACAGTGACATAGTTCATTACTATGGTGACATAGCAATTAGAAATAACTGTGCTACTGGGACTGTGCAGTACCAGTGGGTACTGTGCAGTCATTTAGTACTTGGTAAAGCTAGTACTAAATCACTTTGCAGTACCAAATGTGTAGTCAGGGGCACGTGTAGATGCACCCCAGGTGCTTTAGTGGGGGTTTTTTGGTGCTTTTATCTAATAGCTGATTGAATCAAAAAAACCCTGCTGAAGTCCCCAATCTATATAGATGGTGCAGAGCTGCATGGAACTAATGAGCTGCTTCCACTAAAGTACTTTTTCACATCTGTCAGCAGCCCTAGAGGCTAGGTCACTACTTAGAGAGAAGAAGACTAGGAAACAGTACAGCAGTTTGATGCATCACTCTAACCTAAATAGACCTGAACTGAGTGTACCTCATACCATGTCTATCTTAGGCCAATTGCACCATTTTTAGGCTGGCCTATGTGTGCCAAACTTCTATATAGTTAAGAGTTTAGATCAATCTACATTCACTTAGACAAGTCTAAGTGTAATGACTGTACATGCCTCATAATTCTGGGACCCCCCCATCTAGGAGAGATTCAAACATGAGTGTTCTAGTTCCAAACAAAGCACTTTAACCACCAGGCCCCAGGTTAAATGCTATGCAAAACGAGAGGATTAGGTCTCCTCTTGAAGCTGCATCACTGAGAGATATACTGGACAAAGAACAAACCAGGAAAGTTTTTTTGATATGCCACTGGAAGTGATAGGGCCCTACATCTGGGCCCATGGTGAAGATGCATCAGCAACTTTCCTACTATTGTTTATCCATTTTATCCAAGGAATATTAAATACAAGCTATAGTAGGCCCACTTCAAAGAAAGTGCTGAAGCTCTGGGCAATGCTAGGCCTGTGGCCTGATGGTTAGAGATCTTTACCAATTGCTTAATTCTATTCATTCCAGGCATCTGTCATGCCAGAGTGCAACCTACTAAGCATGCTTAGTAGGCAAGCATGGATTATGCTAAATCCTAATGTGTGCCAATGCTAACATGAAGTGAAACAGCTGTATACCTGTCACTCAGGCACATGAATGGGTAAGAATCTGGTCCTAACTAAATGAACAAATTTAAAATAATTTAAAAAAAGAAAAAAAAATCATATAACTTTCCCCTTTCAGAAAGTAAGTTAAAATGAACTTCAGCCAGGGTTGCCAGCTTCCCCAAAATTTAAGAACAGTCAGTACAAAAAAGACTGAATTGACAATACATAAAATCCTTAAATGAAGCCATTTGTAAAACATTAAGGAACAAAAGCTTGGCTGAAACTCCATGACTGGAAAGTAACTGGAAGCAAGCTGATAGACACAGCATAGCAGTGCTTCCTGGTGTCTGAATAGATGTGTTACATCCTGTTGAGAGCCTTTTTTCAGGGCTTTGTAGACTGCTTCCCCCAACCCAATGCTGTTTCTGCTGCTGAACCCTCTCAGCTGCCTGTAATACATCTGGGTCACAGGTAACCTTCTTTGAGCATCTCTGCTAGGATGGGGGAAGCAGGCCAGTGGGAGTAAGTCTGGGGGAGGGGTGGTTGGGGGACCCTGGAGTTGTTGAAAGCATCAGAGTGTGGGGAGTGAATAGGGGACCCCTGGGGTAAAGGCAGCATGGAATAAAACCATTGCTGCAGTCAAGCAGGGTTGTCAATGCAAGATTTTTTTCTGAACTGCAAGGTTTCCACTGACAATCAAACTGTTTTCATTTTTTAGGATGTTTGTTGCTAAACCTGGGGCCTGGCATTAGGGCAGGCCCTGGAATCAGGGCTGGGCCTGGCAGAAGTGTAATATTTACATTTTATAAGACATAAATCAGGAAAATCATTTGTCAGTAAAAAGTTTGATTGTTGATAAAATTGCAGATTGTCAGGAGTCATGAGGTTAGGTAGAGCCAAGTCACAAGAAAAAAGCTAAACAAAAGTTAAGAAAAAAAGCCTTAGGTAGGGAAGCAGAGAAATCTTGGTATGCCAACAGGTAAGAAGCTCCCCTTTGCTTCCCAGAAATTGTGAAAGCAGGGCTGTCACCCAGAGCTAGTGAAGGTTAGTGAAATAAAACCAATAAAAGCTGTAGGCAAAATAGAGAAATAAACCTGGTAAAGCAAATTGTTTTCAAGTTCTGTTCAGTCTTGTACTGGATTTCCTAACTTTGAAAACAATGGCATTTTGGACAGTGTTTGTACCCTTTCAGTGAGGCTGGAATTAACAGAATGCTCAACATCACACATATTTTCTTGAGCTCTGAATATTGTGATCAGAAGCTCTGTAATTATCTCCATCAGAGTGCTTATTTTTCTTTATGTGTTTTTTTTGGTAAGATTCTTAACAGCTAAAGACCCTCTTTACAGTGTTGCTAGATACAAATTTTCAAAATGCTGTTGAAAAAGTAGGTTTTTGTAAAGATGGTTATAAGCACTATAAAATAGTGGTAGTAGATTAATTAGTAATTGGGTAATTCTGAAGCAGTAAAAGGCTGTATTTAGACAATGGAAATATACAATTAGTGAACAGAATCCAGATCCACATAACAATGGTAAATCTTAATTATCTTGTGGCATGTCATTTATATTGTACTTGTAAAGTCCATTCTTGTCATTATTATTTAGATGTCATGGGTGAGCTTCTAATTTGTATTCTTAAAGCATTTTAAGTACTACAAAAGAAGAAATAAAATATTTTATAAATCATTCTCAAGGTTCCTTGCATTAAATGAAATGGCTGACTTTCCTGCTCTTGGCAGCAACCCCAACTCTGCAGTCTAACTCTATTCACTAATAAATTGGAAAGAAACTCAAACATCTTGAGTTTCATGTGCTTTTTATATTTACTTCAATTGAAGCCAAAGATGGTATCAGAAATGACCAAGAAGAGTTATTTGTAATCAAAATGCACACATTTTAAAATAAATACATATACAAAAAAACCAAATGGTGATCTTAAACAGTTTTCCCACTGTGTTAAGGGAACAGTATTCAATGAATATTTGCAAGCTGTATAACATTCAAACAAATATCCTGGAAGCAATTATTTAAATAACAGTGATATTAATTTTTTTCATCTTTTCTTTATGTCTTTATTTTTACTTTACCTATAATTACTTTAATATTTTATTTTATTTCTCCACTCCTTAAATTTATATACTGTGCAAATACAACTCCTAAAAAGTACAAATGTGTTTGGACTCTGTTTATACTGGTAGTTCCTATAACAGTTTCTTTTCCTTAGGGGTTTAGAAAATGAATGGCTGGTTACAATTGTGGAAAGCATAACGAAGCAGGTGGGGGCTCAAGTAAGTCATTACCCCCTATGCATGTTGACAAGGATCTATAAACCTTTTATTTCCTCTTCCTTTGATATTTGAAATAAGTCTTCTTCTTCCTATTCCAGAATTAGCATAGACATCCTGCCTGTATTCTAATTCATTTTTGGACTAGGAAGATTTTTCCCCCACTGCCAGGCTGGCTGGGTTGAGATCATCTGATATTTTTGTTTTGTTTTGTTACCTTCCATCAGTTACCCCAACTTTTTAATTGTCAGTTGCCCAATTCATGCATATATTCTGTAGCCACACTGTTTTTCAGGTAAATTGGGAAGAGAACTGAAATATAAGTAAATCATTTAAGAACCTCTGAACTAAGACTAGGGTTCTTAATGCTTCTTTTCAGTCATAGAAAAACAGGACAGAAAGGGACCTCAGGAGGTTATTTGATCCAACTCTCTGCTCATTGTAGGTTCATTCCTGTCAAAACCAGCTTAGACAAATATTTATCTAACTTATAATTAGACTTCAAATAATGACAATTCCAAAACTTCTCTAAGTAACCTGTTCTAGTATTTTTAACGACCCTCCAAGCTAGCAAATTCTTCCCAATATAAAGCCTAAATCTCCTTTACTGCAAATTAAGTTCTGTTTCTTGCCCTGCCCCACAGGACAAGAGGAATGATTGATCACCATAATTTTTATAGTAAACCTTTTATGTATTTGAAGACTGTTATTAAATCCATTCCCAATCTTCTTTTCTCCAGAACCAGTTCCAGTTTTTTCAACGTTTAGAGGTTTTCTAGATGTCTAATCCTTTTTGTTACTTCCTGCAGGAATCGTTACAATTGTCTTACCAGTAGTGAATAAAGAAGAAGATTCATTTCTCATGACTACTGACACAACACAGTATGCTCTTAGATTTTTATTTGACAATATAAATAACTAATTGATCTTTTAATCAATTCTAATTTAATGTGGGTTCATATTCAACACCTTTACCTGCCTGAGCCATTTCTAAAGCCCTATAGCCTACCCTCACTTTTTATTGTTACATCATCCTAAATGCTTTACTTGGCATGTATTTTCATAGATTTCATAGATTTTATAGACAATAGGGCTGGAAGGGACCTTGGAAGATCAATGAGTCCAGCCCTCTGCCCCAGGGAAAGGAAGTGAGCTGGAGGCACAGGATCCCAGCAAGATAAATGTCCAATTGACTCTTAAAGGAGTCCAGAGTAGGTGCTTGCACCACCTCAGGCAATAGTCTGTTCCAGGCCTTAGGGGCTTGGGCAGTAAACAAGTTTTTTCATTATGTCCAGCCTGAAACAGTCATGGAAGAGCTTGTGACCATTTGACCTTGTCATCCCATGGGAGTCTTTGGTGAAAAGGTGTTCCCCCAGATCCTGATGTACATCCCTTATATACTTATAGGCAGCCACCAGGTTCCCCCTGAGTCCAAGCTTCTCCACATCTTTTTTAAATTGTGGAACACAGAATTGGATGAAGTACTCCAGCTGTGGCCTCATCAAGGCCAGGTACAGGGGGAGGATGACATCTTGGGATTTTCTAGAGAAGCACCTATGGATGCAAGCCAGAGTTTTGCTTGTTTTGCCGGCTGCAGCATCACATTTGTGGCTCATATTTATACATTGGTGACTCATAGTCATCCAATTTATTGCAGAACTTTTTTTCCTCCATTGTGTTAAGGACATTACATCTCATATACATGCGCACACTTTCATGCATATTAGCCTAATTTAATGTGCATTATGGGCACACATCTACACATGTGCACACTTAAGCTAATTATACCTAAATTTGATATCTGTAAATTTAGATGTGATTAGGTAAAACACATTAACAGACATAAAGATGTGACCCAGCACTAACTTTAAAGCTGGCTCTGCCCAGCCACTAGGGACACATGGAACAGTTGCAGGGACTTGGCACTAACTTTAGATCCAAGTGCACTAAATTTAGTGCCAAGTCCCTGCACATGTAGACACCTGCCAAAAATTGCTTAATGCACATTTGCTTTATGCACGTTAAATTTAGTTATGCTTAAATCATGTGCCGATGCACCCAGTGGGTGTGTCTACACATGCATTTACTCTGGCCCAGATTTACTCTGGTGTAAACTACTCATCTCCAGAGTGAGGATTTAGGGAAGGATTCCGCATATGTGAGGATTAGGGAAAACATTTGCACCCAGTTCCCTACAGACTTCAATGCGCCCCTGTCACCAGATGGGGGAGCTTGAGGCTCCCCCTGGGTGCTAGCCCGGGGGTTATTAGGGAGCACCATGCCAGGAGACAGCTGCCTTCTGGCTGTGGGGGGCTGTCTGCTTCTGGGGTGGGGGTGATGTCCCCCTGCCCTGGCAGCAGGGAGTCCCCGATCCTGGCTCCCCGATCAGGGGCATGGGGCTTGGAAAGAGCTGCAGGGGTGGGGCAGTTCTCAGACCTCTGCCCCCATGTTAATCTTCCAGTCTGAGTTCCACAGTCACAGAGCTTGGGCTGGGAGACACTTATCTGACAGCAGTGGCTCTGAGACTGTAATGCTAATCTCACAGCCTGAGCTCTGGGGTTTCGGGGCTTGGTCTGGGAGAACCCTTATCTAGGAGATAGAGAGACCCTTATCTATGGACTAAATCAGAGAGGTAAAGCAGAAGTTTTTGTAAGCCCTGTAGTCTCTTCAGAGTATCTGATGAAATCAACAGGCGGGCTTTATGCAGGCATTAGGAGATAGATTCTACTCGTAAACATTTGACTTTTCCTTATGAAATCTTTAGCCAGCCCATTTTTAGCTCAATGCCCATCCCATAGACCATATCTACACCACCCCAAGGTCCATAGGTTATGGTTTTACATGCTACATTAGGCATGCAGGGCAGCATGGAGCCTAATCTTGGTTTTGAGGCCTAGCAGCAGTTACATAGGGCCCCAAAGCCCAGAGACCAAGCCCCATGCATGAGGCTCGGTAAGGTCACAGTGGGGTGCAGGAGTTTGACCTCAGCATGTAGGAATGACATGGGAATGATTCACAAGCCTGCACTGTTCATCTGGTTCACAGGTTCAAAACAGTGAGCACCACTGCTCTGGACAATACAAAGGTACTCTGGAGTTTAAATATATATATTGATATGCAAAGTGCAAACCTTCAAACTTCATGTGAATAGGTAATTTTCAAATTAAATTTGAATCCATTATAGTGTTATGATTAATTATTCATTTGTACACTTAATCTATATAAAATTATCTCATAGAATATAGATAGTTGTGTTTTGGTTACTGGGATTATTTTGATGACATCTGCTTTGTATCACTGTCAGCATGTCTGTTACGATGATCCACACTGTTCTGTAAAATCTTATATCATTAAAAAAAAAAAGAAAAGAAATTACTGCTGGGCTCATTGCTAGTGAGAAGAATTATAATTTTGTAAGCAAGCTAAAAAGAACAAAGGAAAAACAGGAAAAATCACCTAAATGTTTCTACTTGATTCCAAAAGGTGCCTTTAGCGATGGGGATAATTATTTATAACTTTTTTGTTCACCTAACTGTTTTCAGAAGGCTTTAATTAGAGCCTGTATTTAACCTCCTTTTGTAATCCACACTTATATGTGAACCAGCTAACAACAAGCTGCGTGATTAAATTGTGAATTCCGTTGCAGGCAGGTCTACAGACAGCTTTCAGGATTTTTGTATTCCTTCTTTCTTTGGATTAATAAAGCATTTTTAACTAATAAACATTTAAGTAGGTTTGGAGTGTATGTTTAATCACAGATAATTTAAAAGATATCTTATTATGTTAAGTACAATATTTGTATCTGCTTACTTCTCTAATAATAAGGTTCAAAAGATATCAACTAATGATAACATATTTACAGAAACTGGATTTTTTATCATACACTTTTCATTATTTTTGCTCATTGTATTGGGCACATCTACATGAGATGCTTAACATGTGTTGGACAAATTCTATTGCGCATTAACACAGCTGGCAAAAACTATGCTAATGTGCTACTATGCAGCAGATGTAGTTCAAAGTGCATTATGTGTCACACATAAAGCATGCAACTGCATTAATGGTGCATTAAATTAGTCTCTGTTATTACAGGTACTAAACTTAATGTACCATAATTACAGTGCAATAATGAACATATAGATGTGTTCATTCAGACATATTGGTTTAATCTTAAATGGAGTGCAGATATTGAAAATGGTCACCAATGATGCACTGCAAGCCACCAGGGGAAACACTCTTGGATACTAAGAAGAAATACCCTTGGATGCTATGTATCCAATTTATCCTATGTGTGTATTAAAACAAAAACCCAAAACAAAAACAAATAATTCTCGATCTGATCCTGGGACTCAAATCTTATTCCTATATCAGATGCAGTGGTTGAAACAGAAAGGGTTACATTCTATTATCCCTTGGCATCTAACTGACCATATTTGGGTCATCTACAGGGCATTTTTAGTAGTAACACACCCAGGAGGATCCTATTCCTGGATGCATAATTTGTGCACATTAATTACTATATGCAATTATACAGGTGTGCATACTGAGCATGTGCAACCAAGGATCATACACATGACCCTTATGGATGTATAGCTGCTTCTTTTGAAGTGGAGCCACTAATACAGTCTTTAGAAAAAATGAATGGAGGGCAGTGTAGGGCGAAAGCTTTTACCCCACTGGGTCCAGTTTGGACAAGAATCCAGGCTCGGACCCACAACCCTTTTCTTTCAAGACCAATAGCAACACAGCCTCTGAATTCCTCCCCTCCTCTTGGTCTCATATAACCCCCACATACCTCTTACTCATGACTCCCTCAGGGGCAGCTTCTAAAAAAGTAAAGAGGAGGTACTGGATAATGGCTGACCTATGGAGTGGTGGTTGGTAAGTGAGAGAATGCTGTGCCCATTAGTGAGAGATCCCTAGATTCAAACCTCTCTGCCTGAGGATATCTGAGAATGCAGGTCCTCTGGCCTCCCAGCTGAGTCTCCTAGCCATTACCTTTATGGGTGCAAGGATGGAAGTGTGCTATTACTCTTTTGCTCACCTGTGATGCGTACACAGTTGTCTACATGTATAAGACTATTTGTCTAAGGCATGGAAGTGCCAAGAATGTTACGCAGATAACAAGGAAAAATAGAATGTTATATGTGGATAACCAAACCTAGACTCCTGGGTGACCAGGTAACTAATAGAATGCTACCTATAGTGTTTTGCCTTTAGCTGAGTCCAATAGGATCGTTGGTGCCATTTAGTTCCTCTCGCTGCCTAACTGCCAGTCAGCTTCCAGGGTCAGGATGAAAGAGCTGCATTAAGTAAGGATGTTAATATTTGGGCCTACATATTAAAAGAGGAAACAACAAAAAGGGGGAATAGGAAAGGGAATGCAAGCCATAAAGTTTAAGAAATGCAATAGAAAAAATTAAATTAGGAGTATTTCATTACACTTTCTCATTCTACAAGAGCCATAGAGAGGTCATGATATTGAAAATTATAACAAATCTAAAACTGATAAATAGAAACATACATTTAAATGACATAGATGACTGAGACAACAGTAGAATTTATATAGGGACTATAAGAGCACTTGTAGTTAAATAGGAATGTGCAAATTAATTTAGAAAAAAACCCTAGTGTTTTCAGGTATAAGTAAACTATAAACTGACAGGCATCAGAAATAAATTCCCTCTGTAGACAGAATTTGCCTTGTCCATTTCAGAACCAGTTTCATCTCTGAATTAGCAACATTGGATGCTAGTCATAGAACAGGATACTCAGTTGAATGGAACACTGATTTGATGTAGTATGACAATTTTGTTCTTTTCTGCTTTTTGTTTTTCAGAGTCATTGTTTTGGTTCTTTGTTGTCAGGGTATTTTTATTCCTTAAAATAAATTCAGTTCTGCTTGAAAGTATCCGAGGGGTTTTGTTGTTGTTGTTGTTGGGTGGGTTTTTTTGTTTTTTTTTTTCCTTAGTTTGGGGGATTTTTTTGTTGTTGTTGTCACACACAACATATTTTATAGAAATTAGGGATAGAAACAATTTGTCTCATTTACCATTCTGAAATGTCATATTTGTCTCTGTTGTATATCCAATAAGCATCTACTACTCCAATTATATATTAATTCCAAAACTACTGCCACTTTTATTTAGAAAAAAATCAGCTATGAAAACAATAGGGCAAAAGTATATATTCTCTGCTGGAGCAAAATAATACTTACAAAGCAGAAGCTGGAAGCCACTGTGTCTACAATTCCACCTGCAGGAGTTGGCAGTAATAAAGACTGTTCCATACAGAACATAACTTTTTAAGTTGTCAAGGCAGTTCTTGACAAATCTTTATTTTTCCAACTGTTTACTGCACACAAGGGTTTTGAAACATAACAGTGCATATAGATATCTTTCTATACTTGTTCATACTACAGAAGATGATGGTACAAGAAGACTGAAACCCTAGGAGCAGATGCTACATGTCACACTTCGATATACCAACCACTAGGACTCCCCTTAACTATTGTTTTTCAAGCTGCATAATTTTATGGTTGAGGTAACAACATAATGCTAATGTTTATCTTCTTAATTAGACCATAGAGATAAATACAATCTGTTGCACTAGAAAATTCTGGGATTGACTGTTAAATGAGATTACATATTATTCTATGTTTATTTTCATTTTAAAATTAGATAAACTTGTCAGAAAAAAAAGTGTAAATTGTTAAAACAAGCAACACAAACTTGCTACTTGTGAACAATTATTTACATTTTTTAAAATAACTTACACCTCCAGATCAAACTATTGTTTTTCCAATGTTACTGGTATTTGGAACACAAAAAGATCAATCTTATTTTCTTTGTGAGGAGCTGGTTGGATTAGTAGCTTAAGCAGTAGCCCTCCACCTTTTGAATCATACATCACATCCAGTATGTAAGGCTTTAATTAAGTTTGATGATATCTGTTCTGTACTTAGCAGATAATTTACATACCAGATCCAATGCATCTAACAGTTTGGCACAGTGCATCTCTTTTGATCATGAAAAGCTCAGAACTGAGATTTTATAAACAGAAAATTATATCCCATCCCTCAAAAGACAAACTTTTTTGTTCAGGCAGGACTGGGTTCATTGAAAGGCTGCCACAAAACACTTTCACTTGGATTGCATAAAACTTGGTAACATACAGCATTGTTATTATTGTAATATCTTTTGTAGAAATATGTGAATCAATTCATCACCAAAATATTTCTGTGATGAAAATTTGTGAGGAAATTTTAATTTAATGACATTTGGAATACTTTTTAATACCTGCTGCTTTTTCAAATTAAACATATATTTGAAAAAAAAAGAAATGTTGAGCTGAGACAATTCCCTAGTCCTTTGCCAGTTATTCACACAGTATCAAACAAGCTTCCCATGTCCTTTTATGAATATAGATTAATGATCAAATAAAAAAAACCCTGACCCTAAGTTTGAAATTTGGTTAAACAACAAGTCTGAGTTATTCTTTTGTTCCTTCACACACAGCCAAAAATTAGATTATCTACTCCATCCCTCTAAAAGCCCTCAACCCCTGAACTGAACTGGTTTGAGAACTCAGATGATCAGTTTTATTTTTGGAAGGTTGCCTAGTGGCACTGAATGTAGTATTAATAAGACTAACCACTCTACCACCTGCCTCTTCTTACACAGAAGCTCAATAAATTAGCAGGATGATGTTGTAGGTATACAGTTCCTGCCTTGCTGCATCAATGTGACCTAGTATTTTTTGACTGAGAAGGAAATACTTCTGAGAGAATAAACTATTAATTCCCTGAAGAGCAGAGAATCAGATTCTCAAGCTAATTTTAACTCCTTTGAGACCTGCACATGGGAAATAAGATTATAAGAGCCATAAGACTGATTGAGTTACTTTTGAAAAGAGAAAAATAATATTCCAAGGCCAAATATATAGGCATGTTTCTATAATTTATGGGAAGAGAGATGAGCATCTATCAGATTATTCACTTGCTCAGCTATGGGTTTAGTCTCATGGTGGGGAAATGCAGGTCCTATTTGTGTTGAAACAAGCAGTATAGTCTAGAGCCCAGGGAATTCTCTCTTCTACGGCAGTATCCAGGACACTGCAGTGTAGATTAAGGTGTCCTCCTGTTTGCTATTCTTTTGACCCCATGCCCCTCCCTTGTAGTAAATCATCTTAAATAGGAGAAGTAGGGAGTGCTCTTGGGTCTGCTTAACCTAGGACTTTGTTGTGTAGGGTACTTTATTGAAACAAAAAACAAGAAGCTCATATGAGGTGAGAGAAGTTCAAGGTGAGGGAGGCCTAGATCCTTAGTTTCCTACTTCCTGAGCTAGTGCTTAAATTTCTAGGTAAAACCTGTGACGGCTCCCTGCTATACGGGTTCTCCTGTAAATAAAGTTTTGAGGTGCCAGCCTTCTCGTCAGGTGAATTAGAATTGCTACAGAATGAAAGTGCCAGTAGCTAAGCATGACCAGAAGGACAAATCTAGTTGTGCCGGTGGAAGCAGGATACACAATCCATGTAAGCGGCACAGACTGCCCATTCTGCATTCAGTGACAGGAGTACATCAGGGAAGTTACATCTCCCTTTCTAATAACACTAACACTTGTATCCCCAGTTGACCCAGGCACAGGCAAAATCCCAAAGGCACTTCCTGCCCTATCACAGCCACAACCTGGGGCTACATGGGGTATCAGGCTTGACAGAAAAAAATGTACTTCCTCTTCCAGTGCCTGCATCCTGTCACTCTGCCCCAAGCTCACTGGGAGCAGATGCTGGAAGGAAAAATCTGACCCCCATCACTACCACTGTCCTCAGCTGATGGAGGCATAAGGACAGCCCCAGAGCCTTTCCTGCCCCACTCCAGCCATGGGTTGCAGGGAACAGATGCAGTCAGGCTTGACCCAGGTCAGTATAGCAGGGTAGGTGTCTCCTTCCAGTGCCTTCTCCTGGATAGCAGGGGACACCTGGGTGTTATGTGTCGTGGGGAGAAGCCAATCAGAAAGCAAAGACTCAAAGGAGGACCATTAAGCTGAGCCTGGCTTGCCATGCTACCACTCTTCATAGCCTCTGGCTTGACAAAGGCCCTGGAACTCCCTTCATGTATGTGTCACCTAAGGACAGTGGCAGTGGCAACAGTGGGTAGGTCCCCCCTCCCTCCCACCTTCCCCCCCTTGTGTGCCTTTTCACTTCCCAACTCTCCGATGTCTCCTGCCAGCCTGGGGACTCCATGCCTTACCCCAGGCCCTCCAGGATATTTGTATATAGCAACTGTATCTACATTATAAATGCTTTACCAAACTCCTGTGTTTGGAATATAGAAAAAGGTGCCTTCAAGACACACAACCAATTATCTGTTCTTCATCAAGTGCTAAACAGGGCAGTTTTTTAATGTGCTAAATAGAAACTCCATATGACTTTTATGTTATACACATTAGAGATTCCTAACCCCATCCAACCATGCTCTATTTTTTCCTCTCCTTACATTCCTTTCCTTACAGAGGAGTTTCTTGGAGTATCAGTCTTTTTTTTAAAGAACAGATGAGATTTTATTAATTTTTCTTGGGGCTGGTCGCAGTGCACTCAGGTGCCCTGTGCCTGAGAGCGGAGACTGCTCTGGGGAGACCCCTAGTGGCAGAAAGGGGGAGGCTCAGCTGTCAGTCATGAGGGCTGCACAGGTGCTGCTTGCTGGGGCAACTGGTAAAACCAGCTGACAGGAAGGGGCAGGGCTTATCCCTTCTTAAGCCCAGGTAGGAGGCCAGGAGGGCAGTCCCTCTCCAGCAGCTGTGGGAGTAGGGACTCAGCTCGGACAGACAGAGGGGAGGACTTTGGCAGTGTCAGCATCCTCCAGTCGCTGCTGGGGTTGGGGAGCCCTCCTTCCCCCAGGCTCCCTCACTCTCTAGCAGGGAGTAGATTTTGTTTGCCCGCGCGGTCTAGTTTTTATGTTGTAGCCTTGGGGCTTTATGTTTTATGTTTACTGTTTTGACCGGAGGACTGGGTGAGGCTGTTAGGTGTTGGAGGAGGCCTCATAGGGACTACCCATTAGCGTGGGGGTTCTTGGCACCTGAAAGGGCACAGCATTTGGGGGGTGCAGTGGCCCTAATCCCAGAGTGAGGGGTGGGCAGCGAGGAGCCCCATAATGAGGGTTGGGCAGTGAGGAGCTCCAGAGCAGGAGGGTGCAGCGAGGAGCCCCAAGAGAGAGGGGGAAGCGAGGAGCCCTGGGAGTAAAGAGGAGGGCCAGAACATAAGAAGACCCAGGTCAAACCACGTCAACTCCATCTGCGAGGCTTGGGCTGCGGTGTAGGGGAGGAAAAGGAGCTGCAGGTAGCGCCCCCTGTCACCAGAAAATGGGCAGCCTCCCGCTGATTACAACCATCTTCTAATCCAGTAAGATCAAGGCGTGGCAGGTGAGTAGGCAGGCAGTTGGCCCATTACAGGAGGGTGGAGCCACCCCAGAAAGGCTCTGATATTGATACTCCTGTCACAATGGTGCATTGTCCGGGAAATTTTTACACGGCAGTATGCACCATAAGACGTTGGTTTACCCGAGTAAAGAAGAGAGCCCTTGGGCCCATACAGAAAAAGGAACACCCTGTGGACCAGTTACATCAAAAGATGCAAGGGCTGCTGGGCCAAACCATGCAAAAACAGACCCAGTTGGCCGCCATGATCGAGAACACCCAGGTAGGACGAGGCAGGTAGGACTGTGTGGCTACAGAGCCCAAATTGACTCTGGGGCAAGAAAAGTGCCACCCCCATTGCTGACAGAAGTAATGATAGAGGGAAAAAGCATAGTGGTGATGCTGGACTCGGGCTCAGTGCAGACCATGGTGTGGAGTGACGTGCTACCAGCATGGGAAAAGGGGAGAGCGGATCATACGAGAGTGCAGTGTTGGTGCGTGGACCCCCTTGACTTTGACAGAGTGAGGTTTGACCTACGGGTAGGCAACAAGACCCACCGGATGTTAGAGGGGGTTGCAGAACACCTACCCTACCCAGTAGTATTGGGCGGCAACTGGCCTGAGCTGCTGGAATAGATAGCTGGTGTGAGGGGTGCAGAGACTGCGGAGGGTTTTATGGGGGAAACCAAACAGCCCCCCTCTGAAGAGGAAGTGGGACAAAGGATCGACGTCGCCCATTTGGGGTAAGATGAACACCTTCAGCTCGAGCAAAGCTGAGAGACTGACTTTCGGGCAGTGCTGCAGGAACACCTAGCCCGAAGAGACAACAAAGTGCTGAGGCCGGAACTGATGAGGACTACTCTGAGGTTCGAAGTAAGAAACGGCCTCCTCTATCTGATTGAGCAAAAGAAGTCAGAAGGAGGGGAAGTCGTGCATCTGCTGGTCCCGCGGCAGTATCGATGGCCCTTACTGAAGGTGGCTCATGAGCTCCCCATGGGCAGGCACCTGGGCCGGGGCAAAACAGAAGCATGCATTCGGGCAAGTTTCTATTGGCCAGGTCTAGTGCGGGAAGTCACAAGTTACTGCACTTCATGTCCCATATGCCAAAAGGTCAACCCAAGACTGCCCCCAAAGGCCCCTTTAATCCCAATGCCACTGGTAGATGTTCCTTTTGAGAGGGTGGTGGTGGACATCATTGGGCCACTGCCCCGGAGCAGCACTGGAAACCAGTACATCTTAGTTCTGCTGGATTATGCAACACGTTACCCAGAAGCTGTGCCAATGCAAACAATGTCTGCCCCGAAGGTGGCGAATGAACTTCTGAAGATATTTTCCTGAGTAGGACCCCCTGGAGAATTACTGACTGACCAGGGAACAAACTTTACATCACGTGTATTCAAGGAAGTCAGTAAAGCACTGGGGATTAAACACCTGAAGACAGCAGTGTATCATCCCCAACCAGGTGGGCTGGTGGAACGTTTCAACCAGACATTGAAGCAGATGCTAAAAAAGTTTGTAGTGGAGAGCCCTCAAAATTGGGACAAAATGATACCCCATTGTTGTTTGCAGTAAGGGAAGCACCCCAGGCGTCCACCGGATTTTCACCCTTCGAATTATTGTACGGTCAGCAACCACAGGGGATCTTGGACCTGATTAAAGAAAATTGGGAGGAACAGCAAAGCAAAGACCAGAACATCATCCAATATGTAATCCAACTACGAGAATGCCTTGAAGCAGCTCGGAGCGTGGTTTTAGGGAATCTCAGAAAAGCCCAGCGATGACAAGTAAGACAATACAATCAAGGCGCACAGGAAAGGAAGTTTGATGTGGGGGACTGGGTGTTGGTTCTATTGCCTGACTGTGAAAGCAAGTTACTCGCCCAGTGGCAGGGACCCTACGAAATCACACGCTGAGTGGGACCAGTGGACTATGAGGTATACCAGCCAGATGAGAAAAAAAAGAAACAGGTATACCACATCAATATGTTAAAAAAATGGGAAGACCAGGAGTGTATGCATTTAGCTCCTCACACCGATGAATTGGAGTTGGGACCCACATTGACTGAGGAAAGTGGACCAGGTGATGTAGAACTGGCCCTACGGCTGTCAGAAGAACAAAGGAGGCAGGCAGCTGAGCTGGTCAAAGACTTTGGAGATGTGTTCCGGGGAACCCCTGGGGAAGCCCGGGGTGTGGTACACCGTATAAAAACTCCCCCGGGCCAGGTGATATGGGAGAATTGGAGGTGGATTCCCCAGTGGTTCCAAGGCCAGATAAAAGCGAAGATTGCAATTATGTTAGAGAACAGTGTCATATGCAAATCGCACAGCAACTGGAGGAGCCCCATCGTGGCAGTGCCGAAGCCTGATGGGAAAATCTGCCTCTGCATCAATTATCAAAAAGTAAATGCCGTAGCCAAGTTTGATGCCTATCCAATTCCCAGGGTGGATGAATTAGTAGAAAACATCGGGCAAGCTCATTACATTTCCACCTTAGACCTGACAAAGGGGTACTGGCAGGTCCCTGTGGCACCTGAAGACCAGGAAAAGACAGCTTTTGCCACCCCATGGGGGCTCTTCCAATTCTGATGCATGCCATTTGGGCTACATTTCAATGATTAATGGATACGGTACTAGCTCCCCACGGGGGTTACGCCGCGGCATACATTGACGATATTATTATATATACAGAAAGCTGGGATGAACACCTCGCCGCGTTGAGAGCAGTGGTGCAAGATCTGAGGAGGGCTGGGCTGACAGCAAACCCAAAGAAGTGTACAATAGGAAACACAATACCTAGGGTTCCTAGGAGGGTGTGGGAAGGTGAAACTGCTCTTGAACAAAGTGGAGGCATTGCGGAGGTATCAGGCCCCCTGTACTAAAAGGCAAGTAAGAGCATTCCTGGGGATAGCTGGTTACTATAGGAAGTTTGTGCCTCGCTTTGCGGATCTGGTTGTACCATTGACAGAGATGATAAAAGCAGGGGCTCCAACCAAAGTAAAATGGACACCGGAGGCAGAAAAGGCATTTTAAGCAGTAAAAGATGCGCTGTGCCTACAACAACTTTTATACACACCAGACTTTGAGAAGCCTTTCCTGGTGCAGACTGATACATTGAACGTGGCCATCGGTGCAGTGTTGGTTCAGAGAGAAGGAGAGGACGAGCAACCCATAGCCCATATAAGCAGGAAGTTACACCCGCTGGAACAGAGTTATGCCATGGTAGAGAGAGAGTGTCTGGCAATTAAATAGGCTATTGAAAGACTTTGATATTATTTGATAGGACAGAGATTCACATTGATAACCGATCATGCGCCCCTGCGCTGGTTGCAGAGCATGAAGCCAGACAATGCAAGGCTCATGAGATGGGCCCTTAGTCTTCAGCCATACTGTTTTAAGGTGGAACACCACCCTGGAACCCAGAATCTAAACACTGATTTTCTATCGAGACAGTATGAAAAGAGGAAGGGGTCAGAAGGAACAGAAGGAACCTCAACCAGACAGAGAAGAAGAGGGCGTATAGCTGGAGGCCCTAACTGCCCTGCTAAGAGGCAGGGTGAACCCCCATATGGAGATCTGCCAAGTGGGGCCAACCGATTGGGCGACTGGTGAAGGATAGGGAGGTGGCAGGGAGACAAACCCCAGGACCATCCTACAACCCAAAAAGTCACCCTACCAAGGTTGGCTAGTGTGGGGGGACTACCTGTGGTGGGTAACTCCTGACAAATCCCACATGGTGCACCTTGGGTAAAAGGCGAGTAGGAGGCACCTAAAAACCTCCGCCCTCTTGTACCTAGATGGTCGGGTGCCAGAGGAGATGGCTGGGGAAGGACAGAGCACCCACTGAAAGGGAAGACTCAGCTCGGTGAGTTAGGAGCAAAAAGGGGGGAGGTGTGTCGCCGTACACTCAGGTGCCCTGTGCCTGAGAGCGGAGACTGCTCTGGGGAGACCCCTAGTGGCAGAAAGGGGGAGGCTCAGCTGCCAGTCATCAGGGCTGCACAGGTGCTGGTTGCTGGGGCAACTGGTAAAACCAGCTGATAGGAAGGGGCAGGGCTTATCCCTTCTTAAGCCCAGGTAGGAGGCCAGGAGGGCAGTCCCTCTCCAGCAGCTGTGGGAGTAGGGACTCAGCTCGGACAGACAGAGGGGAGGACTCTGGCAGTGACAGCATTCTCCGGTCGCTGCTTGGGTTGGGGAGCCCTCCTTCCCCCCTGCTCCCTCACTCTCTAGCAGGGAGTAGATTTTGTTTGACCGCGCGGTCTAGTTTTTATGTTGTAGCCTTGGGGCTTTATGTTTTATATTCACTGTTTTGACCGGAGGACCGGGTGAGGCTGTTAGGAGTTGGAGGAGGCCTCACAGGGACTCCCCAGTAGCGTGGGGGTTCATGGTGCCTGAGAGGGTACAGCATTTGGGGGGTGCAGTGGCTGTAACACCAGAGAGAGGGGTGGGCAGCGAGGAGCCCCAGAGCGGGGGGGGGTGCAGCAAGGAGCCCTGGGAGGAAAGAGGAGGGCCAGAACATAACAGGGCCCAGGTCAAACCACGTCAACTCCATCTGCGAGGCTTGGGCTGTGGGGTAGGGGAGGAAAAGGAGCCGCAGGTAGTTCCCCCTGTCACCAGGGAGCAGAAAATGGGCAGCCTCCCGCTGATTACAACCATCTTCTAATCAAGTAAGATCAAGGCATGGCAGATGAGTAGGCAGGCGGATGGCCCATTACAGGAGGGTGGAGCCACCCCAGAAGGGTTCCGATATTGATACTCCTGTCACAGGGTTGTTAAACCTCTTCATATTTGAAGAAACACAATGGGATTCTCAGTGGCTTTATTTTAGAATTCAGTACTGCTCCTACTATATCAATAATTTCATGTATATTATCTGAACCATGAATTTTTTGGTAAATCCTACTTAATTTTTGCAAATTCACATGGGGAGTAGCTGATACAAACTCCACGATAAAGTTTTGGTAAGGAGTTTGGCATCTACTTTTGTTAAATAAATTGGTATATACTTAGAACAATTAACAAAACCCCTGCCTGGTTTAGGAGTTACAGAAATAATTGATACATGTAAAGTGGTTGATAGTGTGCTTTGGTTCTTACTATCATTATATACATTCAGCATTTGAGGTAACAAAATAGCTTAACTGTCTTATAAAATTCCACAGAAAATCCATCACTGTCTGGAGATTTATTATTGTTCATATACTTAGGGTCAAAGTTATTTTGCCCAATGAGAAAGGAGGTTCCAAAATGTCCTTCTCTGTCTCTGAAATGGGTTGTTTGAGCATAAACTTCAGGAACCTATCTATTTCCTCACAAGTAACATTCAGATTCTTAGCGTTCAAATTAGAATAGAATTTACTGAACTGTTGGTTAATTGTCGGTGTCATATCCATATTCTCAAGAAAGTCTCTTATAACTGATATTTCATTACAGTTGGATTAACTCTTTGGGTTGCACATTCCAGTTCCCAGCCAGCCCTGGGCTGCTTGAGGATTTCTCTCCCCAGCCCAGGGCTGGCTGGGAGCTGCCCCAGAAATGGGAGAGCTCCCTGTTAGCCCTAGGGTGCTTAGGGATTTCCCTGGCTAACTGGAGGCTCCTAGACAACCCCCAGCTGAGCAGGGAACTCCTGCTGTGCACAGGGCTTGTCTCCATTTGCACAAGGCCAGGAGAGCTCTGCAGCTATGGCTGTCTGCCCCTCTTGATATGCACCAGGCCAGGGTCAGCTGCCACTGAAGCTGGCATAATTCTTCTGGCCCCATGCACATAGGGAACAGGCCTCATGGCTGCTGCAGAAGGCCAGAGCAAGGTAGAAACAGTCCTGCATTAGGCTGCTCCCACTGGGAGGAGATTTGTTCCCAAAAGGCAACATGTGTAGATGTGTTCCCAAGGAAGGTTTACTGCATGGTAATACTTTATTGCATTAATAGCAAGTGTAAGCACACCCCTTAGCATGGTCCAAAACACCTGTAAAACTAATAGAGGTATTTACCACAAAGCCAAATAAGTGCTGAGAAATTAAAATGTAGTCAATTCTAGAATATGCTGAATGAGGCATTGACCAAAAAAAAAAAATATTCTTCTTTGTTGGATTCACTATTCTTCAAATATCTAGTAAATCCTGGTCTGACATATGTTTTAGTTACTTTCCTAGAAGTAGCTTTCAGGGATAGAGAGTCACAAGACCTGTGAATGACAGGATCCAAGCAATAATTCAAGTTTCCCTACAAATATATGTTCTGCAGTAAGAAAGCTTTAGAAAAAGAATAATAAAATTTTGGAGTGCCTGCATTGGGAACACAGACACATCCCAAAATAAAAATGTAATCCTTAATTTTAACATTTTCAGAAACAAATCTACCATGTGAATCATCAAATATGCCAGTTAAATGGAACACAATGGAAAACAATTTTTGTGTTATATGCACTAGAGATTCCTAACCCCAAACATTCTTTAATTCTTTACATCCAGATGAGTGTCTTGGAGCATAGTAATATCAGCCATATGTTTTATTTCTTCTTTTTTTAAAAAACAGATAACATTTTCTTCTTTTTAATGAGACTACTAAGGCCCTTCACATTCTAAGATATACATTTTATGGAATTAACCATTCTCAGTGTCTCTATCTTCTCATAGGCAAGGGTGCTACTGATCACCAGAGAAGCCAGGCAAAAAGAGGAACCACGGTCTCAAGCTAGAGGGCAGGTCTTCACGGGGTTCTTTGGGAGATGAAGACAAGACAAGGCTTTTTTTCTGTGGGGTCCAGAGTCAAAGGCCCCTACTACACATTACATATATTACACAATTAACTGGTTAATCGCATAATACATTTAGACAGGGCACATGTGCAAAGTAATTATCACACAATAAAAATGAGTATCCAGCTATAAACAGAGTCAACAAGCTATAATGCTAATGCTTGAAAATGTATAACAAGTCTATGGGCATGTCCAATCAAGCATGGGCATGTTCTTGCAGTGGCACAAATAGTAGCAGCACACATTTGCCACTCAGCACACACCCCTGCATGTGTGCTTTGTTGTGGGATACATTGTCCCACTTCGGGCAAACTGCCCTTGCCCAGCTCCACTTGATTCCTGGTGTGCTGGAGCAATCAGGGAAGAGATGGAGCAGTAAAGATGCTCTGGCCAGCAGTCAGACTGTGTCATTGGAGGAGCAAGCCTCCATTTGTTCTGACACATGCTAATTTTGCATGCTCTACACACCTTTTGTTTTTTTTTCTACTGGAAAATCTCAGTAGCAAATTTTGCCCCCACTCTGCTGATTTGCAGTGCAGGGTATGTTTTAGATTTTGTATGTGTGATTTGTGATACCACAAGGAGGCTTGTGGTATCACAAACCACATGTGCCTTCACGTGGGGATGCGACATATAGCTGGTTTCTATCTATTTTAATCTGAATGTATAGTAGGGCCTTTAGAGCTTCTCTTGAAAGCATAATGATAGATGATAATATGAATGAAGGGTTCATATGTTCTTTTTCTTATAATAAAAGCTTCCTGGCATCTGAGGGTGGCATCCTATTCTTTCTGTATGCCTATGTGTACATGTTTAATCATGTACATCCAGAAGAAAGCCAATAATGTATAAAATTGCATTCTGCTTCTGTGTGTGTAGCCCTACGCACTTGGGCAATTATGTAGAACTATGAAAAATAGCCTGCAAGATGGTATGGTAGTTTTAACACAGTACTAAGAAGAAAAAGGCGGGAGCGAAATTTAAATTGGGTGATGGGTAATGGGCATTTATGCTTCTGGCTCCCCAGGTGTGTCCCTTAGCTATTTAGGAGGAAGGATTACTCTGTCTGTCTCATACCTACATGTCCAGAAGCACATGGCTGTGTGTGAAAGAACAGAATACCAACAGCAGCCCTGGCTCCACCTGCCCCACAGAGCACAGACCAGTGGCAAGTGGCTGGAGCTAGTTTCCCAGAGCACAGCCCAGCCTAGCCTGCCCTACACAGATCCAGGGGCACTCACCCGCTTCCATGCCCTCCTGGACCAGTGGCGCGTGGCGCTGCATAGTGGCAGAAGCCCCCTTCCCTAAGTCCCACGCCCTCCTCCACCCAGGCGGGGCAGCTATTCCCACCCCCAGCCCCAAGCTTTCCCTCACTGTGGGGGCGTTGATCTGCTTGCTCCCCAACACCCCTCCACCCACAACAACAGACTTACCAGCTGCAGGCAGCTGTGTCCAGCATCCTTGAGGACTGCTGCCTGTTTAGTCTATGGCTGAATCTCTGAATTAGCACCAAATCTTTGATTCCAGATTGGCCAAATAGAATCAGGGCAGTCAAATCACCAAATTAAATCACTCTCTCTCTGAATCAGCTGAATCTGAAGTGAATATTTGCTGCTTCGCACAGGACTAGTGAACATCTACACGTGCATGCCTATAATACTGTTTTGCCCTGTGGGGTCAGGGCAACTCTCTGGATTTCAAAATCACATTGTTAGATGTGTGGTTGTGACACAATTCCACATATACAAACACACAAATCAATTAGGTGCACACCCCCCCGCCCCAACTCAGGCACATATGCATCCAAGATTACCAGCCTAGGCACATGCATACCTATCACCAATTTAAGCACATACACACACCAAAAATTAGACATCAGTCAGTTGTCAATACTCACACACGGATCACTAATTTGTATATCATGCACACAATGACATATATATATATATTCACCAGCTCACACACATATCACCCACATACACATAGGTGAGTTCCTAACTTGGATGGTGGGTGTGTGTATGTGTGTTCCTGGAATACCTGGGGTGAAGGTTAAGGTGAGAGAAAGAAAGTGTAGGGAGTGAAAGTTGCTGGGACTGGGATTAGAACTGGTGGACTAGAGAGAAGCTGGGTTTAGGAACTGAGGCTTGGGGTTATTTAGGGTCAAGTGGCCCCAGGGTTACTTGAGGTCACTGGTTCTGGGGTGGAAGCAAGGGAAAAAGCCCAGTGGCAAGGAGGAGACAGCCAGGAAAGACAGAGGCAGAAGGCTGGGAGATTGGGGCTGGAAACTGAGGCAGAAAGCTGGGAGATCAGGGGGCAGATAAGTGGTGGCAAGGAGGAAACAGTCAGGAAACAGACAAAAACACAACTCAAGGTTTCAAAATAACAGGTTTATTAAACAGACAACACACCACACAGCCCCATGAAGTTTTTGGTTCCTACACACACACACGTACTCACAATGGTAGCAGGAGAAAGAGACTCAGTAGTATGGTTGGAGTCCAGGTAGGGAAGAAAAACAGAGTCCAAGTCCTTTGTTTGGGGAAGGAAGGTGGGTGATAGCTACCTATCCTGGGCTATGAGTTTATTCTTGATGGCAAGTCAGGGTCTTTTCCAGCAAGGTGTTGTCCAGAGGGGGGGTCGCTGGCAGGGTCTCTGGGTGGATAGGTGGTACAGCATGGAGCTGGTCCAGATGGAGAGGGTGTCCCACTGGGTCTGTCTTCACTGTCCCCTTTTATAGGGGAAGACCTCCTATGACCGTAGTGGCAGGGACATGCCAAGGCAAGAGTCAGCCCCTGGTGTACTGAGCATGTGCACTCCTAGGTCAGGACATGCAGTTTCAGGTGTCTGTAATGGTTTCATAGTTTCATAGTTGGTAGGGTTGGAAGGGACCTGAGCAGATCATCAAATATGACACCCTGCCATGGCAGGAAAGAGTATTAGGGTCAAACAACCCAAGCAAGGTCTACATCTAGCCTTCTTTTAAAGACCCCCAGGGTAGGAGCCAGAACCACTTCTCTTGGAAGTTGGTTCCAGATCCTAGCCATCCTGACAGTGAAGTAGCACCTCCTGTTATCTAGCTTGAATCTACCCTCTGCCAGCTTGTGACCATTATTGCTAGTCATTCCTGCTAGTGCTCGGGGACTTCACCTCATTCACAGCACTTACACAAACTCACTTGAAAATGGTTGACACAGTTAAGATGGTTACTTAGCATAAGCAAATGTCTGGCTTAGCATAAGCATTCATAAGCAAAATCTGTTTTATCTCCTAACGATAGCTGGTGTTTGCATCCTGTTCTGTTCACAAAATGAGCTATATATCTTACAACATATTATATGGGTAGAAAAAATACTTGCTTAAGCATCTTGCGATATTACTTTTAACACACCATTCTGCCTTGTGGTTAGCAGCTCTGCTACACCAAAGGTTACATGTGAAGGCTAGAACCAAAAGGGTTAATGAGTAATTTATAGCAAAATGTAATCTGCTTTTTGAAGCTATCTGATAAAGGTACACAATAAATATTGGCTAAAAAGCAGCTTATGAAACTGCTTCCTGTAAATGTTTTCTGTTTGTCTGGAGTATAACTACAAGAATATATGTAACTGCTTGTACCGATCATGAAACAAGCATAAGTTTTAGAAAGCAGAACTAAAGAATAAACTGCAGACTTAGCTGATTTAATAAAATTTTGCTTAGAGTCAGTAAGATTAAGAAACCTAACCACAAGGTATAATTAACACATCTTAAAAAAAATGTCAGTAGGATGTACTTGGGTGGAAAATATACTAATCTCAAACCCCAAAGTAATGTGGTGTGATTTGCTTATTGGGTAAACTCAAGCTTGGGCAGTAACCTATTATAATAATTTCTAACACCTTTGAAACCCGTAGGGTAACAGCTATAGGGTAAGATTGTGAGTGGCTCTAAAGCCAACAGATTAGCATAGACAGGATATAAAAGAACACACATGTTAAGTGACCAGCAGGAAGGATGGAACAGAATAGTTAGTGCAGACCCGTGCCCCCAGATCCCTTACTCCCAGTGTGAGTGAAGACCAGATCCAGACTGAGGAACCTTCCCCGGTATTTCCTTCGGCAGTGTGGATCGGGGACACCTGACTTCGCTGAATCAACTTGATGTGTACCTGACACTGAGGGACTATCGATAAGTTGCTAACCAAGTGGGAACTCTTTGTTAATTTGTCTGCCTGCTTTTATTATCACTACCAATTTTTAACTTTCATTGTTATATTGTCTGTTTATTAGCTTAACCTTTTTATTAACTGTTATACGTGTAAACTATATCTTTTGTTGTTATAAGTAAAATTCATTTTTACTGTTATAAGTGAAACTTGTCATTGCTTCACTCCCAACTTTACCTCCTTGATCCCAAACCAAACAGCCCAGTGGCTGATACAGTTGCAGCACTCAGTAAGCCTGCAACTAAATTAATACACTCACAGTGCCCAGCTGGCTTGGGACAGTTACAGCCTTTTATTCAGCTGCAAATCCAATGCTCCCTGATATCCAAATACTGTCATCCTAACACCCACCTCTTTCTCTTTGCAAGACTCCATGGATGTATCTCCCTGGCCATGCTTTTGGGGGTACTGCTGTCAGCCCTCCAGGCCCAGTCAGCCAGTGTGGAGGCAATATCCACCACTGTCCCCATGGCCAACCCTGGACCTGGCCACATGTGCCTGCCTGTCTGTATCCCCAGGGATGCAAACTGGGCCTGGGAGGAGGTGCAGACTCTTGTGGTACTATGCACTGGGGAGGATGTCCTGAGGCAATTTGCCTAAAGTGGATGCTCAAACAGCCACATTTATGCAACCCTAGTGGCTGGGATGCAGGCATGGGGCCACCCTCAGTAAGTGCACCAGTGCCGCATGAAGACCAAGGCTGTCTGCCCACTGGGTGGCCATGACTGGCCACAATCAGCAATCTGGTGGGGCTCCCAGGACCATGCTTTTCATGCAGGAGCTGGTCACACCAGGAACGGCTACCAGCAGCACCAGATCCTCCCTGGGTGGGGGAGGGTCAGGGCCCTAGCCTACTTCAAGATGAAGAAACCAGGTAGAGCCATACACTGCCTGGCATGGGGGAGCCCTGTGCTGAGCTTCCAGCTTTGCCAGCCCTGGAGCCATGGTTAGTCCCGCACTGGGGTGGGGGGAGGAAGGACCTCTCAGGCCCAGTCCCAGCCCCTGCCCTTGCCCTGCCCCTGGCCATGGCCACTGTCCCCACTCCATGTCCCACATGTCCCCACTCCCCTGACCCCGGGTTCCCCCCACAAGGCATACAGACAAGTGTGACTCAGGTCAGAACTTTATTGCCCAGACCTCTCGCACTGAGGAATACATCAATCCCTGTGGTGATCTCCTCCTTGGCAGTGGGAGCCAGGGATGTGTAACACCAGAACAATCCTAGCAGGGTGCAGGGCCTGGATGCAAAGAAGCCAGTGGTGGCAGTGTGTGTGTGGGAGGGGTGGCAAATGGCCAGAGGGAAAGCCAGCAGCAGTGGCAGTGCAGACTCATCAGCATTAGATGGGTCCTTCAGGAAGCTCTGTGGGGCCCCTAAAAATGTGGGGCCCAGGGTGGTCACCAATTCATCCTTCCCTAGGAATGGCCCTGTGTAGCTCTGCCACAGGTAGCCCTCCAGGCAGTGGCAGACATTTTGGGGCAGGCTGGGCTTGCCCTCCATGCCATGGTAGCTTAAGGTCCTGATTGATATGTGCAGGGGTGCCTGGGGCACCAGCAAGATCAGCAGTAGCAGGACATAGTGGCTGGAGCAGCCCTCCATCTGCACAAACAGCCCATTTTGCACCACCCATGGCATGTGCAGAAGCGGCACACTTGGGACACCAGCAGCAGCACAGCAGGGTTCAGAACCGGGGGCCTCCCCAGAGGAACCCCTTTAGGGGTGGGTGGGTATATGGTGAACCCCTCACCTCCACTGTCCAGGAACCATGCATGTCCTGAGCCCAGACCCTGGATGGCAGCAGAGCACAGCAGTTGGCCTGCAGGGACACAAGGCAGGTCGGTGTTGAATTTAGCAGCAGATACTGCCAGCAGCCTGTTCTGGCCTACCTTGAGAAGGGGGCAGGAGCAGCAGGCATCCTGCAGCCAGTCCCCAGGGAACGTAGGGATGGACAGCTTGGGCAACACCCTTCTGTGCCCAGGCCTGCCTTGCCAGTTTACCATGGGTGCCTGCATACTGCTGCCCTCCAATCTGAGGCCAGGCAGCACAGGGCCCCCGGAGCAGAGCATCTTATCTTTCAAATGTTGCAGAGTCTCACAAAAGTCTTCTGTCTCTTGCCTCTGCAGGGTCAACATCTGGACACAGAGGAGAGGCTGTAGGAGCCCACAGAACTGTTGCTGCAGTGTTGCTGCCCCTGCTGCTGGAGCCACCTTCAAGTCCTTGACTAGACCTGCCTGCTATTGTGGCTGGTGATTGCCATGGATGGCTGGTGATGGACCAGCATCTGTGGCAGGAAGAGACCCTCACCCTGTAGGTCTCTTAGAAGGAACCACAGCTTCAGGCATACACAAAGCACAGGGCTCAACTGGTGGCCCTGGAGCAGTGGTATGTGGCAGAGCTGGAGCAGCATGTTGCTACCCAGGGCCACACAGTAGAGGCTGTGCCCATGCCCCATAGCCTCCTACCCCAGCTCCATATGGCCCCTGGGTCCCGCACACTACCCCGCAGTAGGGCCCCAGCAGCACTCCTGAGGAGCTGGTGTGGTGCCTGCCAGCTGAAGGCATCCCTGGGCTCTGCTGCAGGCATTCTTGTGCTCTGCTGCAGGCCTCAGATCTGTGGCAGCACTTCCTGTGGTCAGGGTGCTGCCTGCCAGCTGCCGGGCTCTATGTCCTGGCAGCCGCATCCCTGAGCCCCTCACAGGTCAGGGACAGGATCAGGGACCTGCAGTGTATTTGCAGTTTGGGGACTGGGATTTTTATTGTTGGTTTGTGGGGAGGGTGGTAGAAGAACACTGTGTGTGAGGAGGGAGGGGGCTGTGTTTGTTGACGCAGAAGCATGGCGGGATGAGGGGATTTATTGTATTAAGTTTGTACTGTTCTCCTACATGTGTATCCTGGAGTGGTGCTGGGAGTGAGCAGGAGGTCGGGGATGTGTGGACAGCAGTCCAGGTGGGCTGGAGCAGGATGCTCAGGAGGAGGTAGTCGGCTCAAGGTTGGAGTTCCCCCTGGTGGTCACAGGGGCACATGGCAGGCTACTCTGACTTCGGCCTAAATCTAGTCCCAGGTTTATCTGCACATTGTACCATGAACTTAACTAGTGTAGCTGATGTTAACATAGAGTGTAATAGTAGTGAAATGTAACCATGTTAGTCTTGTCCTGTAAGCAACTTGAAAACTCCATTTTGTATCCTTCTGCTTGACATAAGTAAATGAACTCTGCATAGTCTTTATGTATGAGTGCGAGTAAAAGGGTGAATTGTGAGAGAATGGCATAGAGAGATGGGAGAAGAAAATTTCACTGTTTATGTAAGCAAATGTAAGTTACCAGTCAATAAACTAATTAATGAATGGCTGAAGAATTCCTGTTAGGCTTACGGCACAAAGAAGATACCAAGGATAGGCAGCAAGAACACTCCAAGGCTGAGATAAGATTAAGGCAAAAGAAGAACAACCACAAAAACAGAAGCTGGGTATGGAAAAACCCCAAAGCACTGAAACAAACAATGCCAGTCCCTATAAAAAAACACCTAAAAAATGCCAAGTTGACTGAGTTTCATCAGAGCACAGATGCAATTGTTCACCCTGCTCCAACTCTTATTTTCAAATCTGCTATCTTTAAATCACCACCATCTACTCAATAAGCCTGGTTGACCACCCTGGGCTGATTTCATAGATTTCATAGACATCAGGGCTGGAAGGGACCTCGGGAGATCTTCGAGTCCAGCCCCCTGCCCAAAGGGCAGGAAGTCAGCTGGGGTTACAGGGTCCCAGCAAGATAAGCATCCAATTTGCTCTTGAAGGTGTTCAATGTAGGTGCTTGAACAACCTCCGATGGCAGACTGTTCCAGACCTTGGGGGCTCGGACAGTAAAGAAATTCTTCCTTATGTCCAGCCTGAAACGGTCTTGCAGGAGTTT
>NW_017728918.1:51812457-51821646 GCF_001723895.1 Crocodylus porosus | reverse complement strand
TCCTCCATCCTTTTTAGGCTTTCCTTTTTAGATGCAGGAGGTCCGCTAGGTCCCTGGAGAGCCAGGAGGGCTGCTGTGCCTTCTTGCTGCCTTTCCTCCGTGTTGGAATAGATTCAGCTTGAGCAACTATTGCTAGTAACTACATCTGGTGTATGTGTGAATGGAGTGGTTGTTTTATGCATATGTATGCCTGTGTGTAATGATGTGTATTATGATTTGTTTGTGTTTGTATGAATTGTCTGTCTGAACCTCTATGCCTAACGCATGTAATCAATAAACACAGCACCTTGCCCTATCCCCCTTTATAAAGTCTCTTTTGTGATTTGAGAAATTGGCAATTTGAGTAACAACGTGAAGAGCCAGCCTATTCCTGCTTACTGCACAGTAAATTTAATGTTATGAAAATGCATGTGTAGACAGCAACCGTAAACTGTTACTGTTCAGTTAAGCATCTCTTGTAGATGCACCCAGTTTTCTAGAGAGTGTCGCAAAGATGCATGGTGCTTACAGTTCCACCTTTTCTATATTAATTTTTTTCATCTAATAACTATAGGATCATAGGAAAGTAGAGATGGAAGAGACTTTACTGTAACAGCTAGTTCAGACCCTGCTCAAGACAGGATTTTCTCTAAAACCATCCTAGCCAAGTCTGACATGCTCTGAAGACTTTCCACAGAAGGAAATTCCACAACTTTTCTACACTGCCTGTTCCAGTACTTAATCACCCTATATCTGCACATTTATAATGAGGGAATGTTTCTAAAAGAGTTTTTAGTAAATTACTGTCACATTCTTTTTTATCTGCATTTTTGGAAGATGTTTTATGCTCCTAATTGATGGTATAGTTTTATGATTTATCTACTTTTGATCAAGACAGGCTCTCATGTAGGGAGATCTTTGCACCTGGATTGAATAACACTGAAATTGTAAATATATTGTTTTTCTCCCCAAAGGACTGGGTTTTTTTTCTGATACAGATGGCAAAAAACATATGCACAAAGCAAGCCAGATGTTAGTTCATTGGAATCCATAGTACAGATTCTATCATCTCAGATAGCACATAAAATAATAATTCAATTGATCCTTCTTTCCTGCGTTTTCTCTGAATTTATATAACATTTTATATAACAAATATAAATGTTCAGTTGAAAAATGCTATCATCAGATTTTTACAAACATCTGTATTTCTAAATGATGAACCCACTATTATGTAAGAGAAATTAAAGAAATATTGCAGATGGAAATAGAGGGGCAGAGAAATAGCTGGTAACAAATTAAAGGAAATCTTCAGAGGCTCCTTAATGAACTATCCCACAACTCTTGCAGCTGTGCAGAAGGTAAAACATGTGTGGGTGGAAAACACCTTTTACAATTATATTCATTGACATGAAGAAGGTAAGGCAGAGTGTCCATTTATAGCATCTGACACACTAAGTAGTTGCCTATGAAAGCTCATGCCTCAATGGAACAGGCTTTAAGGTGCTAACCTGCCTTATCTTATACTGGATTTACAGTATAAGTCTTGACTAACCACCTCTCTGATCATATATCCATATGTTTATAAACCAGTCCATGGACACTAATTTGCATAGGATGAATTAGACAAAAATACATCAATATCTTGGAGTTGGTTCTGGTAACTAATCTCAAGAGTTAATTACCTGAGATTCTGAAAAGTACTGAAGCGGTAATAATTTAGCATCTTTTAAATTATCTCAGGTAATGTGCCAGATCTATTCCTGTGGGCGCTTCTGGAATCAGGGCAACATCAGAGAATATTTGAATCAATATGTCTAGAGATTCCAAATTTTCTTTAGAGAGTTGCAGTGCAGGGAAATCTAACTGGGGTAGAGCACAAACAGAAAAGCTTCAGAATTGTTTTTTAAAAAATCCTACATCCCTGAAGAAAATGGGATCTTTAACCTGAGTTGCTGAGAATACCCAGGGGTTGATATATGGTACCAGTCTGTCTGCATCTGTGAGCAGGTGAAAATGGAATTGTGAAGACGTGAGGTGACAGTTCCGTATCTAAAAATCATTCATCTTAGAATGAAGTAATATATAGTCATTTTTCCCCTATTGATAGCTTTAGATATATTTAGGCTTGTGAGTATATCTGTCTAAACAGTCATAAAATAGGATTAATTTAAAATAGTATTTGAGGAGGCACAAAAGCTTTATTGGCTTTCACAAATGGATGAGATAAAATGTTTTGTAGCAGACACTTACCTAGACTCCTACACATCAAGTAGCTATAAAGTCAATCACAAGAGATGAATGTATAATCTTATAATTGACAAACATAATACAATGTCCAGGCATAAGGACCCATCACACTCCCTTTAACTAGAAATGGTAATATTCCTTGTGTAGATTTCAGAACAGCATTATTCTCTATCTCTTAGATGTTATGGCAAGTTGGTTCTCTAATTCAGGTGAGTAGCTGGAATAGGGAAGGACTTTCATTCATAATCCTCCACTGATACAGGATACATCATTTCTACAGGTTACCTTCACACTACCAGGTTAGATGGCAGCATCTTAGTTTTCCATTTAAAGGATAAATTTAATTCTACCTGTATTAGTGAATTTATGTGCCTATTGAAACTTGTTTGAGTCCCTGAAAAACTTTCTGGTGAATAGGTGCTTCTCCTCACTACTTTATGTGACTCAGTGTTAAAGTTAAGAACATAGCATGTCACCAAAAGTAGATGTATTAATGGATTTTCAGGGACTCAAGCAGGGTAAACACTTAAGCTCATTTAAATGACTAACAGGTGAAATACAATTTGCCCTTTAGTTCAATTTCTGGATAACACCAAGCTAAGTGTGACAGCAAACACTCTGGAGGAGAAGATTAGGATTCAAACTGACCAAGAGAGAACCTGGAGAATTGTTCTGAAATTAATTGTATGCAATTTAATGGCAAGTGCAAAATACTGCACTTAGGATGGAATGATCAAATGCAAAATTTAAAAAAAAATGTCTAGGCTGAGCCAGGAAAAAAAAATTGCTTCCATACAAATGCCAGAATCCTAAAAAAATAAGATGAAGGAACTAGAACACTTGGTATTAAAATGGTAACTCTGACATAATATGCATCTCAGAAAGCTGGTAGAAGGATGATAATTAATGGAATATTGTTGTAACAGGTTACAAACTGTATAAGAATTACAAAGTAAGACATACAGGTGGAGGAGTGGCACTGTTTGCTAAGGACAGTATAGCTAATAACAGCATTATAAGCTTACCTGAAAAGAAAACTACCATAGAATACCTATGGGTAGAAATGTCATACTTGAAGAAAAAGAATATAGTACTAGGTTTGTACTACCCACTACCTGATCAGGGAGGTAAAGATGATTATGAAATGCTCGGGAAGATTAAAGAAGCTGATAAAATGAGACAAGCAATAATAATAGGAGACTTCATCTCCTAACACAGGCTGCATAAATACCTCAACAGGGTGAGATGTGGAAATAAAATTTCTAGATGTGATATACAACTAGTTTCTAGAACAACTCATCTTGGAACCCATTACAGGAGAAGCAATTCTGGACCTAATCCTGAGTAATACACAGGAACTGGTTCAAGAGGTATATGTTGGTTAGCCATAACATAATAACATTCTAATAGGAAAGAGGAAGCCAAACCATGCCACCATGCCAATATACAAGTTTAGGAAGGGAAATTGCATGAAAATGAGGAAGTTAGCTAGAAACAAGGATAAAGGAGCAGTCATAAATGTAAAAAGCCTGCAAAAAAGCTTGAAAGCTGTTTAAAATACCATATTAAAGGCTTAGGAAAAGTCTGTAGCATAAATTTTAAAAGGGAAACAAGCAGAACCATGAAACCCCTGCACAGTTTAACAGAGGAGTTAAGGAGGCCATTTAAGGCAAACGGGCAGTCTTCCAAAAACAGAAAGAATACCCAAATGAGGAAAACAGGAAAGCTCCCAAACTCTGGTAGATTAAGTGTAAAACCAAAATATGGCAGGCCAAAAAACAAATTGAGGAGCATCTAGCAAAAGATGCTAAAGTTAATCATAAACACTTAACAAAATACATCAGAAGCAGGAAGCTAGCTAGAGAATTGATGGGCCCACCTGATTACCAGGGTGTAAATGATGCACTCAGAGATAATAAGGCCATAGCAGAGAAGCTAAACATTTGTATTGGTGTTTACCACAGAATACAACTGGGGTAGTTCACTCCTTTCTAATAGATGGGTCTGAAGAGTTGGGCCACATTGAGCTGACAAAAGAGGAAGCATGAACGCTGCAAGCCCCTGGAGGCTGGGGGGGCACGGCAAGCTTCTGAAGGTGGCGATGGTGCTGTCAGCAGCAGGAGCGTGGCAGTGGCGAGTGATGAGCTCCCACAGGCAGCTGTGGCACTGTCAGCGGTGGGGGGAGAGGGTGGCAAATGGTGACCAGCAGTGACATTGCAAAGTAACCAAAGAGGCATGTGGTAATGGCTGTCAGCAACTCTTATTCCTGTTGCATCCCTTTCTATGACTGAAGAGTATTTTCACCACTGAAATTTCATATCTTGGTTTTCAGGATGCTTGGAGTAATTGAAACTTCTAGCAGCCCAGGCACACAATATTTTGTTAGGAACAATCTTTCATGTGTTTTTGATGGATATTTTTGTGCTGCACAGCTTTGCTTTGAGAAAGAAAAAAAAACTTTAGAAAAGGCAAATTCTGTCTGTCCATCCAAAATTCAGAAGAAACCTGATATTGTGCAACATTTGCAAAAGCTACAGACTTCTTAAATCATTGACATGATCACCCACACTCAATAATCCATTCTTACTCTGAACTAATTTTGCATAGCCCTCACAGAGAACTGAAGGGATCAATTTGGTGATTGCTGCCCCAAGAATATCTGGTTTGTAGTTAGTCTCATTAGCATTTGACAGCTATTAGGGTTTGACCAGGCCTTAGACAACCAGGAAAGAAGAGAGTGTGATCCTTGGTGTTTGTGGGTTGTGGCCAGCTAAAAATTTAGGGACATATTTGGTAATTTTATGAATCAAAATGGAATCTAAATTAAGTTGGGTGGCTCCAGTGTACTATTGGATAGGACCAAACAGTGACATACCTGCAGGGGAGGGGGAGGGGGAAGTGGGGTATAGGAGCAGCTGCTTCAGGCACTGACTTGTGCATGGTGAAAAAAGTTGTAGCTGCCAGCAGCCATGTGTTCACAATCACAAAATGTGGTGGATGCTCCTTTCTCTTTGCCACAGGTGCTCAGGAGTATCCTTACACTGCTGGCTACAAAAGTTTAGTAAGGGAAATGTAGCTGCATAGAACTTTTTAAGCATATAAGCACAATTCAGGACATTACATGAATTGAAATAGAATGTCGTTGGCACCTAAAAACGTTGTCAATTATGTCTTAGCAGTGAAGAAGAATCTGCTGTTAATGTCAATCATGATTACAGCTGTAGGAATTTCAGTCACGAGGGAGTTCTAGGTATTTCAGCTGGCATCATCTCCTGAGACAGAGATAGTAGCTCATTACCATGAAAGAATTTATATTATTTTCCCACTCCTTTTTCCACTCAGAAAAGTGAAGAACTAGCATTATATATCAGAAAATAATGTAATATAACTGAAGTAGAAGGGTCCTATAATAATTAGAGTTACTGTATAGCTGGGTTTTCCCAGACATGCCTTTTTTTGTCCTCCATCCAGGTGGGTTTTTAAAATGCAAGCAAATGTCCAAGTTTTTGCTCTGCCTGTGTTTTCCCCTGGCACTTGCAGCATGGCTGATTGGGGCTGTGGGCAGTGGGGAAAGGTGATTGGCTGTTGGGGGATCATGTGCTCTGTTTGTAGGCCCTAGCAACTGCTGGCCAGTGAGAAGAAAGTGAGTGAGTGACCCTAGTAATAATTATATGATGAACCCTATGCTGTTGTGAACCCATTTGTGCAGGAGCATGTGTCCAGAAATTGTAAGCCCTAGGTGGCTCATCTCTGATCTGAGTAGTAAGTTTGCCTAGTTTATGCTATTAGAGTAGTGGTTAAGTAAACTGAGTAGCAATTGGATATGCCCAGTGAATACAGTGTTTAGAAGATTTTGGAAGAACTCACCTTTAGACATCCATGAAGTAATGTCCCCATTTTGGTGAGAAGGGCAAGCACAGATAGAATGTTTATTATATAATTAGGTTTGTGCCAAAATTTATGTGACGTCATCAGAAATTGATACATAAGTTTTGAGGTAATAAAGAACATGGTTGATGTATATGTTGATTGGCAGATGCTTGGTGGCCCTCTTGAGAGAATGATTGGATGGTGAATGATTGACAGTAATGGTGTGAGTGAATCCCTTAAAAACAGACCACATCTGAGGAGAGGTGTGAGTCTGTGGGTGCATGAGTGAGTCTAGATTGTCTTAAAAGATCGGGTTTACATGAGTCCAGAGTTGTTTGTGAGTTGCATTAGTTACCTATGTTTTGCTTGAGGGGTGAGAAGGTAGAGAGGGATGTGTGTGCCTCTTCGGTTAAGAAGCAAGAAGGCTGAGGCTGTGGGCCAGCTATTCCACCAGGAATTGTCACCATTGTATCATTGTCCCTGCACACTCTCTGAGGAGGGAGGGAAAGCTCTGGGGATTGAGTGGGGCGACTTGAAGAAATTGGCTCATTTGAATGGCAGGGCTGCCTGTGACTGCAGCTCCTGTCACTGAGACTGTAACATAAGTCACAACTGAGTGAGATACAGTGGTTTGCTTTCTATTTTGTTCATTGCTGCTCTGACTATTGTTTGTTTACTGTGTTCTTACTGTTCTCTTTGTATGTTAATGATTTGTTCTCTTTAATAATATAGTCCTGTTGTTTAAACACTAATTGGGTGTGTGATTTATTATTTGTAACATCAGATCGGGCCTGGGAAGTAAAACAATAATCTGACGGGAGAATTAGGACCTTGTACTTTCACTGAGTACAGTTTAATAGCCAGAATATTTGCATAGTTAATTGTCTCATTTGCATAACCACCCTTAACAGAGGAGCATTACTGTGAGCATCTAAGTGCTAAAAATGCACTCTAAGCAACCGAAAATGTCCACTTAGATGACCAACACAGAACACAATGTCATCTTGTGTTTGATGTGGAACCTGAGACCGATGTGCTTGCAGCTACCTTCTTTTAAATAAGAAACCTTCTGTATTTACTTAAATGCAACACAAGGTGTTTTTCCCCAATCAGCATGGGGTAAAATGCCCCTCATCTTTTATTTACATAAAATAAAATCTCATTAAATACACTATCATCATTAAACTGCTGCCAAAACCAGCATGTGTTCAGTAAGGGAGACTAGCTCACTGAGCATGACTATAAATGCATGACCCATGTTGCACAAAAATACTGATGGGAACCTTTTTTTTATTGATTACAAAACAAGTAAAATAAACTACATTAACATAAAACTTTACAACCTCCCCTACAACAATACCTTGTTCTTCTTACACCCCTTTTCACTATTAATACGTTAACCACCCATGAACCATCCCCAACCCATGAGAAAGCAATAACTTGCACTCTGTGTCTTTGTCCTTTTGAAATAAACACCACCATTCTTCTTTCCTCCATTTCTTCTCTGCTTCTCCTGTCCCATCTTCTTCACATCTTGATTCACATAGCATTTCATTCATAAATTGCCAGTCCCTTCACCAACAGTAGGGTTCTCACCTTCCATATTGTTACTATTGCACAAAGTAATATGGTTCTCAGTCTGTGAGTCTCCAGACCTTTGGGGATTAACCCATAGAAGACAATTTCATATGTTAAGTCACAGTTCATATTGATTGCCCTTAAAAAATGACACCCTCCTTTCCATACCCCTTGCACAAAAAGTATTAAAATGCATGCAGTATAGATTCTTCAGCCTCATATCCCTCTATAGGCACACCACTGATCCTACCAAGCCCCATTTACTCTGAATGCTCCTCAGAGAAAGAATATTCCACCTCATCATCCATATAATACCCATGTTCTCTTTTCACTCTATTAGCTGTCACTTCTTTCTACACATTTGCCATCTGTCTTTTTGTCCGGTCCCCAACTATTGTTATCTGTTTCTTATCATGTTGGTCATCTTACGATCTTTCAAACACTCTAATCCCACTCCCTCAAGTTTATTTACACTCAGGAAGATCTCCACCTTTGCATTGTGAGCCGGTGGCTACCTTGTCCACACCTTTTTCCATTTTCACCAATATTCATGTTCTTCCTGCCAGGTAGAAACATCCAGTATTTCCCATGCCCTCTGTTATCTATTTACAGAACATACTTATAAAGTAAGTATACATAAAGCTTCCCAAATCTGGTATTCCCCAATCTCCTAATTCCCTGGATTTGTATAGCTCCAGTCTAGCTACCCTTTCTCCCTGCCTCAAAAACACACATCTGCCTCTGTACCCTCCTTATCTAGTGCCATTACTTCCCCCTCCCCCTGGCCTGCTGGCAATCATCCCAGTCCTTGGGGCCAGGCCAACTCCTGCTGAGCCTTGCGGTCATGGCCATGCAGCTGCGAGCCACGTGGTACAGGATTGGCTGGGGGATGGACAGACAAGTGAGGAAAGTGGTGGCGGGGGGGGTGGAGAGTGAAAGTGAGTGGGTGTGTGGGAGCGTAGGGTTTGCACCTGTATCCTAGGGCCAGTGCCAAAGGGGCCCAAAATGGGGTGGCAGGAATGCGGGCTGCAGGCTGGCAGGGCTCTACAGAGCCGGCTTGGGCTGTGCCAGCAGGGAGAGAGCCCTGCTCCACAGAGCCCTGCTGGCCAAGACCCCATGCTCCTGTGACCCTCCTCTGGGCCCCACTGGTGCTGGCCCCGGGACACTGGCACAGGCCCCACAGTCCTGTCCAGCTGTTGCTCCACTTCACACGCCTATTCATTCCCATCCCCCCTGCCCCAGCCCCAAGGTACAGGTGGAGACCAGTACCAAGTGCAAAGAAATATGATGTCATTGGGATAACGGAGACCTGGTGGGACTCAACCCATGACTGGACCACGGGTATAGAGGGCTATACCCTATACAGGAGGGATCGTATTGACAAAAGGGCTGGGGGTGTAGCTCTCTATGTGAAGGAAAGCTACATGTCCCTGCAAGCTGATGTTGATGACCAGCATGGACAGCTAGAGACCCTCTGGGTAAAAATTCGTGGGGAATTCGACACAGGGGACACAA
>NW_017728918.1:51776565-51795561 GCF_001723895.1 Crocodylus porosus | reverse complement strand
CTCCCGAGGTCCCTTCCAGCCCTAATGTCTATGAAATCTATGAAATCTATGAAATAAAAGCAGTGTAGTACAATTAGTTCTTTTTTCCCTTTGCTAGCCAGGAATGTAGTAAGCAGGCTGTATCTCTTCCTACTTAGGAAACATATCTGAGGATCCTTCTAAATCAGGGGCTCTAGTTGTTCTTTTACTTTAGTTCCTCTAGTTTGTTGCTTTTTTTCTCATGTCTTATGAAGTTCTGCTTCCTTCTTCCCTATCCTTTGTCAAACAGGCTTGTCAAACAGTTTCCATTTTCAGATGGCCTCATGGATTAGTAAAGAGTTTGCCCACATTTCCAAGACAAATATCTCCATATTAGACATGCTCATATACAATATGATACACAGGAAATTGCATTCAGGTACAGAGCAGTGAGTTCCATAAGAGCTAGCTACTACATCTAGGTATGCCTTTTCCAGACCCAAGACAGGGAAAAGCAATGAAGATGCACAACATTTGGGCTCCCATACCCCAGATTTTGGTGTTGGGCCCTGCCTTCATGCATCCCACCTCTGAGTTCCGAGCCCACTTTGGAGCCTTGCAGACTAGGCTTTATGGGCTAGATTTGATTTGCAGGTGGTCTACTAGGAACCTCTGCCTTAAGGAAGCAGAAAAACTGCAGACAAAAATCCCATGCAACTGACACTGGACAAGTCTACACGTTCATTAATGAGCCATAATTATGGCTCATTACGTTTAGCATCTAATGGCAGATACTAACATAATGCTCTGTAATTGGTGCAACTGTGCAGAGATGAATGGTTTTTTTGTGATGTTAATGAGAAGTAGATTTATTCTACTGTACACTAGCATGTGTTTTGCCCACCATGCTAGTAAGCAGTAGAATTAGTACTACTGCAGGGGGATGCACATTAAGCATCTCATGTAGATGTGCACACTGATGTAATTTTACCCCTTTCATGTCTTTGTACTCAGAGAAGTTACACTGGCATAGGGTTGTGTCATGTGTCCACTTTTTTACATTGGTGTAAAGGCCAATTACATTGGTGAGAGTCTGTCATCTAGAAAAGATCATAAATTATAGTTAAATTTGACATATGGAGTGTCCAGTGTGCTTAATGAATTGGCAACTACAGTGTGCATAAAACCCTAGAACACAGTTGCAATTCATAATTGCTTAAACTTCACTTAAAATATAATTAATTTGAACTACATTGCCCACATTTCCAAGACAAGTATCTCCATATTAGACATGCTCATATACAATATCAGCATTTATTAATACCCTTCATCTGAATATATCTCCATCTGTAAAAAAACCCAAAGCCATAATCATGTATCCTGTGTATTTCCTTAAATTATGTCTTTTTAAAAGCTGATATTTTAAAAGTAATATGGAAAAAAACAATTTTATACAAATGCTGAACAGAAAGTTGAAAAATAACAATTCCAAATGAGATTGTTTTGCTCCTGGAAGATGTTCCTGATATTGATTCAAAATGCTAATCTCTTCATGAAAAAAGTTGCAGTAGATTGAATTCAACTGGAAATAAAAGTAATGTATTTAATACAATTTTTTAAAAGTGTGCTTAGCAGTTGTTTCCATGCCCCACCACCTTCTATTTACTAAGTAACTTGGCTCATGATTCATATCTGTGTTACTTTTTTCAAGGTGGTGGGGGGGAAGAGTTTATTACTCGGTGCATAATTATTCAAGTTAAATTGAACAAAATTAGTTATTTTAAAATGTTACATTTAAAAAATGCCAATTAGTGGTGTATAAACAAGAAAAAAAAGTTTCATTTGAAATAGCTATCTGTAAAGTATGCTTATTTATAATCAACTTTAATGGTGGCTATAAATGTTAATTTTGTTAATTCATTCCTAAGATAAAGGATAGCAACTAATTCCTTATTAACCTACCAAACATTAACAAAAAAATAATGTTACTGTGGTATAAATGGAATACTACAGTACTAATGATTCCACATGCTCAGAAATAATTCCAGCATTATGTTGTATTTCTTACTATGTTAAAAGTCTGCCGAATGACAAATATGCTTAGTTGTTCTAACCTGTTTTCAAATCTGTTTAGCTGACTCAGATTTCAAAAAAAAATTGAAAACTGTCCTTATATAGATAGATCTTAAAGCAAAAATCTGTCAGGAGATATTATAGGTTAATTTGACAGCAATTGCATGGATTAGGAATTATGAAAAGTATGGTTGTATTGTTACCCTCTACCCGTCATGGACAGAACCATAATCACTAATTCAAGCCTTACTTTAAACAGTGGATGGAGAATATTATCACTTCAGTGTTTCAGAGGTGCTCAGTGTTGTTTTCTATAGGATCCATGATCTTGTAATGGAGCCAGTTCTAGTTTATGAAGCACTTCCAGAGTATTCCCACCATGAGATTCCATAACAACATAAAAGTACAAGTTGCTTGTACCTTTCAAATCTTGCTCTGAAGGTCCTATCTGGAAATCTGTTCTTGACTTTTTCAATTGAATATTTTTATCCAAATGAAAAGAAAACTATAGAATATATTTCTATTCTTATTCTCCATACTTATCTTTGTAATACTTCTCTGCTATTCGTAATCCATATTCCTTTCACAATGTGCAGTGCACGTTATTACTAACTTTGCCATTTAGACCTCATATTCATCCCCTGTCAGTGAGGTGGATCCACTTAAAAATATGACTGCATATTCTTCTTTCTGGACTTCTCCCACCTCCATGCCCTGACTGTGTTTTAAGACATCTTACAGTTTCATAGTAGTTAGGGTCAGGAGGGACCTGAACAGATCATCTAGCCTGACCCCCTGCCACAGGCTGGAATGAATGCTGGGTTCACAAGACCCCAGACAGGTGGTTATCTAACCTCCTTTTGAATTTGCCCAAGGTAGGGGCAAGGACCACTTCCCTGGAAAGTTGGATCCAGATTCTGGCCACCCTAACTGTAAAATATTGCCTTCTGATCTCTAACCTAAACCTATTCTCCATCAGTTATTACCATTCTTCCTCATAACCCCAGGTGATGCTGGGGAGAAAAGGGGTCTACCTATTTGCTGTTGATCTCCCCTGATGAGTTTGTAAGCATCCACCAGGTCCCCCCTCAGCCTCCTCTTGCTGAGGCTGAACAAGTTCAGGTCCCTCAGTCTCTCTTCTTAGGGCCTGTCCTGCTGCCCTCTCACCAAGTGGGTGGCCCTCCTCTGAACTCACTCCAGGCTGGCCACATCCCTTTTGAAGTGTGGCACCCAGTACTGGATGCAGTACTCCAACTGCAGCCTGACCAGTGTCGCATAGAGGGAGAGTATCACCTCTCTGGACAAGCTTGAGATGCACCTTTGGATGCATGACAAGGTATGGCTGGCTGCAGTCTGGCATTGGAAGCTCATGTTCATCTTGGAGTCAATAATGATTCCAAGATCGCTTTGCACCTCTGTGCTTTCAAGGAGGGAACTCCCCACCCTGTATGTATGCTATGGATTACTTCTCCCAAGGTGCAGCACCCTGCATTTGTCTACATTGAATCCCATCCTATTTTCATCTGCCTACTTTTGTAGTCTGTCTAAGTCTATTTGCAGCCTCTCTTTCCCTTCAAGTGTGTCCACCTCAACCCACATCTTAGTATCATCAGCAAACTTGGACAGTGTGCTTTCCACCCCCTCGTCCAAGTCACTGATGAAGATGTTAAACAGTGCAGTCCCAAGGACCACGTCCTGGGGTACCCCACTCCTCACATCTTGCCAGTTTGAGTACAACCCATCCACCACTACCACTACATCTTCTACAAATAGCATATTCCATATTAATTTCTCTTTTCAGTTCTCCTTTGTTAAACCACTTATTCCCCACCTTTTTGTCCCACAAGTTCTGCCCCACAATAAAACAAAAAAGCAAATCAATAAAACAAACAACAAGTTCTCTTTTCCACCCATTTCTGTCTCTGTAACATTTATTGTCTTCTTGTCCATGATTCCACGGCTTACTGTGGAGTACTGTGTGTGTGAGTAGATATTTATTTAATTTAGAATCTTGACATATGTTCTCACTATCCCATATTTTCTCTTGCATATACTATGCTGGAATTGTATAGCCCTGAACTCCAGTATCCCCATTTAGACTTTCTTTCCATTTGTCTAATTCCTCTAGAGAATGCCAACAGCTGAGATCATGTTCATTTCTTTAAACAGCATCAACAACCACTTTAACCTTCATCTCAACTATCCTCAGATTAATGCAGCAGCAGAATAGCATCTAACTTGAAAGGCACTTTTTTTTTTTGTCTTAACGGTATTATTGTTATTAAGTTTTGCTTTAAAAAAACAATATGGACACATGTAACGCTTAGCCCAGTTTAAGTCAATTTAAACCTGAAATATATACAGGTACAAGCCCAGTTTAAATCCATCTGGAATGGATCAAAAGTATGCTTGGAAAATTAAACTCCATTTTGAACAGTGCATAGTGCACAGTGTTATGTGTGGACACCAAGCATTCTGTGGCCGTATCTACATGAGACACGGACTATGCAGTAGCCTGATACTGCTGCACAGTACTGTTGCATGGCAAAAACCATGATGCCACACTACTGTGCAGTGGTATTAAGCTACTAATGCTACTGTGCAGTAATATTAGGCTACTGCACAGTAGCATCATAGAAAAGGTGTCTGCTCATGCTACTGCACATTTTAACACTTGTTTATACAAGTGCTAAATAAATGCACAGTAACAAATGCACAGTAGCATCTCATGTAGATGTATCCTGTGACAGATCTTATGAGTGCCCTGCACTACAGACTTTGGTCAAGTACATGCTATGAATGTTTATGGAATGCAGAATGAGAGGTGAAAGGTCAGAAGAATAGTGAAAATGTCCCCAGTCACAAACTACCCAATCCCTGGGATTCTCAACTAATTACCCACTGTGAGATGCACTGGGTTGGGTGTTCACTTCTTCCTTACCTCCAGTCTCAGAGCCATAGGTTTGCTAAAACCTAAAAAGTGCCCATTTTACCTGGAACACTAGGCCATTGTATGTGTAGACACCTCTGTGTAGACCAACAATGATCATGAACAGTTCCCAATTACTGACATTTGGGAATGGTTCAATTGTTCCATGTGTCATATAGTAGGAGTTGTAAAGTGACAAGAAGCAGTTGATGTAATATATTTCAACTTTAATAAGGGTCTTGACACTGTTAGTTTTCATACGTGAGTTAGGGAACTGTGATCTAGACAAAACTGGTTAAAACTGCAAATACAACAGTATGGAAAACCAAAAATTGTATTCAAAGAATAGTTTTGTTGAGTTTTTTTTTTTTTTAACTATAAGAATGTATCAAGTGGGCTTGCCTAGGAGTCTGTCATTATCTAGTTCTATCATTGTCTTTTCAATAATTCTATTCAGTTATTTGGACAATAGAATAGAGAGGTCACTTAACAATTTTTCATGCTATACCAAGCTGTGAAGGGTTACTTTGGAGAACAGGACTAAAATTTAAAGTGACTTTGATAAATTAGACAAATTGTGTGAAATTAAAAGGTTTAAATTCAATGATGGGAAATACAAAATATTTGTATGACTTAGAAATAATACAATGTTCAAATAAAAGATGAGGAATAACTGGTTAGGCAGCATTTCTGGACTTCACATACTATACAGGAGTCAACAAGATACACTGCTCCAAAAAGGGCAAACATTTTTGAATGTATGAATAGAAATGTTCTATGAAAGATACATAAAATTATTCCATACTACTTAGCAGTGGTGGGGCTTCAGATCATTTGGGAACACCCACTGAAGAAAGTAGAGGACCAAATGGGCAGGACCAAGTTAAAAGGAGCAACAAATGTTAAAAGTCTAGAAAACTCGTATGGCAAAAGATTGAAAGAATAAAGTTTGTTTAGTTTGGAGATGACTGAGTAGAGATCTGAAGAAAAAGCCTTCAAATATATTGTCTGTAAAAATAAATTTAATATATTTTTCTCCATGTTTGCTGAAGATAGGACAAGATGTAATTGATTTTAAATTGTACCAAAGGGCAGTTAGATTACACATTACAATAGTTATCCTTATAATTAGAATGCTTAAGTGCTAGTATAGATTTTCTTGGGAGGTGGAATGTCCATTATTGGAGTGCTTTAATAAAATGTTAGACAAATACCTGTCATGGATGTTCTAGGTAGATTACCCTGCCTTGGGCCAGAGAGGTATGCTAGATGGCCTATTAAGTTACCTTCTAGGTCTATTTGCTAGAATTCTACAATTCCCAAAACTAATAGACATAAGGCCTGAGTGAAGTGGCAAGCATTTGATTGAATTCAGATTTGGCCAATGTGGAGAGACAGTGATTCAGTTTGGAGATTTGAGTCACTGTCCCAATTCGAGTAGGCTGAATCTGATTCAGAGATTTGGTGCTGATTCGGAGATTCAGTCATAGATTATAATGGGGAATCATTAAAATACCTATAACTCTGTCATTTTATGCAGATTCAGATGAACACAGCAGGGACGGTAGCCCCTTCTGAGGGCATGAAGCCTGCCAAGTTTCAAGGAGATAGGTGCAGAGGTTTCTATGAAAGTGCACCTCAAACTGTTGAAAGTAAAACTTGTATCACTTGTGTGTGTTAAGGGATGTAGGTTGTAGCTGTGCTGGTCTAAGGACATAGGTAGACAAGGTTCTTTGGGTCAATCTGACCAGTCAGTGAAAATGTAAATACAGGTGCCAGGGGGCGAGAGACAGGTGAGCCTATGAACTTCGCTTCACCAACCTCCTCGATACAAAAATGCATGGACTCAATACAGGCATCGGATTTATGACACACTATATCCTGCCTGACATCTCTCCACTTTGACCTGTTACATTCCTTTCCCTCCCCCCACCTGCCAACCTGTCAGCCGCTGATGCCTCTATTTACATTTTCACTGACTGGCTTTCTTGCATGTATACCAGCCTCTGGCTTATTTACTATGCATTCCATCCAGGAAGAGCACACACCAACTGCAGACGCTTCCTCAGCCTGAGGAATGCTTTTTTAAACCCGAAAGCTTGTTAAGATATATTTCTCCAACTATTCAGTTGGTCTAGTAAAAGATATCCGATTGACCCAAAGAACCTTCTCTGCCTTGTGTGTCTTAAGGCAGAGCAGAATGAATGCAGCAGGAATAGTAGCCTTTAACAGGAGATCTTCCCTTAGGCCCCGATGTCTAGGGGTACCATCCATTCTGCAGCTCTGTACCTCCCCTAAACTGCAGCCCATGCCTCACAGATTGCATCCTTCATCCCTTCTCTGGGATCTTCATCCCTTCTTAGGCCCTGGCCCCGCTTTTAGGCCAATCAGAATCCCCAGCCTCTTGCTCTGGGCATTTCTCATGGTGGGCACCTGGCCCTTCAATCCCACCTTTGGGTCCTGGCCCCAGAACAGACCAGTTGAGGGTACCGCAGGTCAGATTTGAGCTGCCTGCCTGTTCTCACCCTCACAACTCCACTGAAACCAGTAAGCCTCAGGCCTGTCAAAGATCTTACAGGTCTGGGCTTTCCCCAGCCAGGACTATGCATGTGTGCGGTGGCTGGCAGTTATCAGGTACACCCTGCACCCTACCCACCCACCTTTCACCAGGGAGGTTTGTGGCATTTCTTAGGGCTGCCAGGCCACCAGCAATCTCACCAGGCCTCACTACCCTGGCAGGGTGCAGTTTTAGGTCATACCTAGGACCTGGGGCCTCCTCCTTACCTATAACTGCAGCCCATACCTCCGCAGTCTTCCTAGAATGGTAGCTAAGCAGGGAGATTTTCTTCCCCTGCTGGCTGGTGATAAACTAAACTGCCATGTCCAGGTCTGACAGTGAGGAATTAAATGTTTCTGAAAGCAAATAAAAAAAGCAAATAGGTGGAGAGTGAGGAGGGTGGTACTAACTCTGCATATGGAGCTTGGGGAACTCCAACAGTGGGAGGTTCACTTTTAGGATCACCAGCTTCTCCACCAAACCAGGATCCAAGGAGGTTTGGTGGGGTGTCACAAAATCACCAGCAATGCTGAACACATTCTTATTTGGAACACGTTTGGTCAGTGGACAGAACAGGTATTTCTGGGCCACTGTGGCCAGATCCTGCCACACCTGGCTGTAGGTTGCCCAATAAGCCAAGGGGTTACAGTGCAGTGGTTCCATGTCCTCAGTGAGATAGGTAGCCACCAAGGCTGCTATGCTACCTGTTGGATGATGAGGGCTGGGGCCTCTGGACCCCATGACTTTGGCCCACATTGGCAGTGGCACTGGTGGAAGAGATTGCCTGGTGGTTGGAATGCTGGAAGAGGAAAGTGGATCCCCCTCTTCTACTTCCCCCTGTCTCTGCCCCTCTGCCTCCCTGACTTTGTTCATCAGTGCTTCCATCCAGTGATAGAGGGTTTTACTGCTGCAGATGCTCCCCTTCACTCTTGGGTCACACATGGCCACCAGCACATGGACTGTGCTGGACCACAATAGATCCCGCCATTTTTTGATGCCCTCCTTCAGCTGCTTCACCAGTGCCTGCACCTCTGGTGAAAGTGGCTTGCCCTAGCTAGGAATATTGATCCCCTGGAACTTCTCCATTTTGTTCTCAAGCTCCTTCACTATGGGGATCACCTGGCTTAGGAGGTAATCACCAGTTCTGTGGCTTTCAGTGGCCTTGAGGAATGGCTTGAGGATCACTGTTTTGTTAAGGGGGGCACTGATCCCAATCTCTCCAAACAAGGCCATCTCATGGTTGGCCTTTTGTTGCTCAACCAGCCTTTCAATCATCAGGTATGTGGAGGTCCACCAAGTATCCACATCTTACATGATTTTGTGCTGTGGGATGCTCAGCTCTGCCTTTTTGTCCTGCATAATCTTGCTCCAGTGAAAACATCCCACCACCTTCCTGCATTTTGAAATGAGCTGGCTGGTAGTGGTAGTAACAGCACCATCACTGGGAGCCCTGTCTCTCTCCAAGGCATCCCTGACTATGATGTGGAGCTTGTGTGCCATACAGAAGATGGCAACAAAGTTGGCATCATGGACTGCCTTGATCATATTGGCCCTATTGTCAATAACCATGAACTCATGGGTGAGCTAGCTCTGCCCAATGAGCCACCCCTGCACCATGTAGTTTGTGGCCACCATGATCTCCCTTGCCATGTGGGACTCATCAATCACCTCCACTTAAAGGAGAGCCCACCAATGGCCTGACTGATCGCCCCAGTGACCTGTGAGGGAGTGGTAGCTGTGATGTCCACCCAGTTTCTCCAGCTACCTGTGGCCCTGCCTTCCACAGCTCCTCCCTTAAGTACTCCCTGCATGCCTCATACAGGGAGGGCACCACTATCCTGCTAAAGGTTGTTCATGCAGGAACTTAGTTGGATGGGGCCATGAGAGCCAAGAGCCACCTGAATCCTGGACACTCAACAAAGGAGAAGGGCTAGCCATCCACAGCAAGCTTGTCCTCAATGCTCTGGGTGACCTTGTTTTTCTTGAGAGCGTGTGCCCCTTTGCCTTTGCCTTCCCCCAATGGTTCAGGGTGGCCTGCCTCTTCTTCTTAAGGATGGGGGCTTTGGAGTGAGAAGGGAACTTCTTTTGGGGCACGTTTCCACTCTTGCCAAGCTGAGGAGGAACAAGGGGAAGGGGTGCTGCCTCCTGAGATCCAGCAGCATTGCCAAGGTGGTGAAGTGTTTCATGTCCTTGCCCTGGCTGATCTGCTTTCAGCAGTGCTGGCAGGTAGTATACCTGGTATCATCTGCCACCTCAAAATTATCCCACACAGTACAGTACCCACCTGGTTCTGGGTTGAAGCTGGGGATTCTACCTTATTACCCTCCTCACCAGACAGAGGCAGAACAACAGGAGGAGCTCCCCACAACCTCCTCTGAAGTGCCTTCCAGAGGAGACCTGCCTCTAGGGGAACTTTGAGAAGAATGGAGCACAAACTCGGATTCCCCCTCCTTCCCCAGAATTTCCTTAGCTATTGCACTCAGCTCGATTGTTTCCAGATCCAATTCCTCCTCTGGCATTGGAAGGCTCATGCTGGGAACTGAAATTGGGGTGGAGACTGTCATGCTGGTGGTTATTATTGGTGTTAGTGGAGCTGGTGCAGGTTCAGACACTGCTCCTGCCTCCTTGCTCCCACTAGCAGCAGAAGACTCATGGCTGCCAGGAAAAAGGGTGCATTTATGTTGGGGGAGGGGAGGAGGAGTTGAAGCTCTCCTTCTGCCCCCTCTGCCTCTCCTGCCAGAAGACATGGCACCTGCCTTTCCAGCATTCTTAATAATCTTTGGTGTGCTGTAAAATGTGTATATGCCTGTAATATATGTTGTACTTTCCTGCACAGTGATGGCACACTGTCAGGGAAAACACAGAAGAAGAGAGACTAGCTACCAAGAAACTAAATAGCAAGCCAGAGCCTTTCAGACACTGCTGATCCAAGAGAGACAGTTTACAAAAGGCACAGATCACTTCACCCACAGCCTCATATGTGGTTTATACATCCCTCCCTCAGAGCACTGTGATTGGAAGGAAACTCATGGAAAGATCACAGTCACTGGCTGGCTACAGAAGTCAATATCAGAGCAATCTTTCCCTGCCTCTTCTCCCTCCCTCTTCTCAGTTTCTACTTCCTGCAAGCCTGCCTTCTGAATCTTCAAATCCTTTCTGAATCATTTCAGAGGCTTCCAAATTGATTCGGACCTTTTAATGGGTCTCCCAATTTGATTCAGATTCAGAGATTCAGTTGCCAAATCGGGCTGAATATCCTCCAAATCAAATCAGCTACCGAAGCTTTGCACAGCCCTAATAGACATACTATTTTAAGGACAGTATATACAAATAGTGTCATTGTATCCAGAATGCATGCCTAGTATGATCATTAGGGTCAAGTGCTGGACCCCTTCTTCTTTCACTGGGTTTTCCATAACAGCCCCACTTTCCATGTTCCTGTCCATATACCAAGAAGTCCTGCACTTCGTTCACAAAATCCACCTGCTCGCAATACATTTATAAGCATGTTTCTATATCTTCTTGCTGAACTGAACCGTGAACATTTTAGTTGTTGCTGCCGATCTGTTTTGATCCTTTCTGGACCTATCCCAAAATTGCTCATATGCTTTGGTATTGCTAAAACTCCAAGCCCACATCCAGTCATTCTGAAGCACTGTCAAAGTATTCAGTTGTCCAAGCTGCATTTTCAGGACACAAAGTATAATATTATGGCAAAACTCATACTGGATCAGCTGAGGTCTCTCAGTTCCCTTAGCTTCTGGTACAAGCCATCCTGGGTGCAGCAGTCATCTATTATTTCCTGCTTTCTGCTGTCCTTCTGCTGTGGTCTGTTCTCTATTAGGAAAAAAAAATGCTGTCCATCCTTCATTCACCATGTGTCACTCACCTCCTGCTGTGGTCCATCCTCTGATTAATGCCACTGGTTGATTTGGTGTCATTCCTTGTCTTCTGTCTACCATTGTCTTCTTTTGTCATCAATTCATAATCTGCCCTTCTTCACCCAGTCCAAGGTTGTCTGCTGCCCTATCTAGATCTCCATCTCCCAAGGCCATGTTCATTTCCACCTTTAAAAACTGCTGGATCTCCTCTCCCCAGCCTAGAAATATACAGATCCAGATGATCAGAATGTTTCTTCTCCCTCCTCCTCCATCATCCCTTACTTCAGCTGCTTGAAATCCCACTCTAGCTTCTCTAGGATCAATTGTACATTCAGGGTGCAGACAGAAGTGACAAGTTATGCTGAATCTGGCTACCGAAAGCAGGTTATATCTTGTCCCAGCCAGCAGCAGAGGGTTTGGGATTGAGAGTGTGGTCAAAGGTAGAAAGGTTTATTGACTTAAAAACACTACTACATACAGATAACAAAATAGCAAAGAGAGACAGTAAAATTCTGAGTCGGCAACTTACCAGCAGATTCAGCGAAGTCAGGCGTCCCCAATCTGCGCTGTCCAAAGGGGTGCCAGGAAGGCTTTTGGCCTTTTAAAAATCCACTGGCTAATGAAATCCAGGTCAAGAACCTGCTCGAAAGTCAGCTCTTGTCACCATGCTGCTGCATTCCCTTCTGCTGATTCCTGGATGCACCAGCAAACTTATAAATATTTGAGCTAGCTGTTGGCTTGCAGCCAATTATAGTTTTATGCTATAAACTTCCCTTGTATGACTAACCAATAGCAGTACAAGCCTTTGCATTTTCCTTATATGATTAATTTCAGTTGTGCCATTGCTAATGAAGCTGGCTTTAAGCTAGGTTTTAAACTTTAGTTACACTCTAAGCTATGGCAAAATGCATTAACAAAATACAGGAAATGCTTAACCACAACAGCTTCCTCTTACACTTTACCTTTTAGTTGTAAGCATTCTGCAATACGTAGATAATCAGCACAAAACTAGGTTTAACCTTCAGAAAGCTGGTTTAGCTATTACAGGACATTTCAGCAAGCATTTCTTTCAAGCAGACACTATTTTGCTGTCAAGAATCATGACCAAGTCACTGCCACAATAGCTGGGACTAAACGTAAGTGCATAGCTGCAGACAGCTTCAAAATGGGTGACTGGGTGAAAATCTGACTCCTCATTGCATGAGTTATCAGATAAAGAAGCTTCAAAATGTAGCATCTTTTCTAACTTGTGTCTGTGGAGCTCCCAGCCTATTACTGTTTTCAGAATGGGAGTTTGGGGAAGGGAGAGGAGGAAACTCAGTCGGGGGGTTTTCAGTGTTCCCCACCCCAACTAGAATGCAGACAAGTGTATTGGAGCCCTCTCCCCCATCCCCGCAAGGTGGGGGGGGGGTCCAATTCATTCATCCTGCCCTTCAGTACCATCTGGGAAACCCCAAGAATGAGTCCCCTCCCATTCTGAAAACAGTGAGCACTGGCAGAAAGCCCTGTCCATTGTTGTGGGAACGTGGCTGCAGGCTCCCAGCTGGCAGCTAGATTCCTCTCCCATCTGTACCAACAGTTAACTTCTGTTTGGTCTGAGGTAATGTTGTAACTCAGAGTGCTTTGCAAAAATTGTTCAGAGTTACAGTTGGGGACCACACTTCTCTCTGTACCCTCAATTTCAGCTGACATGAGCCGAAGAAGCAATCCAGGGAGGCTTCCCACAGCAGACTTTCAGAAGAACTGTTGGCTGGCCTCCAGCCTAGTGCCACAGATGGAACTAAATGGGGAAGCTAGTCTCCCGAGCAGCCAATCAGAAGGCCCTAACAGTGGCCAGGCAGATTATTATCTGGAGGTAGAACCACTAGTCAGACCCTCAGGAAGGTGTGGCCAACAAGGGACTTAGACCAAGATGTGCTTCCTGTTAGGGTCCCTGACACTTTGCTGGTCAGAATGTCTTTGAAATCAACATATCCCCATAGATACTTTCAATTTCAATGAAGCAGCTTTTTCTGACAGAAAACTATTCCATTTAAAATTTTTGACCACTTCTATTCTGTAATATTTATTATTTTCATTTTTTTTCTGTCTGACTTGTTTTTGTTATGTCAAATTTATAGCCAAGGTCTTTAAACTGGTAAACTTTTATCACATTTTATGTGAACCTAATATGTCTAATGAAATACAATAACAAATTGAGAGTAAATGAGTTGTCTCCTCATCTTTAAAAATTAAGGAAAAGATTTTGATATAAACTGTGAAGAAATTTGATATGAACAAGTTCATCTTAGGAAGCACTGAATTGTTCCAGCAGAGGAAGCAGAAAAGAAATTAGATTCAACTCTGTGGCCTGATGACTCATAGGGATGACTTCTGGGACAAAAAACTTAGAAAACCCTCATTTCTCAGAAATGTGAAAATACAGCCAGGGAACAAGCTCTGTATTACTCTGTGTGTATTTTGTCCCCAAACTCCTGCTAGCCTTCATTAGTTTCTTTTAGTTTTCATAGTAGAAACAAGGAAGTGGAGATTACTTTTTACATTATTTTTACCTGAGATGGGTAGCCATGATTTAAATTTTTAATAAAAAGAGGAAATTCTGACACTCAGCCTTCCCCAAATATGTATCAAAAAGGGTGTGATTCAAATATCACAGGCCAAAGGGACTACACAGAGTGCTGTAGCCTCTACTTTCTGTATTCAGCAAAGAGTCATTTGTTGAGGAAAGGCTCGACAGAGTCAAGACAGGAGCAGGAGCAGAGTATTGGAACGTGTCTACATTAATCCACCACACATTCTTCAACTCTTCTCCAGCGTATGTTATTTAAGGGTTCTGGAACCCTCAGATAATAGCAAGACAGAGTGCTTGGTCTTTCCCCTAGCAAAATGCCATAATGCAAAACCCAGTCACTTGGCTGAGGACTTTTAGACAAGTATTTTAAAACAGAACATATTGTGACTATTATGTGCTCATTTGATATAGTTGCTACCCTATAAACATAAGAACTGATGACACTAGTAATGTAATGGAGCTTAATGAAGCTCAACATTCACAAAAAAATATGAGAACTGAGGTAAATAAAAACCAATCCATTTCTTCACTTTTGAAGTAGAAAAAAATTGATCTCGGCACTTCAAGCAGGGAATCACTTAGAACAAACATAGATGAATACTAGAGTAGTTTCACAAAACTATTGCTTTTAATAATACTATCATATTTTCTGAAAAGTAACTTTCAGATCACCATTCAGGTCTGTTAACAAATAGAGAAAGTAAATTGAGTAGCATCTTCGTGAGGGTTCCTTATGCTCTTTACAGGTATCAAGCCAATAAAATCTGTTGTAGAATGTGGGAAGATAAGCAATATATTTTTAAAGTGAAGCTAAAAGTTTTCACAACATTTCACATATTGCTGTTTCCCAACTTGGGGGCATGGGGCGGGGGAGGGAAGGAAGATTTCCATTAAAGCAACTGACAGTGAGAATGGATGCAAAGAGTTTTGCCAAACAGAGTATGGCCATGCTTCCATACTTATGCAACTGTACATTTCTACAGCTTACCATGGAATATTACTAGGTACTCTCCTACCTTAGAGATAAAATGATCATTAAAGTGGCTGAGCTTTAATCATTTCAGTCATTCTGTTCAGGGTACACCTAGAGCTGGTTTATGCAACACTAGGCCTCTCACTAGTTGATGCCTTTTGACATCAACGTGAACATTATTGGACTTCATGAAATAGTACACATTAGTACATAGATGACACTCTGATTATTAGTAATGTTCTCCAGTAAATTAGCTGAATAAAGTCCTGCTACTGTACATGCTGAGAGGCACATCACAGTCATGTTAGCTGTGTCATGGGACCCACCTCATACTTTTCAGCATTTGGATTTGTAATGTATAGCCTACCTCATGCTTAAACCACTTAAGAAAATAGGTGTTCTTGTCCTTAAATCAGAACAGGTAGCTGATTAAATAGGCATACTCACAGCATGCCTGCATACATCTATATCACTGAGTGCAGGTTTAAACTCCCATGCAACATCTCTTAAGAAAGCATTTTAATTGCTATGGGGGCTTCTCTACACCCACCCCGTGGAAAGTGTACCACTGTTGCAAAACATTCTGTTCAGAAGCCAAAGAGAGAAACCAAGAAGAATAAGGATCTCTGTAATAAACTCAGACTGTGAATATGAATCTCAGAGCTGCAAGAAAGCACCTTAGTCTGACCCTAGACTAGCAGAAATGTAGACATTCTCTCCATTTCCTCTTGTGGAAATTAGACAGCTTTCTACTAGCTTACTAGCATTTGGGAATCCCATTTCCATGCACGTTAACTCTCCTTGCCTAAATAAATAATTTAGGCACCTAATTTGAGTTTTTAAATTTATAGTTCAGGTCCCAAGTGCCAAAAATTCTGTTTTCTGGATCTGGGCCCTACTGATTAATTGCTAACCTTAACAACCCTTGTAAGGAAGAAATACATAATTACCACATGCACGTGCAAGATTTACTCCTTTCTCCTTGGTTTCTTAATCTAAGGAAAATGCAGTTTAGATTTGGGGTCCATTCTTTATTTATAGAAATAGGGTAAGCTAACTTTGATTAAAATTTAACTTCTTAGGAAAACACTGAAGTTTAGCTCAGTAGTCAAGTGATTAGGCCATTTAGAATAACAGAATCTCAGGGTTGGAAGGGGCATCTGACCCTATTTTGCTCTGCTGGTCTCTCGAGCCACCACACTATGCTCTCCAGCAATGCCTTGATATCCAAGTAAGAAATATGGGAGGCTTCCCTCAGAGGCAAGAGTAAGCCTTAGGTGATTCTACTCTTCTCTGCTCATCCCTGGACAGCTATGCTTTGGCCCCAATCCCTTCCTGAGCAAATCTCTCTTTTCTTCCCTCCTTACTCTGGGCCCACTAGCCCTGCCTCTTCTGCCATATCCTAACTGGCCCTCTAGCTATTCTCTCCACTTCGTGGGGTAAAATTATGCCCAACTGGTAATGATTATCTTCCTATTAGTCCTAATCATGCCCTCCAGCATCCCCCATAGCCACGTCCATTCCTGTAGTCCCTTCAGGTGGCTCTCTGGCCCCATACTTCATGTAGCCCATGGGGCCCTGGCCCACACAGGAAGCCTCAGATCCCTCATTGCCCCACCACACAGGGTCCTGGCCCCTCACAGGGTTATTTCTGTAGATATGCCTACATATCTACATATCTACATATATGTATCTACATATATGTATCTACATACATATCTACATATCTACAGATATGTTTCTGTAGATATGCCCCTCAGACCCTTAAAGAGTTCAATCTTGTCTTCCATCTCTACAGCCCTCTGGATTCAGCCCAAACTGCCTACCAGGTACTGGACCCTTGTAGGAGTCTGTCTTGGCTTTAGCTCACCAACACGGAGTCTCTCATGGACACCTTACCTCCCACTTCCAAACCATACCAAACCTCTAGTTAGAACATACATCCTAAAGATAAAGAATTTTAGCACAGAATCAATTATAGCAGTTTCTTCTTCCTGCAGGACCAGGGCCATTCTGAGCTAGGCCTATATAGCCCTTTCTCCTCTTTCTTCTGGTCACATGAGCTCCATTCTTCAGGGTCAGGTTCAGGGGTTTCTCTTTTTCATAATTAGCTGGATTATTGCTCTGGCCTGCTTTTTTACAAACTATACCTGCTATCTGTCTTTCCTGTCGACAGGTTTACCATTTTGCAGCTAGCCTCCCTGTATAACTGCATCCACTCACTTCTAGCAGCAGGGGTAGGAAGGAACCCCCTGTTACACTCACACTGATTGCTGCTCATACCCCCTGTCATCAATTGCTATTAATTCCTCTCAGTGGCACCACTTTCTTCTGCTGATTGCTGCAGATCTCCCTGCTACTACTTGGCAGTTCTACCCACTGCTGCCTATTCTCCCTTACCATCAATGGTTCCTCCTGCTTCCAGTTGCTCCCAAGTGCTGCTTATTTCCCTCACAAGGACTACAAACTCCTACCACTACTGATTGTCACCAGTATCCCAGCTGGCTGTCACTCTTATGGAATTGCCTATTCCTTCCACTACTACTGCTTCTCCCTAGCACTGATAGCCACAGAGTGTCACCTTTCTGCTGCTTAGACTAAAACCATAGGTGGGAGGTATTCCTCTCCCAGTTTCAAAAACTTACTACCCATGGTTTCCTACAACTTAAGTCAACTTAAGTTCCAGGAGCTAGGGTGTGTCCACACATGCAAGCATGTGCACTTGTAGCAGCTAAAATAGAAGAGGTGCAAAGTTGACCCAGGGATTTTTGCCTCAGTGCACGTGCTTGGACATGCACTTTGTTGTGGAGCAAATTGTGCCACTTGGGGCAAAATAACCCTGCCTGGCTCCTCCCAGATCTGCAGGCAGGAGGAACTAGAGCTCTATGCTGTCCCCAGCAGTATAAAAAGATGCCCTGTCCTGGCCCCAGCAGTACAAAAACCGGCCCCGGCCAGCAGCTCAGGGTCACTTGACCTCAGGAGCTTCTGGGGCCGAGGCAATTTGAATCTGGGGACACTAGCCCCTTGTTTCAGCTAGACTGCTGAGGCAGCATCCCAAATTCACTTTTTAAAATACCCTCAAATCCACATTCTTCCATAATTAGAACAAAAGAGAGAGAAAGGGGGGTTGATCAGATGTGCAATCTTTTATTCTTATATTTACAATGTTAAATACATTTGGAAGCCTGTCAGTGTCTCTAGCATCATAATAAAATAAATCCTAAATATCTATATGCTTTAATGTTTGTTTTGGGTTTCCTTATCACATGGTGGGTGTGTGACGGGAGGGATTTGGGGTTTGCAGGAGGTGGTAGGAAGGGGATTGGGGAGATGTGAGTAACTGTGTGGGTAGGTATGGGGGGACTCTGGGTGTGGGGACTCCTTAGGAGGGGTGGGTCCTCTGCATAAATGCTGCATGCCCCTGGTGGATGGTAGGGCATGGTGGCAGTGGTAAGCGGGGAGCTTCTGCAGATGCTGCCAGTATTGTCAGCAGCACCCACAGACACCATCAGCAGTGACGGAAGTGGCCAGAGGCAATTGCTGACTGCCCGCAGACACCACTGGCGGTGGGGGGTGGCAAGTGGCAACTGCCTACAGGCACCACTGACAGTGTCAGCAGCACCTTTTTTGAGGGGGTGCACTGCCACGCTCAGGGAGTGCATGTGCACCCCCTATTCATTGCCAATGGTCCCCTGCCTGCACAAGGCAGAGACCCACCCCTACAGCACATGGACTATCCTGCCTGCAGGGTCCCAGGCCTCCTGCTGGGTTGACAGCTCCCCCCTGCTACCCGCTGGTCTTCAGCCTCCTGCTCATTCCCCTGCTCTTCTCCAGCCTCTGGAGGCTGGAGGTGAGCAGGATAACAAGCAGGAGGATGGAAAGAATAAGAGAATGAACAGGAAGCTCATTTCCCCCCACCCCTATTGGCTCCCCCAGCTCCTCATTCATTCCCCAGCTCCCCATTCATTCCCCCATCTACTGTTCATTCCCCCTGCTTCCCATTTATTATCCTGCTCCCCACTCATTCCTCCTGCCTCCTGTTCATTCCCCCCA
>NW_017728918.1:51760259-51776465 GCF_001723895.1 Crocodylus porosus | reverse complement strand
TTCCCCTGCTTGTCTCCAGCCTTGGGAGGGAGTAGGAGGCTGAGACTGCCCTTGGAGACATTCCCCTGCTTGTCTCCAGTGTGGGGAGGCTGGAGACAAGCAAGGAAAGAAGAAGGAGGCTGGAGGCAGCAGGGGAATGTCTCCAGGCTGTCTCCACCCCCTGTTTCTTCCCCTGCTTGTCTCAGCCTCAGGGAAGCAGGGGAAGAAGACAAGGCTGGAGACAGTCAGGGGAAGAATCAGGAGGCTGGAAACAGCCATGAAGACAATTCCCTGCTTTCTCCTGCTCCCTGAAGCTGGGGACAAGCAAGGGAAGGAGCAGGGGGATGGAGGCTGCCATGGAGACATTCCCCTGCTTTCTCCAGCCTCCAAAAGTCCCCCTCCCCCACCTACTCCTTACCTAGCAAAAGCTGGGTCTGGGTCCCTGCAGCTTGCACTGCTGCCTGGCCAGCATGGGCAGGCAGCATGTTTCTGGAGTGGGGAAAGGGACAATCATAGAGATGCTCTGGAATTGTGCCAGAGCGTCTCTACAGGACTGAGCCTTCAGTTGCCTCAAAGCACAGTCTGGGACCACTCCCTGACCCATTTTTTCCCCTGGAGTTTTGTTTGACCCCTGGATATCCAGGGGTCTAATTTTCTCCCTGTGCTGCAAGTTTGCAGGATGGGGAAAATTTTTTTCATTCCTGCATGTGCCTCTTGCCCCACTTCAAAGGGGTTTGAGATGGGGCAGGAGGCATGTGTGTACTCATCTGGATATGCCCTATGTGCCCTATGTGTTTTTTATACGTGCACTTAGGCAAATCTATTCTGCTACAAAGCTAATGCAGCCAGTGAAGCCATTTGAGCATGTAAGCTCAGACAGCAGGAGGGGCAGGGTAAGCATAGATACATGTATAGAAATGGAATGCAAATTCTGTATAAGTATCAAAAAAAGGACTTATGTGGTGTAATAATATTAAGTCTATAGTCATTATTTGCCTCACATGAAGAGCATATATCCAGTCCTTGTGCCAACCTTCATAATTTACTTCACTGGACCATTTTCTTAAAATGACAGGAAAAAATAATCTAAATTTTCTTCAAAAAATGATTTATTTTGTCATACAATTACTCAGTTTGAAATATACTTTTTCATTACTATGCTGGCTGGTGCATAATCTTAAAAAGTTAAGAAACAATATCCACACAAATATTTAACATTGACAGGTCTGAAAACAGTCATTTGAAGTAATCCTATATACTTAAAAGACAGGATACTACACACACAAATTATCGCTTTTTCTATCCAGGTGGTAATTGGAATATATTGGAAAATATTTATTTGTCTCTCAGCTAAGATTTTAGATAGTAAGAGAAAAAGCTGAACATTTGTAATTAAGCCAAATGTTAACATAACTCAGTAGTTAACACCATTCTGTAGTTGACAGCTAAATGTGACAATGAAGAGGGGAAAAAAAACCTTAATTAGAACACAGCCTCTAATTGAACACAAGTTCCATTCCAGCAGAATCAGGTTAGTTTCATAATTCATAACATAGTACAGAAGAAGGCATATGGATAAGTATTTTTGTCAAATTGTCTTTAAGTGCTGTATACAGCAAAGCAAAAACAAGCAAGCATGATTATCAGAGTTGATGTATGAAAAGAAGAAAGCATCAGCTCCCTACTTTGCAGCATGTTAAGGTGGACCTACAGTACTTGGAATTCTCAAAATTATTCTTGGATTCAGAGTTCCTTATGTTGACTAAATCCTGTTTGAATTGCTCTACTGAATAGTAAAATCAAAAACAGGCTATATGTGTAGATTAAGAAAAACAGCCTCATTGACAATCTCTTTCATTAGATCTAAACTGGATTTGTGCCATTTGAAGTCATCATTGGCAGAAATACTTCAATCTCTCAAATTTGGTTGGTTGCTCACTACTTTCCAAATGAATACTTTTTTCTTGCTTGAAACATAAGTATGTTCAGCCCACGGCCAGCTCCAGAGGAAGTTCTGTCTTCAGTGGTCTAAGATGCTGTCTTTGTTCAACATTTTCATAGTTCCAGTGGAACATAAGTATACTAAGATCATGATGTGACACAACCTGACCCCAGATTAGGTGAAATGCATCTTTAAGATGCACTCCTTGAATGCGCTTACACTTTCAAAGATGTCCTTTATCCCCAACCCACCTCTGCATTTTGACCACTGAGAAGGTTGTCTCCCTGACCCCTAGAGAGGTCACACAACTCTTGCTAGCTCTTAGCACAAGGGGTTTTGCCAGCTACAGGAGTCACCCTTGTCCAGCTATCTGCTCAGAAATGAAAGATCCCTCTTCCTCAAAAGAGGTGTCTCTGCATGGTCAAATGCTCTAAAAAAAAAAATCACACTTACCCTTTGATGATAAGTTCTAAAAGAAAGCAAACGAAAAGATTATTATAAAGCAAGAACAAACATAAGAAATCAGTAAACATATGTTGAGATACAGCCAGAGATAGAAATATAGACAAGCAAAAGGAAATATCAGAGCAATCGTCTAATCTTACCCTGCATCTGAAACCAAAGAATTCAGCTTTTACTCAGTTCAATGGGTTAGAATGCAGCTTCTGCCACGGACCTTCCTGTCTGGGCTCCTGGCAACATTTTGGCCTATAATAACCCTGCAACAAGAAAGTTCTTTACACCTCCCTGCCCTTCTGCCATCTGACACCACCAGGATAGAGAAACTGCCTTATCTGCAAATCAAAGAGCAACTCACACAAAGGAACTCACATGGATCCAGAAGAGCATACGCTCACCTTCAGCTTCTTCTGTGCAAAATGGAGTTTATTTTCTGCCTAAGGGGACTTTTACCATCTTTAATTTCCCTTCACCCTGAAGAAGGTTACATGTGCCTGAAAGCTTGTGAAGGACGATATTTTTTTTGCAAGGTTTTTGGGTGTAGCCATGTTGGGCTAAGGACATTAAGCAGGCAACCTTCTTTGGGTAGATGTGATATATCTTTTATTACATCACTACTCAGTTGGTCTAATAAAGATATCACATCTACCCAAAGAAGCTTGCCTGCTATAATTTTTTTGTGCTATTTTCTAGCTGGTAGAATAAAAGGTATCACCCCTGAACCAAGAATTTTAGAGTTTTGTATTCCTCTTTGTCTCAGACCAACACAGCTATACAACAGATCCTTTCTGCATGGTAATATGTGTTTTTAAGTGCAATACCCTGCTGCATTTTAGAGCTAACTTTTTCCAGGAAGTGTCATAGAGACCTTTTTATCAGTTTCATTTTTGGAAAATCTGTAACTATAAAAGCAGAAAAAATGTGTTAACTGATTCCAAATACCCATGCACTGTATTCAGAAAATATCTAATTATAATTAACAACAAAATGACAATGACAACAAAACAGCTACAGCAATGATAATGAGAAGAACAAAAAGAAGAACAAGAAGAACAGGAAAGATAGTTGGGCCTAAAAAGGATGTGTGTTCACCATGCTCAATTCTATACCAATACTTTGTAAAAAGATAGCCCCTGCCCCAAAGCAATAAGACATAGCAGGAGATAGCCTATTCTTCCTACTAGATACTTATTGTATTTGGCTGCTTGTCAAAAAATATGCTTCATTTCAAGAAAACAATCTTATCCCATCAGAGGAGAGCAATTTTTTCCATTCCCTTAAAACAGCGCTATGAATTTCAGAAAACCTAAGAACTAAGCAGGTTGTCACATACTCTTAGCTAATGAGAAATGCTAGGTGAAGAATATCTCTGAATGCCTACTCCTCAGATGTCTGACTAGACAAATAAGGAGGACTTACCCATTTGACCAGGAGGCAAGGTAATCACCCTGGAAATAGCAACCCCGAGCTATAAGTCCGCTCAATATGGGAGAGTTTGAATTCTCCTTTCCCATTACCAAGGAAAGTGCTCTGGCCACCAGGTTATGGGCTAGGAAAGGCTCAGGCACTCTCCATTTTTCCTGTTAAAGCTGGGCCATAGGTCAGAAAGAAGAGAAAAACCTGTGGGCACAGGAGTAAGCAAAGAGAGCAGTTAAGTGGGCTGTCAATTAAAGGCTTAATTTAGGCATCTCAGTACTTGTTCCCTTTGATTAACAAGGAACTGGTAATATTAGGGGGAAAAAAGATTGATTTTGTTTTATTTTGGGGAAGAACTTTCTTGTGATGTGTTACAGTATAAATAGGAAAATTTGACAATCCATATTTGGTTGTATAGGCAGTATATTAAAATACTTTTTAATGAGTATTTTGTCATTGACTTCAGTAATTTTTTAATCATTAAGATATACTGACTTGCCTTCATGTCCACTCTCTGGCTGCAAGTGGTCATGAAAGCAAGTCAGGATATCTTAATATAGTCTATGAAATGTATGTTTTTTCATTTAGGAAATGGTCAAAGAAAGTATTATTTAAAAGGTTCTGAAATCAATGGCAAAATACTCATTGATTTGAAAATGTCTTTGATTTTTACCTTAAGGTCCATACTTTAGGGAGGTAAGGAGATATTAGCTTATACAGAAAGCATATTAATTTTCCATCACTAAATCTTGGAGGCTAATCCCATATTCTTTTTTTTTTCCTTAGTATTACTCTCACTTTAACATTATACTGTGTTTTATCACATACCCAATGCCCCCAAATAAAACACGGACCTTGATTTTGGAAAATAGATATAGTAATTGCTCACTGTGTGATATAGCATAAGTACTCATGGAAAAATAGGAGGTAGTCTGGTTAATGCAGTAGGAATTTCCTGGTGTGGACTGTTGTTCTGCTGCCCAAATAAGATCCTGCTGCTTCACCCAGAATGTTTTCTGGTAGACTACACTTCCTAGACACTCTGTTTCCAGGACAACTATATGTTACAAAAGGTTAGGCCTCAGACCCTTACAAAGACAGTAGCAAGATAATTATTTACAGTAAGGAAGTAACTATTTATTAGCTGTGAAAAATTTCACCTGGCATTTCATTTCAGAGCTGTTTCAATGCGCTTCAAGCTTGAAACAGTAACATAGAAATGAAACAAAAGCCTTCGAAACAGCTTTGAAACAAAACCAGGGAACTCAAAATGTTTCAAAAGCTTTGAAACATGTCAAGTATCAAAGCCAGGCTTACTGGCTTCAGGGCCCATCACAGCCAGCAGCACCCACCTCCTCTCATCCAGCAGGAAGATCAGGGGCTTGCCCACACCCCTGGGAGGGCTGTGGGGGCTGTGCCAGAGTCCTCCTAGGGCTGTGGGCCCCCAATCTGCCTGCCAGATGAGAGAACAGGGCTGGCCACAGACCACACACAGCACCAAGAAGATTGGTATGCCACTGGCCCTAGGCAGCAGCACCTGCCTCCTGTTATCCAGCTGGCAGATTGGGGGTCCGCATCCCCAGGAGGAATTCAGCACAGCCCCTGCAGCACTCCCAGGGGTGTGGGCAGGCCCCCAATCTGCCTGTCAGATGAGAGGAGTTGGGTGCTACCCGCTGGGACTAGCAGCAGCACCGATCTACCCAGCACCCAGCACTGTCCCAGGTGGCAGGAGAAGCCTCCTGTGATCTGACAAGCAGATCAGGGGCTCACCTGCATCCCTGAGAGGGCTGTAGGAGCTGTGCTGGACTCCTCCCAGGGATGTAGGCCCCTGATCTGCCTGCCAGATGACAGGAAGCTGGCGCTGCCACCTGGGGCCAATAGCAACACTGATCTTCCTGGCGCTGGGTGGGTGAAACAGCAAAACAGTTTCAACAAAACAAAATAGAACATTGCTTTCAAAATGAAACAAAACTTGAAATGATACACTGTTCCATTGAAATGCAGAAACAGATGTCAAAACAGAATGATGCTGTTTCTCACAATCCTATTATTTTTATACATTTTGGTAAATGAAGTGTTGTTTCCATAGGACAGGCCTTATCACGATAATACAGACTGTTTGCTGCAGCTCACTTGCTGCTTTAGCCACAACCTATAGTGCTCAGCCAATACCAGCTATGAGAGGGGTAACAGTGGAATCTATCCCTTGTGTTCTCAGGGTCAAAGGGAAGTAGCAGTCATTTTGAAGCAAGCAGACCCTGTGTTCTCATGGTTGCCAATCACCCCTGCTTCTATTCCAGTGAAGAAAAAATAGCCTCCCCACTTAAGACAGGCGCTGCAATTTGGGAAGGGAGGCTGATTCTGGGGGGAAAGGTGCATGTGGTATGCATGCAAATAAAAATGGTACACACCTACATTATCATATGAAACTGTATTCATTGTTGAAGTAACTCTACCATAGTCAAAAGGCCATATTCTCTTCTACTCTCTGACTACATTATAGTACTTGGGTAATTAAAGTTCTGTCCAGGGATAGTGGGCAATCTGAAACAAAATATTTAGACATGAAAGACATAAAATAAATAACAAGAATACTAAAGGCATTTTGACTACTTTGGCCAGAGTGCCTATACAATACAGGTATGATAGCTTTCTTCCCTTTCTTTTGTGGAGTATAAATTAAATAATATTATTTTTCTTTTTTTAAATGTCTGATATATGTCTTTATCTATATCTATGTATATTGTTAATATATATGGCAATTATCATGCTAACCAGAATGGATGAACTATAAACAAGTATTAGTTTATTAAGTAAGAACAAATTGGATACAATATATGGGGCCTTTGTTCCTCTAGATTTCATTTTACTAGAACTGCTAATCAAGCAAATTCAAGCATCTCTTTTGGAAGCTAAAATATTTCCTTGATACAGCAATAAACAGAGCTATATAAAATTTGTTATTAGCAACAAAATGTTACGACATCATTACAATTAATAGAAAACAGCGACATAAATGTGGTGGGTTTTGATCCATTATTAAGAAGATCTGTATCATTTAATGATATGTTTATAGAAAATAGTGGTTGCCTTTATGAGTATAGTCTACTTTTTAATGAGTGAAGGGTTATCCCAAGCAATATGTTGAAAAACAAGGAGCTTAATTAAAACAAAAGAACTAACTAAAATAAATGTCTTTCAAAGTCACGTTTCACAGAGAAAATGTATATTTTTTTCAAATAAGTCTCTCAGAACAGAGTAAACTAAAAATAATACTTCAGGATGCAATTTCTCTTCAAGTATTGCAATATAATATTGGAAAGAGGTGTTAGTTAAGGCACATACTATATGAGTAGGGAAATATTGGATTTGCCTTATGGTTCAATACATAGCTTGAATTACATAACTAAGAGAAAAGAGAAACTACCTATTTTCACCTTCTGCTCTAGTGTTAGATGCAGAACAAGAAGGGACGTGTTGCCTTAGAGGTTTTGTCACATTTCCGTGACATTAGGCTCAATGCTAGAGGTGCTCAAAAAATCAAAACTCCTGTCTTTTGGGAATTCTAATTTATCTGGTTTCATTCTGATTTGAAAGGCAAGTTCAGGGTTTTGTTTTCTTCCCAATTGATAAGAAAAGCTGAAATATGGTTTTCTTGTATCCTTCTCCCCAGGGGATTTGAACTGCATCTCTTCAACAACCATGCAACAGGTTAGCATTCTTCAGTGCTCTGCTTGAAGGTGACCCACCACACATTGCATTTAATAGTTACTGGAAGTTCATGATTGGCAATATGAGCAGGGGATCCTTTCCCCTAATGTGACCTGTAGCAGAGCCCTCTGTTGGTTCCATCTGTGGAAGAATGCCACCCTACTCCATGCATCCTTCTGGGTCCCAGGAAGGGTGCATAAGTTAAGAGGCAGAGGATAAATGAGGCTGCAGGAAAATCATGCCCATCTCTGCTTAGGAGAATGCTGACACATGCAGAACTAGGATGATCTGGGTCTGTTTAGTGGTTGGAGGATAACTGGAGCCAAGAGAGAGACAGAGACTGGAATTTGAGATAGGGAAGGGACCAGGCCTCAGTAAAACACAACCTGATTCAGGTTTACAAATGATAGTGGTGTTATTGAACAGGGGAGATGGTGGCACAATATTTTATTGGTTCCTTTGCACACATACACAGACACACACACACAAATAATGGCAGCGGGGGTTAAAGAGGCTTGGTGCAGGGACTGAAGTCTGGGAGGAGAGAGATAGAGTCCAAATTGGAGGAGGAAATATGCAGGTGATATCTATTTATCCCAGGCTGAAAGTGGGTCCTCCATAGCCAGTTGGGGTCTCCTTCAGCTCCGTGTTGTCCAGAGGGGGATCGCCGGCAGGGCCTCTGGGGTGGATAGGTGGTGTGATGTGGAGCTGGTCTGGTCCAGATAGAAATGGCATTCCCAAAGAGTCTTTCTTCACTACTCTTTTTTATGGGGAAGACTACTCTGATCTCCTGTGGGGAGGGCCTGTCCATGCAATGTCAGGCCTGTTCCAGAGGGTTCCAGATGTTCTTCCTGAGCATGTGCAGCCTTGGCACAATGGTGGGTTGCCTCATGTTTTGTTTCTTTTAATGATGAGGGTGTTTCCAATGGCTGGGTCCTTGGTCCAGGTATTGGTGTTGATGGTTTGGTCATTCAGAGGGAACTATTTTCAGACCTTCTGCCATTGTCTCTCAAGCACACTCATTCATCCCCATTCATTCAGAAACCAAGTTTCTTAAGAGGGATAGGTGTGAGTCATGGGTTACATAGCCGGGCCTGGGGATAGGATGAAGGCTTGAGAAACAAAATGGAAAATTTACATGACTTATGCTAACTTACATATATAGGCCTAAATCATATAGTATCAGTAAAACAATAATATAGAACAGTAAAAATCAAAAACATAATAATTATACAATATAAAGGAGGAGAAAAAACAAAACAAATACAACTTGCTACCAAAATAAAATGCTGAAGGTTATCCTATGTCTTGGCTCACTTATACTTATCTGTAGGGGATAGAGAAGTAGAGAAAAAGTCAGAAATGGTTGGGAAAGGGGAGGGAATGCATTTTAAAGGGGAAAAAAACTGGGGGGGTTTGCTAAAAAAGAAAAACTGGGGGTTTTGCTACAGTTTCATGGGCTGTGTATCTGTGAGGGAGCTCACCCGAAGCTGTCTCCATTCTGAATAAAGCTGGGCTACACCACCCCCTTTCCTTTGGCAGGGCCAGGTCTAGCTCCTTTCCCCTGCAGGACTGTGCTGTCCCACCCTGCCCCTCCCCGCCCATGGCTAGATGGTGCCACCTAGGACCAAATTAGGAATAGTGTCTGGATCTGACCCATGGGTGTACCAGGCACTGCCAATCCAGCCCACAGGGCAAAAAGTTTGGGTACACTGGCCTATGCGTATATGTTTATGTGAGGGAGGGCCAAAAATCACTAGGTATACATCCAAAAATCCACCAAGGGCCCGAAGGGAAATAGAATCCTATCCTGAGACTTCAACATCCATGCACTGTAACAGTTCAGGTACACAGGGTTATCCTGAACAGGCCTAATACCAAGCATTTAATTTTGGTGAAATATAACAACAATTGGATTCAACATACCATTTTGAGACAATCTGATTTTAAAAATGAAATATTGTATTTGTGTTATTCCTAATAGAAAATTTTTAATTTCTGTAAAAATAAATAATTTACCTTAAAAAGCTTCAGTATTTCAGAAACAGCTTTTTCCTTGTGAGGGAAAAAGAAAATCTGTGAAGTTTCATACCAGCAGTATGACTCACCCACTTTCTCAAAGAGGGAAGAAATTGGAATGAATTCTACAGCCATTAATCCTCTAATGTCCTCAGATAAGAGGGATGAAAAAGAAGAATCAAACTCCCCACCATGAGGAGAAAGAGAAAAAAAAAATCACACAATTCAGGAGCTCTCACTAAGTATCAAAAAAACATTCCTATTACCTCAACTATTCACCTGGTAAAGGGAAGACTGAAAACTCTACCTATTTGTAGGGACCTTGAAAGCATAAAGCATTAAAAGTGAGGAGATCAGGAAAAAGGCCTTTGAAGGAAATCCTTTTATAGTTGCCTATCTGCACCTGAACTATGACCCATTTGGGTTGATGGAAATAAGTAATAAGTATACATATTAAGTAAGAAGAATACATATTGTTTAGTGAGTAAAATCACAATGGTGGCAGAAGAAAGAGCAGAACCTTTGAGCACTAAATATTTGGCCAGATTGCTAGCAAGTATATGTGCTATTCCCATGCACTGGTTATCCAAATACTGAGAGACAATATCACTCACTTTCAAATGTGGAGACATTGTAGAGGAGAGGATGTTAGAGCCAAAGTATCAGCCACAGTCCCCTGGAATCCCTAAAAGAAATGTCACCAGGATTAATTGATTTTAATGACCGAATATTTATTTATCTTAAGGAGAGAAAAAGGAGGCAGGTCCCCTCATGCTCTTGGTGCTGCTAATGTAAAATAACTTCCATCTTTCCCTGAAGCAGGAAACACACATTTTAATTTCCTCTGCTTTCTGAGATCGATGCCTTTGTCTGTGAGAGGAGCTATGTGTTGTAGAGGTGGTTTGTAGCTGTGTCACACTCAAATGGACCAAGTCAGCAGAGTAGCTCCGCACCAATATACATAAATCTGGCAGGAAAAAAACCCAAAACAAAACAGCAGGACAGTTTTTCATCTGAAAATACACATGAAACATTCCATAAAATATGGTCTAGTAAAAACGTAAATGGGAAAGTGCAGAAAAATGGTTTTGGTGTTTTTATTGTATTGGATTATTATTGTATCCCAGTAACATCTATGGCCATGTGTAGATGAAATGAGGGTGAAATTAGGGGCATGTGTGCACACTTTAAAGCAGCTTAAATGCTTTTGCACCACTTTAAAGGTGTCAGTGTTTTCACGCATTAGCAGTGTATTGCACAGCAATTCCAACCACTGTAGCAAATTCGGCAGTGTAATGTGCCTTAAATGACTTGAGGAGCAGCAACCTAAAACTCCTCTGAGGAGATTTAGTTTGCTGCCCTACAGCTGTAGAGTGAAGCACTGGGATCCATTCAGCTCAGGGGCTCTGCAGGAAGCCCTGCAGACAGCCTGGCAGCAGCCAGGGAAGGCAGACTCTACCCAAAAAAAGTGGCAAGCCTGACCATTTTTTCCCCACCCGCCTGGAGCCTGCCTGAGCTGTGTGGGGGCCTGATGCTCCATCTGTAGCTGCAGTGTCCCTCGGGACCACCTGTGCTGGGTGCCTGGGGGTGGGTGCCACTGTGGGGAGGCCGCCACTGCCCCGGAAGGAAGCACCAGCCCCTGCAGCCCAGGGACAGCTCCACCCAGTGGCAGCTCACCTTCCCCTCCCTGCCACCAGAGAGGCAGATAAATCTGATGTGTGCACAACACAGGCATTTAAAGGACCCAAAATTGAAATGGTGTTTTTAAAAACCCACCACTTCAATTTAGAGCCCCCATTTCATCTACACACACCCTACATGCTTATTTTTCATTAAAGAAAGGCTTAGTTTTACTTTATCATTTAAATATTATATTTGATATGTTAGTAGTATATGTAATTGTCAAAATGATATCACCTTGTTAACTATTTTAATATTATTTACATTAAATGATTCACCAGTGTTGAAACAAATGTTTCAAGGTATTTGGTTAATTAAAACAAAAATCTTCCAGAAAAAAAAAAGAGATGTATAATAGTAATCATTAACGTGATCACCATGTTTCAGCTGGCAAAAAAAGCTCACAATCAATTAAACGAGACGCAAAACAAACCTATGATTCCCAGTTGGGACTTTGCTTACAAGGAAAGTGTTAATTTGACAGCAGTCACTAGCTCAAAAATGTCAGGGAAAAGGCAGGTTTATGATGATCCTCAAGATGAACAATCCCTTTATGGCTGCCCCCAAAGGTAGACTACTTTACTTTTGTTAAAGGGTGGAACAGCATGCATGCTAAGAATCTGTGATGAGGTTGCCCTCATTCACCATACAGTCCAAAAAATACAGAAATACTTATATACAGCCACAAGAAAAAGAGAAGGAAAAAGCTGCAGGAGGTGGGGAGGAGACAAAGCAAAACACTAACATCAGAGTGCTATCCACTGATGCAATTATTTATTTTCTATATCCTATAGTACAGTGATTTCCAAAGGGTGAAGAGGGTGCAAGTTGCTGTGAGATCCCCCTGTGTGAGGAGGTAAATACTCTTCTCTCCCACTCAGCACTCTGTACCTGTTCCAGGTACTGCAGCTGCTCCTCTTGGGGTTGCCACCGATGCTGCTACTTAATCCCACCCTTCCTTGTTCCCAGGCATCCTCTGTGCCTTGTGCTCCCTGGAGTGCACTTAGATACACGTGGGAGAACAAATGCACAGAGCTTCACTTTGCAGCCCGACTGATCTCCCCTACCCCCAACCCCAGTACTTCTGTGCTCCTGGGGTTGGCAGGAGGAACCATAGGCAGGAGTCACCAGTATGTGAGACCCTGCAAGAGCAGCCTTAGCAGCAGGGGCTATCCTTGTTTCCTAAGGTACAGACCAGGGGGTGGGAGGGGGGAAGGAGAATGGCACAGCAGGTGAGGTCTTGCTCCTACCACCCACAAGTGGGACTAGATAGGTCAGTGATTCTTAACTATTTTAGTTTCAAGGCACCCTTCCATATCCTTTCTGAATTTAGATCGATCTCAGTAATTTTCAGGAGGGATGTTGTGACTTTCAGAACAGTTATGGGGTTCTTTTTTTAACACAACATTTCAGCATTGGTATGATGTCCTCTGTCAGGAATATGTTATATGTTTCATTTGTTCATTCTATCTATCTATCCATCTATTTATCTATCTATGTAACTTTTGGGGTGTATGCATGAAGTATACCACCAGTTTTTACTGCACACTTTCTTCCTAAAATCTGAACTACTGTCTGACAACCAGTTCCTAGATATTCACAGAATATTTCTCAAAGACTATTAAATACAAACAAACCGCATGAATCTGTAATCACTTTCAATAGAAGCCCACTGATTACTTTTTTCTCCACAGGTGAAACATGACTGACTGCCACAGTGGGGAAAGACGTGTGTTTAATTCATTGCAGGAAACAGTGCTCTACATGTATCAGCTAAAGGCAGACAAAGGTGAATTTCTGTTTGAAAGCATTCTTTGTACATTTAAACTTTCATAAGTTGAATCCACTACTGTGTAGAGTAGATTAAATGTGTTTTAAAAAGATATTATAAGTCAATGTTGGGCACTTGACAGAATGGGTTTCAGAAACCCAGTTTTACATGCATGCAAGCCTTTTCATAGTGATATCTTCACCTGCTGGAGAGATGTAAAGCAAGAAGTATTCATATTTAGAATTCATTTAACTTTTGACTACTATAGCTTTTCAGCAAACTAACAAGTGGGATTATTTGACCCAATGAGAATGTTTACTTTTTGGCAAAACTCAAATCTTGAAATATTTAACTTCAAACAAAACTATGCCAAAATATGCCTTCATAGAGCCTACTGCAAATCATAGTTAAGGTGCCTCGTACCGTTATTCACCTCTGTATTCTGGACTCCCTGGCTGGACTGTTACATTTGAACTACAGGTAAACCTCAGGTGGCTGGAGCAGCAACAATAAGCAAGGTGTCAGGCCATTCCAGTCATGCAGGATACATTGATTTATTGACAGATCAAACAAAACAAAATTAAATAATCAGATACATAAGTATAGCTGGGCAAGAGGGAAAAAGAGGAACCAAAATGAGATGACCTCAAAACTTGAAAACTGGACATGAACAAGAATCAACAACTGAAAAGGATGATAAAAGTTGATAGGATAATGGCAAACAAATGACAAACAAATGCAAGGGAAGCAGAAATGTTCAATAAATTTTTCTGTTCTCTATTTGAAGAACATCAGTCCAGCCCCATCCCCTACAAGCACCACCAGGCTTGGCACATAGCTGGCATGACCAGGCTTAGTGCTCGGCAGCCCCATTCATGGCAGATGGTGCTGGGCTGAGCACTCAACTGGCACAGCCCGGGCAGCGCCTCTCACGGGAGATGGGGCTCTGCCAGCCAAGAGCCGAGCCTGGCCCTATCCCCATCCCCTGCAACTAGTGCTGGGCTTAGTGCTTGGCTGGCACAGCCCAGGGAGCACCACTCACAGGTGATGGGGCCATGCCAGCTGAGTGCAAAGCTTGGCCCTGTCCGCTGTGCATGGCACTGTGGCATGTGTTCACCACCCTGGGTGCTCCATCCTCAGTGAAGGCATGAAGGCCCAGTATAAGTTGACCCCATATTTCTGATCCAGAAAATTAGGTCAACATTGTAACTTTCTGTGTCCATCTTTGGCTTCTTGCCTAGGTTTCCTGATACAGGCAGGACTGTCTTCTGTTTTATGGATTGACAGCTTGTCCTAAGGTGGAATTACCAGGACCACCAACATTTTTTTCCTGCCATGACTTTGATGACGCTTAATATTTTAAGGGAAGTTAGTGTTCAGTTCAGTGGTATATAGTCTTCCCAGCACTTGGGATGCAAATATGGGCTTCTTCTTCCCTACACCCTACCTAGCACCAACCCATTGTTTCATAGATGTTTAACATTAAAGGTGCCTTCTCTAGCCTTTACTATTACATTCTGGAAACTCCAGGGGTTCTTTTGCTTTTAATAATGTGTCCTACTGTGAGACAAAGTCCAACTCCAAGCAATCCCTCAATAAGGAAAACAGGAGAAGCAGCTGCCACAACTCCTCCACTTCACTCACAGTTTTCTTTACCACTCTCTTGTTTCTTCTTGTCTTTCTAGTTGAATGGAACTTCAGCTTGATTCAGTGCCACTTGGGTTTCACTGGCCTCACTCAGGTGAGTTGCAGGACTCTTCAGAGTCACTCCTTGCAGTTGGCCTCTCTGGCACAGGTTGCCACCAATCACCCCTTCTGGGGCATGTATTCTCCCTCCGGTGTTCTGCTCATTGCTGGGAAATCACTTTCAGTGCCTTTAAATTTCCTGGGGGAGCTGGGCTAACAAATCAGCATTGGCATGCACATTCCTTGATTTCCAGTATACGTACTAGTGCCGGCTGCAGCAGGGCTGGTGTCTATGCTTCTGGTCAGTCTGGAAGCATAGCAACCATGTTGTTCTTACCACAGACTTATATACTGGATCTATAAAATTCATAACTTTTTGGATCAGAAAAATGGGGTTGACCCGTACAGAAAAGCTGATTCAGTATTCAATTAATAAAGAATTAATTGACAGGCCAAGGGTCAGTGAGGATCTAGTCAGGGAACTTCTGGAGGGACTGGACATATTTAAAACAGCTGGTCCTGATGATCTCTACCCCAGAGAGCTGAGAGAATTAGCAGAGGTCATTGCGGGACCGCTGGCACAGCTTTACGAGAATTCATGGTGCTCTTGTGTGGTGCCAGAGGACCGGAAGAGGGCCTTCAAAAAAGGGTGGAAGGAGGACCCAGGAAACTATAGGCCAATTAGTCTTACCTTGATCCTGGGTAAGCTTTTTGAGAGAATTATCCTGGCTTATGTCCATGAGGGGTCAGATTATGCTTAGGGGCAACCAACACAGGCTCATTAGTCAGGTCCTGTCAGACCAACCTGGTGGTCTTCTATGACCAGGTCACCAAATCCTTAGATGCAGAGGTAGCAGTGGATATAGTCTTTCTGGACTTTAGGAAAGCTTTTGACACTGTCTTGCACCCCATTCTCATTAAAAAACTAGGGGACTATGGTGTCAACACCTACACAGGGCCACACCCAGAGAGTGGCAGAGGCTGGGACATTTTCAACCTGGAGGGATGTGGGCAGTGGGGTCATCCAGGGCTTGGTCTTTGGGCCCACACTGTTCAACATCTTCATCAGTGACTTGGACAAGGGGGTAAAAAACACCCTGTTCTAATTTGTTGATGACACTAAGATGTAGGGGGACGTGGGCATGCTAGGAGGGAGGAATAGGCTACAATCAGACCTAGACAGGTTACAAGGGTGGGTGGATGAGAACAGGGTGGGTTTCAACACTGAGAAGTGCAAGGTACTGCACCTGGGGAGGAAGAGCCAGTAGCATACCTACAGGCTGGGAAACTCCCTTCTCATCAGTGCAGAGGCAGAAAGGATCTTGGAGTCATTATTGATGCCAAAATTAACAGTGTGGGGGCACAGTCAGGAAGCCCACCCGTACCTTGTCGTGCATCCACAGATGCAAGTGGCCCTCTGTGACAGTTGTGCCTCCCTGGGACTGTCTATTTGTGGTCCCGCAACACCGGTCAAGGGCCAACTGCCTGCCTTCTCACCTGCCACGCCTTCTTGTTATTTGCTTGATTGAAAGATCTTAATCAA
>NW_017728918.1:51752069-51760117 GCF_001723895.1 Crocodylus porosus | reverse complement strand
GCGGACACTCTCTGGCTTATTCCTCAGCCTGCACCCTCACCAGCACCCTCTAGCTCATCTCAGAGCCCGCACCCCTACCAGCGCCCTCCAGCCTGTCCCGCACTGCCCGTTTCAGGACATCTTGCCCACGCCAACTCCGGGCTCCTCGCTGCTCCCTTCAGTCGGGGCTTCTCGCTGCTCCCTTCAGTCGGGGCTTCTCGCTGCTGCCCCCTTTGGCCAGGGCTTTTCACTGCCCACTAATTCCGGGGCTCCTCACTGCCCCCACTTTTGCTATGGGGCTCCTCACTGCCCCCCAAACTATGGGCCTGGGGCCCACGCACCCCAAACAATGCTGCACCCTCTCCAGTGCCAGGAACCTCCATGCTACTGTGAAGTCCCTATGAGGCCTCCTCCAACCCCTAATAGCCTCACCCGGTCCTCTGGTGAAACAGTAAACACATAACACAAAGCCCCCAGGCTACAACATAAAAGCTAGACTGTTCTGGTTCAAAAATACGACTCCCTCCCTACCAGAGAGAGAGAGTATCAACCCCCAGCAAGAACCAGGGGATGTTCCAATGGTCAGAGTTCTCCCCTTTGTTCTGGCTGAGTTCCTCCTCCCTTGGCCGCTGGAGGGGAACTGCCCTCCTGGCCTTCTGCCTGGGCTTAAGAAGGGCTAAGCTCCGCCCCTTCCTGTCTCTAGGTTTCCCTGGTTGCTAGGGCAAGCAGGACCTGCACAGTCCTGGTGATTGGCAGCTGCGCTTCCCCCTTCCTGCCACTAGGGGTCTCTCCTGAGCCGTGTCTGCTCTCAGTCACAGGGCACCTGACAGCTCTGCGACACTCTCCTTGGACCTGTTTGAGATGCATGATCAGGGGGCAGCAGGGCAGGCCCTACAAGAAGAGGCTATAGGACTTGAACCTGTTCAGCCTCCACAACAGAAGGCTGAGGGGGGTTCTTGTGGCCTGTTACAAACTAGTCAGAGGGGTCCAGCATGTATTGGGGGAATCCCTGTATCCCCCAGCACTGTTAAGAGTGACTAGAAATAATGGTCAAAAGCTGGCAGAGGGTAGATTCAGATTAGATATCAGAAGGTGCTACTTCACTGTCAGGGCACCTAGGATCTGGAACCAACTTCCAAGAAAAGTGGTTCTGGCTCCTACCCTGGGGGTCTTTAAAGAGGAGGCTGGACATACCTCCTGATGGGGTCATTTGACCCCAGTACTTTTTCCTGCCATGGCAGGGGGTTGGACTTAGTGATCTGCTCAGGTCCCTTCCGACCCTACCAACTATGAAATTATGAAACTATATTGGAATGATTACTAGAGGAATTTTCAATTCTTCAGCTCCTGAAGTCAACAAATACATTTTTTTTTTTGTATTTATGGCAGATATCCTCCAAGCAATACTACTATATTTCACAGTGTATAACTTCACACAGTGTATAAGTTAACCCAATATTTCTGATTTTAAAAGTAATGATTTTCATAGATTTGGTGTACAGGTTAACCCACATTTTATAAAGATCCATTTATAGAAAATTCTATGTACAGTAAATATTTTCTTATAGTAGAAAGAATTCAGAATGAACAATCACCACCATGATTATTTCTGCTGATGATCATGCTAGGTACCTCAAGTCATGGGTTACGAACAATGAACAATTTCCTGAGCACAGCTGAAAATCCCATAGTCATTTTCATAATTAGAATGGTCAGCCCCAAAGAGTTCTATCTAATCATCCACATGATTAATTTGGGCATCATATGGATCCTCAACATCAGAAGTTTCAGTTTCAATTTATATTGGAAGTTTCATGTGATTAGTGTGACTGTGCCTCATGCCTGTTTACAAAAATGAACAAACTTTGAAACACATTTTTTTTTTTATTTTAAAGTATTGATATGATTGTTAGACTCCAACTCCATGCAGCACCTAATGACTAGGGGGATGATGATCCAATTGCCCATGGAACCTGGTACTCATTAGCCAGAACAGAGCAGGAAGCAAACACCAGCACGCATTGCTCGCAATAGTTTTATTCAGAATGGAGACAGCTTCGGACAAGGTTACCAAAAAACAACAAACTGGGGACCTTCAATGAACATTAGATTTTTTCAGGTTTTATACACCATGGTTCATAAATATTAACATTTATCTTGCCTTGTCCCACCTCTAGTTCCACCCATTTCTCCTCCCATTTCAAGCTCCACCTATTTACTGTTTGCTTCCTTAGCATGGTATTGCCTATGCATTTTATTCATTTACCTGCCTCTCTGCTAAGAGCGCATGCATAACACTTTGACTCCTATCTTCTTTTGGTCACTTTGTAGTTTCTTGCTATTTTTTGCTGATTTTCTTGATGACTTCTTCATCTCCAGGGCTGTCCTTCTGCTTGTCTTCTGACACTAGTTACATATCATGCACTTTGCACCGTATCCACTTGTTAAGAAGCCACTTACTTAAGCATTAGCTAAGTTAGTTGCTTTTAATACATCAGCTAGCTTTGTGATCACCAGCTTTTGCTGAGGTTACCTTTTAATATATCATTCAATCTTGTGACCAGCAGCTTTGTGCTGAGACACAAGAAAAAGCCTTCATGCAACTGCACACTCAGTACTCCCCAAAATTTATTACATTACCCCAACATCCAAAATTCATATCATTACCCGAACGATGATGTATAAGTTGAGGTGGAAATTTAAAGGTCAATATTTTAACTTCAAACTTTGATTTATACATCGTAAAAAATGGTAAGCTCTTCTCTAGTCAAACACAAGTTTTGGATTCAGTATAAAAGTAAGTGGATAAAATTAGTGATCTTTCACATACAGGATGTCATACTGGCCTTCTGATGTTAAACTCTCCAACTTTATGAATGTACAGTAGTGATTTAAAAAAAAATAAATTATTTCAGTTGAGCTAAAGTAACACAGTTTAAAAGAAATGAAAGTAGAAGAACACGGAGTATGAGTGACGCAGAAGATTTGCTACTGACCTCAGAGGTGCTAAATTTCACCCTATATTTTAAGAACTGGAGAGGTAACTAATACTGTAGAGTTCCTCATTGGATGCAGTGCCCCCTCAGCTGGTCCAGGACTGTACCATACATGCACTTCAGCTGGTCTGGTCTGGGACATTGTATGCATGCATGAGGCATGGATCCTAGAGCACATGCAATGGCCACCACATGCAATGCGTGTGTTAGATCCTGCCCACATATGTGGCCAGTACATGTGGGTCAACTGAGACCCAGAGCCAGCACCAAAGGCTGAACCTGGCCTGTGGGCCATATGTTTGACAACCCTTGGCTACACAAATCTTTGGACCAGATAGAAAATCTCCTGTTTATGGAGATGAAAGGAACATACTGCTTAGATACCAAATAAGACCTTTTATTCTATTTTTTTACAAAGGAAGGTGGGATTCATCTATATATATTGATCTCAGTGGCACAGTGAAATTTTTCTAGTATGTTTTTGTTGTTTCCTGGAATCAATAAGTCTTTCAAGGAGGATAAAACAGAAGATTGTTTAAATAAAAAAAATAAAATCCAAAAAACTTTTGAAACACTTATATGTAGTAGAATACCTTATTTTGCCAAGTCTCCTCATGTCCTCATGGCTAACTATCATGTTAATAAATCCTCCTTTTATATGAAGCCCAACTCCTTTGCTTAAAAAAACAACAACAACAACAACAAAATCCTTTGTTGTTAGAATTGCTGACTGTAATACAATTGATTTTGGATTACAAACCTAAATGGAATACCAATTGTAGTCAGTGAAACCTTATTTCAAAGGTAATGGAAAACTTATTCATGTTACTTGTTTCCAGAAGTAATGTTAGTTAAAAGTTACATCTTAGTAAATGTAACAATATAGAGTTACAACAGCAGTCAAAACAAAAGAAATTGATACACACAGTTTAAAAACAAAACAAAAAAAAAACTTTGTTCATTACTGCAGAAAGTTTTGTGATGACAAGTAACTGAGGCTGTGACTGGGAAGAGCAATCTCCTCATATTTCACTGGCCACTGGGATTTGTGGCTGCTCAGTATCTCAGATCTAAGATCAGTACTAAAGCTTCTTTTCTTTATCAGTTAACATCTCTGTGGGCAAGACATTACCATTAGGGCTGTGCTAAATGGAAGCATTCCATTTTGACCAGTGCTTCAACAGAACAATGTTTCATTTTGACTTTTGTTTTGAGTCCAAACAGCTGTTCCATTTCGTTCCATCAAAATGCTTTGCTGTTTCAACCGTTTCAATGTTTTGCCCGTAAGATATAATGGGGAAGGTCAAAACAGGCTATAACTTTGTCATTTCTTCCCAGATTTGGATGAACCTTGCAGAAATGGTAGCTCATTCTGAGGGTATGATGCCAAGTTTCAAGAAAATAGGTGCATGGGAATCAGAGAAACTGCACCCCAAAATCCTGAAAGCAAAGCTTGTGTCACATGTATGTGTTAAGACACAGTGGGGTCAAAACTGCAGGCATCCTAGCCCCTGCTGAGGCCACAAAGCCTGCCATCTGTCAATGAGATAGGTGCAGGGGTTTTGGGGCCCTGCGTCTCTGGCCACAGACAAGCAAAACTCGTGTCATGGGTGCTTGTGCAACTGTGTCTGTCTTGGGGCGGGGGTGGGGGTGGAAACCACTACAGGCCTGGCTGCTAGGCCCTGCTGTGACCATAAAGCCTTCCAGCTGTCAAGGAGATATGTGCAGGGGGCTTCTGTGGCCCTGCACCCCTAGCTGCTCACAGGCAAAACTTGTGTCATGGGTGCTTGTGCAACTGCTGCCTCTCATCAGGCAGTAAAACTGAAAATCCCCCATCACTTGTTACAAAGACCTGAGGGTAATAATTCACCACTGTATGAACATGAGCTGGCAATGCAATGCTGTAGCCAGCAGGAACAACAATACGCTGGCAGGCGTCAATGGATGCATCTCCGGCAAAACCATTGCAAAGAAATGATTCTTCTGATCTACTTAGCTCTACTCAGCACTGGTGAGATAGCAGCTGGAGTACTGCATCCAGTTCTGGGTGACGCACCTTAAGAAGGACATGGTAACACTTGAAAGATTCCAGAGAAGGGCCACTCATATGACCAGAGACTTGCATGGCAAGCCATATGAGGAAAGGCTGAGGGACCTGAGACTCTTTAGCCTGAAAAAGAGAAGGCTGAGAGGGGACTTGGTAACAGCTTACCACTACATCGGAAGCATATATCTAGGGGTAGGTGAACAACTGTTCACCAGGGCACCCTTGGGGAAAACTAGGAGTAATGGTCAGAGTCTGGACACCCTGACTGTGAAGTAGTTTTTCCTAATGTTGAGCCTGAAACAACTTTTGACCCTGCTGTGGCTTAACACATACACATGACACAAGTTTGGCTCTCAAGACTTTGGGGTACAGTTTCTCTGAACTCCCTGCACCTATCTCCTGAAACATGGCATGCTTTATGCCCTCAGAAGGGGCTACCATTTTGGCAAGTTTTATCCAAATCTGGCCACAAATGACAAAGTTATAGGCTGTTTCAATCTTCCCCATTATAGCCTATGGGTGAAACATCAAAACAGCATTGAAACAGCCAAACTTTTTGACTTGCTTCGTTTTGTTTCAAAGCTGTTTTGACCATATCTGTTTTGTTTTGATTGTGTTGTTTTTCCCTCAAAACGTGTCAAAACATTTTCGAAACAAAACTAGCAGTGGAATTTTGCACAGACCAAATTACCATATAACTGAAATTAATGAGAGTTTTACCTTGGCCTAGTGTTGTCATTATGACTGTTTTTTCCTTTGTTATAACTGTTATTTTCCTTGATCTTAGAATCACAAGTGTATGATTCAGGTACCATTATACAGTAAAAGTTCTGTTATCCAGCATCTTACAAACTGGCATGGTCCACTAACTGGCTTGCCAGCTTGTAAAATAAAGTGAAAGCAGAAGTGCCCACCATGGCACTTCCAGTTTCTCTGAGCCACCACAGCCCAGGACAAAGCAGCCTGTGCTGCCGATCCCCCATGGCGTCAATGGATGCATAACAGGGGCATAACAGGCTGTGTGGGACCCGCGTCCCTGTCCCTGCGGGCCCTGGAGGAGAGGCAGCAATGTGGGAAGAGGCATGGCAAAGCCACAGGAGTGACAGAGGGAAACCCCAGATGCTGTGTAAAAAGCAGCGGCCTGGGCTGCTCAATTAAATGGCATATTTTGTTATCCAGCATCTCCCATTCCCGGGGGATGCTGGATAACAGAGATTGTACCAGGTCCTGCATGAACATGCTTACAAATGAATAGTGGAGCAAAAAGAAATGATAAAACAATCATACAGCCTCATAATAATATCAGCCCATCAGTTGTCTGATCTTTATTGGTATTTTCAGTTTCTTTTGGCTACTTGGCTTGATTTTTTGTTTGTTTGGTTGTTTTTTGTTTGTTTTTGTTTAGTTGTTTTGGTAGGGAAAGCAAGAATCATGAAAAAAAACTTGAAGGCAACTATACAGGTGAAGATGCTTACAGAGGGCTCCTGACATTCATGAAGGCAATACTGGAAAAAGCACAGGAGCACTTTTTGAAACTCTAACAGATAGGAAAAGGTTGATTAGAGGCAGGTATGGGCCTCTTTTTAATTAAATGAAAGATGAGATGTTGGATGAGGACAGGCTGTAAATGCTCTGACACTGAGGACAAGCATCTTGTGTTTGATCTCGTAGTGAAGACCAGCCCATAAAAAGGATTCTACAAGAGGAGTGAAAGTCAAAAGAAAATGATCTTTGAAGCAGAATTGTGGCACTGTGTAAGTGGAGCAAAATTGGATATGTGAAGGCAGCAGAAAAGGATTTTGAAGTAATCAAACATAAGTTGTTTTGAGCTTGGAGGACAGTTCAGTTGAGTGAATGGGTAGAGATAGTTATATTTTGCAGGCCTTTAGAAATACTGTGCAAAATTTAGACATACCTTGGATGCAAGGATCAATCAGAATGAACCTATAAATCTAGAGCATAGTTATTAAAACTATAACATTTGGAAAATTGATCACTTTGGAAAATTTATAGAATGTTCATGTGAAAGTCTTATATGGTATTTTACATGGATATGCACTTCTGTGGTACATTGAAAAGGCATATCCTTACCTAGAATGAAATGTTGTTACCATTATTGGAAGAAACTGCAATGAAAGGACTGTAGTGTCTCTATGGGTCTTGTTGCATATTAATTTTAGGCAGCTCCTGGAGGTCTTAAAACCTGGGTCATCTACACATTAACACCTGAAACTGGTTTTAACCACACTTTAGGTGGTTTAAAATTATACCACTACAGGGCAGGTTTCTCTCTGATCTACGTTACCTAGCTCATGTTACATTAATGTGTGGCCACACCCCACAGATGATTTGCCCAACTTTCCATCCTCCAGCATCCCAGGATTACGTGTCCCCACCCCCATTCTCCTATTCTATGTGGACAGATTTCTATCCCCTGAACTCTACTGCCCTTAGGGAGGTTCTGGCACCCAGCCAATTTCCCCTCCCACACCTGGAGGTATAATCTACCCACTCCTAGGGGTGCAATCCATGCAAACAGCCTGAAGAGCACATGCCAGCTACCTAGGTTGCAAGACATGTCTGGGTTCAGGAGTGAGATTTAGGTGGGGTGGTGGAGGAACAGGAAAGGGGTCTGGATCCACTGCCATTAACTGGGGCTTTCTTTCTGGGGCAGGGGCAGTAGTTTCCCCAAAAGCACCTTTCTGCATCACTCCCAGCTCTCAGCCACCATGGAAAGCATAACAAATATCTGCTATGTTCCAGTCCCAAATCTGAATTTATTGAAGCATGATGCTTTCTTGAATTTACTTACTCTTTATTATTTTTAATTCTGTTTTTTAATTATTTCTTTTTATTTTAGTGGTTGATTTCCTCCATTTTACCACCCTTCCCCAACCCCATTTACTCTCACCTCCAAGTGCATTACACACTCCCATCCCATTAACTCTCCATCTCCCAGCTTCCTGTTCTCATTCCCTGCAAACCCATCTCTAACTCACTGCCTCCCAACTTCATGTGCCTGCTTC
>NW_017728918.1:51732743-51751969 GCF_001723895.1 Crocodylus porosus | reverse complement strand
CGTCTGACCCCTTTCCTGGAGCACACTCACTAGCCTGGGAGTAATGTAAGCTGCCGCCACTCTGAGAAGGGACTCTCTCAGCCCTGTGTCCTCGGGAAAACACAGGCCTAATAGACCTACGGGTACTTGACCCAGTACAAGCATTTGGGGCACTTCCCCAAATTGGAGGCCAAAAAGGGAAGTCTCCCTTAGTCCGCAGACCTAAGGGGCCTCTTAGGCATAATTTAGACCCACCCCTCAATAAGTCTCCTTTACCGGTCACAAAGAAGAACTTTATTGATTACAGGGTGTATGGTGAAAATAGGGTATAAGATAGAGCAATATCATAGAAATCCCATGGAGCAAAACAGTCTGGCTGAGGTAGCCTTTTGATCATGCATCCGAGTTACTGCCAGCTATATATCTAATCAGATCTTGAGTAGCTTACTCACAAGCATCATCCAGAGGTAGGTGGAGATTCCCTCTGGAGGCAGGCCATTCCTAGCTCATGAGATATGGGAGAGAGAGCCAGTTTCAGATGGTAAAGCTCCTCTCTAAGTCTGAGTCCCCCACATGGCTGCTGCCCCTCCTCCTGGGCACTCTTAACTTATATAGGCCCTGTGACCTCATTCACCTGGTCCAATGGAGGCCAGCACCTGTTGGCTGTTGGCCAACCAATTTGAAATACATCACTAGTTGCCGGGCAGACTCTAGCCCACAAGGTAGATGCCCCTCACTCAGGTAGCTGATACCAGTCATGTAGGCAGAGGGAGTAGGTTTCCCCCTCCCTCAGGAATGCAGCCAGCTCAGGTTACCTAAAGAGACAGGGTAAGGGTGTGGTCTCCTCTGCTGGGCCCATCCTAATCAAATTGTCACAGCACAGAGATTTTGGGGAGAAACAAAGGTGGCTTCCTGCCACAAGGCCTACTTATATGTAAGTTAGCATAAGTCATGTCAAGTTTCCATTTTGTCTGTCAAGCCTTCATCTTGTGTTCTCTGCCTGGGTGTAACCCATGACTCATGTCTAACCAGTTTCATGTAAATTGGGTCCTGAATGAATGGGGACGAATGAGGGTGCTTGAGATACAATGGTAGCAGGCCTCTACTGAATAATCAACTCAATGACTGGACCTTCAGCTCAATGACCAGACTGTTCGCTTCCATTGAGTCACTAAGGAACCATGGACCTCACCCAGGAACATAACATAAAAAAAACCAAAGACCCTACAGAAATCGACCAACCCACTATTGCAACACAGACACTTGAAACTGCACATCCTTGCCTGGAGTGCACATGCTCAGTACACCAGGGCCGACCCTTGCTTGGGCATGACCCTGTCACTAGGGTCATAGAAGGTCTGTCCCTATAAAAAGGGATAGTGAAGACAGACCCAGTAGGACATCCTCTCCATCTGGACCAGCACTATGCCATGCCACCTATCCACCCAGAGGCCCTACTGATGACCTCGTCTGGATAACACCTCTCTGGAGAAGACCCCGACTGGCCATCAAGGATCAGCTCACAGCCCAGAATAGGTAGCTATCACCCACTTTCCTTCCCCAAACACAGGATCTGGACTCTGTCCCTGCACACTTTAACTTCCATCTCTCCACCAAGCCTTTCTCCTCCCCTACTACTAGTGTGTGTGTGTAGGAACTAATAACTTCATGAGCTGTACAGTATACTGTTTGTTTAATGAAACTATTAATTTAGAACCTGAGCTGGGTTTTGTCTTACTGACCTCCCAGTCCTACTCCAATTCCTGCTTTCTGCCCCTCTGATGTGCCTCCTATGTATCTCTCACTTCCTGACTTTGCCTTCTCCTCGATCCCAGTCTCTTTCTTTTTCTCCTCTCCCCAATCTTCTCTGCGTCTCCTCACGTCCCACCTCTCTCTCTAAACTTCTCTGCATCTCCCTCTGTTCCTAGCTTTCCATTTTCTACCCCTCCACCTCCTTCTTTCTCATATCTTCACTGTGCCTCCATGCTTCCTGCCTCTGCTTTCTTTTCCCAATCTTCCTTTTTTCTCCTTCTCTCTCTGTCCCAGTTCTGCCCCCATGCCTGGAGCCTCTCCTGGCTTCTCCCCAGAGCCCTTCTCTGGCTCCCAGCATCTGGAGCTCCTCTTTGGGACACGCAGCCCCTGCAGTCTCCCTGGCAGCTCCCACAGTTTTTCTCCAGTTCCTGAAGCCGTACTCCAGCTCCTGACACCTGGAGCCCCTCTCTCACCAGCTTCCTGATCTGCCCGGAGCTCCTCTCTAGGACCTTCAGCTCCCCAGCAGTCTCTGCAGTCTCCCCAGCAGCCTGAGACCTTCTCTGTTTCCCAGTACCCACTGCCATTCCCTGCGGCTTCTTTAGCTGCACTGGAGCCCTCCTTTAGCTCCCTGGCAGCCCCACAGATTTTATCCAGTGTCTGGAGCCCTCCTCCAGCTCCTGGCACCCAGAGCCCCTCCCCCTCAGCTTCGTGATCTGCCTGGAGCCCTTCTTTGCCTCCCAGCACCTGGACCTTCTCCCCCACTCCAGCTTTCTGGTCCCTCAGAGCCCCTCTCCAACCCCTGAAGCTCCCTGCAGTTTTTCCCCTGTGCCTGGAGTTCTTCCCCCACCACCTACTCATCTCCCTGCAGCCCTTCTCCAGCTCCCAGCTTCTCCCCGGCAGCCCCTTCAGTTTTTCCACTCCCCTACAGCCCTTCTCCAGCACCCACAACTCCCTGACTCAGGTCCCAGTTCCCCTCCTTGACCCTCTGGCTCCCACCCAGTCCCAGTTTCCTCTCTCCCAGTACCTTTTGGTTCCCCTGCAGTTCTGGCTCCAGCCCCAGCCTCTGTGCCAGCTTCTCCTGACCATCACTCCTCTGTTCTTCTGGCTTTGGAGGTTGTCCTTTAATCAATTAACATCAATTAACCTCAAGTAAATACAGCTCCCCTCCAGTCTTCCAGGTCTAGTCCTGGCCTCAGCAACTTTCACTCCTGGCACTTTCACTCTCTTATTTTTCCCGCTGTCATCTTAACCCCCATCCATCTCCCTCCTTCCCCTTCTTACAAAAACCTTTCCCCTTGACTCCCGCTTCCATAATCACCAAGTACCCTAGGTATCTGAAGTACCACAAGAGCACACATATACCACAGCACCTAAGTTAGGAACTCACCTCTGTGTATGTATAGGTATGTGGTTTGTATGTGAACTGGCAAATTGTGTACATGATATACAAATTAGTGATCTGTGTAGGTGTAATGAGTGTGTGGGTATTGATGACTGTTTTTTGTCTAATTTTTGGTGTGTATAGTGTGTATTTGCTTAGACTGGTAATCTTGGATATATACGTGCCTGAATTGGTAGTGTATGTGTATGCTTCTGGCAAGTGTGTATGTGCCCAATTGATTTTTGCGTGTGTATATGTGCAACTGTAGCATGCCCTCCCATATAACAGCTCAGTTTTGAGATCCTGAGAGTTGACCTGGCCCCAAAGGACAACAATTGGGGCATGAGGGTGTTAAACTGTGGGTCTAGGCAGCAGACAGCTCCCACATTCTAGCCCCTTTCTACCTCAGCCAGCCCCTGTAACAATCTATATGTAATTACTCTTCTGTAGGACAGTACTATCCTATGGGAGAATTAATTCATTTACTGAACCCTAATATGGGTATACATGTAGACTATGGCACTTTACTAAGGAGCTAATTAGTTAACTAATTAGTAAAGTGCACGTGTGCCAAACAGGAGTTTGCACTAACAACAATCAACATGTGAGCAGCCCAAGTGCCAATTATAGTGTAACCCAGGTGCACCCCAGTAAGTGCTTCCCGGGCTTCAATTGGAGGGGATAGGTGGTCAGGCAGGAGTTCTGTGAGAGGAGTCTACTGTGCAAGATAACACCCCCACCCCCCACAATCCTCTATAGACTCAGGCCAGGATAGCTTAACTATTTATAGGTTTACACATATATAATATTTAAAGATTTATAAGAGAGTACTGGTAAATATATACAATATCCAGATCACCCAAATACCATTATGCTCTATAATCAAAGGCCCAAGGGACCACCACCTCAAAAGGGCATGGGTCCTCATGCAGGTGAGCAGCTGTCTGGAGCAGGTAAGTACAACTAAGGCAGATAAACAAGAGGTATCAACAGGTAAGTTCTGACAAGAACAACAAGTAAATACAGGTAAACCTCAGATAGATGACATAACCCATGTCAAATTAAAGGATAACAATATATAAATAACTATTTACAAAATATGAGGTGCAAGTTCCCCCACTTCCGGTACCACATGGCTGAGACGACTGGATGTTCCCCTAGGGTGCCAAACCCTAGTACCACTCCTAGGGGGAGCAAGGGAAGGGTTCCAGTATCTCCTCAGCCCCTGATATGCCCACTCTAGTCCCTGATCCCTTGAGACCCTTTCTCAGGACATCTTCCCCTGTGGGAACCCGTTCCCCAGGTATTCACAGATCCAGGGAGTAGGCCACAAGGAGCACCCGGAGACTTAGATGCCTTGTCAGGGCCATCCAGGGGCCGGCCTTCTGTCCTCTGTTGTGGCTCAGGCTACCTTATGTGAGTCCCAACACCCAGACCTCACCTTCTGTCTTTGGTTGGGGCTCGGGTAACCTCATGTGGGTCCCAATACCCAGGCCTTGACTTCTGCCCTCTGTTGAGGCTTGGGCCACCTCATCTGGGTCCTGAAATCTAGACCTCCATTGCACTGCACCAGTGCCTCCTGGGCACCCGGCTTCATGCCAGAGAAGGGTTGCAAACCTGAATGGCCTGGTGCCACTATCAGGGTTTGGGATGCTGTGAACTACTGCAAGCACCCAGTCCTCAATGCACACTGAAGGTAGCAGACCTGACCTGTCATGTGCGGTTCCTAGGGTCTGGTGGTCCCATGCACTGCTATGTGCACCAAGTGTCCAGAGACCCAAGCTGCCTCTCGCAGCCCCCAGGGTCTGCCCCATGCACGGCACTGTGCATCACCTGGGACTGTAGCCAAAACTGCTTTCCACTCTGGTCCCACCAAGGGTTTCTTCTGGGGCTCTTCTGGGCTACAACTTCCACCCACTGGGCAGTTTTTCTCAGCTCTTAGCCCCCACCAGCTTCTTTGTCCCTTGATCCATCTGCCTCATGCTGAGCATGCAGCTCCTTTTAGTCACTCCAGAGGTTCCACCTCTGAAGGCTTCCTGGACCTACAGAATGCAGGGTTCAATTAGGTCCAGGAGGCTCTTTGCCCCTGCCTTTCCATGTAAGTGATGGGGCCTGCCCTGCCCAGCCCTTACCTGATTGATGGGTGAGCTCCACCAACTGCAATAAAGATTTTCTGAGCCCATTTGAGCCGAGCTGAATTGGTAAGTCCACCACAGTAACAAGGCCTGGACAGTCTTTACAGCTAAAGAATAGAAGTAGAGTAAATAGCATGGTAACTAGAAAGAAGGTATTTTAAAAGACCTAAATTCTACTCTGATCTTAAGAAATAAGGGCTTAAATAACCTAATTTGTGTTTAAATCCAATCCTCTCATATTGCCATCAGGCATGTCATATAATCCCTTTAGTAAAACAATATAGCTCCATTTAAACTAGTTAGATGTTGCCCCACTACTCCTATTAGAAAGCTGTTCTCAAACCTCCCTTGTCTGATTTTTTTCTCCCCTAATTTTCAGCCTAAATTTAGTTGTGGGTCATTTATACCTTTTTGTCTTGTTGCCAACATTGCCAGTAAGCCTAATCAGATCTCTTCCCTCCTTGATGCTTAGCCACAGTGTAGTTATAGCGAGAAAGCATATTTTCACACAGACTACATTTTGCTAGTTTGAAAAAGTAAATCTCTTTTAACCAATCCTTACAAAACTACCTTATGTTACAGGTATAGGTGTCAGCCTATATGAAGTATTGTTCAACTGTGTGGGCTCATCTACATGAAACACTTTACTGCACATTAGACTTATCTAATCCACAGTAAAGTGTCACCATCTACATGTGCATGGCATTTACTGCACAGTAAATAAGTCTACTGTATGTTTATCTAGTACCAAAAAATCCAGGCACTGGATTAACTGTGCAGTTGCTACTACACAGTAGTGCATGTGTAGATGCTGACCAGGAGCAAACCTGCTACCTGCTCCTAATCAGTCAAACCAGCAGGGGGATAGCCTCCTGACCAGGGCAGAGTCACATGTCAGTTCTTCCAGTCATGTGACAGGGATGCTTCTATAGCTAGCTCAGGCTGGCCTCCGGACCCATGACCTGACCCCCAGGGCCTGTGCCTCTAGCTACCTGGGCACCATTCCCTTCTGCTGTGGGTATATGGCAAGTCCCAATGACACCCAGAATCCCTGCCCAAGCCTCTGAGGCCCCAGCAGCATCTGAGATGGCATCATCTCCAATGCCAGAGACACCAGCCTGTAAAATGCCCACATCTATGAGGACACAGTGGCCTGCATACAGGAGTGCATCTATAAGTAGAAGGTGAAGGCTTTCATGTATAATTGAGCACAGGCAGGTTGCCAGAGCCTGTGCTGAAGACCAGCACTGACAAAGACTATCTGGGGATGGTTCCTTTGGAACATCAGTGGCAGGACCTAGCATGCTGCCCACCCTCAGCCTCAAGTGGCAGTGCAGGAAATCTGGGCTGTCACTTGCCCCACCAACTCCTGATGTGCACCCCAAGCATGGAGGCCAGGCTGGGAATGGTCCCTGTAACAAGTAGATCCAGCTCTTCCCCAGAGGGGGCCACTGCCTGGGTGGCTAGGTGGTGTGCTGCCTTGCCCCAGGACACTAAGGGAAGCCATACCATCTTGCTGCCATCAGGAACAGAGTCAGACTGGTAGAGGGTAGAGGGCCAGGAGGGGAAGGGTACACTGCAGCTACCCATGCCCATGCCATCACTCCTCTCCTGTACCTTCCCTTCCTGTGTCTCCCCTCCTCTCTCCTCCTCTCTCTGCTCTGCCTGTACAAATATCCCCCTGCTCCCCTCACTTTCCTGCCCCAACACACATGGAGGCAGGAAGCAGCATAGAACATTATTGAGTGGTCATTGGGCTCCCAGCTAGGCAACCAGGAGCCTGTCACATGCAGAGCAACTCATTGATGGCAGCAGAGATCTCCTTCTTAGTTGTAGGGGTCAGGGACTCATAGCATAGACAGACATACCCCTCCAGGTGGGGGCATGCATTGCAGGAAAGCATGGGCTTTCTAATAATGTAGTCGAATCTGAGGACCCTGCACCAAGTTATCAGCTGTGCCCATGGCAGTATGGCAATCAGCAGCAGCAGGGCATAGTGGGTTGGGCATCCCTTAGTATGCTCAGAGAGCTCATTGTGGTGCACCTGGGGGAGTCTCAGCAGGGGCATGACTGGGGCATAGGCTGCGCATGGCAGGGGCCCTAGCCTGGGATGCCTCTCTGGAGAGGGTTGCTAGAGGAGTGAAGGGGAATCACTAGCTCCACCTCCCAGACAGGTGGGACCCTCTCACCTATCAACCTTGGGCACTACTGGCCTGCAAACATATGATAAAACTGCCTGACATTTAGGGAGGAGAAGCAGGTGAGTTGATCCACCTGGCCCTGCCTGGGGAAGGGATGGGGAAGGCTGCCTGTTGCAAACAGGAAGTTCCCCTCCTGCCCCTGTGAAGGTAACAGTAATGGAAGGCTTAGTCAGTGGTCACCTGTGGCAGGGACCACCTGGCCAACTCACCATAGTGCCTGGGCACCTGTGCACACACAACCCCCAATCTAAGGCTGGGTGGTGCACAATCACTTGGTACAGTGAATGTTATCTCTGAAATGTTGCAGACTCTTACAAAGAGCCTCTCTGTCTTTGCTCTGCAGGTCCAGCAGCTGCATTTCAGGGGAGAAGCACCAACTGCCAGTGACAATGCTATTGCAAGGACACCACTACCATTGGCTGGTGGCCTCTGCATGCACCACCTCTTCCAGTGGTGCACTGGTATATTCTCTTGCTGGACCAGCTTGTCACAGTGGCAGAAAAGCAACTGGTGGATTCATGGGCCTAGTGAGCCCTGGACCTGGAGTGGGAGTAGGAGAGGGACTGGGAGGATCATGCGTTCTGGGACAGCTCCTCACCCTCAAGGAGAGGCATGACTATTAGGTGCCATAAACCATACTGCCCCTGGTGGTCACCTTCATGCCACCTGGTTCCTAGCCCCTGGTACTGGCCCCACCTGGCTCCCAATATCCCCTACCAACTTGAGCCTGCCACCCTGAAGTCCCCTGCCAGCCTAAGCAATGTATGATTTTGGTAGCATAGAGAACGTTTATGACATCAGAGATTTCTCTTTCCTTCTGTTTTCTAAAGGGACAATTAAAGCTCAAAGCAACCATTTAGGGCAAAGTCGGCATGTCTACATGAGACGATTAATTTAATGACCATTAGATTAATTCTACTGCACATTAGCATGGCTGGCAAAACCCATGCTAATGTGCTAATGCACAGTTAGTTTGTCCAATGGGCATTAAATATCATACAAAAAAGCATGAATCTGCTCTAATGCACAGTAGGCCTATTAACTAGTAGCGTATTATTACAAGTACTAAATTTAATGTGCTTTAGTTACAGTGTACTAATGAACATGTAGATGTATGCATGGATACTTCCAAAAAAAAAAAAAAAAGAAGAGCAAAGACAACCCTTACCCCCTGCAAAAACCAACCAAATTAAAAAAAACCCTCCCAAAAAACAATGCATTTGATTCTGAATGTGCTTCAGTCCATAGATAAAAGCTAGAGGTAAATTTCCAAGGCTCCATCTAAGCACCAATCTGAGTTTTCAATAAGCAAATTAAAAAAAAAAAAGCAAATTATGTAGACAGTGTTTTCATTATGTTGTACTTTTTCACAAACAGAACAGTTATCTTCTAATCTTCAAAAAGTACACACACAGTAACGGCCTTATTACTGTAGCAAAATAAAGTAAATTGAGTTATAAGTGAAAGTACTGTACTCTTCTAAATTTAATTTGAAAATAATAATAAAAAAATCTCTAGCCAGTCACTACATCCAAGTTAAAATTTACCTTTTAAAAATAAATACACAGCATTTAATTTTCCCAGATAGGAAAGAGTTTCAAAATATTCGGGTATTCGGGAATTCATAATTTCAAGGCCTAATTGATTTAGATGGCTAAGTCCCATATTCAAAAGTGATTTAGATACTTTGAGTAGGAAACACTTTCTTAAGTACCTAGTAAACTTCTGAAATGGGACTTTCTTGTCAAAGGGTATGTGTTCCTGTTCACTGCATCGAATCTATGATCACATGGCTTTAAGCTACACAATCATAAATTGGAAGTTACTGACACACAGGTTTCCCAGTGCCAAGATGTCTGTTGGGAACCTGATTTAAATAAATTGGTGTGAACAAAGGGGCTAGCAGCTCCACACAGGTAGGGGTTGCTGGGTTTGGGGTTCCCATGTGTTTGTGGGATCAGAGAGACTGATGGGTCTACATGGAGGGTTGTCCACTGAGAGAAGGGGTGGCTGGGGGTCTAAAATTAATCCTGTCAGAGGAAGGGTAGGAAAAGCACAGCCATGGGGGCGGGTTGAGCAACTGAGCTTTCCTGAACCCAGGGCTGTGCTCTGAATGCATACATACATACAGTACATTCAGCTAACCTGTTACTGATCTATCTTGTTCACCTCTTTATTTCAGGCTAGCCATTTTTTCCCTGATTTAACCTCCCTGGACATCTGCACAGACCAGTAATTAAATCAACCTAACCCTAGTTAGGTCTATCTAAATGTAATGTCTGCATGCATCCTTAATCATTAAGGGATGGATTGGATTCTAATCATCCTCATAGGCACAAGATCATATAGGTAACAGATATGTTGTACCATATAAGTCATCCAAACAGCTTTATATAATCAATGAGGTTGTGTACCTTGAAAAAATGATCCAGTCAGCCTAAGTTCTAATCAAGGAAATATTAGGACTAGCCAATATTAAAAGGTAGACACAGGCTCAAATCTCACCACTACTTGGGCTCAAGAGCACTTAGGGTAACATTCTATTCTCTTTCTGGTTATCTAAATTTGTACAGATTTGGCATTTTTGGCTCTTACTCATCCAGATGGATAGCTCTGTGTGCATGAATGCACTCAGACTGCACAAGATCACTGGCAGAAAAATGAGGAAGAAAGGCCACGACCATTTTTTGGGCCTAATAGATGAGTGGCTAAGACCCTTATCTGGAGAGCAAGAGTATTTAGGCTCTAGGCCCTCTAACTAGCTACCCAGACCAACATTCTACCCACCATATCACATGTCAGCTAGTATGTATCCCATTTCTTCAGTGATCCTTTTGAAGCCGAGACCCTAATATGACTGAGGGGTGGGGGGGAACCAGCGCAGCAGCTTCTGCCTCACTTGGAGCAAGTGCCCATGCTAGAAGTGTAGCAAAACCTCCAGTTTTTCTTTTTTAAATTTATTTTAAAATGCATTCCCTCCCCTTCCCCAACCATTTCTGACTTTTTTCTCTCCCTCTTTATTCCCTATAGATAAGTATAAGTAAGCTAAGACGTAGGATAAGCTTTAACATTTTATTTTAGGTAGTAAGTTTTATTTTTCTCTCCCTTCTTTGCAAATAAGATCCCTGCTATTTTGAGATCAATACCCACTGTTTTATAAGTGATAATTATTATGTTTTTACTGCTTTTATATTGTGTAATTACTGTTTTAGGCCTATATATGTAAGTTAGCATAAGTCATGTCATGTTTCCATTTTGTATGTCAAGCCTCCATCTTGCATCCTCTGCTCGGGCATCCCCTGTGTTGCAACTGTATGATTCATGTACCCTCCCCATGTAAATTGGCTCCTGGATGAATAAGAGTGATTGGGAATGATTGAAATACAATGGTAGCAGACCTCTACTGATTGTCTTGTAACGACCAGGCCATCACCTTGAATTGATTCATCCAGGAACCACGGACCTCACCCAGGAACATGGCCTGACCCTTGGCTGGGCATGCCTCCTGTCACTAGGGTGACACAAGGTCTGCCCCTATAAAAAGGGACAGTGAAGACAGACCCAGGGGGACTTCCTCTCCATCTGGACCAGTACCATGCCACACCACATACCCACCCAGAGGCCCTGCCAGCAACCCCCCTCTGGACCACACCTACTGGACAAGAACACCTTTCCAGCCTGGATAGGTAGCTATCCCCCACCCCCTCTACAACCAAGGACTTGGACTCTGCTTCTCTTCCCTACCTGGACTCCAACCCTTCCACTGAGCCTCTTTCTCTTGCTGCCATTGTGAGTGCTTGTGTGTGTGTGTGTGTGTGAACCAATAACTTCATGGGGCTGTGTAGTGTGTTGTCTGTGTAATAAAACTGTTATTTAGACCCCTAAGTTGGGTTTTGCTTTATTATGGTTTGGCCCTGCTCCAATCTCTGCTCCTCTAACTTCTGACAACTGCTAACCTCTGCCACTTCCAACACCTGTCCTGAGCTCCTCTCTGCCTCCAAACCCCCTGTTTCTTTGCCACTGTCTTATCCCCACTGCCTTTTCCTTTTCTTCTGAGTAACCATGTTTTTGCCTCAGTTTCTTTCCTGGCTGTCTCCTCCTTGCCACCACTTATTTGTCCCTCCTGCCAATATCTTAGATGCTTGCCTGAGTTTCCAGTCACAGTCTACAGTATGTAAATCCAAGCCTTAGTTCCTCAGCCAGCTTCTCTGTAGTGCACTGGTTCTAATCCTGGTTCTGGCAACTTTCACTTCCTACACTTTAATGCTCTCTCTCACCTGAACCTTGTCCCAGGTACCCCAAGCACACACCTACACACTGTACCATCCAAGTTAGGAACTTAACTGTGTGCATGTGTAGGTGGGTTGTATGTGCGTGAACTGGTAAGTGTGTGGATATATATATATATAGCATTGTGTGCATGATATACGAATTAGTGATCTGGGTCTAACTGTTGGGATGTATAGTGTATGTGCTTGAACTAGGCTGGTTTGAATGTGTATGTGCCTGAGCTGGTAGTGTGTGTGTGTGTATGCACCTAATTGATTTGTGTGTTTGTATATGTGCAATTGTGTCACACCTTCTTGCCTAACAGCGCAATATTGAGAATACTGAGAGTTGGCCTGGCCTCACAGGGCAACAGAAGTAAAGCACCTTCTCTTCAATACCAGAAGCAAGATTGCTGAGCTATACACATTCCAGCTTACTTGTTTCCTCCTAGCCCAACATACTTCCAAAATACCATATTTACTTAAATATAAAACAGCCCCCTCCCCCACCCAGTGAGCACTGGGGGAAAAAGCTGTTTATTTTACAAGTGCATGCAAGGAGATCACATTAAATACACTGGCTATTATCAAACTAGTGCAAAAAGCAGCATATGCTCAATCATGGTGAGCCACTACATTGAATATGATTCAACTTCCCCTCCACTTCTGTATCTGAGTATTTCTTAGCCTTGCCCACCATGAGGTAGAAATGTACCAGATTGCCCTGTACCTCATTGGCATATACATTGTAGGAGGATTCCAGGGCTCATGACAAGAACACCCATTTCCAGTCACGATTGGTGGCTTATTAACACATTAACTAATTAACACACATGTACAAAGGGAATTTGGAGGATGCACACTCTGAGAAATGCTGAGCTATGGGGTCACCATAGCTTGAAACACTATTGACTCTGTCAGGGTCAAGCTCAGTGATTTATATATTAAACCATGAGCCTTTTGTCTCTGAACTAATATTATGAACTGTTTGTACTCTATGTAAGTAGGTACAAAAGTGCTGCTTAAAAGTATATTTGTGGATTAACTATGCTAAAACTTGGATCAGTTAAAAAAAATAAAATGCATCAATTCATTTGCCAGTGTTTTCCAATTTGTCCCTCACTTCCACATGCTCAGGGAGATCAGGGTCTGACAGTAGGGACTGGGAGGGGAAGGGATAGAAGGAGGAAAATTTGGGGGGGACAGAGGGCAAGGGGTCCACCTGACCACCCCAGATTAATTTTCCCTGGTGTAGCAATGGAAGATGGACAAAATCAAGGAAAATCTCCAATAATTTTATTCTGTAGCTGGAAAAGTAAAACAAATTTATAAATTTTCCATATATAGAATCAAGTTTTGGAGGATTGTCTTATGATCAGAGTCATCTTATACTTGAGTAAATATGGCAATTCCCTTGCATGTCTACTCAGCACTTCAGAAAGAGCCTTGGAGAAACCAGCAAATAGTAGCTGACTAGTGTTGCATTGTTTAGAGTACTGAGCTAGGAAACCAGAAAGTTTCAATGTTGCCTTGGGAGGGGGCCTAGAACCCATATCCACAAGCTTTCCAGGTGACTGCTGTAGCCACTTACCTTTTCTGCAGAACATGTAAAAGCCATGTCTGCCCTTTTTCCTCTCCTGAGTCTAAGTCCAGTAGTTATAGTTTTTGCTGATTACATTTTCAGCTATCTATGGCCATTGTGCCTCTACAAGGCACATGCACACATACTTCTGCTGTTACTGCATGTGTATGTATTCACCTATACTACTAGTGAATTGCCCTCAAGAATGATGGTGGGTGGGGGTGGGCAGGGACAGAGCACTGCCACTCACCAACTCACACCACTGCTGCCTCCCAGGAGTGGGGGGAGTGGGGGTTGAAAGTTTGCCCTACGATCCCCTCCGTCCCCCTCCACTAGCATTCCACACTGCCACCACCTCCAGTGCCACTGGATTTACTTCCTCCCCCTGCCCCTGCTCTTCAGAGGCAGTGGAGCACTACCATGATGGTGGGGAGGCTGGCCTCACTCCCCCGCTCTGTCTCCTTTGCCTTTGCCATCATGACAGTGCTCCACCACCTCTGAGGAGTAAGGCTGGGGGGGACGAAGCCAGCAGTGCTGGTCTCACCCCCACACACACTCTGTCCCCACCATTCCTGCTGTCATGGCAGTGCTTCACACTTAGTTGTTTCACTAACCAGAGCGATCCAAGAGCATTATGGACAGACAGACAAACTAAGCCCTTTATTATATAAGAATACTTGTCCATGCAGGCATGGTTAAGAATCCAGGAATAAAATTCCTTTGGGCATGCAAGAATGAACCAAAATGGTCAAAAAGTAATAAAATATCAGCCAAAGTGAATTTAAACACCTACAAAATTCTGCAGCCATCAGAATAATACTACCTAAGATGCATTAGATATGTAATTTAGTTATTTGGAGATTCCAATGATGAATGCAACAATATTTAATACTTCAATATAATCTAGGCCTTAGACTTTTCATTAAATGAATACAGATTGAATAGGCAACATTTTGACCTAGTTATGCATAGTTTACACAACATCATTGGTACACAGTCTGTGACAATAGTTTACTCAGGTAGTGGTGGATTCACCCATAATCCTTTGGTTTAGAACACACTGGATGGCAGTTACCCCTGACAAACCTCTTCAAGATGATCACCAAAACAAGAGTACGTCACAGGAATGTTTATATAATCTATGGCTATGGTACATCTTTTTGGCTGGTAAAAAGAGTAAGACAAAGACAGTGTATATTTTCTCCATGCTTGCCCCCTTTTTACCATACCTTATACTGTGTTTTTACTACCCATTCCAAGATTGCTTTTCACACATAGTATAGTAATAAAGGATGGGGTAAAATGACAATGAAATGAAGATTTTTGACATTTTCTTCAAATCAGAAGGTCTTTTCTGAATATGTAAGCATTGTGACTAATTGTAACTGTTCTTGTATTTATACCCTTTTTCTGTCATAGACATCTCAACATCTGCAAAATAATGGATATACCATTATTCCCAATATTTTATTGTACTTAAAATACATTTTAAATACTGATTTTCATAGATGTCATAGATTTCATAGACCTTAGGGCTGGAAGGGACCTTGGAAGATCATCGAGTCCAGCCCCCTGCCCAAAGGGCAGGAAGACAGATGGGGTCATAGGATCCCAGCAAGATAAGCATCCAATTTACTCTTGAAGGTGTTCAATGTAGGTGCTTGAACCACCTCCAACAGCAGACTATTCCAGACCTTGGGGGCTTGGACAGTAAAAAAATTCTTCCTCATGTCCAGCCTGAAATGGCCTTGTAGTAGTTTATGACCATTCGACCTCATCATCCCTTGGATGACAACAAACATTCCCCCAGATCCTGGTGGTCACCCCTGATAAACTTACAGGTGGCCATCAGATCACCCCTGAGCCTGCGCTTTTCCAGGCTAAAAAGCCCCATGGCTCTCAGCCTCTCGTCATAAGGTCTGTTTTCCTGACCTCTGATCATGTGAGTGGCTCTTCTCTGGACTCTCTCAAGCTTCTCCACTTCCTTTTTGAATGGTTGAGCTCAAAACTGGATGCAGTACTGCAACTGTGGCCTCACCAAGGGTGAGTACAAGGGGAGAATGACATCCCAGGATTTGCTTGAGAAGCATCTATGGATGCAAGCCAGCATTTTGGTCGCTTTAGTAGCCGCAGCATCTCACTGCAGGCTTATGTTCATCTTGTGGTCAGTGCTGACACCCAAGTTGTTTTCTTCCATAGTGCTAGCGAGCATAGCACTGCAGAGCCTATAAGGATGCTGCAGGTTTTTCCTCCCAAGGTGGAGAACCTTGCATTTTTTGGTGTTAAACATCATCAGGTTCTTGTCTGATTATTTGCTGAGCCTGTCCAGGTCAGACTAGATCACCCACCTATCTTCTGGTGTGGATGCTTTGCCCCAAAGTTTGGTGTCATTGGCAAACATGGCAAGTCCACTTCTGACTCCAATGTCCACACTTTAATGAAGATGTTGAACAATATGGGTCCAAGGACAGAGCCTTGGGGGACCCCACTGGTCACAGAACACCATGATGAGTGACTTCCATCAATTATTACCCTCTGGGTCCAACCACAGAGCCTATTTCCCAGCCAGTGGATTGTGGTGGACCCAAGGCCACACCTGGCCAATTTCACCAAGAGGTGATCATGGGATACCAGATCAAAGGCTTTTTTAAAGTCAAGATATATAACATCAATCTCATCTCCCTTGTCCAGGTGATAGGTCACCTGGTCATAGAAGGAAATGAGATTGGTGAAGGAAGACTTACCTGCCACAAATCCATGCCCGCTATCCCTTAGGATGTTGGTGTTGGCCAGTCCATTAAGGATGGCCTCTTTAATAAACATTTCTGAGATCTTCCCCAAGATAGAAATCAGGCTGATGAGCTTATAGTTAGCTGGATACACTTTTCTCCCTTTCTTGAAGACAGGTACCACATTAGCCTTGTTCCAGTCTTCAGGCACTACACCAGAGTGCCAGGAGTTTTCAAAGATAGGTGCCAGAGGCTGGGCAGGGCTGTGATGCTCGCCAGCTCCTTGAGTACCCCGGGGTCTAGATTGTCAGCGCCAGCTGACTTGAAGGTATCCAGCTTCTCACAGTGTTCCTTCATGAGGTCAGCATTAACGGAGGGCAGGGGTTCTCCCTCACCCAGACCTCCCTGTCCCGTGGTGGGCATGGGCATCCCATGGGACTGATGAAAGACCGACACAAAGTACCCATTTAATAGGTTGGCTTTTTCCTGGGTGTCAGTTGTCAGTTTCCCCATCTGGTTCAGCAGGGGTCCAATGTTATCCTTGCTTTTCCTCCAGCTCCCCACATATCTGAAAAATGACTTTTTATTGTCGTTGATGCTCAAAGGTAGTTGGAGTTCAGTTGCAGCCTTGGCTTTCCTGGTTTGCTCCCTGCAGGACTGGACCAGTGAAGAACAATCCTCCTTGGAGGTGAATCCCATCCTCCATCCTTTTTAGGCCTTTCTTTTTAGCCTCAGGAGGTCTTCTAGGTCCCTGGAGAGCCAGGGGGGCTGCTGTGCCCTTTTGCTGCCTTTCCTCCAAGATGGACTAGACTAAGCTTGTGCACTGAGGATCTCGCCCTTGAGGAGCAACCACTCTTCTTGAACTCCCCTTTCTCTGGGGTCATGGTTCATTACGGCCTCACTTACAAGCCTTCTGAGCTTGTCAGTGTCAGCTTTCTGGAACTCAAGGACTTCAGTGTTGTTGACTGACCTGCCAGCTTTACAGTGGATGGTGAAGGTGATCAGCTCATGGTCGCTGTCACCCAGCTTCCCATCAATCACTAAGTCGCCGATTACATGATACCCAGTAGCCAGTACCAGGTTAAGCAGCGCTTTGCCTCTCATTGGCCCATAGGTTTCTTGAGTCAGGTAGAGGTCATTCACGCACAAGAGGAAGCTTTGCAACTGCTTGGATTTTGCTGAGTGATCCTCCCATGAGATGTCCGGGTAATTGAAGTCACCCATGACAACCATGGTCCTGGAGCATGCAGCCTCAGCCAGTTCCCGGGCAAACTCCTGGTCAAGCTCAGGACCTTGGGTAGGAGGTCTGTAGTAGACTCCCACCATTGTGTCCCCTGTGCCATGTTCCCCATGGATTTTAATCCTGAGGGTCTCCAGTTGTCCACCCTGGTCGCCAATATCAGCTTGCCGGGACACGTAGCTTTCCTTAACATAGAGAACTACACCCCCATCCTTTTTATCTACATGATCTCTCCTGTACAGGGTTTAGCCATCTATACCTGATGTCCAGTCATGGGTGGAGTCCATTATCTCTATGACATTATAATTATTTGCATTGAGCAGGAGGATGAGCTCCTTCTGCTTATTCTCCAAGCTCCTGGCATATGTTAACAGGCAAGCAAGTGTCCCTTTGGGGGCTTTTGCCTTGCCCACCAATTGTACCAGGGCTGGGGCAGGGGTGGGCTCCCTTAAGTGCCTTGGCCTGGTTACTCTGTGGACCAGCAGTGGCGACAGTCCCCCAATCCCCCGACGGGCTTAGTTTAAAGCCTGGTGGAGTAGGTCAGCCAGTCTGGCTGAGAAGAGCCTCCTCCCCAGGGGAAAGAGGTGGAGGTCATCTCTTCCCAGCAGCTCGCTGCCTCTCTTGCCAAAGAGTGGGCTGTGGTCATGAAATGATTCATAATGCTAATGACATCATTATGTATCTGATCACTATTGTAGCTAATCTGTATTTTAAAAAGCTATTTCTTAGAGCTGCTATACAGACTTCCTCATAAATTCATTGATTTCTTTAAATTTTGAAATATACAAGCATTCAAATATACAATTAAAACTAGAGAAAGTAGTGGGCTGATCACACCATACTGCTTACATCAATATTGCTTCAAAGTAGCCATTTGGAAATCTTTACAGCCAATTGCCAGTTAGAGAAACAGCTTGTTAAACTTTTGTGATATCAGATATCTTGCTCAGAAAATGGTCACAAAAAAAATGTCTTCAAGTGGCAGATCTGAATATGGCAACAATACTTATTAATATGGTGTAAAAAAAGGAATAGAAATTTTTATAGAATGAGTTATTTGAAGACGAAGGTGATTTAAGATTTACATAAACTACAGTTATATAGAAAAAATTGTATACACCTTAGAATTATCTGAACTAAATTTGCTTCAGATGTTTACCTCTGTGGTCCTAACTATTCCAGTTTTTAATTATTTAAAATTATTTTGAAGCTTAATAAAGTGATTCCATAATCTAACCACATTTTTTAAAAAAACAGTAATTATTATCAACAACAATTTGTTTTTTAAGACTAAAATTCTGTATGTGTTTATATTTTTTGAAATATCAGTGTTAAGGAAAGTTTACAGCATGTTTTACTAAGCATATTTCATTTAAATGTAAGTATATGTAACTAATCATGATGCTGGATGAGATCTTTTTTCCCTCTGCTAAGTCAGCCTCCTAATATGCTCCCACAGGGTGCATCCTCGTGATCTTGCATGTGCCTCTTGCCCCACCTCATATCATTTTGAGGTGGAGCAACAGGCACATGCGGGAACAAAAAAATGTTCCCCATGCTGCAAATTTGCAGGACAGGGAGAAAATTAGACCCAGAAGTCTAATATCCAGGGAGCTAAAAAAAAGGAAGTATAAAAAGGTGGGGCAGAGCATGGTCCCTGACCATGCCCTGAGGCAACTGGAGGCTGGGTCCTCCATAGAGATGCTCTGGCTGCCAGAGCATCTCTATGGTTGCCCCTTGCTCTGGTGCTGAAATACGCAGCGGGCCAGGCCACGTGTTTCACCACGAGGGCTCTGGTGCCCATAAGTAAAGGGTTGGGAGGGCTGGAGGACAGGAGAAGGGACTGTGGGGGGACCCCAATGGCCCCACCCACTCCCCCAGTTCCCCTGACCCATGCCAGCCCCTCTGAGGCCCCTGACCCTGCTGGGGCTGGCCCCTCCCCCTGCTAGCCCCCCCACC
>NW_017728918.1:51722393-51732201 GCF_001723895.1 Crocodylus porosus | reverse complement strand
CCAGGTGGGGCAGAAATCAGGGGGCTGGGGTGTGGAATGTGGGCCTTGCAGAGGGCATTGTAGCCCCTGCAGAGGCCATTTCACTCTTGTTGGTGGGCTGTACGTCTTGTGTGGGGGATGAACCCCCTGTTGGGGGGCCATTCCCCTTGGGTGTTACAGGCCAGGTGGGCACTGTGAGTATATCAATTTAATTGCAGGCTGGATGAGCACTGCAACTTTATTAGCCACTGGGCTTTTTGGTTTGGGATCAAGGAGTTGATGTTTGGAAGGAAAGCAATGACAAGTTTCACTTATAAAAAAGAATAAATTTTACTTTTGACAACAAAAGATATAATTTGCACATATAATAGTTAATAAAAAAGTTAAGCTACTAAACAGACAACATAACAATACAGATTAAAATTGACAGTGATAATAAAACAGATAAAGAAATTAACCAAGAGTTCCTACTTGGTTAGTAACTTATCGATAGTTCCTCAGTTAGAAGATGCACATCAAGTTGAATCAGTGAAGTCAGATGGCTCTGAACTGGGCTGCTCAAAGGAGAACCAGTGGAGGCCCCTCAGTCAGGATCTGGTCCTTGCTGTCACAGGGAGTATGGGTCAGCAATGACCCTTCTGTTCATCCTTCCTGAGGGTAACTATGATGTTCTTTTATATCCTAGTTATGATTTTTTTTAGTTATATAGCCATTCATAATATTGCTTTATAGCTGTTATCCTATGGGGTTAAAAGGTGTTAGAAATCATTATAATAGGTTACTGCCCAAGCTTGGGTTTATCCAATAAGCAAACTGCAACACAGCATCTTCAGGTTTGAAATTAATATTACCTAAATCCAGCCCCTTTAGAACTCTCTGAATATGCTTTTTTGGAGATGTCCTTTCTTGAAATGTACTGGATAAGCTAGGCAGTTGAATCTAGTTTTTATCATCATCAAGGCTAAATTCTGAGTGAGAAAGAACTATTAGGTCAGCTAATTTCACAGCTATAGCTTTGTCTTTGAGGCTTAGTCAGTTCCACAAACAGTTACAAGTTACATTTGTGGGTTACAAAAATATAAGCTTTATATTAAACAAAAGTCCCAAATGCTTCTAAGAAGCACATATTTATTGCTTATTAACTTCTTTGGTTCTGGCCATCAAAACTTATGAGAGTGCCAATCCCCCTGTTGGAGGTCTGAACCCCTTTTGGGGGGCTGAATCCCCTGTTGTGGGGTGTAACCCTTGTGTGGGGGCTGAACCCTCTGTTGGGGGGCTGAACTCCTTGTGTGGGAGCTGAACCCCTTGTGTAGGGGTTTAACCCTGTGTTGTGAGGCCATAGCCCTTGTGTGGCGGACCAACCCCTTGTATGGGGGTCATTGCCCTTTGGGAGGGCAGCAAAATATACATTCATGAATTCATGAAACCTGTATTTAGAATTCACTTTATTATTATGATGAGACTTGCTTTAACACTGTAGATATATCAATAAAACATTGTCAAACTGATCGTTGTCTCTGTGACATTCTTTCTCTTTATAGTGGTCTTTTGTTTTACTTGTTGAGGAACATGAATTTGGGGGTATTTTAGAGAGTGATTAAGGGATTGTTTTTATCAGGGAATTTTCAGTTTTCCAAAAGGGAACACCAGAATTCCTGCTAGGGAGGCCAGTGGCAGGACCCTGGTTGCTCAGAGCTGGCATCTTAGACCCATCTCACTGTGGCTGACTTCCTAGCCAAATGGGGCAAGGAGGACATGCTTTGACAGTTCAAAGCAGGTCACCACACCTGGAACATCTTCTGTGTGATAGCTGCCCAGATGGCCAGGCAGGGGGCAGAAATGGCAATAGTGCTGCACAAAGGCCAACCCTGCAACCACAGTCCAGTGGCAGCTGGCCCAGAGGAGCATGCACCTCTACTGGCTGTGCAGTCCCCATCTGAGTCTGGCAGCCGTGCAGCAGATCACAGCCAGGCAGCAGTCCCCACTGCTAAACTGCTGCAGTGGGTAAAGGGTGCAAGGAACTCTCAGGGCTGTTTCAGCAGTCCAGCTGGCACAAGGGGTAGGGTGCACAGGTACCATTTGGCTCCTGAGAGCTAGCAGCCCTGAGCTCCTTGCCAGGGTGGCTTTTTATACTGCTGGGGATAGCACAGGTGCTGGCCTTGGGCTCTAGCTCCCCCTTGGCTGAAGATCCAGGAGGAGCCAGGTAGGGTTATTTTGCCCCTAGTGGCACAATTTGCTCCAAAACACAATGCATGTCTGAGCACATGTGCTGAGGCAAAAAGTCCCGGCTGAAATTTGCACCACTTCTATTTGCGCTTCTGCAAGTGCATGTGCTTGCATGTGTGGATGCGCCGACAATGGGTATAAAATTAATCAATAGATAAAAATGGATTCCACTTGCCTGCTAACAGTAGTGCAGGGTATCTCTTTCTACACATTCTACTGTTTGATGGTGAGTGGAAAGAATGGAGTCTTTTTCAGAAATCTATCATATGACAATAAAAGTCCTGTAAAAATGTGTGTGCGTGTGTGAGGGAGGGAGGGTGACAGAGGGAGGGGCAGGGTTTTGTTTGTTTGTGTGTTTGTGGTGTTGGAAATGGGGTCTGTAGAAATGGTTTTATAGAAGAAAAGTCTGTGGAGGGGAAAAACCCCCCCAAAATCCTGTTACATAGGAGTTTGCAAATTTCTCCTCTAGTTGAACTACTAGTACCTTGAATTATGAACAAAGATTTTAACTACCACGTAGTGAATAGAGATGAAAAAAGATGATATTTAGATGTGTCCCTAAAGGACTTTTTTTTTAGATGGTCATGGCAAAGGGCAGATCCAGGAGGGGTGCAGTGATGTAGTGGTGCAGTTGCACCCCCACCCTTTGATGCCTGGTCTACCAAAAAGTTTAAAACCAACTGCCTAGTAGTGGCAATGGCATTTCTACTGAGGCAGCTCTGAGAAATCAATTGATTTCATGGCTCACTATAATCTACCTGATTCCTTATTCCTTTTAAACTCTTCATTCCATTGGTGCAAATGACCCTTTCCCCTTTTTAAATGGTCTTTAGTGTTCTTCCACTAATCAAGCTATGCTTTCTTCTGCAATTCTGCAGTCTGTTAGGTACTCCTGGAAATGTAGCTCCTATTTCACAGCCCTGCAGGCTGTGTTTAACTCGAGCTAGAAATATTAAGTCAGGTGTGAAAATATTATTTCAGATGAATATTAACTCAGGTGTGGAAACAACATTTAGTGAAATGCTTTCAAGATGCACTAAGATATTTTGGTTTTAAAATAAACAATACATATTCTAGGCCCCTCACATATTAGTTTGTTTTTAACTACAGGGAAAAAAGGATATTGTATTATATTGCATAATACAACACGCCAACTGCTCTCCCCCACTTTTAAACTCCTAGATCCACCCATGCTCTTGCCTGCTTCTTTCTAGGCAATGTTTTGGGACCTTTGTTTTGTCTATTTTCATTCTATTATTTGAACTTTCCCTTCTGCATTACAGAAAAGAAAACCATAAGTCTGGAATTTGCCTGTCTTACTAAGTCCTTACTGGTTGGGTCTACTTGAGATGATTTACTCAAGATTACAGCAAATTACTGCACAGTAAATGTTACTTTCTACATGTGCACATGCTTTCTCTAATCATGTGTAAATTTGCTACCTGTAAATACAACTAGCAAATTACTCCCAATTACTTACTCCACAGTAGTGCAAATGTAGACCAGCAACAAATGTACTCCCAGTCAGCTGGGCAGCAGGGGGCAGAAGATTGCACATGTAGATACACCCACTATTTACTAATTCATTTGATTGTTTATATTTTAAATGTAGAAATACCAGAAGAAATGGCCCTTGCTACTCATCAAGAACACTGGTGTCAAGAGAACTAACTTGGTCTCTCCTTAGCAGAGGAATAACTGAGCAGTTCCAGGCCCAGAGGAGCAGCATCACATGGTGCAATGGCTGTAGCTAGTTTTTCAGGAGAGCAGTGGTAGCTGCTATTTTTACATAGGCCTTCCTAAGTCAGTGCCTAGGGCTGGTGCCTCAATAATCCCATCTTAGTTGTTCCTTAGCAATACTGTAGGTAGATACATGGGACAGAATTCCAGTCTCTTCCTGGTTATCAAAGCTTCCATATTTGGTCATCTATTTGTCCTTTTTTGTCATTTATATACCCAGCAGCATTCTATTCTTGGATGCATAGCTCTGAGAGCCATCTAATCTAAGTGAGGGAGCCTTCTCTTCTTTTCCTTTTGCTAGTTGTGGGGCTAGGGCAATTGCTTAAGAGGCTAAAGAACGTAACTTGTAGGCTCACCTAAAAATGGTTTAAACTTCTTTCACTTCCAAGCTCAGCATTTTGACCACCATAGTCAGCCATTCTCCAGTATCTCTTTCTAGCACTCTTGAAGCTGAGCTGCTAATACAGTCATTGTGCAACAGAATGGCACCCACTGAAATAAGAACGCTCACTCGGAGAAAGTACATGGGCTAGAAGCATGGTTTTCAACCTGTGGGCTAGCCACACCCAACCTCCAATCGCTGCTCAACTGCATTCCTGCCCCCATCTGAAGATGCCATAGCAGCAATTGGCAGGCTGGAGTTTTGGGCAGCCATTTACCCGAGGCTGCAGATCAGAGATGCCTGATCAACACTGGGGGCCAAGATCCAAGCCTCCCAATGCTGCATTTCTTAAGTTTCAGTGGTTGGCTTGTCCAGTGAGCTGTTAGAAAGTAGTATTTGGCCTGGGGTTGGGATCCCAGCCTCGGCCTGACACAGGGCCCATGCCCAGCCTCCCAGCTGGCATCCAGGTGGGTACTTGGCATGGTTCTTATGGCAGTAGAGGTCAGATCCCACCCCCACACCAAATTGCACTTCCTGGCAGCTTTCCAGCTGGGCTGGGCACTGAAACTTACACAGAACAGCATCAGGGGGCTAGGAGTAGGATCTGAGCCTCCAGCCTGCATCAGCCTGGGTAACTATCCTCCCAGACTGCCAGGCCACCCACTGCTGCTACAGCCTTTCCAGAAACAGCTAGGAAGCTATCAATCCTGTTGTTAGATGAGATCTGGCTGGCCACTTCCTGAAAGCAGGAAAATGTCCCTAATGCCCCAAGGCATCAGTGGGCAGTGGGGCTTACATCCTCTCTACCCTCCTCCCAACCCCTCTTCAGTGGTGTTCTGGGTTGTTGGAGAGGCACATATTAAAGCCCATTCCACCTTTACAGATGAGTACTCTAGCTACTCAACTATTTGGGGCAAAAAGTCAGCTCTACTTTTGGTTTCTATTCATTCACAAGGTGCATACTACATATCCTCATGAAACTGTAGAATGAGTAAAAGGGAAGAGACTCATGCACTCCCCTAGCAGGCAGGTGGCATCTATTTTTATCTCTTGATTAGTATTCTGCTCCTTGTAGTGACAAGTGAGGTTACTGTTGTCTCAGCAAAGGGAAGATCTCATCTAACAACAGGATTTGCAGTGTATACAAAAAAGGGAATTCTTTTAAATGAAACATGCTTCATAAAATCACTCTGCAATAATTCCTTAATGCTGATAGTTGCTAAAAGTGGCCACAGTTGGAGTAAATAAAATTATCTGTGCAGGATTATGTGTCCAGTCATCAAATTTCATCCTTCATGTAATTTCCCAAAATACCATGTAGATGACTAAAACTGGATACTTAGACAACTAGTGAGGGAATAGAATGCCACTTACAGTGAACTCCTTGATAAAGTGATTTATTAACTCATCAATTAATTTATTAATAAAGTGACTTCCTATACTTTGCTCAGGAAAGTTTGAACAGCAGATTCATTGTATTTTTCATCTTTAAAAAGTATCCCCATGTGTATCTTTTATGGTCATGGCAAAGCATTAAAGTTTCCATTTTCATTTGTATACAATTCTATCTTGCACTTCATCCAATGGAAATGTCTGTTACTCTCTCTTTCTGTTTTTCCTTGTGTTTTGATTAAAATTGCAAATTGAGTCATTGCTGCTTGCTAAATGTAGCTAAAGAAATATTTTATTTTCCCCTATTATTTCAAAAAGCTGTCCTATTTAGGTATTTGATTTTTAGGCTCAAGTCATAAAAACAGATAAAATACATTAACAAAATAAAATATTTCCCAAATAATACTCCAAAATGTTACTCCAGCTTCTACAATCCTAATACCAAAAAAAGGTTTTGCAGTTCTTCTGAAAGGTATCCAGGCTCATGCTCTAGTGGGCCTCAAGGGGGAGGGAGTTCCCAAGCTGAAGAGCAACTATCGAGAATATTTCCCTTGAATAAACTTGGTAACCAGATAGAACTTGCAGGAGATTGCTGTCAGCTGACCTTAGGGATCTGAATGGAATGTAAGGGAGTAAGTGAACCCTTAGATATGTAAGGCCCAGGCTACTTAGGGACTTATAAGTCGAGACCAGCATCTTGAATTGTTTCCAGAAAGGAAGCTTTGGAGTACTGAAGTACTGTGCTTCTAGTGGCTTACCCCCATCAAAAAGATGCCTGCTACATTTTGCACCCACTGCAGAATCCTCAAGGCAGCTCCACATAAAGCATATTGTAGTAGCCTTATGTCAAGGTTAAACAAGCACAAATAATGGTGGAACTTCTGAAAGGCACATGGAATTTCTGAAAGGCACTCCCAGCTATCACTACAATCTGAATATCCAGGTGCAGCAAAGGAGTCAAAGCACCCTAAGGCTACAAACCTCTATGACAAGGGGAAGCTAAACCCCATCAATGGCAAGTAGCTATATTCTTTATCTCTCTGTTAAAGTCATGAGTGTTGCCAGCAACTATTATCTATGTCTTGTCTGGCTTCAGTTTCAATTTGTTCATTCCCCAACTTTAGCCAAGTGCTAATGATGGAGACTGCATGGGATGGGTCAGATGAAAAGAAGAGATGAAACTGGGTGTCATCAGCATACTGATGGCACACAACTACAAAATTTCAGCACAGATATTTTCAAGGATACAGCTTTCATAACTGAACAGGAGTGTCACTCAGATATAATATTTTAGGAGTGTTGAAGTGATGCTGTAGTCATGATAGTTTCAGGAAACATGCAATAGGCAAGGATTTTTGTGGGTGATATTTTTTATTGGAACTGCATAGCTGGGATATATTTAGTTGCATCCTGAAGAAGGATGCATTACAATTGAAAGTGTGTCTATCCCAACCATGAAGTTGGTCTAATAAAGCAATCATCCACAAAAATCCTTCCTATATTACCTTTCAGTAGTCTCAAGTAAATCTATAAAATTTACTTTCTACAATATAGAAACTTTTGAAAACTGTAAAATGGATTTTTTTTTAAAAGAAACAGTCCTTCATTCCAGCTAATATTATAAAACCCTCTGAACATAAAAACCTATTCAGTTAACTCATTATTTTGCCCTAGAGGTATAGATATTCCTTTGACTTTATTCTGTTTTCTTGTTCATATTGTCTTAAATTCCTTAACTTTTGTCTTTTTTCTTTGATTCTTACTGATATTGTTCAAGGCACCTAGGATAATTTGAAATCCTGCTCTGATCAAAGCTCCTGAAATGCTTTTACCATACATACTGCATTAACTCAAATGCCCAGTTTGCCTAGCAAGATCAAAGGATTGACCCATCACAACTCACTGGGCTGACATGGTTCAGGCACACCAAATTCTTTAGACAACAGGAGACAAGTAAGTGATCCAGGTTTGTTTGGTTTTTTTGAGTCTTCATTTTAAATGATCAGATATTAATTAACACTGGATTCACTGGAAGCAGACTTTGGAATGAGTTAGATGAAGATCAAAGCCCGGGGTAAATGGGTGACCTAAAGGAAGCACAAGCATGAGGGAGCAATAGGAGAGGTCTTCTCATTCTTCCTGAGATAGTAGTGCAATTGGCTAGTTAGCTCAAGTGTTCTTACATGAATGAATGGAGCCTGGAAAACAAGCCATAAGAGTTGGAAGCCCTTGTACAGTCACAGAACTTTGATGTGATTAGAATAACAGAGACTTGCTTAGATAGCTCACACAACTGGAGTACTGCACTGATGAGTATAAAGTGTTAGGGAAGAACAGGCAGCAGAGAAAAGGAGGAAGAGTTGTGCTGTTTATAAAAGAGCTGCATGATTGGTCAGAGCTCCAGTAAGAAACTGGAGACAGATCTATTGGAAGTCTCTAGGTTCAGGTCCGAGGGGAGAACAACAAGGGTGATGTTGTGGTGGGTATCTGCTATAGACCACTAGACCAGGAAAAAGAGGTGTATGAAGCTTTTTTAAAAACAGCTAGAAGTTTCCAGATCACAGGCCCTAGTTCTCATTGGAAACTTCAATCACCTTGACACCTGCTGGGAGGGCAACAGAACACTGCACAGGCAATTACTGGACAATGTAGAAGTGGATGGCAACTTGGGCAGCCATGACCATGAGATGATTGAGTTCAAGATCCTGAGGAAAGGAAGGAAGGAGAGTGACAGAGTAAGGTAGACTTTGACTCACTCAGGGAACTCACAGGAAGGATACCATGGGAGGCGTGTTGGAGGGGGAGAGGAGTCCAGGAGAACTAGCTGTACATTAAAGAAACAAACCACCCCAATATGCAGGAATACAAGCAAGTATGGCAGATGATCAGCTTGGCTTAGCAGGGAACTCTTCAGTAAACTAAAACACAAAAAGGAAGCTAATAAGAAGTGGAATCTTGCATAAACAACTAAGAAGGAGTATAAGAGTATTGCTTCAGCATGCAAGAATGAAATCAAGAAAGCCAGAGCAGAACTGAAGTTGCAGTTAGCAAGGCATCTGAAGGGTAACAAGATGAGTTTCTACATCTTAACAAATGTAACAAAGCATCTAAAACACTATTTAGTTTCATGTGGTGAAAAACCAAAGAGAAATTTGCAGTTCAGAAAGGATGCCTGCACCTCCTGAGTGGAGTCTATTCCAGGACCTGGGGACTTGGGTAGTAAAGAAGTTTTCCCTTATGTCCAGCTTAAAATGGTTTTCCAAGAGTTTGTGACCTAGTCTTCCCATAGGATGTCCTGGTGAATGTTCTCCCAGTTCCTTGTGCACACCCTTTATATACTTATAGGCTGCCACCAAGTCACCCCCTACCCTATGCTTTTCCAGAGTGAAAAGTCCCACATCTCTGAGCCTTTCCTCATACGGCTTACTCTCTTGTCCTTTAATCATTGCTGTGACTCTCCTCTGGACTCGCTCAAGCTTTTCCACATTCTTTCTGAATTGCAGAGTCCAGAACTTTTCACAGTATTCCGGCTGTGGTCTCACCAAGGCCGAGTAAAGTGATGACTTCCCAGGTCTTGTTTCAGATGTAGGGCAGAGTTTTGTTTGCTTTGCCAGCTGTAGCATTGCACTGGTGGGTCATGTTCATCTTGTGGTCAATCATGACCCCCAAATCTCTTTCAGAGACAGTGTAGCACTGCCTAGCCTATAAGTGTGGTGTGGGTTCTTTTGCCCAAGGTGGAGCACCTTGCATTTCTTGGCATTAAACACCATCAGGTTTTGATCTGTCCACCTTGTAAGCCTGTCAAGGTCAGCCTGGATTGCCAACCTATCCTCCAGGGTGGCTGCACTTCCCCATACTTAGGTGTCATAAGCAAACCTAGCCAGTCTGCTTATAACACCCAAGTTCATAGTTTTGTAGTTTCTAGGGTCGGAAGTGACCTGAGCAGATCATCGAGTCCACCCCCCTGCCATGGCAGGAAAGAGTACTGGGGTCAAATGACCCCAGCAAGGTGTACATCTAGCCTCCTCTTAAAGACCTCCAGGGTAGGAGCCAGCACCACTTCTCTTGGAAGTTGGTTCCAGATCCTAG
>NW_017728918.1:51686043-51721833 GCF_001723895.1 Crocodylus porosus | reverse complement strand
GTCTGCCAGCGGAGGTGGTTCAAGCACCTACACTGAACACCTTCAAGAGTAAATTGGATGATTATCTTGCTGGGATCCTATGACCCTAGCTGACTTCCTGCCCTTTGGGCAGGGGGCTGGACTCGATGATCTCCCGAGGTCCCTTCCAGCCCTGATGTCTATGAAATCTATGAAGTAGCACCTCCTGATATCTAGCCTAAATCTACCCTCTGCCAGCTTCTGACCGTTATTCCTGGTGACTCCTGGTAGTGCATGAAAGAGCAGGAACTTCCCCAGTGCCTGCTGGTCCCCTCTGACTAGTTTGTAACAAGCCACTAGATCTCCCCTCAGCCTTCTCTTGTGGAGGATGAACAGGTTCAGGTCCCGTAGTGTCTCCTTGTAGGGTCTGCTCTGCTGCCCCCTGATTATGCAAGTGGCAGATCCAGATCATTTATAAACACATTGAAGGGTACAGATCTGAGAATGGAGCCCTGGGGGATGCCACTGGTTACAGTGGGTCAAGTTTATTTGGTTCCATAAACTATCACTCTCTGGGTCTGTCCCCTGAACCAGTTCCACAGCCATCATATTGTGACATTGTCTAGGCTGCAATTCCCCAATATTTTCCATGAGGACATAATGGGACACCAGGTCAAAAGCTTTCTTGAAGTCCAAGAATATGATATCCACTTCTTCTCCTTTGTCCAGGTGATGCGTCACCTGGTCATAGAAGGAAATCAGGTTGGTCAGACAAGATTTTAGGAATAGAGAAATATCTCATGTCTCTGAAAAGTTATCCTATTTCTGTCACGGGCACTTATGCCCTCAGAAAGGATAACAGAATCCCTCCTATATGAAATAGGTGTGTAACTCTGAGTTAGTCTGAAGTTATACTTTGGCTACCCACTTGTTGAAACAATATTCCTCCCCATAACTCTTTTGCTAGGATACTCCTTTCTTTTATTATAGTTTCTACATGCATGATGAATGTTGTGGAGATTGAATGTTATATTAAAAACTTTCTTGATGTTGAAATTTTAGGTTAGTTAATGATTTATTTACACTGATGCTTTTGATATTTTTTTGCCCAGTCAGTGAAGGGTTTTGTTTTGTTTTAAACTAACTAAACCAACAATACATTGTTTAAGAATGTGTGTAAGTGTGTCATGTTGGACTGTTATCAAAAGCCTTTTCAAAATCAACGAAAGAAATAGTTTTCTCTGTACTTCTAATATACATTGACTGTTATTTTCAAGGTGAGGATTCCATTCCCTGTGTGCAACACGGGATAGAAACAGAGTGGACTTTGACTGATTCCAATATGCTGTTGTACTAATCCAAAAAAATATTTTCAATAATGCTTTAAGGATATAGATTACTGAGTTTATAGTTCAATGACATTCACAAACTTTGTCTTTAATAATTGTGAAGCAAGACAGATATCTTGAAATCTTTTCCCAGAGTACATTATATAATGAATCTCACAGGAGATTCATTATATAATGTACTCTGGGAATTAGTACACCAAAACACACTAAACATTTGTAGTTATAATCTTAAAACAGGGGATTAAGACTATTGTGTTTTACCTTGCTCCACATCAGTTTGCCACTTATATTGAATCAATTAATTGAAGAAGGAAATTGCTAAGTAATTTAATTTAATTAAGGAGATCTTTAAAATCCAAATATTTTAGATACATGCAGTTGATTCCTTTTACATACATATAGTTGATTCCTATAAGTATATCTTAGATCTGGGTGCTCATACCTCACAAAAGAGTTTATCCAGCCAGTCAAAACAGCAGTAATATATTAGTCTCCCTGGCTACCATTAAATAATGCTGATTGTTTATGGAAGAGAAATTTGAGTAGTCACAATGTAGCCTGTACTTCTCATTCTGCATGGTAACTGTAGGCTCCTGAAAAATATGTCAAGGCCTACCACTTCTTAAAAGAGCTGCAATTTTTTTTCCTGCTTTTTTCAAAAGCAGTAACTTTTATGTAGCCCATGAAGATTGAAAACAATTCTAATAACATGAAAGCCTTAGTCTGTCTGTCGATCCATAATATTTTATTTGTACTCTGATTGGCTGTCTCAGCAACCAGAGTGCTCTACACAGACAGGGACAGATGGTGGAGTGCCATCATGACATTGCCACCTGAGGAGCCATTGTGGAGGGGGGCGAGGCCAGCGGAACTGGTTTCAACCCCCTTCCCTGCTCCTTGGGGGGAACTGCAGCACCACCATAATGAAGTGGATGGAGTGGGGGGCAAGGCTGCCTCTTGGATCCAGGGGCCAGTGCCCCCCCCCTTCTCACAACAACAACTGGCAGGGATGAGAGGAGATGGGAAATAAGGGAGGGAGGGGAGAGGTAAGGGGAAGGGGTTACTGGTGGGTGCACCCATCACAGCTATGACCACCACTGCCACCATGGTCATGCACCCCTGCCCCAGCCTGAAGTGGCAGGAGGGAGGCAGGGAGCAGCCTTGGCCCAAAGCAGTGGGGGGAGGGCAGGAACAGCCCCGGCCCCGGCCCTGGCCCGAAGCAGTGTGGGGAGGCTGGGACCAACCCCAGCCCCAGCCTGGGCCCCAGCCCTCGTCCAAAGCAGCAGGGGAGAGGCACCCCAGCCTTGGCCCAAGGGCAAGGGGGGAAACAGCCAAGGACCCAGCCCTGACCCAAAGTGGCAGAGGGAGGTGGGGAGTGGCCCCGGCCAAAGTGGTGGGTGGGAGGCAGGGAGAGGCCCCAGCTCAAGGTGGGGGAGGCAGATGCAGGCCTCTGTCCCCGCCCACCCCCCATCATTCTTAATGGGCAATTTACTAGTATTAGAATAACCATTTATTATTGTGGAAGGCTGGCTGGTGGGTTCACCAGCAGCCCAGATTGCTGGCTTGAGCCCAAATGGCTCAGGCCCCATTGGTAGAGGCATTTTTCCCTTTCCCACCAATCAAGGAAGACAGGAGGAAGGCTGCTCCACCCTGACCCAGGGGTGAGGTGAAAGGAGGACCTGAAGGGGAACTAACCCCTCAGGCTTCCTCATTGGTACATTTCTAATTAGGGCAGAACCTCCAAAAAAGATAAAAGCTCTGTGGATGGTTTCAACAAGGGAAGATGAAGAGGGGCTGTAGAAAAGCTGGTGGAGCTGATCAGTGGAATGGAGCAGTTGCTCCAGAAGTGCCCTAACAATGTCTCCACCAAGTGGGAAGCAGCTAGCAGCTGCATCCCTGCCCCACCAAGGACGGAGCTGTGGCATTAGTGCATGGGTCAGTGGACATAGGGCATTGGTGACAAGTAGGGGGTGCATGCATAGGGGGTGCATCCCCTGAGATTGGCCATGCATCATTGAGATTGACAGCTGGAAGTGTATGTGCCCCTCCCCCCCGTGGCAAGAGAAGCACTGGCATACCCCTCTCTACCCTGAGAGGAGCCCCAGCTGTTAAATCAGAAGTGCTGGTGGAAGTGCCACTGGTAGTTCCAGCTAAGCGATCAGCTGCTGGGGGAACCCCCTCCCACCAGTCAGTGATCGACTGCTGGGGGACTCCCCTGGTTCAAGATCTAGTGCCCCCCCAGACTCAGGAGGCACCAGCCACCCATGATGGTGGGTCAGGACCTTGGTGGCTACATGAGGCAGCCTGGGTCAACAACCCTGCACAAGGCAGAAGCCCTTTGTGCATGGATCAGTGGACAGGACTGGAAGAGCTGAAGGCATTCCATGGCTGCACAAGGCAACACAGGTCCCCAACCATGTAAGTGGCAGAGGTCCCACAGGACACAATTCAGTGCACAGGGCCAAGGAAGAGCTGAAGGGATTCCATGGCTGCATGAGGTACTATGAGTCTCTGACCCTGCAAGCAGAGGAGGTTTCATGGTGCACAGGGCTTGGAGACAGCTGAAGAAACCCCCGCAGCTGCATGAGGCAGCATAGGCCCACATCTTTACATATGGTAGAGGCTCCATGGCACTGAAGGGTGCATGGAAGTTATGGAAGAGTGGGTAGGTCCCGGTAACTGCATGAGGCAGCTTGGGCCTTTCCATTGTAAGCAGCAGCTGAATGAAGCGGCAGTCCCCATCAAGGCAAGAGCTTTGACCAGCCCCACTCAAAGTGAGATAGACAAGCAAGGCCCACCAGAGAGCTGAGAAGCCATCAGTGCCTGGCTAGGGGGACTGGGGTTCCCACAGGAGAGAGGCAAATGTCTCCACAGAAGAGGAAGGCCCCTGGTATTCAGGGGAGGTTTCACACCCCCCAGACCCCAGATAGTCAATAGGACTAGTTGCAGTTAGTGTTATCCCTTGGGAGTTACCTGCTTTCCCTTTGTATTACTCCTCCAGGTGGCATAATTACTGTGCCATTTTTGGTTCCAGATGTAACTGGAAGGGTCTATATCATTGTGTAAGGTTGCCCTAGATCAATATATATCTAGGGTGGGCCTTAAGTTCTATCTTTCACTGTGAATTTATTTAATTTAATATTGTATTATAAGAACTTTATGTATTGCTCAGTTCTGTTTGCTAATTAGTAAGTTGCAAAAATGCTGTGGAGGGTCTTGTGATTATCACTTTGGATTCAAGTGGTCGCTATGGCTATGTGTGGGTTTGTATTGCTGTAACCCTGTTTATGTATAAACAATGTAACTGGACAACAAAGAAGCAAATATCTATATTTCAAATAGAGTAATTCTAGGCTGACCACAATGGAGCCCTTTTTGATTTGGAAATTGTCTGAATAAGATTGTTATGAGCTTCCTAACTTGCTGACTGTGTATAAAGACAAAAGGTGAGAGGGAAAAAGAGGAGATAAAAAGAGACAGCCACAAGACACATGGGGTGCATCCAAACAAGTGCACACATGCCTCTTGACCCACCTCAAACCCCTTTGAGGCAAGGCAAGAGGAATGTGTGGGAATGGAAAAAAAATATCCAGGGTTCTAAAAAAAAAAAATTTTAAAAAGCAGGGCAGAGCACAGTCCAAGGCAACTGGAGGTTCAGTTCTCCAGGGAGATGCCCTGGCTGCCACAGCATCTCCATGGTTGGCCGCTCACTCTGGTGCTGAGACATGTGGCAGGCCAGGCCACATGTTCAACACCAGGACTCCAGTGCCGTAAAGGATCAGGGGGATAGAGGATGGGGAAGGGGACCATGGGGGAACCCCTGCCAGCCCCTCCCTCTCCCTCAGATCCCCGATCCCTGCCCTGCCCAGCCACTCCCCTCACCAGACCCCTCAGACTCCCCCCCCGATCCCTGTCCAGCTGGGTCCTGCCACCCTCGGGGCCCCTGTGCTGCCTGGCCTGGGCTGGGCCCAGGGCGACAGGACCCAGCGTGGCATGCAGTCCCCACATGCCAGGCCCAGCTGACCCAGGCCCAGCTGGGCTCCTGTGCCACCCAGCTAGGCTGGTCCCAGGGCAGCAGGATCCAGCGCAGTGCACTGGGATTGCGTGCCATACCCAGGCAGGTCCTGCCAACCCTGGGGCAGTTCAGCAGGAGCCAGGACCTTGGGCAGGGGAGCTGTGGCCTTTCAGGGTGACTGAGACCCTGGGCAATGGGGCTGGGGACCTCCAGGGGGAGCTGGCACCCTGAGTGGGGGGGGGCTGTGGCCCCTCCAGGGTGCCTGGGACCCTTGGGTGTGTGGCTAGAGCTGTTCAGAGGGAGCTAAGGACCCTGGGCAGGGGTGGCTGTGGCCCTCCAAGGTGCTGTGTGGGAAGGTGGCACCGAGGGGGGGACAGGGGACCCAACCCTCCTGAGCAGTCCCCCCACAAGGTCCTCCACACCCACAGTCCCCCCAGCAATTGCACCATACCTACCCATACAACAACCCACACACCCTCCTCAAACAGCCACCCACATTCCCCCATGCCCCTTCCCGCAAAAACCACATCTTCCCATCACACACCCATCATGTACAAAGAAAACCAGAAGTGCACATCAACACATGTAGGTATTTAGAATTTATTTTACCATGATGATAGAGACACTGGTAGGCTTCCATATTGCTTTAACATTGTAAATATACCAATAAAGCACTGCCCAACTTATTCCCATCTCTCTCTCTCTCTGTCTAGATAGTGTGTGTCTGTATCTGTGTAGAGTGGTACTTTGTTATTTGGTGAAAAACATGCATTTTGGGATATTTTTTAAAATGGATTTGGGATGCTGCTGCAGCAGTCCAACTGGCACAAGGTGTAGTGTCCCAGGTACCAAGTGGTTGAGCCCCAGAAGCTCCAGAGAGCAAGTAGCCCTGAACTATTTGCCAGGGCAGGTTTTTGAACTGCTGGAGCTTGGACAAGGCAGCTTTTTATACTTCTAGGGACAGCACAGGTGCCGGCCCAGGACTCTAACTCCCCCTGGCTGCAGATCTGGGAGAAGCAGGCAGGGTTATTTTGCCCCAAGTTGCACAATCTGCTCCACAATAAAGTGCATATCTTAGCAAGTGTGCTGAGACAAAAAGCCCCAGCTCAAATTTGCACTACTTGTATTTGAGCTGCTGCAAGCGCATGTGCTTGCATGTATGGGCGTGCCCATGGAAATTGGACACGAACAAGGATCAAAAATTGAAGAGGTGCTATAATTTTCTTGGATAACAGCAAACAAACTCTGTAGATGTTGGGGAGGAGGAGACTCTTGCCTCTACTTCAGCCCTCTGCCAAGCATATCATCACAAGTAAGACTCTGCTCACCCCAGCCCTTTTTTCTCCTGTGCTCAGCACTACCTCCTCTCCCCACCGTGGCCTAGCCTAAGGTTCCAAATAGCTAGATAAATCTCTGCCACATTGTCTATGTTGCTAATACTAGGGGAAAAAAAGTCAGATTTGGTTCTGGGAACCCTTTTATTTTTTAATAGGAACATTTGAAATGCTCCTATTTGGGCATGACGTCTCTTTCCTGCCCTAAATCTCAAGGTGATAAGTCAAAATAACCAAAAAAGAAAAATAAAGTTCAATTATAATGTTCATCTAGAGTATCACAATTAATTACATTCATTAACAGGTCTCATCTTATAAATATTTAAATCTAGAAATGAACCAATTGTATCAGCTCCATCTGCTCCAAGATTCAGTCAGCATAGCAACTTTAATATCAATACTAACATAGCAATGGCAACCAAGGGATCAGAACCATTTTGATTCCATTTGTGGATCATTCTTTCATCTGGAGAAAGATTGACATGAATAGAGAACACATACTATTATAATCTATTACAAGTAATTTATTAACATTCTTGAATGGGCAGATGGTCTGACAGCATGTCAGATTATAGGGGATCAAGATTCAGGAGCTTCCCATTGTGTCATTTTGCTGTGAAATGATGTGTTGGGTGTTTTCTTACTTTGTTTTATTTAACTAGCTCACTGTGAGAGGTATACAATTAGCTCTGATACAATTATTGTAAAACAAGTAGTGGTGAACCTTTAAGTCAGAGGAAATACATATAAAATATTAATAACTACAATATTAAGAATAGCCAAGTTCAGGATGTTTTGTAGTTAACTGAATTACAAATAAAACCAGTCTCCAGAACCAATGTAAGTTTAGACAATACATAATGTTTCTATACAATCTTTTCAGCAGGCAAGAATTTCATCTTTATTGATTTAAGAATTTTCCTTCCTGTAAGAATCTACTTTTAAATGCTCAAGAGTATACAGATGTACAAATGAACTGGGTAAATCTCCAGACTTCCAGTAAATTTCTTGCTGTGACTGTCTCACAAATATGGTTCAAATTCTCAGCCTGCTCGTACAATTTTACTCTTTCCTTATTAGAGAGTTTTCTTTCATTTTGAAGGAATATATTTGTCACTGTAAAATGGGGCAGGTGGCTTTTCCTATTCCAAGGTACACTGACTGAAGTAGAAACAAAACCCAACAACACCTACTTGAATTTAGGTTATGTCTCTTAAATTAAGGTTTTAGGTCAGTGGTACTTGACCTTGCTGGTGCACAGGCCAGATGAGTGGGGTACAATCAGTATGTGGGCAGGATTTGATGTACAAATCCATATCTATTGGCTGGATCAAGCATGAAGACTGATTCCATGCAGTAGGCCTGGCCCTTTAACCATCAAAGGAGTGAAGTTTTAGAATGGTATTCCAAACGAATGGGAAAGAACCAGAATAATTTTAAGAGTGAACTTGATAGATGCATTAGAGGCGAAATTTTGAATAGGATAAAGAGGTTTGGTTCAATGATCAACATGTATAATATTTGGAATTATGCATTTTTCAATCCCTATTTGGAGGGTATAAATGTATCTTTCATATCATGGAAGATGCCCAATCACCTGCTGCTGCAGGGATGGTTGCCTATAGGGGACAGAAAAGACATTTTTTCCTCCTTGTGGATGCTACTGGCTCCTGTGCTGCTTTTTGTTTTTGTCCCACCTTCTGAAATTCTGTGATGTTGGTCACAGCTCACGGTGAAGGGGAGAAAGAAGCTGACTGGAGTGCACTTATATTTCTTCCAGTATTTAATATGCTTGTTTTTCTGGCTAGAGTGTCTTGCTCTCAGGGTCAAACTAATTGTTACATATGGACTTAGGAAGGATTAGTTTCCCCTAGGTCAAACTGGCAGCATTGTAGGAGTTTTTTTCTTCCCCTACAGTGTGGGGTATGATTCTCTTTCTAGGATCCTTTGTGCATATACTGAGCAACTGCTTTCCTTTCATTACAACTGCTTCATTTTATCCTGATATGTACTTGCCCTTGGAGTGGGAGATCTGAGTTTTAGATCCCTTTACCCAGAGCAGGATTTAGATCCCTCTCTCAATTCTACTGAAGCTTCCCTATTGGGGCTGAAAGAAAAATCAAGCCAGTGGGAACCTTGCACAGTGAACTCAGCTTTGCTCTGCAAAGGAGGGTGCTTTGGGTGTAGCCTGGGCATTTGCTTCCAGTGGAACAGAATTTATCCCAGTGTTGTTCATCTGGGGGCTACTGCTGTTTAAAAAGGTACAAAGATAATTGGAGAATGCTCTGAACAAAGTAGACCTGGTCTGTGGTGAGAGATTTTTGCTGGGAAGCAAAAGGTATTGTTCTGATTATAGGTTAACTGCATTTACATTGACTGTTATTTTTTATGTTTCTTTCTGACCACCGCACCCACACTTGTAATCAAGTCAATATGGCACTTCAAATTCAGTGACGCCTGTTTAAGCTACTTTTACATTCTGCCCTGGACATGTTGGTGCTGATGGAAATAATTTCTGTACATGAAGAATCTAAAAAACTATACTGCAGTATTGATGTTTTTATCCTTTATAACACTATATCCATAGATGTGATCAGTGCAGCATGCTTTCTGATCAGTGCAGCATGCTTTCTCTTGAAGATACATGGCTAAAACTCCATTCCAATAAAAATCACCTACGCATTAAATTGGCCAGATCACCTAATCTCCTCAGAACTTGGAGTGAGGTATCCTGTCTCTTGAAGCCGAGCCAAGGATATAACAGATGTAGCCAGTAGAAAATTAGACAATGTTAAGGGGATTTTAGAACAGGGGAAAATGGTGACTGTGGTGAAAGTGGGAGCTCCCCAGCTGGCCACAGTGCTGGTCTCTCATTGCCTCTGAGCACGCTGCCTGCCTATCTCTTCTGCCACATCTTGCTGTTAAGTAATTACAATCTTAATAAGGTGAGAGGCTGCCCACTGAATGCCCTGTTCTCCTGGGCCTATGTATGCAGCTCCAACCACCCTATACTGCATCCCAAGCCTTGCAGATGTTGCTCACAGCTTTGCTAAGCTCCAGCCTGAAGCTGGGCTCAAGTCATCACAGCATTGAGTCTCTTCCACTCTGCCCTGCTAAGGCCACACTCATACCACCTCCCTCTCACTGTCCACCAGCTGTCACCTGGTCTCTTTCATCTTGCACTTCCTGGGCCTCACATATACCACCCCGTCTCTCCTGGGACCACATTCACCCTGCCCTTACCCAGAGGGTCCTCAGGCTTTTTATTCTTCATTCCCCAGCCAGAAAGAGTGCAGCCTTTTGGGCATCTCCCACTACCCTCATCTGAGCGAGCACTGGGCAGTTCCCAAAATGCTGTGCTGACCCTGCCTCTGGTCTCATAGGCAGGTCACTCCCCCAGCTGTTCTCCTCATGGCTCCTCCTCTGCCACACGCCAACTGGCCTCTGGTCTGCCTGCAACCTCAGGTACCTAAAGGCTTACCTGGACCTAACTCAGGCCCCCGTGCTAGCAGGGCCTCCACTCAAGCCCCTGGCCTCAGGACTAACTCATACCCCTCACAGGACTTCACAACTGCCACTCTCTGCTCCACCCAATACTCTGGGATATGTGGTCAAACATCCCTGCAGACTCACATGCTGCTCATCAGTGTGCCTGGCCCACAACTCACCCTTTTCCCCAGGAACTCAACTGCTTGCCTTATGGGGTCTTCCACCCTTTCAGGTTCAAGAATTTCTTAAAGTTACCTGGCATGCACCACTCCCCTTCAGGGTCTTGCACCCAATGGGCTCAGGTGTCCCCTTTGCTCATCCTTGCCTCTCTCAGGGTAAGGGTTAAGGCATCCTGACCTGCCTTTCACTGGGATGGTCCTTGAACCTAGCATTTGAGTGGCTATGTCCCACCACAGGCAGGACCACCAGGCCTCCTTATCCCAGCAGGGTACAGGTTTAGGCCATGCCTGGAACCAGGAGCCACCAAGCCATCCACATAAGCTCCTGCCCTTACCTCCTAGTTGTTCTTAGAACAGCAGCTCCTCTGGAAGATACTGCTTCCTTGGTGTCTAGCAGCAAACTGCTGCCTGCAGCCCTGCTAATCTGAGTCTTAAGATGGCCGCTCATCAAGACTGGGCTGCACCTGCCTGCTTCCTGGCCTCTTAAAAATGAGTCCCCAGGGCTTCACTTGGCTGTATTACCTGCATGCCCTTCTTCCACCTGCTGCAGCCCACTCTATGTGGCAAGTGTCCTCCTAGTACTCCTCCACAGTGACAAATACAGATAATATTAACAATGAATGAGAGCTGATATCTGGAGAAAACCTGTGGGATTTTAGGATACTATAAAATGTGTGATATTTTTGGCAGCATAGGATGATTGATAAGCCACAGACTCACTAAAACTGTTTTTGTAACAATAATTGAACTTTTGATTTTTTTCCTCTGCTTTTCCTGCATTGTGATTTAAAGATACTACTGAACTTAAAACTGATGATGGAACCTATTAAATGTAAAGTGTCTGATAATTTTCTATTATAAACGCATCTGTTAAAGAAAGAACACAACATCAATGGGCAAAGCAAGGGGGAAGAGATGAGAAACAGAAAAGTAAAATGCTAAATGTTCTAAACTTGCTAGTATGTCCTACCTTAATTCTGACTTCAGAAAATAGATCTTGATTCTGCAACCTACTCTGGAAAGGCTGTCTATGATATCTCTAGGGAGTGGGTTTCTTATAGGCATGGAGGCTACCATTTTTTGTTTTAAAATGCTGTTGCCAAATGGGTGACTGCAATGTCTTAACTTTATTTTATTCTATTTCTCAATTTCAGTAATTGTACCAGTTCCATGGTTTGTAGTATAATGTCACTCTTCTGACATTTTGAAATAGGCAAAGAGAACACATTTTTGAGCAGCCTTCAGATTTAAAACATGACCTTCTGTTTGTGAGCAGCCAAACATAAAATAAAATATACACAGCATGAATAAAACCTTTCAATTTTCAAACCCTTTGTGTATTTTAGAACTGTTCATTATTAATATTTAATATTTTGTTCATCTAGCCTCTGCCTTCTACTTGTTGATACCAGCGAGTCATACATATAATATTCTATTTCTGAGATCACAGACACTCCAAGTAACAGACTGCAAGATCATAAACAAAGAATTATGACCTCTTAATGTGATCAAACAGCAGGAGGAGAAAGATTATAAGGAAGAAAGCTTCTCAAATATGACATCTTTAACAATTAGCAATTTACAGAAGAGAAAAAACAATAAAACATGAAAAGTAAATTGACTAATGTGTTTCATAATGCATTTTTAAAGGGTGACTAAGGTTTTATTTAAAGATTTTTTCTTTTAATTAGACATTTCAGGATGCTCAGTTCCCCTCTTTTAGAACTACCACATATGAGTCAGAATGGCACATTAAGGATATGTGCAGCACAGGCATTTATTTTCTTTTCTCTTTAAATATATAATTTAATCATCTTATTACATAAAAATGGCAACCAAAATAATACCAACAACTTTATAAATGCATGCAAATATGCTGTCTGAATTAGGACAATATCAATTTCGTAATTTCTTTTGCATTATTTCTCATACTATTTTTGCTCTCTTCCGAAGATTTTCTGTGTCGGTGTTGTGTTGCTATGCCCAGGTTCAACTACCCTGCAGGTGAGGGGAGACCCAGAAGCCATGACCTCCACCTTTCCAGGGGAGTGCTTGAACCCTTGCACTATGGTGAGAAGAAAGAGAGATAAGGATACACACAAACAAACGCCTATAAAAGCTAGTTGTTTGATGGTGAACTTCAGGTAACGAGGCTTCTTTGGGGCCATGTGGCCATGAAAACAGGATGCAGTCCACAAGAAACTCGGAACAAATACAGAGACATAAAGTTGTTTGAAGCTGATCCAAAGCCTTAAAAGATGCCAACAGTCTGGTGTTGGTCAGATTGCTAGTTTCTTCCATTATGGGAAGAAAGGGAAAGTACTTGTTTCCTGTCACAATGACAACAACAACAACATTATAAGCACTTACACAAGTGGAAGTTATTTTTGTAGAGTTTTCAAGGATACTTTCTGACAGAGGTCTGATTTGACCCAGATATAAACTAACCTGTGCAGAACATTGCCACATAGTAAGTTACTGGCAGAATAAAGAACATAATTAATGAATTCTAGATTACCAGTTCTATATCAGTTCTCTAGTAAAACCCAAGTGATTATATTAAAGATGCCATGACAGAATCTGAGGCAACTACAGCTAAATATTAATCTAAAGAAAAGAAAAGAAAAGTAAATGTAGTGTTTCTAAAATAATGTCAATGAAGACACATGTTTTTTGTGCATCTACACAACATCAGCAACAGGGTTCTCAGTGCTGCTCTACTATTGTTTGCCATTAACAAAGATCTATAAAGAAACTGCAAAAGTAGATAACACAGCTTTGAGAGGCTTTGAAAAACTTTTAGGAAAGCATGATATTTACACTGTCTTATGACTTACACTTTAATAGTACATACAGATTTCAGAGGTATGCCATTTTAAATTGATAAGAAATATCCCACAAGCCAGTAGAAGCTGTCAAAACAGTAGATGCTTTATTAACTGTACCTAGTCAGTCTTATTTTATTTTATTTTTTATGAAGGCATGAACATCTGTGGACTCTAGCAGTGAGATCTTGTAATGAGTGCATGATCATTATACAGTACAATAATTGCCTCCTTATTATGAATACATATCATTCAGGATAAAACATACTTTGTCAATGCATCTGACTGAACTTTGTCCATCTGTACATTTGATCTTGGTCAGCTTCCAAAATTCAAAAAATACCCCGCATACCTCAGCATACTTACAGCAGGAAACAGTTACTGTGTGTATGAAAAGTATCTACTGCATTTTTTTAGATAGAAGGATATTCTTCAACATAATCACATTGCTGTTCTCTTTTTGGAAATGAAATGCATTTTCATGAAAAATGATCAGGGAACATATAATAGTAAAGGAGTATTTATATTACATCTGGACAATGTGACTTTATAAAAACTAGAAAACGTATAGAATATGACACTTTGTTTTGGCTTAATGAAATACATACAGTAAAGTCAGTGTGAAGCAGCAGGATCAGGATAGAATAGTGATTCTCAATCATATATTGTGATACAAATTGCATTTCTTGCTGTGTAATGCTTTCCCATAAATCTTTAAATTAAAAAAAAGGAAATGGAAGGAAATATGTTTCTCACAGCATTTCAATTAAAAGGAACAGAAATATTCATCTTTCCACAGTGCATATAAAATTAAAGACAGAAAAAGCAAATTAAGTTGGTTGACTATATTAAAACATTTAGCATATTTCCTCATTACTGTTTCCACAAGCAACTTGCATCTTCCTTTATTAGCACCTCTGCAGTTACCTTTATTTATTTATTTAAAAGTCTCTCCAGGAGAAATATTTATTTGAACATGTGTGTGAATCAAGCTTTCCAACCAATGGGATGGAGCCTTTCTACACAAGAGAAGATAGGAATAACACGGTAGTGATAATTGGAAAATATAGACACATTAATGCAGTAGCATGTTATATCTCCCTCCCCCCCCTTTAAAACTGTGGTAATTTAGAAAAGCTGAAAATGTTGTAGACCATTAAATCTCTATATTCAAAATGGAATAATTTGGTTTTGATCTTATATAAGGCATAGTCCATGACTTAGTCTGAACTTACAGAAATGAGGAATCTAGAAAATTCTAACTTGCTCCAAAGGAGCATATTCTGCTTTGATGCATTGAACACATAAATATTCATAAAATCAGTCATTTCTTAAAGGCTTTAGAAATTAGCTTCTTATTGATTATGTCTAGTTATCGGTTATCTTTGTGACAACATGAAAATGGGCACCAGCTGCTTTCATTGATTTACTGTCCAGTAAATAATTACTATTCATTATTTATTGATTATAAGCTTCCATAATCATTTTGCTTCCTTCCTCTTTATGTTATCAATGTCAGATCTAAAGATAGAGCAAACTACTTGATCAAACTTTAAAGTCAGTTATGCAGACAGAAAGAAGCCTTTTTGTTCACTTCATACAAGGATACATTGCTTATATATATCTTATTTCATCAGTAATAGCATAGCACACTACATTCAGTAGCCTAATTGAAAACAAACCCTGGATAAGGTTGGGCACAGTTTACATTATAATGCAGAAATTTGTGCCACTACTACTTGTGCTGTTGCAGGCACATGCCCCTGCTTGTGTGGATGTGGTCTATTCTATTTCCAAAGTGATTTTATTTCCAAAGTTTCATGAAGTTTGTCTTAGATATCCCTATATAAGATTCAGACAGAATTTAAGTGATTCATTTCCAAAAAACAATGTAGTTTGACTCTAGTACACAAAACTTATTAAGCCATGCCTATTCATAGCATCTGACAAAGTAGGTTTTTGATTTTGTAGCTCAAACCTCTTCCAGTTCATAGACTTAATAGACATTAGGGCTGGAAGGGACCTCAGAAGATTGAGTCCAGCCCCCTATCCTAGGGGCAGGAAGTCAGCTCAGGTCACAGGTTCTTAGCAAGATAAACATCCAATTGACTTTGTCCAGCATAGGTGCTTGCACCACCTCTAGCAGCAATCTGTTCCAGGCCTTGGGGTTCTCGCACACTAAAGTTCTTCCTTATGTCCAGCCTGAAACGGTCTTGAAGGAGTTTGTGACTGTTTGACTTTGTCATCCCATGGGGCACTCTGGTGAACAGGCATTCCCCCCAGATCCTGATTCACACCGCTTATATACTTATAGGCAGCCACTAGGTCCCACCTGAGCCTACGCTTTTCCAGGCTGAAGAGTCCCATAGCTCTAAGCCTGTCATTGTAAGGTTTGTTTTCCTGACTTCTGATCATGCACGTGGCTCTCCTCTGGAATCTCTCAAGCGTTTCCACATCCTTTTTAAATTGTGAAGCCCAGAATTGGATGCAGTACTCTAGCTGCAGCCTCACCAAGGCCGAGTACAGCAAGGATGTCAGCTTGCAGGTATGTGTAGCTTTCCTTGACATAAAGAACTACCCTCTGCCCATTTTTTCCACACTATCTCTCCTTTACAAAGTATAGCCATCTATACCTGTGGCCCAGTCATAGGTGGAGTCCCACCAAGTCTCCATTATCCCTATGAGACCATAACCCTTTCTGTTTAGCAGAAGGATCAGTTCCTGCTGTTTGTTCCCCAAGCTCCTGACAGTGGTGTACAGGCATGTAAGTGTCTCATTGGGGGCCCTTGTCTTCCCTATGGATTGCTCTGGGACTGGGGTAGGGGTGGGTTTCCTTAAGTGCTTTAGCCTGCTGGGTTTACAAAAGCTGTCCTGTGGGCTTACAGTGGTGGTAGTCCCCCCACCTCCCAGAAGGCTCAGTTTAAATCCCGGTCAAGCAGGTCAGCAAGTCTGGCTGAGAAGAGCCTCCTCCCCAGCGGAGTGAGGTGGAGGTCATCTCTTCCCAGCAGCCCACTGCCTCTCTTACCAAAGAGCGGACTATGATCATGGAAGCCAATGCCTCCATGATGACACCGGCTCCACAGTCTTTGGTTGACTACCTCAAGCCATCTCTTCCTCCTTATCCAATGATCCACAACCAGAAGGAGCGAGGAAAAGGCCATCTGCACCCCCAACCCTCTAAACCCTGCTCCCAGAGCCCTGTAGTCTCTCATGGCCTGACTGGGATTGCTCAAAGCCATGTTGTTCATGTCCACATGGCAAAGCGTTGCTCAACCTGGCACTAGCAATGGGGGATGACTTAATCTATGGCACCCTTCCTTACCTTATCCCTGACTTTAGACTAACATGGCTAACCACCTCAAAACACACTGAGTGTCTAAAACCAAGGACGGCTAATTTTGGACAGTTGAGTTTGGTGGACATCTATATGTGGTTTTCCGATCAGTCTTGGAAGACATTTGATCACTTAGAAGCCTAACTCAAGTCCTGCCTAAACTCTAATGTGAATCGATTTGGTGTTGTTGAAGCATCTAAGTTGCTCAAAAGACCTGTTTTAGACTTGCATAAATGAAATGTAACTCTCATTGACAGCATGTAATTCAGAAGAATGTGCAAAAAAATCACAATGACAGCAACTATCTTTTTTTGCTAATAGTTCAGTGGCTAGAGGACATCACCTGAATATAAAAGTCCTCATATCTAGGTCATCTTCATCCTGAGTGGTTCTGAGCCTACATCTATTACTGCCAAGGAAAATGTCTTAACAGGCTGGGCATGCCACATCCCTCTTGTTAAAGGTAAGCTATTCAGTAGTTAAGAACGAAAAAACCATGGTGCCAAAAAGGACAGCAACTAAAAGTAAATAAATTTCTGTAGCGTACTGTTTATGACTCTTCCAAGGAAGGAATATACCTGACTTTTATTCCCTGCTGTTACATCTGCATGCATTTTACAACCAAGAATCATTGCTTAAAACAAACAAACAAACAAAAAAGCCAAAAAAACAAACGCATCCCTTCCTATTCTCTATGTCAAGTAACTAGGCAAATAAGCACCTATTATCTTTGGTCAAATATGATAACTTTTTGGATCCATTTAATTCTTGCCATTGACAGGGTAAGGATCCTAGCTGCCTAAACTTAGTCAAGTTGGATCACAATCTGAGGCTGAGATACCTAGATTTTAGGTGTTGGAGGGGGTGGGGGGTTAACTGCAAGAGCCTCTGGGAAAAAACTAGATCAGGTCCTAAGTGACTATTCATAGGATATCTCTGCTAGAACTACAGACTAAGTTTAGGTCTCTTTAGTCACTTCTTCTTAAACACGACTTCCTTCCACTGAGAGCATTGTATTACTGAAGCTACGCTCAAGTCTTGAAATACATATTGAAAGTTTTTTGATGTTCATGCATATCTCATTTTAAATACTAGGAACTGTGCACATATGGAAAGAGTCTCCTACTAGACAGTAAATTGATGTCCTTTGTTCTCCTTAATGCACCTTTGTCCAGGGTTATGCCCTAGCCTCAGGTAGGCAGAGCTTGTCTCCTCTGCCTGCCCTAGAGCTGAGCTGGGTGTGCCCCCAGGCTGTCAGAGACAGCTTTTCATCCCAGCCCTCCCTACTTCCTGCAGCCAGGTGTGAGGGAGGGAAAGGAGATCCCTGTCTCTCCCCAAGGGAGCCAGCAGCCTGGCCAGATCTGTTGCAGGAGAGAGAGGTCTCTCTCCCCTGCTTGCTCCTTCAGGACCAGCAGAACAAGCAGTATAGTGAAGTGCACTACCATCTCAAAGGAGCAAGCAGGGGGAGATCACATATTTTATAGATATCTAAGTCAGGACAAGAGACCTAATGTCAGTCTTTGCTGGATATCATTTGTCATGTAAAGAACAAACAAATGTATGGTTTGATTCAGAAAGCAATATGTTAAAAAAAAATCACTGTTGTTTGTTTTCCACAGGTAGTGATCATACATATAAGTCATTTTTTATTTAAAAGAATAATTCTAAAAAGGGAGGTTTTCTAACTTGGAAAAACAATCAAATGCTATTAAATAAATTATAAAAATTTTAGACAGCAATGCCTATGTAAGTACTAAATAACATTATACATCATCCTAATAAAAGTGCTTTTCTCTAGAGCAGGTTTTAGCTTTCAATACCACTTCGGGTGCTGGTATGAATTGTATCTCTCCTTGTAGTCAAAACCCTGGCAGATATAGAGTTGTCACGTATCAACACCATATTGTTCATGTTTTTGGACACCTTCCCTGACTTTGTCCTTTTCATTATGAATTCAGATTGCCCAAATAAAAGATATTTGAGTGGAGAAGCAATCTGGACTATTTAGTGAATATATATGTTTTTCATCTCAGAAGTAGTTTTGTGGGGGGTTTGTGGTTATCACACAGTGTGTTTGGGTTTTGTTTGTTTTTTGGTTTTTTTTTTAGGTCTGATTAAATCTCAAAGAAAGAAAGCAGCACATGAATTAAGTCTGTTCACTGGAATTTGTTTTGAGTAATTACCCTACAGTTCAGTCACAATGAGTAATTCCCATAGCAACCCCTACTGCCATATGGCACCAAACTTTACTCTCATACCTTAAGGACAAAAAGCTTACCATAATGCAAAACAATGTTTAAAAATAACGCTTTTGTAATTTTAAATATTTTATCCAAGGGAGCACTGAAAAAAAAAAAAACCCTTAAAAGAGGAAAAATGAAGGTTTTTATGTCATACTTCCCAAAGGCACTTTAGAACTGGGTGCATAATCTAAAAATACAATCCTCTATACAATGTTGTATTACAATGTTTCAACTAATGGTAATTCTAATGTAACCCAGGCGGTACTCTAGGAGGTACCCCCTCTCCAATTGAAAGAATCAACGCAGGTACACAAGTGCTGTGGGAGGTGTAGGGACCCTCCTCCCCCTATAGTGCAGAGCCAGACTACCAATGGGGACTTAACCATATACCTTTTAATGAGGGAACAATACTGGGAACATAACAGGCATAAATCAGAGGGTATAGTGGACACTACAATGCCTAAAGGGGACAGGATTCAACAAAGGTCAGACACTTACAATCATTGAAAAAAGACAGGATTAACAAAATATAAAACACAAACAGCAGAGCAAACAATACTAGTTGGTGAAATATAAAAAGACAAAAAATACAAAATGTCAAATGACAAGGGAAATATAGGGTCTAGGTACCTGGAGAGGAAGAAAACACAATGGCCCCTTTCCACTGCAAGAAGAAAGGCTTGTTTCTGGTTAGCTCACACATCCCAAGCCACTGCACCTGGGAGTTGAACTCAGAGCTCCTACATGATAGGCAGAAATGTTGCCATACAGCCACCAAGACTCATACACTGGTGAACTGCTAGGGATCTTGACCTTCCCAGAGGACCGGCCTGATGTTGAGCTACTTGGCCTCTAATTGGAGGAGTTGGAAGCAGAGCTGGGAACCTCTCAGGTCAGTTCTCAGATCCTTGCTAGAGCTGGGGAGCCTCTCTTGCTGGCTGCAGCCTCTCATAGGGGACCCTAGAGCCCAGCGGGGAGCCTCTCCTGCCGGTCGCACGCCGCGCTGCTGAGGGTCCAACTGCTGCCTGCAGGATCTGCTCCTTCAAGCTCTTCTGGAGCAACTACTCCTGCCCCCACTGGCTCAGCTCTTTGAAGGTCCTTCCTTGTGGTCCCTCACTGATCTCCCTAAGTCAGCCATGCTGCCCCTTTTATCCGCCTCCAGGTGACCCAAGGGGCCAATCAGGGGACATGGAGAGTGCATCTCTGAGGCCTGATTGGTGAGGAAAGGGAATCCCAAGTCCTCCAATCAACTTTTACCCCTTCAAAACCCTTGATGACTATACCTTGTACAGGAGAGATTGATTAGCTAAAAGGGGTGGGGGTGTAGCTCTCTATATTAAGGAAAGCTACAGGTCCCTGCAAGCTAATGTTGGCAACCAGGGTGGACAATTGGAGACCCTTTGGGTTAAAATCCATGGGGAACATGGCACAGGGGACACAATGGTGGGAGTCTACTACAGACCTCCCACCCAAAGTCAAGAGCTTGACCAGGAGTTCTCCCGGGAATTCGCTGAGGCCCCATGCTCCAGGACCATGGTTGCCATCTATACCTGTGGTCCAGTCATGGGTGGAGTCCCACCAGGTCTCCGTATTCCCTATGATGTCATAATTATTTGCATTAAGCAGGAGGATGAGTTCCTCCTGCTTATTCCCCAAGCTCCTGGCATTAGTGTACAGGCAGGGAAGTGTCCCCTCGGGGGCTCTTGCCTTGCCCACAGATTGTACCAGGGCTGGGGCAGAGGTCGGCTCCCTTAAGTGCCTTGGCCTGCTGGCTAATTTAAAGCCTGGTAAAGCAGATAATCCAGTCTGGCTGAGAAAAGCCTCATCCCCAGGGGAGAGAGGTGGAGGCCATCTCTTCCCAGCAGTTCACTGCCTCTCTTGCCAAAGAGTGGGCTGTGGTCATGGAAGCTAAAGCCTTCCTGATGACACCAGTGCTGCAGTCTTTGGTTCACTACCTGGATCCTCCTCTCCCTCCTCAGCCCATACCCCAAGACTGGGAGGATCGAAGAGAACACCACCTGTGCCCCCAGACCCATTAGCCCCGCTCCCAAATTCCTGTAGCACCTCATGACCCGGCTGGGAGCTCTCCGAGCTGTGTCATTGGTGCCCATATGAATAAGAAGCATGGGATAGTATCCTGCACAGAGTGAGCCATCACACAGCAATCGTACACAAACTGAAGGTTATAGATGTTCTTGGTGGTGAGTTTAATGTTTCCTCAGAAGCACCCAAGATTGAAAAGTTTCCCATCCAGTCGATACTGGATTCTGATGCTGGATGGTAGATAATCTCATAGTTTCATAGTTAGTTTCATAGTTAGTTTCATAGTTTGTTGGGTCAGAAGGGACCTGAGCAGATCATCAAGTCTGACCCCCTGCCTTGTCATGAAAAAGTACTGGGGTCAAATGACCCCAGCAAGGTGTTTGTCTAGCCTTGTCTTAAAGACCCCCAAGGTAGAAGCCAGCACCACTTTGCTTGGAAGTTGGTTCCAGATCCTAGCCACCCTGACAGTGAAGTAGCACCTCCTGATGTTTAGTCTGAATCTACCCTCTGCCAGCTTGTGACCGTTATTTCCAGTCACTATTTCTAGTAGTGCTCGGGGGGACAGGGACTCCCCCAGTGCCTGCTGGTCCCCTCTGACTAGTTTGTAACAGGCCACTAGATCCCCCCTCAGCCTTCTCTGGTGGAAGCTGAACAGGTTCAGGTCCCCTAGCCTCTCCTCATAGAGCCTGCCCTGCTGCCCCCGATCATGTGAGTGGCCCTCCTCTGGACCCTCTCCATGTTGTCCATATCCCTATTGAAGTGCAGCGCCCAGAACTGGATGCAGTACTGCAGCTGCAGCCTGACCAGCATTGCATAGAGGGGGAGTATCACCTCTTTGAACCTGCTTGAGATGGATCTGTGGATGCTTGACAAGATACGGGTGGGCTTCCTGACTGCATCCTCACACTGCCAGCCCATGTTCATCTTGGCATCAATGATGACTCAAAGATCCTTTTCTACCTCTGCACTGACAAGAAGAGAGTTCCCCAGCCTGTAGGTATGCTACTAGTTCTTCCTCCCTGGGTATACCACCTTGCACTTGTCAGTGTTGAAACTTATCCTGTTCTCATCCGCCCACCCCTTAACTGTCTAGGTGTGATTGCAGCCTATTCCTTCTTTCTAGCGTGCCCACATCCCCCCACATCTTCGTGTCATCAGCAAATTTGAACAGGGTGCTTTTTACCCCCTTGTCCAAGTCACTGATGAAGATGTTGAACAGTGCGAGCCCGAGGACCGAGACCTGCAGAACCCCACTGCCCACATCCCTCCAGGTCAAAAATGACCTGTCCACCACCACTTGTTTGGGTACATCCCTCCAGCCAGTCAGTGACCCATTTGACTGTGTAGGTGTTGATGCCACAGTCCCCCAGTTTTTTAATGAGAATGGGGTGGGAGGCAGTTTCAAAGGCCTTCCTAAAGTCCAGAAAGACTGTGTCCACTGCTACCCCTTCACCTAAAGATTTTGTGACCTGGTCATAGAAGACCACCAGGTTGGTCTGACAGGACCTGCCTCTAATGAACCCATGTTGGTTGCCCCTAAGCATAACTTACCCAGCTGGTCCCTTGTGGACATGTGCCAGGATAATTCTCTCAAAAAGTTTACCCAGGATCGAGGGAAGACTAACTGGCCTATAGTTTCGTGGCTCCTCCTTCCTTCTTTTTTTGAAGATGGGAACCATGTTGGCCCTCTTCCAGTCCTCTGGCACCACACCAGAGCACCACAAGTGCTTGTAAAGTCATGTCAGGGGTTCCACAATGACCTCAGCTAATTCCCTCGGTACTCTGGGGTGGAGATCGTCTGGACCAGCTGATTTAAATATGTCCAGTCCCTCCAGAAGTTCCCTGACCAGATCATCACTAACCCTTGGCCTACGTGCCCCTCCCCTGGGGCCTGAAGGGGTCCCGGTAGTGGTGCTGATCCAGTCCCTGCTCAAAAAAATGGAGGCAAAGAATTTCTTAAATAGGTTAGCTTTTTCATCTGGTGTGATGACCAGATTTCCTAGCATGTCTTGCAGGGGCCCCACGTTACCCCGTACCTTCTTTTTTGCCCCTTACATATTTAAAAAAGGACTTCTTGTTGTCCTTGATCTGGGTAGCTAGTACTAGTTCCATCTCCACCTTGACCTTCCTGATCACCCCCCTGCAGCCCCAAGCAACCACAGTATAGTCCTCCCTGGTGATGGCCCTTCCCCTCCATTGGGTGTATGCCTCCCTTTTAGCTAGGAGATGTTCCTGGATGTTTTTGGTGAGCCATGTGGGCTTTTGCACTCTCCTGCACCCTTTGATCTGTGTTGGAATTACCTCTCTTTGGGCTTGGAGGATTGTCTCCTTAAGGAGCAACCACTCTTCTTGCACACCCGACTCCTCTCCCACCTCAGTGCCTCCCCGGCTATTCTCCTTAGCTCATTGAAGTCCACCTTCCTTAAATCTAGGGCTGCTGGCTTGCTTCTGGCCTTTGTCACCTTGTGCTGGATGGTGAATTTCAGCAGGTGATGATCGCTGTCACCCAGGTAGTCGAGTACTGGCAGCCCCCTCACCAGGTCGTCAGCTGTGGCCAGCTCCAGGTCCAAAAGGGCTTCTCCTCTGGTGGGGCTGTGCACCTCCTGGTTTAGATGGAGTTCCTTCATTTTGGCTAGGAACCTACATGAGTAGTCAGACCTTGGATGAGGTGGATGATGATGGTCAGGTAGGTGGTGAACAGGGTGGGGTGATCATGCAACATTGTTTGACCCTGGTCCAGATGCAGAAGGCATCAGTTTCAGATATTCTACTCAGGACAGTGGTGATCATATCATCATACAGGAATCTCAGCATTCACTGGGCAGCTAAGGCGTTGGAGGATGGTCCCCAGAACTTCATGATTTAAGAAATTGAACATCTTGGTCAGGTCAATGAAGGTGAGGACTAGTTCTTGATTTTGCTCCAGATATTTTTCTTGGATCTGTCTGGCAACAAAAACCATGTCCACAGTGCCCCTGGATGGTCAGAAGCTGCACTTGGTTTCAAGAAGGATATGTGTAAACTCTATATGATATATTGCACTTGAATACTTACACTACAGAAATTTTATATAAACCAGTATAAGTAATAGGAAACAGGTCTAAATCTGTAACGGAACATAAGTTCAGTGCACATAGACTGCTATCAAAATAGTGGAACCTAGTTTAAGATAGACCTGGATGGGTGAAGTCTCAGATTTAATCAGTTTAATTTAGAGTGATCTATCAAAGTTCTGTCCTAGATCCCCTCCTGACTTAAGTTATCCCAGTTTGGGGTCATAAAATTTTATCTCAGATTGGCATCATGATCCCGGAGATTCCAGAGTCATAAAAACTTTCATAAAATATGGAGTGGCACACATGGGGGAAGCATGTGTCATCCAAAACCATAGCCTGGCTAGCTGGAGCCTTGCTCCAGCTGCCAGCCAGGCTCCGAGTGGCTGGATCACTGCTACTGCAGCCCCAGGACCCCAGGAGTCCAGGTAAGGCTGCTGGGGACAGATTCTAAAAAGTTGTGGGAACTCTATTCTATCTGAAAACTGTAGTATTCCTGAGAGGGGGAATTACTATAAAAGCAGAGGAACCTTAGATAGGAACTTTAGGTGTAGCCAAGCCTGATTATGTTGGGGGGGAGGGGGCAGGCTTTGTTTGAGAAAGTCAGGTGAAGATATAGGCTGATACAGTGGTATTTTGGAATCTGACAATAAAACAAGATATCAGAAAAGTGAGTTTTTGACATATGAATATTTTGTTTGAAACAAGTTGAAGACTAGACTTTACCAATCAGAAATCTTATCAGTGAGTCTTGTATATTTCTTAACCCAGGTGTAAAACTTTTCAGATTGTTAAGCACTGGGGCATGGACAGTCTAGCCTAGAGGGTTAGTTATCCGAAGCACAAGTGTAATCCAGATGTGCTCCCCAGGGAGCTGGGGTCCAGTGAGTGTGGTGTCAGAATTGGATTCAGAACCCGTAGCCAAAATCAGGGCAAGAGGGGTCAGAAGCCAAAAGCCAGATATGCAGGTCAAACCAGAATCAGGAGCAGGGAACTGGAATCAGGGAATCTCAAGTATCTAACTGGAGTTAGAAGCCAGATTCAGAGCAAGGAACCAAACCCAGAACTTTAGAAAGGAAACATGTGGAAGGTCAGAAGCAAAAATGTTTGTCTTTGCCCAAACAAGGAAAATGTGAGTTGGGTCTGGCCTTTAAGGGCTGGAGTGGCTGGAGCCTGCTGCCTGTGGCTTCAGAGGTTGGCTACCTTCATTGCCTCACTCAACCCAGCTGGGACCAGAGCACTGCTCTGGGCTTGTTTCAGGTGGCGCTTGTTCTGGGGATGACTTGCCCTCATCTCTTAATTAGGATTAGCTGGGTCCAGAGTACTGGCCTGTCCTCATTATATAGAAAAGTCTTTGTTAAAACTTTGTTAAGACAAAATGAAATCATGCCCTGAATTTTCTACCTTCAACTTAGTTTGTCCAGCCCATAAAGATTTTATTTTTTTGAAAAGGAGAGTAAAAAATCAGATGAAAAAAACAAAATGATACTTCTTTTGAGGCAAAAAAAAAGAAAAAGAGAATGACTGAGACTTGTGGCTCTCTTACAGTTTAAATTTCAACAATCTGACATTGCTTTAATCATCTATTTATCCTGAAATATCAGACTTTTGTTAAAAAAAAATCAGAGATAAATGACTAAAATGACATGTTTTGTGGGGGCATGTGCATATAGTCCTCCCACCTATAAATGCCTGCTATCAAGGTGTCATTTAATCCTCTATTCACTTTTAAAGAGTGTTATTTTGTTGTGGTGTAAATTGACATTAATAAGCTCCTTTCAAGATCATTTTTAAAACCTTATTTGGAATTAGGATAAAAGACTCATCAGTACAGTCATTGTCTAATGTTTCCTGCATTTTCAAAGGCACGGGAGGGAAAGAGAGAGTATATAAATTATGGTCTTTTAACTGTGTCAGAAAAAAGATGTTGGTGTTGGAATTTGATGTTAAAATCAACAGAGTAGAATTCAGACTATTTGGTATGGCACCATGAAAAATAACTCAGGTTGGATTAATGTCTAAAAACAATACAAAACTCTTTTGGATCCTACTGGCACAGCTACAAAGCTCCTGTTATTTTCATGTGTTGTTCATCACTTTTGCTTCTGGGGGAAAACAAAAGCTTGGAAGAATAAAGAGGCTTAAAATCTAGCCAAAATAGTAACAGATTCAGTCCATTATAAACAAAAGTGAGACAGGAATTTCACATCTGTAGACACATTTCACTGTGTCTCGGTCTAACCAACTTGGACCTTACAGAGATGTTTGTTTCTGAGAATTTTCCAATTCTATAAATATTTCCAGGACAGGGATCAGGACAGGTTTTCAGCCTGCAGCTGCCACCTCTCCTCTGCTGCTTGCACCTTGCCATGACCAGGTGATCCCAGTCTGAGGAAGGCATGGGGAACAGGAGTAGTAGCTGCTCACAATGGAGTGGTGGAAAAAAACTTCTTGCATTTTCCCAGACTGCATGAATGGGTGCTCTACTCCATTCCCATAGCCTCATCTTGGAGTGTATTAGAGCAGTGGGGAGAAAACCTTATTGGACTGAGGACCTTGGTCTGAACACTGGGGAGGAGTAAGGAGTAGGTGTTCTTCCACTTGGCTCCCAATGTCTGAAAGCTGAGAGAAGGGATCTTCAGATGGGACTTTACACTGCTGCTGCAGTCCCATCATAGATTGGTTTGGGTGTGAACTGGAGAAACGGAGAAATGCCCTCCACCCGTTCCTCCAACTGGAAATTCCTCTGTCTGGGTGGGTTTGGGAGGCATTGCCCTGCTGTTTCACTATCCTCTCAGAGGGGACTGGCAGGGGAGCATACAGGCATTCATTCTTGTGAGAGATTTTCTGTTATGGGGATGACCTTCCAGGTTGACACCTACCTGGAGCATGTTCCTGTACAGTCCATTAATTCATTCCTGTTGGCTTACAACAATGTACACTGACTGTTTCTTCAGTGATGGGAAATTTGTTTTGTGACCAAGGATGGAGAGGAAAAATCTTTCTGAATGTTAACTTTTTGTCCCAGGATTATTATTTAACAAATCAGACAAATATATGGTCAAGATTGTGGAGAGGATTGGAGTGTGGTGCTATCAGTATGCTGATGATATACACAACTATATCTCTCCCTGTCTTCTGACCCTGGCCCCACAGTCTCAGACCTTTCCCAGTGTCTGGTTGCAATTTGGAACTAGATACGTGTGAACCAAATGAAACTGAACCCAGACAAGACAGAAGTGATGGTGGTGAGCAGACTACTTGACTTGGGGGGTATTGGGACACCCATCAGTGATGGGCTTCAGTCTCCTCTTGTCACTAAGGTTTGAAGTCTTGGGGTCCCCCTGGATCCTCTGCTGTACCTCGATCTTCAGGTGGTGGCAGTAGCTAGAAATTACATTCACCAACTTCATTTGGTAAGAAATCTGTGACCCTTTCAGATTTGGATCTGTCATCTGTGCCTTTGTAACTTCATTGGTTAGGTTACAGCAAAGAGCTGTATGTAGGGTTGTCCTTGAAGATAGTCAAAAGGCTGCATCTGGTGCAGAATGGGGTAGCTCACTTTATGACAGGAGTAGATCATTAGGAGGACATAACTCCAGTCCTCCAGCATCTGCATTGGCTCCTAGTGGCTTGCTGGGTGAACTGGCAATTCAAAGTGCTAGATTTGACCGATAAGACCTTAAATTGCCTCATTTCTACATACCTAAGGGGCAATTTCCTTCCTTATGCCCCATCATAATTCCTAAGCTCAGCCAAAAGCAATTTCCTGCATCTACCTTCAGTACATCAAGTCCTCTTGGTGAAAACATGCGGGGCATCATTCTTAGCAGTTGCTTATCAATGGGGCTCCCTCCCAGAATCCTACCAGAACCTGTGACTGGACATCTTTAATAAGCACTGAAACACCTTCCTTTTTTGGGCAGGCCTTTCTCAAACAAAGCTAAGCTAAGATTTTTTTAGCAGATCTCTTTTTTTTTTTGATACTCTAATTGCCCTTTAAAAAAATGTTTTGTTCTCATACTGTAAGGCCCCATGAGCCTTTGTTGGGGAAGGTGGCATATAAATCCCATAAATACATTTAAAAACAGGTAAAAAAAACCCAAATTTGTGAAGTTAAATAGATTTATTATGCATTAGGATATAAAATTTACAGATATTTCAGGTTAGACTTAATTATTAAATTATTAAACTTTTGAGATATTCAAACAAGATGCTAGGTCAAATGCTTGTTACATCTCTAACAATTTTTGAGGCAGGCCTGAATTTAAGCCTTGCTTCACAATACTTCATATTGCTTTGGGCAATAAGATTATGGAAGGTAGGAATAAAAAAAGTTACTTGCCAAGGCTAATAAAGAATAGCTTTTAGTTTCAATGACAGCATTTCTTTTTGGAATGGCATGACCATGTCTCTTAGGTTCAGCCATTCACATTTCTAGGCAAAAGGCAAATATTGCTGTTTCCAAGGTGTTCATTTGAACAACTATGTCCTTAAAAGGTAAAACAAGTGAAAACTTTTACTGATTATCCTGAGTCTTTTGGGATAATCATCAGTTCAAATGAATAACCTCAGAGGTGTAACAGGAGATATCCACGCCATGGACATGGGGCTTCACATGGAGTAGTACCAGCTCTGTCTGCCAGCTGAAGCATTGGCTATTCTTATGTTCCCCCCACAAAGGTAGTGCCCCAGGCAACCCTTTTCCCCCACCCTCAGCTGCTATATAACTTTACTAACAGTGCAACATTATGCTGTAGCAATCAGGCTGTTAAAAAACACGCATATGTGAAAATATACCACTAAATAGAAAAATTTGTTAAAAAGAGTTTACTAATTTTGTTCATATTTGTCAAATAATATTAGCTGAAAACCTAGTTTAGGGGAGATTTATGGAACTGCCATAAATAGGTTTCAAGCTAATATTATTTAACAAATGTGAATGAAATTAGTAAACTCTTTTTAACAAACCTTTCTATTTACACATGTGTGTATGCACACACACACACACACATACACATGAACACACACACTAATCCCCTGTAGCTACAAATGTAGCTATCTTTACTTAAATACCAAAGTGCTGTAGAAACCTGCTAAACTACTCATCTTGATTCCTTTGTCAGTGAAAATCAAACATTGCCTATGCTGTAAGAATATAATCTTTTTAAACAAATTAAATCCAGGATAATATTTATGCCTGATAGGGATTTTTTTATATGCCAGTCATTATTTTATGTTCAGCTTTCTCTTAATCTTATTTTGCAGGCCAACTAATCCAAATCACTATAACCTCTTTGCTTGTAACTTCGGAGTTTATCCGTATTCAATTATTCTTTCAATCATTTGAGAAAATAGGGAGAAATGAGAAAGAAGAGAAACTAATTAGTTACCTCAGGTGTCTTTACACAAATGCACAGAGCCTGGAAAACAAGCAGGAAGTATTGGAAGTCCTTGCACAGCCATGAAATTATGATGTGATTGGAATAACGCAGTTAGTGGGATAGCTCACATGACTGAAGCACTGTTAGGGATAAATACAAAGTGTTCAGAAAGGACACACAAGGCAGCAGAGGAGGAGGAGTTTCTCTTTACACAAAACAGCTGTATGATTGCTCAGAGCTCTGGTATGGAACTGGAGATAGGTCTGTTGAAAGTCTCTAGGTTAGGGACAGAGGGGAGGACAACAAGGGTGATGTTGTGATGGGTGTCTTTTAAAGACCTCCGGACTAGGAGGATAAGGTGGATGAGGCTTTCTTCAGATAGCTAGCAGAAGTTTCCAGTTCACAGGTCCTGGTTCTCATGGGGGACTTCAATCACCCTAATATCTGCTAGGAAGCAATACAGCAGTGCACAGGCAATGCAGGACATGTTTTGGAGACTGCTGGGGACAACTTCCTAGTTCAAGTGTTGGAGAGGCCAACCAGCAGCTGTACTTTTCTTTATCTGCTGCTCACAAACAAAAGAATTGGTGGGGAATAGAGAAATGGATGGTAACTTGGGCAGCAGCAAACATGAAAAGATTGTGTTTAGGATCCTGAGGAATGAAAGCAGCAGAGTAAGTACCCTGAACTTCAGAAAAGTAGACTTCAACTGATTGAGGGAACTGATCCCTTGTGAAGTCAGTCTGAAGAGGAAGGGATTCCAGGAGACCTGGTTGTATTTTAAAGAAACTTTACTGAGGTCACAGAAACAAACCATCCTGATGTGCAAGAGGAGTAGCAAGTATAGCAGAAGATCAGCTTGGCTTAGCAGGGAACTCTTCAGTGAGCTAAAAAAAAAATAAAAATGAAGCTCACAAGAAGTAGAAATTTGGACAAATAACTAGGGAAGAATATAAAAGTTTTTCTTGGGCATACAGGGATGAAATCAGGGGCCATGTCCTGATGAGCACAGCCATGTGATATGTAGGTCCACAGACATGTTTGCAGCACCACATACTGCACATTGAGTTGTTCTATGTGCTGCAAGGGAGCAGTGTGGAGGGTTTTTTTTGACCCCTGGAGATCCAGAGGTAAAACTCTTGTGGAAAAAAAAAGCAGAGAGGTACATCCACAGGCAGTGTATGTTGCTCAAAAGCACAGCCAGGATGCCTGGAGCTGTGCTGTGGCTGCCAGCCAGGCTCTGTGTGGCAGAATCACCACTGCTGCAGCCCCAGGAAGCCCCCAGGATTTTAGGTAAGGCTGCTGGGGCAGCTTAGTACTGGCCTCAGACTCTTCTACCACCCTGATGTAACTTGCCATGAGCTAGAGCACACGTAGCATGGGCATTCTCCAGGGATAGCTAGCAGTGGTGCAAGGTGCACCCAAGGTGGAAACCAAATGTCCACACCATGTGTAGATACAGTCAAGAAGGCCAAATTTCAATTGGAATTGCAACTAGCAAGGGATGTCACAGTAAACAAGAAGAGTTTCTACAAGTATGTTAGTAAGACAAGGGAAAGTGTGGGTCCCTTACTGAATGGGAGAGGAAAGCTAATGACAGGTTATATGGAAAGACAGAATTATTCAATATGTTTTTACCTCATTCTTCACAGGCAAGGCTATCTCCCAGACTACTGCACCTGGTAGCACAATTTGGGGAGAAGGTAAGCAGCTGACAGCAGCAAAAGAACAGGTTAGGTGCTAAGAAAAACTGGATGTGTACAAATCTATGGGATTACGATGCACCTGAGGGTCCTGAGGGAGTTGGCTGATGTGATTTCAGAGCGGCTGGCCTTTATCTTTGATAACTCATGGCACTCAGGAGAACTCCTGGATGATTGGAAAAGGGCAAATATAGGCCCATATTCAAGAAAAGAAGAAAGGAACTACTGGCTGGTCAGCCTCACATAAGTCCTTGAAAAAATCATGGAACAGATCTTCAGAGATGCCATTTATAAGCACTTGGGGGAGAAGAAGGTGATTAAGAACAGTCAGCATGGATTCACCAAGGGCAAGTCATTCCTGACCAACCTGGTTGTTTTCTATGATGAGATGACTGACTCTGTGGAAATGGGGAGAGCATTGGGCACAATATATATGGACTTAAGCAAAGATTTGATACACAGCTTTAAGCAAAGATTTCCCACAGCATCTTGCAAGTAAGCTAAGGAAATATGGGTTGAATGCATAGATTGTAAAGCGGATAGAAAACTGGTCAGATCATCAATATCAAAGGGTAGTAGTCAATGACTCTGTCTAGTTTGTAGCCAGCATTGTGTGGCATGCCCCAGGAACTGGTTTGGGGGCCTGTCTTATTCAGTATTTTCATCAACGATCTGGAACTTGGGATGCTGTGTACCCTCAACAAGTTTGTAGATGACACCAAACTGTGGGGAGTAGTAGATAGGCTGGGGAATAGGGCTATGATTTAGAGTGACCTAGACAAATTTGAGGATTGGATCAAAAGAAATCTCATGAAGTTCATTATGGACAAGTACAAAGTCCTGCACTTATGATAGAACAATCGCATTCACTGCTAAAGTCTAGGGATGAATGGATAGGCTGCAGCTCTGCAGAAAAGGACCTGGGGGCTACAGTGGATAATAAGCTGAATAGGAGCCAACAGTGTGTCCTTGATGCCAAGAAGGCTAATGGCATACTGGGCTGCATTGGTAGGAGTGCTGCCAGAATATCGAAGGAAGTGAGCCATACTTGGAGCCAACAGTGCTAGAGCCATATTTGGAGTAATGTGTTCAGTTTTGGGCCCCCCCACTACAGAAAGGATGTGGACAAATTGGAGAATCCAGTGGAGAGTGACAAAAATGGTTAGGGGCCTAGAGAACATGGTTTATGAGGAGAGGCTTAGGGAACTGAGCTTATTATTCTGGAGAAAGGAAGACTGAGGGGGGATTTAATATCAGCCTTCAACTACCTAAAGGGTGGTTACAAGAATTTTCTTTGTGGTGGCAGATAACAGAACAAGGAACAGAGGCTCCTACACATGTTCATGGAGTCTGCTCCAATGCAATTCCACCATGCTGGAGCAGAGCCAGTTAATCAAGCCTGCTGGAGCATGGAAATTAATGCAATCCACCATCCTCCAGTGTCACATGTTTCAGTGCCCCCACACTGAAAAATGATGGTAGGGCACTTTAAAATAAAGCTTATTTTAGTTCAAAGTCCCCCACCAACATTTTTCAGCATAGGGACACTGATACACGTGATGTTCCAGCCGCTTTTAATTAGTGTGGCTCTTGGAGCTTCTCTAATTAAAGCAGTGCCCCACTCCCCCCAGAACATGTGTATAAATGCTCAATGGTCTCAAGTTGTAGCAAAGGAAGTTTAGGTTAGAATTAGAAAAAACGTTCTCACAAGGACAGTAGTAAAACACTGGAACAGGTTATCCAGAGAGGTGGTGGAATCTTCATCTCTGGAGGTTTTTAAAACCCAGCTAGAAAATGCTTTGGCTGGGATGATATACAGGTACCTGGAGGTTACAGTGGACAATAAGCTAAATATGAGCCAACAGTGTGCCCTGGTTGCCAAGAAGGCTAATGGTATATTAGACAGCATTGGTAGGAATGGTGCCAGCAGATTGAGGAAAGTGATTGAATGTCATCCTGGTTAATGTTGTTTCATTATTTTGTTGCTAATCTATTAGAGAACATACTTGCTTAAAGTCACGCAATGCTCAGTAATAATGCTGTTTGGCTGCTGCCTGCTAGTAAGTAACTACAGTAAGATAACTGGGTTTCCTTAACATCATTTTGCTTGAAGTCACATTTTTCAAGACTGTAACTATGATATTAAGGAAGGAGAAACTGTAGTTGAGGATGATCCTGCATTGAGCTGGGTATTGGACTACACGACCTCCTGAGGTCCTGTCCAGCCCTGTCACAGCTGCCAGCAGGGGTTTGGGATTGATTGAGAGTGTGGTCGGGGGGTAAAAAGGTAAGAAAGGTCTATTGACTTAACAAAAACACAACTACACATAGTAACAAGACAAACTGATAGACAAGAATAATTTGCACCAGCAACTTATCGGCAGTCCCCTCCAATGACTGATGTATAACAAGTTTCTCTTTCCACAAAGCTCGGTGAAGTCAGCGCTGTCTGAGAGGCACCTGGAAGGACCCTGTTATTCAGTCCTTGGGCTCCTTGAGATCCACAGGCCCGCTGATCCAGGTCAACAGCTAATTAATCCTTTTTACAGAGCTCTATCTTCCTTCTGAATGCCAGCCTATTTATAATTTCTGAGCTGTGATGATAAGTTACAGCCATTCAGATTCCTTTTACTTCAACTGTCCTTAGACTGACCAATAGCAGTACAAGCCTTGCATTCCTTTGATAAGTTTAATTTTAACAATGCCACAGGGCTTTACTACTTCAAGGCTTTGCTAAATTTACTAAGCCTTGTTTTATACGAGGTTTTACTACATCTTAAACTTGAATTAGGCCCTTAGCAACAACATATAGCTTAATATTTAAACAAATGACAGAAAAACACTTAGTCTAATCTTCATAGAGCCTTCAGCAAGCACCTTTATCACACAGACATAATTTTCAGCTGTTACACAGCCCTAATTTTCTGATTCCATGATTCTGTTTCTGTTTCAGGTCTCTCATTCTTTAAATAAGACTTGCTGTTCAGAACATAGATATAAAATGCTGATGGATGTTCCAAATATACACAAGAACACACAAAGCTAGGGATGGAAGAGACCTCACTAGGTCATCTTGTCCAGCCACATGCACAAGGTAAGATCATCCTTGATTAAACCATTCCAGCCAAGTGTCCATCTGACCTGTTCTTGAAAACTTCCAAGAATGGAAAATTCAGTTTCTCTAGGTAGCATGCTTTGACCACTCTCATAGAAAGGTTTCCTAACCTCTAACTTAAATTTGTCTGCTCAATCTTGAGGCCTTTGCTCCTAGTTGTGTGCCCTACAGCCACACAGAAAAGCCAGTTTCCATCATCTTTGTACTCATGCTTCAAGTTTCTGAAGACTGTTATCAATCCCTCTCCATAGTCTCTTCCCAAGCTAAATTACTCTTAGATCTGTCAGTCTTTCCTCCTAAGTCTTTCTTGCCTGACAGGGTCATAATAATTTTTCCTACTCTGCAATGGACTCTTTCCAAACTGCCCTGTTCATCTCTTTCTTAAAGATCATGTAAATAAAAGTGAGATAAAAGTGATCTTTTGATCTAGCCCATTTCCTTGTGACTGTAAGATCATTGCCTACAATGCATTTTCTAGTGTTTTGCCCAATCTTTTACTAAAAGTCCCAAGTGCTACAGCTTTCATCACTTTATCTTTGTGGACTCTCTAACATTCTAGTATATTGAGGTGTTTCTCTGAAGAGTGGGCCTACATTTTCCTTTTCTAAATTCTATTTAGGTGCTCTTCTTCTGCTTCTCTCCTGGAAAAACAGTGAAAGCAACACAGATAAATAGTAAATTTGATATTTGAAAATGGATAACAAATAGTTTCAGCATTCTTAATTACATTTGTAGGAAGACTGAAGATCAATATTAAGAGAACAAACGCTTTCCCTTTTAATAGGAGAGCTACCTGAAGAATATTTTGACTACATTGTCTCGGTTAAAATATTTATATCTGTATCACCCTAATATTATTATGGGTTAAAAAACAAAGTTCAACATATTGAAAGTTAAAGTAACTGTAGTTTATGGCTTTGAGCCTCAATGCTTTAAGATACCTTGAAAGGTTACTGCACAAAACATAATCTGAGTCACAGGTGGGGCTTCATAAATTAATTAGGGGAAATAAAAATTTTCTACTTTGGTCATGTTCTTTAGCTCCCTTCTCTCCCCCACTCCTTGTGTCTTCTTATTTTAAAACTTACAGTATAATAGCTGCCATGTATTCATGATGACCCTGCCATGTTGGATTGCTCCTTATGACCTAGACCAAGAAAATCAAATTCAGTCTTTTTGCCAGCATTCTGGTTATCCAATCATAGGTACGTGGTGTCATACCTAAACTATATGTTCTTATCTTATATGTATGGAAGAATTGAAAACTCTTGAACTCCGTAGTCAGACCATTACTACTTGCCAAAAGTAGTTTTCACCATTTGTCAATGATATAGTTTGACACCAACATACTTTGCATCTTGAAAAACATATTAATAATCTTAGGGATAATTTAAGTAATTATATTCAATGATAATAGCTTTAAATTCGGCAGAAGGAATAATCTGGAAAACATATTAAATATCTAGCAAGCTGATTTTACTAACTTTTTTCTAGTTTAAAAATAATGTTTAGGAGGACATTTTTAATAATATATATACATCATTGCTCATAAAAGTGTAATAATATTCATTGTCCACAAGCTCTACATTTTATTATCCTATTAGAGTAAGTCATGGTTGTTACATTACTCTTCACTTCCCTTAAACCAGTATTTTGCCATGAGAAGAATAACATAAGTAGGAAATATAGCTGACAAATGCATGGTAAAATTTCATAGTTTCATAGTTTCTAGGGTCGGAAGGGACCTGAGCAGATCATCTAGTCCG
>NW_017728918.1:51669217-51684861 GCF_001723895.1 Crocodylus porosus | reverse complement strand
CAAATAGTTTTCAAATCAGAGAAATAAACACAGCCTTGGGAGATAAATCTACAGACTCTGAAACAGCTAAACAGAAATTGCCAGAATAATCCTCTGCATGGCCCAAAGCAAGATGTAATTAAGAAGCAATACACTATGAGTGTAATGGAGCATGTACTTATAAGTTCACAGTTCCATTCATCTCATGTAAACAGCTCACAGACTGTACCTTACAGGAATAATTACAAAATGCTAAAGTGCCTAAAATTACAAGTACTGAGACAGAAAAGAAAGGTATTCAATCTCCTTTTCATATTTCTTTATTTTAAAGAAGTTTAATTCTTGTTATCTTGCTTTCTAATTGTCCACTTATATTGGTTGAAAGTCAAAAGAATGGAAAAGGCTCGGGGAAAATCAGCAGGGGAGATATGCATGCTGTCAGCTGAAAATAGATGTTAGCTGACCTGTTGGCATGGCAGCAGTTTTCTATGCTGCCAAGGGGGACATTACTTTTTGGGAGAGACCTTGGGACTCCCACCCAATATTTAAAATGCTGAAAATTGGATGAAGTACAGAGATGACACTTCATCCTTTCCAGATGGAATGTATTAAGCAGAGATGTATCAAGAAACTCAAGATATACTATAACAGCATGGGACATCAAGATATTTTTCAAATTCCCCATTAATCAGAAGTTCCTCTCAACCAATACAATTGAATTTAATCAGTAATTACAGCAAGTAAAATCTCCATAAAGGAGCATCAACTGTGTTGTCACTTAGCCAGTAAATCCCTGTATACTGAAAGCTCTTTATTTTATGTATCATCACTATTCTTCTATCTAATATTAGGCACACCTATTTAAGAAGTTGATTGAATATAAAAATAGTAATTATAATAACCCAGATGAGCTGTGAACTCATGAATATAGTGAAATGAAAAATTATTTTTCTTCAACCACAGAGAAATCCAAAAGGGAATATGAAACAAAGCAGTAAATTGTACAACACATTCTGCTTTGTGAATCTAAGCTAGACCAAGCTGCTTGAATTAAATAATTAAATACATCAGTATTGGAACTAGATTCACAGTATTAAGATTACATTTATAACTCAGCACTGGAATACTTGTAGGTGCCTTATCCAATGATATGCAGAACCTGGAGCAAAGTGTATCACAACTTACTTGACAGTTGAAGATCTATTTCACCATTTCTCACCTAAGTGGCAATAATGCAGTTGTCCCACTGAAATTTTTGCCACTAACTCACTATCTTGATTCTATATTCACTCATGTAGCTATGATCACCCTCTATTTCCCCTTTGACCATACTTAGAAAGCTGAACTATGACCACATAGGCACTAGTAAGTCCCAAACCTATAAGCTCAGAAAAAGTGTGATGGGTGCTTAACACCAGTGAGTGTGAGGCTTTGTGTTTTGTCTCACCCACAGTGGAGTTTTTTGTATCTCATATTTAATATTAATTGAATGAATAGCAGTGGGGTGCAAGCCAGAAACCAGGGCCTCCTGGTTTCCATGGATGCTTCAACCTCATTGAGGCCCTCTCTGTCTAGCAAGCTCTCTTGCATGTGGCCTCTTTTGGCTGCCTATGGATCAGTTTAAAGGAAAATCATTGGGGTAGTGCTAATCCATTCCTTAATAGTTAAAGCATTTTGCTGGGCAGAGAGAGCTGTAGCTTTAAACCTTCTTTGTGGGGAGGGTGGGGAAAGAAGGCTACATTTTGGGTTTTCTGGTCCTTGTACAGATGACTTAAACATGTTGAAGGTTTGTCCTCCTCCTGATATTTTTAATTTCTGATAGGTATACGTGTGCCTGGGTAGTCCTATTCTGCCACATACGGAAATATAATCCAAACTGTGCATAATGCCAAAAATTGTAATTGTATGTCTACATAAATGCTACTGCTTAATGAAAAATGCATGACACAGAAAACACGACTATGCTGAAGAGTGTTGAAGAGCCCCTATTGGGCTATAGAGTCAGCTCCCATTTTCCATACTTCTGGCTAGGCTGGGCATGATTATTGCATTCCTTTGCCCCAAGAAGGCCATTTTCAACATGGAGTATTTTAACAATTCCTGCAGGATCAGTACTCTGACTGCTGTTTTCCTTTGCTTTATCTGTGTCAAGTTAGGGTGCTATACCTTGGGTGATCAAACAGTTTTAGTAATAGGTTAGTCAAAGATTTGTATGAGATAAGTTTGGATAGAGATGATCCCACCCAGAGCCTCCTTTTCCCCCTTCTTAAGGATAGGTATTGTATTTGCCCTTTTCCAGTACTGCAATCTCACCCAATCCCCACACGTTCTCCAACGGCTCTGAAATTACCTCAGCCAAATCTTTCAGTACTCTATCACATCCCATCCAGCCATGCCCAACTTGAAAGTATCTAAGTCCTCTCTAATCCCTGACCTGTTCTGCCATTAGTCTAGGCTGTTTGTCTTTTTCCCTATCTCTGCTGCTAGGTAGCTGTGTCAAGTGGTAATCGGCCCTATTTGTGGAAATAGAAGTAAAAAAGTCATTAAATATTCTAGCCTTCTCTGCATTTGATCTGTGTGCCAGAGGTTGAGCACCCCTGACCTGGACAAGCTTCCATGATTGTTTATGGAACTGGACTTGTTAGATTAGGTGTCATGGTGGAGGGAGGATGGATGGATTTGTGGAGGTTTAAACCTGCCTTGATTGGTGGTAGATGAGTCCAATGGGTACTCTCAGAAATCTGGATGGTTCAGTGGATGTAGGTTGCTAAAGACTGGTGGTGTTTGAAATTGTTTCAGTGAATGTAGATTCTAATACCCATGTTGGGTGGGTGGTAAGAACAATATGACTGGCATGTCACCATGCTGGGCAGTTAATAGGTGGGGGCACTGAAACTTCTGAGTGGTAGAGTTCTGCAGTCAGGGGCTGCACAGTCTTCAAGAAGGTTCCGGATTGGGGCTGAAGCTGTACATTGTGGGATACCTAGAGGACACACTAATTTGCTTGCTCCGCAGTATTTCTGTGGGACAACTGTACAGATATCTGTTGTGATAAGAGTGGGACAAACTTTTAGTATCTCTGATCCCACATATCTTTTTAGGACTTTGTCCTGTGACAAGTGGTAAGGAACAACAAAACATTTTCTCCCAGGATAAAGGCGACATCTTTTGCAGGTTCAGTCTGAACTCAGGGAGGGGTGGCATGTTAGGGTGCTTCTACATGTGATTGGGGTTTAGTCCCCTAAATTGAAAAAAGATGTTTTTTAAAATTATAATGATTAAAACTCACTATTTCAATTTGGAGCTTCCATCCTATTACAGTGAGAAGACCAATCCTCCCCCCGTCACTCAGATTGTGCCCATATCTCCTGTGGGTGGGGGGTGAGGTCCTGGCAGAATGAACAGCCCCAGAGCTGTGGAGTCCTTTCCTCCATGGTGGCAGTTCCCCCCCCCTTCCCAGGGCCACCCAGGTGGGCAGCTAGCAGGTTGGATGCTGCCCTACCATGGGCTCGGGGAAGAGCTGGATTGGACTTGGTGCTGCTTCTTAGCTGGGGCAGCAGCTGCCCACTTGGGTGGCCCAAGGAGCTGCTGACACTGTGGAGGGAAGGAATGGCCCTGCAGCTCAGGGCCCACCACCAGCTTGCCCACGGCCACAGAAGAGACAGGCAGGCTCTGTGGAAAAATAAAAAAAGGCTCAGGTTCCTCCCCAGCAAAACATGTCCATTTGAGCTGCCAGCAGGCTCTGCAGCCCCTGACCTGACGGGGAAGGGACTGATCTTTCCCTCAGTCACAGTGACACCCCTCAGGGCTCCCCAGGTGGGGTGCTAGTGGATGGGTGCTCACCAGGTCAGAGGCAGCACCCACCAGATCCAACTCTTCTCCAAGCCTACCCACTGGAAGCTCACTGGGCATTGGTCTCTGGTGAGGCTCAGGGAAGAGTTGGACCCAGTGAGTGCTGCCTCCAAGCTGGGGCAGCACCTGCTCACCAGCAATGCACCTGGGAGCCCCAGGGGGCATTGCCACTGCAGAGAGAAAGAACAGGCCCCTACAGAGCTCAGGGGCTGTGTGGCCCGCTGGCAGCTCATGTGGGCAGACTTCACTGGAAAAAAATTCAAAAGCGAGGGTCCCATTCCTTTTTTGTTGTTTTTTGAGGAGACTGCCTGCCTCTCCCATGGCCAGGGGGTGATCTGCTGGCAGGCTCTGAGCTCCCCTCCACAGTGGCTGCTTCCCCCAGGGCTGTCTGGGTGGGTGGCTAGCAGGTGGGTGCTGCCCCATCTCAGAGGCTGCATCCAGCCTGATGAAACTCTTCGCTGGGCCTGAGCTAGGACAATACCAGCTAGCAGCTAGCTAGCAGCTATCAGGCTGCCTGGGCAGCCCTGGGGGGTGCCGTTGCCATGGAGGGAAGGACCAGGGCCCTCCACAGCTCAGGGTCTGCTCTGCCCACTAGCAGCTCACCCACCTGGCCATGGGAAATGCAGGCAGGCTCCACAGAAATAAATAAAAAAAAAAAAGGACCAGGGCCCTTACCACTTCTGCTTCCAGCTCGCCTCTTCTGTGGCAGTGGTGGGTGAGTTGTCAGAAGGCTGCAATGTTACAAATAGCTATACTGCAAACTAAATTACATCCAGATGTGGTTTAGTTTGCAATGTAACAAACTCATTTAAATTGTAACCCCCCACCCCAGCTCATGTACAGTGTGTGACACAATTAAACAGCAAAAATGAACACCTTCTATCATGTGTACAAGTGACCTTAGAGACTAACTGATATAGAGAGACAAAAGGTTTAGTAGTTGACATCCTACTTTGTCAGATGTTGTAAGCTGTCATCTAACAAAGCTTATGCCTCTCAAGAGCAGTGAGTTTCTCAGGTGGCACCTGCCCTTAATTTTGCTATTTAAAGAAGGACAATTCCATGAAAGAGACTTTGGTATTTAAAGGAGAGCCACATCTGATAAATATATATTAGATGGGGCAGTAAACTGGAAAGATAGGCTATGACCCTTCACCTTTAAATACTGCTAATTTAAGCCCTTTCTGGAATTTTCTTTCCAATTTATTTTAAAGATCTAAAGATGAGCATGAGGTATAACTTTATGTGAGTATACTACTAAAATAACATCCTACAATGTTGAACCCCTATAGTCTCTATACTTCTTTTGGTCACATCCAGATGAGTGTGGCTGTGCAGTATGTGGCACTGCAAACCCATCTGTGGTGCCACACCATAAACATTCAGGCATTCCCCACACTGCTACCTTGCTGCATGGGGGTGTGGGGTTTGGCCCTGGGAGATACTGAAGTAAAAAATAAACCCACATGGGGAAAAAAGCAGGGCAACTTATGTGGCTGCAGTGCACACTGCCTAAAACCAGAGCCTGGTAATCTGGACCCATGCTCTAGCTGCCAGCCAATCTCGTAGCTGCAGAAGCACCACAGCTGCAGCTTCCCTGGCCCTCAGGATTCCAGGTAAGGCTGCTGGGGCAAGCACAGTTGCTGGCTGCAGACTCCTTTACCCCATCCAAGGCAACCTGCCCTGCACGAGAGGGTGCATGACATAGGCATTCCCTTAGGACAGAAAACAGCGGCACAATGTGTGCCAGTGCTTTTTGTCCCCAGGGAATCAAACATCTGTGTTCATCTGGATGTGGCCTATGGGGGGGGAATGATAAATGGTATTATTGTATATTACAGTTCATGTAGAAATCCCTAATAGTGTGATGGAAATCTTACTGGAATTAAGGAAAATGTAAAGTAAATATTAAACAGATTAAAATGTTGTATTTTGCTGGTTTTGAAACATTGCTAGGGGAAAACTCTTGTAGGCAGAGAATTATCTCTCATGGGACAAAAGTAAAGTGTGCCTTGCCTCAATTTCTAAAGCATGCTTTTCTAAAGTGCTGCTTAAGGGTAAAATATGTTTCCCACTAGAACATGACATGATCCCCCTCACTTTATTTTATGCTTCCTAACTAATGCTTTATATAATGTTCAGGATGGAATCATATTGAGCTGAAATTTATGATTTTGCTCATCTGTACTTTTAATAAATTAGCTATGTGATGAAAATCATGACAGGACAAATACATTTTTAAAAAGTTTATTTTTATGGAAGTAACTTAAATACATACAATTGTTTTCACAATATTATGGCAATTATACATAATACCTTTATTGATATTTTTGGGCAAGCAACATAATGTAACAATATAGTTGTTGGAACATTTGATAGCTCTTCTACAGGAGGAAATTTTTTCTACAGTCAAAACAAGTAAGGACCATACTTTTATCTCCTAAGCAGAGGACATGAAGGCATGCATTCCTATTGAATATTTCTTTGGAGAAATAGCTATTGTCAGAACAAAAACAGCCATAATATTTCTGTGATCCTGATTAGTGGAATATAATAAGGCTTGGATATTGGTGAGTTATTCAGACTTTTACAAAAAAAAGAAAAAGAAAAAAAAGCATAGCCTAAAGTTTAAAGCATCTCTATTCTTTCTGGGGATTTCTGTTTTGATATGACAGAAAATACATTGATTTAAATATAACTGAATATAAAGAACTTGATGAATCAACAATACTCGAAGGACAACCTCATTCCACAGACATCAAAGAACCCAAAGGAAAGAGAGTTAAGTGACACTCACTTTTGTATGGGGACACTAAGACCTAGACTAAGTCCTTCATTTTAATTCTATTTCACCTGCTGTAAAAATGGGTTTGCTCTGCTTACAGAAAATTAAACAGCGAAGGCCTTACCTGTTTTAGCCCAAGGGAAAAAGGAGACCCGAGGCTCTGGTCTTCTTCCTTCCCCTTCCCCCAGCACTCCATAGGGGACAGGATCTGAATCTGCATCATCTAATTCCAACAACAATGCCCTAATAACTAGTCCTAAACTATTCTTCCCTTGAAGCTGCTCCTAATGAAGGCAATACATTTGAGGGCAGGAGGAAGCAATCATGCTAGAGGGTTTGTAGTTCATTGAAACAGATACATAAGCAGTTATGTATAAGCAGTTCTAAGATTGACTACTTCCCAGGATACGCTCTAGTGGATGGGCTCATAAGCAGCCCCCAGATCGAGGACCTCTCTCTTTCTCCCAAGGGAGTAAAACACAACATATGCTGTAAATTTTTATGTCTGTGATGCTTTTTAGACTGTTACCTCCAATACATCCTCAAGGGAACTCCATTAACATGTTCCAAATTAATTTAGCATTAGTTTGTGTCAGAAAGCTAGACAAGAGTCATAAAAAGATGGGCTGGAAGGGACCTTAGGAGGACATCCCATCCTGTTCTCATCTGCCCACCCCTGTAACCTGTCTAGGTCCAATTGCAGCCTATTCCTCCCGTCTACCATGCCCACTTCTCCCCACCTCTTAGTGTCATCTGTGAATTTGAACAGGGTGATTTTTACCCCTGTAAAAACACCTAGTCCATCTAGCTGATGAAGATGTTGAACAGTGCAGGCCCTAGGACTGAGCCCTGGGGGACCCCACTGCCCACATCCCTCTTAATGCTTATGTACTAAAATTTATTATATTATCAAATGCAGTTTATATTTGACAGATTGCACTCATTGCTGAAGGAGCACATAAAGGGTTGGAAGGCAAAATAATATTCCTCCAAAATATAAAAGACTAACTGGAGCCTCTAGGTGTATGTTGTGAAATAGGTCATAGAGGCCTCTCCTTCACACCTGACCAGTTGAATTACCAATCAGGTGACCATCCTGAAAAAAATTCTTATGCTGGGATGGTGGTATGTGCTATTGTCCTCAAGGTAAGTGAGTATCTCAAAGCTATAATTCAGTCCTTGCTCACACCAGTGAGCATATCAATCACTGCTGACATGAATCTGTCAGACTTTTGTTGGGTTAGGGATTTTTCTGCCTTATGAAAACGTCACTAGGGCCTAAAAAGTTACTCCCTTACAGTTCACTTATAATTCTGCGTCAAACAGTGATGGCTTGTATGTGCCCTAAGCCAAGCAATGAAAAGAAAAAATTAATACAATTCCCTAGAAGGAAAGAAAAAAATGTATCCAACTTAGGCAAACAGCTCACCCTCATTAGGAAAGAAGCCTCATAAAGGAAAGTTTTGTACCTTATAATAGGTTAAATAAATTTTGTTGTAACTAGATTTTTTGTACCAAACAAGCTAGGGCAATCTAAATTGTAAGCAAAAGGCACTATACCCTTGTCTTTCTTGGCTAAAGAGATGGCTCTTTAATGGTATTTATTTAGAATCTAATCCAACTCCTGTTGAATTTGATGAAAATTCTGCCAATAATTTCAGTAATGGGTGGACTGAGACACTACTGAGAGTGTTGAGAAGAAATGGGGAGAAATGCCTTGTATTGGTAGGATTTTCTTAGACATTTGGAAGAGGACTTTTACAAGGAAAAATCTATATGGACTTGGCTAAGTAATCCTATATGACTATATGCTGGAAAGCATAGAGTGCAAGTAGATCACTTGTTTGAGGACTGACTGGCGTGCCACTGCTCTGGGACACATAGGGATGTTTCCTGTAGGCTTATGTAAGAGCTACAGAATTTTAAAATGTGTACTGGTAGTTGACCTAAAAGTTCAGATGAACTTAGGTCATCTCACTGGCACTGGCAAATGTCATTTGGGATTTAAGAACATAAATCTCTTAAAAAGAAGGAAGTAGTTTCCCACTGTTGTGCTTAGGACAGAATGAGGTTCAGCCACAGCAATAAGGCAGATGGTAGAATTCCTGCAATAGGATAGTACAGGCAAGTACCATAAAAAAGGCACAGCTAACCAGCATAAATTCTGAGTATAATCTAGAGCCTATGTAGGCACATATATGTGTGTATATATGTGTGTGTGTATATATTTGTGTATATATATGTATGTATATGTTTGTATATATATATGTATACACACACACACGACAGACAAGCCAAGCTATGCATTTGAATAGGCTTTGAAGTTTATCTCTTGGCAAGTCTCCATATTTAGTTGCAAAGAGGGTGTTTAGCACTCTACCTGTCAGAGGGAGCAATTCTTCCTACTTTTCAGGTTGCTTGTCACTGTTATACATAGGGAAGGAAAATGAAAGGAGAGATATGGCTTCTTTCTCAGCACAGGTATTTCCTAAAATCAAGATGAAATAACCTGTATAAAGTGGTAAGAATTCTTTTGGTGTGTCAGCAGTCTGTTTAATCTTCTTCTTATGTCTCTATACCACATTTGATCATTTTGTTTCATATGGTTGTGCTTGTTTATTGTACTTTGTGAGGTCTTTCATTGTACATGTGCCTTCTAGCACTGGGCATTGCAGCAGGTGTTTCATAGTCTGAGGCGTTGTGTCACAGTCACAAGTGGTTGAACCAATCATATAGCCCAGTTTTTAATTCATTCCATGGAGTGCCTGAGTCCGATAAGAAGGCAGTTGAGACTTTGCCACCTTTGCTGTGGTTTGCCAGCCCTTGGTGATAAGGAGTTGCCTGATGGAATGTCTATGTTTCTGCTGTCAGGTATTGTCTTCAGTCTCTCAATGATTTAATACAATTTACTTAATTTTCTTTTTAGCTTAAACCTATGTTTAATGAGTTAATAAAAGTCAGTATCTAGAATTCACTGTACCTGCAGATGCACTCTTTCCCACCACAGCAGTTCAAAAATTGTCCCCAATTTTTCACCAGTCAAAGTACGGAACACAGGGGAGCTCACTGGCTGCTTTCCACCAGGTCAACACAGATCCGTCTAGTAGTACTGTCTGGGTCCAACCCCAAAGCCGGTTTCCCACCTATCTGGCTATTGAATTATTAAGCCCATAGTTCCTTAGTTTTATCCTGAGAGACACATGGACACCATGTCAAAGTCCTTCCTAATGTCTCAGTAAATGACACTGACCTCATCTCTCTTATCCAGGTGGTGAGTAACTTGTTTGTAGAAGGAGATGAAGTTAGTCAGACATGACACACCCACAACAAAACTGTGCTGACTGTCATTCAGAATTTTGCCTTCTACTAGTTTACTTCATATGAACTCCTTGAGAAACTTTTTGAGGATTTTTCCTAGGACTGAGGTCAGGCTGATTAGCCTAAATTTCTCTGGGTCCTTTCTCCTCCCCTTCCTGAAGATGGACATAGGATTGGCCCTCTTCCAGTCTTCTGAAACCTCTCCTGAGCACCACAAACTCTCAAAGTGGTCTAGACATGACTTTGGCTAGTTTGTTTAATGCTTTCAGATGTAATTCATCTGGTTCTGCTGACTTATAGATATCCAGTCTCTCTAGCTGTTCTTTCACCAGCTCTACATTGACTGTTGGTAGGTGATCATCCCTACTGTGACTATTCTGCATCATATTTGCATTTGGCAGGCTATCGTTCTTAGACTGGTGGAATACAGATGCAAAGTATTCATTCAGGAGTTCATTTTTCTCCTTGGTGTCAGTGGTCAGATGATCAGATACACTGAGCAGTGGACCCACATTTCCATTGCTTTTCCTCCTGTTACCTATGTACCTATAGAAGGACTTCTTATTGTCCTTAATTTCAGTTACTAGCATGAATTTGGTCACCCACTTTTCTTTTCTAATCTGCCCCTTACAGGTGTGGGCCCATCTTACGTAGTTCTCCTTGGGACCTATTTCCTTACCATTGTTGGTAAGCCTCCCTTTTCTTTTTCAGAAGATCTGTGACTTCCCTATTGAGCCAAGATGTCCTCCTGGCCCCTGTGACACCCTTTTTGTTCATAATCCCATAGGGCATTACTCACTAAAGCCCTTAGTTTATTGAAGTAAGATTTTTTTAAGTCAATAATTTTTATCTTATTGACAGATTCCCCAGCCTTGCAATAGACAGTGAAAGTGAAAGTGTCATTTGAATTATTGCATTCAGAAAAATGTGTTTTGATGCTTTTATGTAGCTTCATCTCTAAAACCATTCCATAGCAATCTACTTCAGAAGTTTTCTTTATGTTATTTACATTTTTAACCAACAACTCCCTAATATAAAATGCATAAACAGTGCAAGGAATAAGAAAGGAGAAGCCTGCCTCTGGAAATATCTTTCTGGATCCATGACTCTTGAATTCTTTGTTGCCCAGTGGGACAGCTTCAACAGAATATGTAGAGTGGGACCATTTCATGCTGACATCCTCAACCCAATCCATAGCCTGATTAGTCAATCTTGTAGGAAATGTGAGTTATGCAGTCAAGGCTATTCAAGCTGATGTGCGCCTAAAGCCCGGTTCTGCTTAGGGCTGTGGAAAGCTTCCACTTAATATTCGATTCAACAAATATTCAACATATTTGACCTTGAAAAGTGAAAGTTGAGTCGAATAGCACCTGGTCAAATAGCTGTTGAATAGAATACCGGAAGTTGAATATTAACAGCGCGAGTCAAATATTAACAGCTCAGGTCAAATATTCACCAAGGGTTGATACTGAAGTTGTGACACCCCACCCCACCACACCTGCTTGGATCCTGGTTTGGTGGAGCAGCTGGTGTTCTGCTGCTGATGTTCTCCAAGCTCCAGGTGCAGACGGAGTTAATGCCGCCCTCCTCACTCCATCTGTATCACGAGTTTTGTCTGTCAGCAGCCTAAGGTGCAGTTTCCCCCAAAGCCCTGCACCTATCACTGTGAAAGTTGGCAGGCCTTATGGGCTCCTCAGGGGCTAGCAAGCCTGCAGTTTTGAGCTCCCTGTGGCTTTGCACATAGAAGTAACAGGCGGTTTGCTCTCAAGCATTTGGGGTGCAGTTTCTCTGCACGCCCTGAACCTATCTTATTGAAACCTGGCATGCTTTGTGCACTCCTCAGGAGCTACCATCCTGCAAGTTTCATTAAGATCAGATAAGAAATGCCAAAATTATAGCCTGCTTCAACTTTCCCCATTATAGCCTATGGGGAAGTCAAAGCAGCTTGAATATTCGACTGAGCTTCGACCACGAGGTGAAGCAGACCCGCTCCGACTCAAACCAGACAGAAAATCAAAGCAGGACCCGGTTTAATATTTGACATGGCTGTCGAATCAAATATTATCTACTCTGCACAGCCCTAGTTTTATTACTACTCTCTGGGTGTGCTTTAATCAATAGGTTAGCACCAACAGTTGCCTTCTTTTTGTAATGACTGCATGTATATTTTCAGTATCAGTCAATAAGTGGACATGATCTATCACTGTCTGAAAACTTTGAGTGACTTTCAGCATCCCAGAATTGTTCAGTATCACAAGAGCCTAAACAAGAGTTAGGTTTGTAAGTGATGTATTTGAATTACTTCTAAGCACAAACTGTAACCCAAATCTAAAAGCCTAAGAACTCTTCAAGATGAAGATGAATCTAGTAAACTTCTCACTTCTAGAGTGTATTTGTTTTGGATTTTTTTATGACCTCTATGACCACTGAAATCTACCTCAGTCCTGCTTGGATACCAAAAAGTTTAATTTGTATCTGGCCCCAAATCCTAACCATTTGGTTCCATGGAAGGTTCTGAAAGCATTTAGTATCTGTTGTTTTTACATAATGTGTTGCAGTTAGGGGAGGATGAGATGTCAGTGGGCACATCTATGCACCAGCTGCATAACCCATGGAGGCTCCAGAAATGGAAATACTCTGACAAAAAGTATTCCACAGTCACCTTCAGCTCATGCTTTCAAGCACACTAGAGATCAGTGTCTCAAAAGCAACAAGAGGGATGCCCTGGATTATATATATTTCTAGGTTCTGGATACGTATTTGAAGTAGGTAGCTGTAGCATGCTTGGAAATGTCCTGGCAAAGACGCATTGCTATCGGAGTGTAGGCATGCCCAGTGATACTTTTCCATGTTGTCTTTCAGTTAAAGGCTCTGCTCTCTTACAAGTCATATCATGAACAAAGACTGTGTACTGGTTCTGAAGACTGATTTATAAGTAGGCAAACCCTGCTTCAATATTAAAATTAGGACTCAATATTGTCACAAAGTGCAAGTCCCTTTTGATTTGCATGCATGGATTTTTTTCCCCCCATGAAACAGATTCTTAAGCTTTCTCCTTCTGAAAACAAACACAAGATTTCCTTTTCACTTGCCTTTTGGAATTTTTCCATTTGCTCGTTATGTTTAAAAATATTTGTCGGTAGTATGCAAATACACATTTTTTTCAGACATAATACACTTAACCACCCAACCAATCTCACACATTCAATAAGCACTTACCTACTCTGAATTAATGGTTATTTTTTCACCAGAATATGCCTTCCTTCCTGTTTGCTCAAATTAATTTCCTTGATTTATTCTGTCAGTTTTAAAAATGTAATTAGATCAATATACCTACTTTGATTAAAATTTAATTTTATTCCAATCTCTACTTATTATCAGAGGTGTAATGAACAAATTTTACACCCCTGTACTGTTGTAGTGACAGGAAGGAGAGAAGGGAGAAAGAGGGGTGATCATGCTTATGTACCCTGGCTGCTGCTGCTGTGTCCCCACACCTAGTTTGTACGGCTGGGTAGTACAGAACTGCTTCTACCTGTCTACCACAGCTGGGAAGTGCAAGGCTGTTCCAGCTGTGATAAAAAAAACCTTGTTCACACCCTCCTCCACAATCAGTTATCTAAATTCTTATTATTATACTGCTTTAAGACATTTACCCCCTAAAAATCTTTCATGCATGCCATAAAATGTTTTGGACAATATCCACACAAACGTAGACTTCACCGCATTTATATTTTCCCATCTACGGCTAACATATTTCCACATTCTCATTTAATCACACACATATCAGTTTAGTTGTATATATTTTCTTAACTTTCTATGTTAAAGTGCTTTTTTTTCAGATAAAATGGCCAATCCTTCCTTTCTTTCCTTCCTTCCTAATTCCCTTCCAGCCCACCCAGCTTGGTGCACATTGTATAAGCAACCAACCACCAAGAAGACTAGTGACCTACAGTGGCAGTTGCTGCACAACATCCTAGCCACTGGCACATCTGAGTCCCACTTTGACCCAGCCACATGGATGGCCTGCCCCTTCTGCCCCAGGGGCATTAAGGAGAACCTCTTTCATGCCTTTCTCAACTGCCCCGCTTGTGGCCACTCTTTGTTGTCCTCTAGCCGCCACTGTGGGCACCAGGCAGAAAACTTTCGGAGACCACCTATGTGTGCTCCTACCCATACCAGGTGGCTGAGCAGGGCACCATCTGCCTGGCCAAATTTCTACTGGGTCAGGCTAAGATGGCTGATCTCAAGAGCCTCCATAACCAGCTTGCCAGGACTGGCTCAGATAATGCCCTTTGGCTTTTCAGCCTCCTGGTGCAGGTGCGCCTCTCACTGGAGTTTGAGCACACTGTGCCCCAGTGGGCAGCGTCTGCCTTTGAGTAATGCTGGGCCCTTGAGGGAGCACTATACCACATGGAAGATGGCTATCTTCAATACGCACTGTAATGCCATGACCAATCTGGGTGACCGGGCAGGCTCAATGTCAGACTGTGACTCCCAGCTTTCCCTGGGCCCTCACCAGGCTGCTTTTTTCTTTTTTCTTGGTGTGGAAAGTTGAAGGGTTTTTCATGTATATGGTCACATAGATCAGGATACAAATCATTTGTTTATAGAGAGCTTTGGTTTATATGACCGTGTGGCCGGTGTCCCAACTGCATAATGGCATGTTAGACACAATGTGTAATATAGTGAAGGTGTCTGTCACAGTGTCATGTTATGGATGTTATGACATGGTACTCTTGGTTTGATGGTAAATTGTTTGTCTTTGCTTTGTATATTGGACTTGGACCCTGGAGGGGCCAACTTTTTGTACCCTGAACCCCTAAATAAAGTAGTTAAAAAGTTAAAGTCCTTCCTTCCTTCTGTCTTCTGTTTCTAAGGAGCTGTAGTGGATTGCACCCTAATTATAGTGTCTTTTAGGATTTCTTGCCTGGGGCAGTAGTTCAATACTGTCTTAGAGAGAAGTGTTTCCCACTGAGTAAGTAGCCCTATAGTGATCCCTGCAAATGAAGTATTCCTCAGAGGTCTTCAAGTCTGATACAACTTCAGCCTGAGTCTGCTTAGCTTGTTAAGTTGAACAAGGTTATATCATGCAGTAGTACAGCTATCTGAATTCATAGAGGCTCATGGAGAATTTTACAGAACGTTGTTGATAGAAAACTTAGAAACCTTTTCTATATGCTTAATTACTAAATGAACAAAAGAATGAGTGAGAAAAAACCCTAAATAAACTGACAATGTGTAGCTTTTATGTGTTTTTATAATAAAAAATACAAAGATAGAAATTCATACATAAACACAGAACACAGCACTGTGAGCCATGTAAGACTTGCCATTGTTCCTGAATATTGGTATTATCAGAAAGGATGCCAACAACAGACAGGGACAAGAATCAACTTTATGCACAGCTGCTTGTCACTTAACTTTTTCTTCTTTTTTTGTATGGACTCAGATGTCAACTTCCAAATCTATGAGCCACTCTGGTATTATTGCTCAATGTGAAGATTCCATCTACCCTGTCTGGGCATTTGTAAAGATTGCAGCTCTTGATTAAGTGCTATGCTGCTTATATATACCTACATTCACTTTGAAGATTCCCGTCACAACAAGCTTTGAAAATAATGAAGACATCTTACTCTAGAAACTTCCCCTTCCTCTTCAGGGTTAATCATAAGTTAATATATATTTCTATATATTTTTATTTTATATA
>NW_017728918.1:51667126-51669097 GCF_001723895.1 Crocodylus porosus | reverse complement strand
AATGGTTGCATAGTGCTATCGTTTAAGATGGAAATACATTGATTTGTTAAGTTGTCCAGTTTAATGACAGTGTCATTATATATTACCCTCCTGTTGTGATTCAGCAGTAGAATACTTATCTGTCATGCTGGTGTTGCACACATAACTATAGCCATTGAAGTACTGAATGCCAAGACTCAGTTTGGCCTTTGGATTCTGTCTGAGCACCTAAATAGAGGATGAGAGGTCTGGGAAGCCTCTAGTCCTCCATAATTCTTCCTAGCAAATGTGTCAAAGGTCTAGGTGACCCCTCACACATACACTGTGATCTAGAAGGATTGATCATTGCTTACTATTACATTATATATTACAAAGCCAAAGACACAGTTATAATGCTGGAAGACATAAGTGTTACTTCTAAAAAAATTCAGTTCTCATTTAAACACCTAAATGAAATGCCAGATTTTCAAAAGTGTTTAACCCTAATAGTTCCTATTCAGTTGTGTGCTGTCATGAAAATCCAAGTAAAAAAATAAGTAGGTATGCCTGAAACTTTAAGGGCTTTGAGTGGCAACAGGGCAGCCAGCAGGTACAGGCCATCCCCTATGTGGTGGTCATGGGATCCTGTAAGGGCCATGTGATTGGAGGAGAGAGTTGAGCAGACTTCATTTTAGCTCAGGCTCTCAGGGGTGAGCCACCAGTCTGCTGCTTGCACCTGGCAGCACAACACCTGGCTGAGTGGCTGGTCAGCAACACCTCACCTTGGAGGTAAGGGCACGAGCTATGGGGATGGCAGAAGGCTTCTGGTCCTGGGTATGAAACTGTGCCCTGCTGGGGAAAGATGGCCTGATGGGGCTACCCATGGCGGGGTAGGTCCCCAGAAATGCAAGCCTGGTTGCCTTCCCAGTGAAATACAGGAAGGGGCACTTTATAACCCTAGCCCCCACTACCTAGTGGGTCATAGGTCAAACATCGGGGCTGGGCATGCTCAGGAAAGGCATCTGTGTCCCTGGGTGTGTAAGACCCCAAGCCCCAGGAAGGGGACATAGAGTTAGCCCCAGTGAGGAGGTAGCGAGTGGCCCCAGAAAAGGGATGAAAGAGCCTAGTGCTGGTGAGGGGCTAATGGCTAAAGTCAGCCTAGTGTTAGGTGCAAGGACTGCCACCTGTAGAGTAGGCTGCAGGAGGCACTTAATGGGCTGTGGGAGGATCAACTGGAGTGGAAGTAGGCATGCCTGATGGCCCAAAGGGGCCACTCAAGAGAAGCAGGGCAGGTTTGGAGTGGCCCAGTGAGGGGGAAGTATGAAAGAGGCCCTGTGAGTGGGAGCAGAGCAAATAAAGCCATGTGAGAGGGTGCAAGAGTGTATGTTTAGTGTGTGAAAGGCCCAGTGAGGTGCAGAGTTTGGCCTGGCTTAGGGCCAGAACGACTATAATTTTGGATGCCATCTGTGAGGCATGGGACATGGTAAAGAAGGTCAGAGTCATGTGTAGACCCCATGGCTTTGGGGCATTAAATGGGCAGCCTCCTATTTATTTCATCTTGTATTATTGAACAGCAAGCTGTGGCAGGTGAGACAGGGAGGACTGCCTTAGACAGAGGGGTGGGCTGACACCTCGGCTGGCCACGTGATCTTCTCCCTGCCACAGTAGGCTACAAAACATTTCTGTCTACATTTTCAGATTAAAAACTGCCAGAGAAATTGAATTTCTTCATCCTGCGAACTCTTATCTATGAATCTTAGTGGGTCTGATGTTCTGCTACCTCTTAGGTGTCAAAATGGCTTGGAGGAAAGCACTCAAGCTACCTTTTACTTGCTTACTGAGGATGACAGTCTATTTTTCCTGATCATGGAAGTAGCCCTTTTTTACAGTTATACAATGAGAGGTATTTTCCATATCTGTGAAGATGGATCATGTGCACAAGTGGCCAAAACATTTGTGGTGTGGAAGAAATCAAACTTCGCGTTGTGGTTGAATCAGAACTGACAGAGCCAG
>NW_017728918.1:51607430-51655797 GCF_001723895.1 Crocodylus porosus | reverse complement strand
CTAGACAGGTTACAGGGGTGGGCGAATGAGAACAGGATGGGTTTCAATACCGACAAGTGCAAGGTAGTGCACCTGGGGAGGAAGAGCCAGCAGCATACATACAGGATGGGGAACTCCCTTTTCATCAGTGCAGAGACAGAAAAGGGTCTTGGAGTGATTATTGATGCCAAAATGAACATGGGTCGACACTGTGGGGGCACAGTCAGGAAAGCAAACCGTACCTTGTCATGCATCTACAGATGCAGCTCAGACAGGTCCAAGTAGGTGATCCTCCCCCTCTCTTTGACATTGATCAGGGTGCAGTTGGAGTACTGCATCCAGTTCTGGGTGCTGCACTTCAAGAGGGATGTGGACAACATGGAGAGGGTCCAGAGGAGGGCCACTCGCATCATCGGGGTCAGTAGGGCAGGCCCTACAAGGAGAGGCTAAGTGACCTGAAGCTGTTCAGCCTCCACAAGAGATGGCTGAGGGGGCCATTTACAAACTAGGCAGGGGGGACCAGCAGGCACTGGGAGACTCCCTGCTTCCCCAAGCATTACCAGGAGTGTCTAGAAATAATGGTCACAAGCTAGCAGTAGGTAGATTCAGGATAGTTTTCAGGAGGCACTACTTCACTGTCAGGGCGGCCAGGATCTTGAACCAACTTCCAAGAGAAGTGGTGCTGGCTCCTACCCTGGGGGTTTTTAAGAGGAGGCTAGATGAACACCTTGCCAGGGTTTTTTGACCCCAGTACTCTTTCCCACCATGCCAGGGGGTCGGACTGGATGATCTGCTCAGGTCCCTTCCGACCTTACCAACTTTGAAACTAGGAAACTAGGAAACCTTAATGGAATAAGGATTACAAGTTCCTTTTTTCCTACTTCACAAGTTATGTCACACCAATTGCTTTTAAATTAATTAAGACATCAATTAATTTTGTGACAACTAAGAGCCACAGTCCTTCACAAGGACCCCATTTGGCTAGGGATCCTACAGATATAGAAAAAAAGTCTCAGTAGCTGCTCTTTGCTGCTATCCTCATAATTCATGACTATCTAGTTTACTTGTTTCAATTTTCAATGAAAGATGAAAGTGTAGACCTTTTCAAAAAATGAAAGAATGATGACTCTCCTAAAATTCTACAAACTGAACCAATAGCTAACAGTATAATTAGCTGAATAGGAGCCAACAGTGTGCTCTTGTTGCCAAGAAGGCTAACGGCATACTGGGCTGCATTGGTAGGTATGTTGCCTGTAGGTTAAGGGAAGTGATTATTCTCCTCTGTTCATCACTGGTGATGTCACTTCTGGAGTACTGTGTTCAGTTTTGGGTCCCCCACTATAGAAAGGATGTGTACAATTGGAGAGATTTCAGTGGAGGGCAACAAAAATGGTGAGGGGGCTGGGGGACATGATTTAGGGAAAAGACTGAGGGAACTGGGCTTAGTTAGTCTAGAAAAGAGGAGACTGAGAGGGGACTTAATAGCAGACTTCAACTACCTGAAGGGAGGTTCAAAAGAGGATGGATAGCAGTGGTAGCAGATGACAGAACAAAGAGCAATGATCTCAAGTTGCAGCAAGGGAAGTTTAGGTTAGATATTAAGAATAATTTTGTCATTAGCAGGGCAGTAAAACACTGGAACAGGTTACCCAGAGAGGTGGTAGAATCTCCATCCTTGGAGGTTTTCAAAACCCAACTAGACAAAGCTTTGGCTGGGATGATCTTGTTGTGAATGGTCCTGGTTTGAGCAGGGGGTTGGATTAGATGATGTCCTGAGGTCCCTTCCAACCCTAACTTTCTATGGTTCTATGAATATATCTCATTTCTAGCTGAGCCTCTGGCTTCTTTTTTTTTCTTTTTAATTTTTTTTATGCTCGGCATGCTGTTCTGCTGGGTTCTGGTCCACTGGCTCTGCTGTGATTTAAGCCAAGGGACTTTGGACAGAGTTCAAGCCCTGCCCCTAGACTGGAGTCTCTATACACAGTCTCATGATGCAAAGCATCTTCCTAGCATACAATCCCTAAGACCTGGCACTTAGGATTCAATTACTTGGACCTTGGGCATTTTTATTATTTCTCAGATTTTCCAGTAACTTAAACATATCCTTGCCCAGAACTCCAGCTATATAGCTATTTTGCACTATAGTGACCTTTTCAAAGCCATTTGATAAAGCATGTTCGCACTCTTGAATCTTTATTCAGTCTGAATACAAAAAATAGTTCAATTATCACAAAAATCTTTGAACACTGTTAAATTTTCTCATTCATACCTGTAAACTGCTTAAAATACATAGGATCTGATTCTATTTCACTTATTTGTCAATTTAGTGTATGTACAGGCATTACATTTAGATAGCTCTAACCTAATTGTGCAGAGGGCTTAAATCACCCCAAAATGGAATACCTGATTTAAGTTAGTTCACCTCAGGAGACATACTAACTTAAATCAAGAAAGGGTAACCTGATCTAGAAAAACATTAATCTCATCTCTCAAACGCATGCATGTATTTGCTGCATAGCCCCAGGGCTGGAAGAGCCCAGCTGCTCATCCCAGACTTGCAGCTTTGCTCTTCCCTCCCACCAAAACTCTGAGTGATCTATGCCCACCCATGTCCTGACCTGACTACCTACCTCTGTGGACCCCCCCCCCCCATTAAGGTTCTTGCATTGCAGCCTGTGTAACTAGGTCAGCCCCACTCAGCAGGGCCAGCTGACCCCAGCCCCTTCCCCTGATTGGTTCTGCCACTGCTTTTAAGGAACTCCTGCAGCATCTGGGTGTTCCTGCACAAGATGGGTAACTACTTGTGATTTCCCAGGTTCCTGCCTTAGTACCTCTATGTACCTATACGTTTGGATTTTGGACCCTGATTTGACCTTGGCTCACTTCCTGACCTCTGACTCTGGTAAATCCTCTGGCTCAGCGCATGGACTCTAGCTTGACCTTGGTGTGCTTCCTGACTCCTTGTCTCAGTATTTTAAACATTGGCTTGGCCTCAGCTTACTTCCTGAACCCTTCTCCTGGTTATTCCCCTTGGCTGATACTCGGCTTTTGAATTCTGATCCCCTTGCTTGTCACTTGGATCTGGCCTCTGTTGCTCCAAACTGTAGATTACCTCTACAATCTCCAGTTAACCCCCCTGCTCTACTTACTAGGCCTTATACCTCAGTGGACCAGGACAATGCCTACCCTTTCCCTACCTTTACACAGGGCTCCCTGCACTGTTCCTGGCTGCAGCAAATGACTGTATGCACCATTCCAGGTCCAATATTAGGTGGCTTAAAGCAAGCTGAAAAAAACATAGATCAGGTACAGCAAACAGCTGTATGTACCCCATGGGACCTAATATGATTGATGTATACCCTGCTAAAATCCATGAAAAACTAATACCAAAAGATGAATGGATCCTTCTCCTCCTCCTCACTGGGATTGGGGGTTTGGGCTGTTTGGGTTTTTTAGTTTTTAAGCTTAGGAAGACAGTATGTTACAGAAGTAGATCAATCAATGAGCATTCAGGGATCAGAACATGGTAGAGCAGAATCACACTTATGACCATAATGAATGTAGTAGGTCTTTGGTTGTTATGTATCACATTTCACCAGTAGATATCACAATGCATTATAAAGACGTCATTGTCATTACTTCAGATCAGTTGTAAAATGGCAATTATCTTCTAACTTATGAATGCATTGCAAAGCTGCGACATTGTCCCTCCCTGCCCACTGTGGAGTGGGTTTGAAGAAGCTGCCTGTTCCACCCATTCCTACCTGATCTCTTAATAGTTTTTTTTTTTATAGTGGCTTCCATGAACACATTAAGAAACCCCACTTGTGTCATTCAAGCAGTGTAAAGGGCACCCTGTGTATCCTTTCTGACAGCAACCTCTTTCCAGCAAAGAATTATTATGGAGCTTAAAATATGTGATGTATTTATAGAGGTCTTGAACATCACTTTTGCTCTATAGAGTGAGGTTTCTCTAACCGAACAGAACATATTTTGTAGTAAAAGAGACTAAGCGATACTCTTATTAATTTAATTCTGTTTTGTATTTAGCCAAAACTTCTTAGCAATGTACTTCAGATTTGAGCACCTAAGGTGCTATTTGGGACAAGATAGGAACTACGAAATGGGAACCTATCTACATGCAGCTTATCATGTACTTTGCAAAATATCATGATTTTTTTATATTTCTTGTATGGCAGTAAATTCTATTTTTCTGTATAACAAAAATAATTTATCTCTGTGCAGAATAAAATGTACTATTTAAAAGTTTTGCTATATTTGCTCAGTTTTCATAATCTGTGCATTCATGCAGGTATACATTTTTAAAAAGATTCCCAGTGATTTACCATTCCCCTACCTCTGATTTTTAAAATATGCATGCTGGTGTCAAGCCATAGGGAAAAGTGTGGTGCTACAGGAAGGTAAGAGGGTTGTTTCTGAAGACTTATATATGTATATCCTGTTCTTTTTAACAATGATTGCTATTGCTTTCATACTGTTCAGGCAGTTTGAAAGCAAAGGAAAAAGAAAAAAGAAAGGAGTGAAAAGTACTTTTTTGATTTTTATTCCAGTTATATCACAAATTTTAAGGGAAAGAAAGCTGCTAAGTTCAATCTCCCTCTGCAGCCAGAACAGGATATCATTTGTTCAATAGATGGGTAGTGGTTTTATCCTTCTGATTCTCACTTACACTAACCCCATTCACACCACCTTGGCAGTATAAAGGTGGACTAAGAAGTAGTTGGAAGTCAGTTGCCTACCTAAATTATGCTAGGAACTCTGCAGAGTACAAGAGGGATGTGCAGTCTTCTTTGTATAGAGGAGAATCAGATTTAGTGGACTTGCCGCAAACATTAGAGCAGGCATGACTTAGTGGACTGATTAAAGGATTGGGGCACATGTTTAGAATTTTGAAATGGTCTCATGTCATAGTAGTACCGTGACCATTAATGCTTTTATTTCTCTTTCAGTTTGTTATTGTGATGTCTGTAGGTATTATAGGGCTTGCTAGTACTGCCCTGTGCTGGTGCCTACAGGTGGCAACAGACCACCAGATCCTAGGCTCTGGATCACCAGGTCTGCCAGGAAGTGGATCTTACGTTTTTCTCACCTGCCACAACTTTGATGACATTTATATTCCTGGGAGGCAATGCCCACGGTGATCCTACCTTGTCTTGATCCCTCTGTCTTCGGTGGGGCTCCAAACCTCCCCTTTACCCCAGCCTAACCTTTCCACATGGTCCACCCATCCAGGGGCTGGTCTTGGCCTATGTTCAAACCAAATAACAAAAGTAGACAGCAAAAGAAATCGCAGAACCGCCCCCTTTCCCCACTCTGGCTGCTTATCAGCCTTCTTGTTGGACTCTGGCAATGTCCCCAAAACAAATCCCTTAGTCCATTCTCTGCTGTGCGAGCCTTCCCTGTGCCCCTATGAACATTCACAGTCTTTTGGGGTCTCCCTCCCTGTGCAGGAAGGTTCTACCTGTGACTATAGATTTTTTCCGTTCGGACCCTCCTCCGGATCCTCTGCTGGAAAAACTGCAGTCTGGAGATTCACTCTGGCCTCATGAACTCTCTTGCTCCGGATCCTCAGCTGCAGGTCTGCTCCAGAGATTCCCACTAGCCACTTGTTTGCAGGCCTCCACCTGCCTCGGTCACTCCTGCAGCATTTTTCAGGAATGCTCTGCAGTTTCTGCCTGCTGAGAATGCTTAGCTCTCCTCTCTCCCTGCAGCCTGCAGGGAACTGACCCCCCTCTGCCCCTCTCCAGGGCCGGAAATACCTTTGAGCAGCCTCCCTCTGGCAATCCTGAATGAAATGCTGCTCCAGAAATTGGATGGATATTTTCCTTTCTATCTGGGCTGCAGCTGCAGCCCTGCCAGCCCTCCATGGTGTATGTTCTATCTTACTACTTCACAATTATGAATTAAGTTAAATCTTTAAAAAAAGATAGAATACTTTAAAACCATTTTCTCATATGTGATAGTGGACCTTGCCTCTCTGTATCCTTTTATAATCTCCCAAAGAGTTGTAAATACCTTGACTTTCCCGCCTGCCACGTCTTGGATGTTATTATAATATGTTCTGCTTTATGATGTCACTTGTCAGGAGGGTTGTTATATATATATTTGTTGTTTTATTTTGCTCTTTGGGTGTCTCTATTAGGAATCCCGGTATTATAGAGGAAAACTTCACTTGATTATTCCCACACACTCGCCGATATATATATTCACAATCAGATGCATATTAACACTTGTCTTTATCCTTATTCTTTATAACACTATACAAAAACTTTCATTATCTTTAAACAGAAGTGCTCCTTTTTTTTTAACAATTATATCAACTTTGTAATTTTATCTACATACTGTTCTTATTTAACCTTTATCAGTTTGGTTGGACTGAACTTGGTGTTAATAAACAAAGTCCCTTTAACTCTGGTTTGTCCGTTTATTTCCTTTTTTTTTTTTTTTTTTTTTTAAGAGCAGGCTTTTCTCTTCAAGCCTTGTTATTTCTCTCTCTTCTGCTATCTTGAGTGTGTACCTTTCATCTGGTACGTGCCAACATCCCCACTATACAGACACCCTCCCACACCCCCCACTGTACACATAATATACAAGAGTGATACGTTATTTTGAACTATTGCAATTGCAGCTATATACACTACTCAAAAAAACATAAATCAGGGATATTTTTTTAAATGAAATCAAAATGTGGAAGATGTTTGATTTTTCGTATATAATTTTTTTTATCTATAATTTGTTTAAATTGTATCTTTTGAAAGAACTTATTTGTGTGGTATTTGAAAACTCATGAAAACTCATTAAGTGGCACTCCAGCCAAAATAATTTTCCACCCTCCGGTTAGAGTCCTGGAGTTAGTTCCCTATATTTAAGTCGTGACTTGTAGCACAATTAACTTGTGGAATTCATTGTTAAACTAAATGGTAGAGGCAAATAGTATAGCCAGATTAAAAATGGGACTAGTAAAATCCAGGGATTGATTAATAGCTATTAAACAGACCACTTGCGGGGTGTATCCTCTGGCACATGTAAATAGTGTGGATTCTAGGAAGGGTGTAGCAGGGGATGAATTACACTACACATGCCCTGTAGATATAATTTCCCATTAAAGCATCCACTTCTGTCTGTCTTGGAAACAAGTTACTGGTTAGATGGACCACAAGTCTCACCCAGTATAGAACTTCTTATATTCTTAAGGGATTTCCAATCTCTATATGTTTCTCTCTATTTCAGTAATAGTGTTAAATATGTTATATAGAGAATCAACGAAAACAGCTTTAATTGTTTTAATAAAAACCAAAGAAAGACAGCAAAGAATAACACAAGAAGAGGTAAGATTTGTTTTCCTATTTTGAGTCTGTGTATGACCAGGCATCCCTTTCCTAGGGCAGATAAAATAATGTTAATATCAACCAACTGCAGGTGCAGTCAAGGTTACTTATATGGGGGAGAGATTTTTCCAATTTTTTTCTTAGAAATTTCTTTATCAAAAAAAGAGTTTGTATCTTTATTGCCTTTATAATATTTTAATAGATTTCATATTGTGAATTATTTTTTGTATATGATAACTTACCCATATCCAGATGTATTTAAGTAAATGATATCCCATTATTTGTTGATATTAGTAATATGCAATCATATAACTCAAGGACATAATTTAACATTTATATATACTTTTTCATAATGTATTCAATTAATTTAGAAATAAGCCTTGCAAAACTTCCTCCACTCTAGAATTAAATATGCCATTTCTCTAACCATTGAATTTCTATACTAATGCAGTCAAAGCAAGAGTATTTCAGTAAAATAGAAATGTGATCCAGAATTGTCAGCAAGTACATTTCCCTTTTTGTTCATTTTCTTCTGACATTAAGTTTTAATGAGCAATTAGGCCTCTATCTCACAAGAGACTTAATTTAGGATTAACTGAGAATTCTTCAGAAAAAACATTTTCTGATAGAATGAATCATTGCTCACTGAAAATTGTCTTCTAAAGAATGTTTTGAATGACTCACATATATTCTTTGAATATATAATCCTGACATTAGTAAGACTCCTACTAAAGTTAATAACTCCAAAAATATCTAACACCTAGATGTACACCAGCTGTAGTTTACCACTTATCGTCTCGTACTTTAATAAGACTTCTGCCATCTAATTTTTGTATCGTGATTAGCTATCTAAGACATAATCATTTATTTCTTATTTTTACTGTGGATTGGTCTTGAGCCATGGGGACTGAAACTACTTTCAATTATATTCACATAGAAATGGTGTTACTTCACTATTGCAAAGTAAGTGCAAAACAAGTGTAAAATTAACTGCCAATTGTAAGAGAGACACATGCAGGCAAGTAAATTTACTGTGTGACTCTATGACAAGGTGTAAATAATTTTATGTGTTTGTGTATGTATTGTGAAAATGTGGCACACAACTTGATTGACAGCCAAAGTACAGTCAAGTTGCAGCTCACAGATGACCAGAAGGAAGAACTGTCAGACAGACCAAAGAACAGATACTGAAGGAAGTAATAATACTGGACAAGCAAACCAATACAAGATGGCATCTCTGCAACGTACATCTGCCAAGGTGAATCCAGTCATGACATGGAGCACTGAATAAACATGGGGCCAAAATAGCTGTACAATATTTATTGGGAACTAGCTAATGCATTAACTCCCCAGCATTGGTTGGGAAAGAATTATGAGACACCATTGAAAGTTATATTTATATTTGTATCATGATGATCATATTGATACATTAATGTATGTAAGCACATATATTATTTCAGCTGTTGTTTGCTGCTACACTAATTCTGTATACTGCACATCTCACCTTTTTTTCCTACTGACATTTCTTCCTTTCACATTTTGTTAGCACCCGCCAACAATTCAGAGACTGGGCAACACACCACTGTCCTACCCTAATTTGTATGTTTCTACACTATTATGCAGACAATAGGCTGTGTGCCAATGATAATGTCAACATGGGATATTCCATCCCATGATGTATTTTCAATGTAGGGTCATTTCTTGAAATATGATCTGTGCAACAGAGATGACTAATACAATGTGGGATTTAAATAGTATTTAGTCTGCATATTCTGTCATGGAATGATGGTTATGCATGGTACTTTAAGTGGGATAGATACATTAATTTGATAGTAATGAATTGTCTTAATTACGTTCACCGTTACATTATTCCTTCATTAGACTAAGACCAATATTGCCAAATGTAACCCTGACTGTGGATGCCTTTTTCTTTTTCCTTTTTTTTCCTTTTTAGTAGCTTCACCTTTAGAAAAAAATAACACTGATTTGTTCCCCTCTCCCCCCACCCCAAAGTGTCAAGTCCCAACAGAGTGGTTGGATCTTAATTAAAATGCTAGGTGTTTAAAATATTTAAAGATCACCCCAGATCTCTGGAAAAATTCTAACCAAGAAAAGAAGGCATTTAGAATGTGAGACTAACTTTTTAATGGAGGCCTATGTGACAGTTTTCTATGAAGAGAATTCCTTCCCAGGTAGGGCTTTTGGGATGTATTCTTATTGGCAAGGAGGTAGCGTAAGTCTGTTCTTTTCAGTGGCATTGTGCCTATGTAAATGAGGTCTGACATTGAACTCCCACTTCTATTCATTTAAATTAAGTTGGTGATGCAGTTCAGATTCTTCTGCTCCCTGCATGACTTACCTGATTACTTTTTCCAACCTGGGAGCTTGTTCCACTCCTTAGATTGCTAACAAATTTTGTTCTTTGTGGTTTATGCAAAAAGCTGAATGTCTGCCTTATGTTACTGTACTTTAGCAATAGGTTATAAAGAAAGATTATAGGTTTAACATTTTGCACATTAAAAATATCATAACAACAGTGATTCAGGTTATAAAAAAATGCCTCTGACCCAAAACATATCCTTTGACAGAAAAGAACCAAAACATTTTTACACAAAATCCCCAATGATAATTAAACAGAAGCATGTCCTGTAAAATAGTCTTCCTTTTGCAACCTGGCATGTTATACACCACAAAACATAGAATATGTGCTACTCTTGATTATTTTGTAGGAAGCCAGAGTTCTGGATCCAGTATTTAATAACATGGTTCACATTTTTCATAGAACGTTTTTCAGTAATGCAATTCTCAATGGAAGAAAAATTATCTTACTTTGCTAAGAAAAATAGGAAATTTAATGTCTTATTTACCTTAGGGGATAGTCTAAGGACATATTTGGCTTTTCTATTTCAGAAAATATATATGCATCAATACTTATAAAACATAATCTTAGATAATAATAGGTAATTTTGTGGGGGGGGAGGGGGGAGGATGGGAGTTAGGACATGTGACTTTCATGAAGACATTACCATTAGCAAGTTTAAAAATTAGATCAGAAGAAAATCCTTACACAATATTTATGACTACAGGTTTCCCTCACTTCAGGCTGTAGATGCATTCCTGGAAAAATGACACATAACTTGAATTCACATAAAGAGAACCCACTTTACAATGTAACAAGACCTTGATTAAACTGACCCTCAGACCCATTACTACCTCTTTTACGAGACAATTTTGGTAATCACCAACAGCAGACAGTGCACACAAGCACAGGGCACTATCATAATGGGGTTGGCAACTCCAGAAACACGTTGCAGACAATGAGGAAGGAGCACCAATCCACACAGGAGATTATATTTTGGTGTGTGTCACTCCCACAGTGAACTACACAAAGCAGCTGACTGCAGGCTTCCACCACACTGGTTGCATAAGAGTGAATTTACTTTGCATATAACACATTTTTGGTATAAAAAGGGCCATCATATAAGAGTAAATTGGCACATACAGAACCTGCATAAAGCGAGGGAAACCTCTATTCTACTAGGTATATATAAAAGCTTATCTCCAGTAAAACTGTTTTAAATGGGCAGAAAGGGAGGGAGAAAGAATGAGAAAAGAAGGCTACAGTCCTTAAATATGTCTAAGAGCTATTTAGGTACCTGCCATGCACAAAACATTTAGGTGCTCTTTCAACCTAAATTCCTTCTCTGCCTCCTTCTGAACATACTCAGAAGACAGTCACTATATCCACACAATCTATATAACCATGGTATTTCACATAGGAAGGCATGTAATACTGATGGAGCCCATGAAGCTATGGTCTGAGGACCATAACTCAGGAGTATTTGATGGAGGAGGTGGAAAGGAGGCAGAGTCTACCATACACCAAAATCTAGTATAACTATGTCCTTCAGTGCCCAGTAAGGGCCTCTCATACAGGTAAAGGTGAAATATGATCTGATGCATGATCCACACAGTCATGCCCCCTGCCATGTCACATTTGCATAACAGGAGATGTCTTTGGGGATAGTGAATTACATCCCATTATGCCTTATTGCTTGTGGAGGGGATGCCTGATCCTGGGCTCCCTCTGCACTTGCAAAAAGTAAGCTTCCAAATCTGAGGGATTCCCAGTAGTTGAAGCTGCCCCATGGCTGGAAGAAGCAGCTACCATGGTCTACTAGTGTCAGGGGTGCATGAAACCCCTGATGCTGGGAGACTGCAGCTGTGCCCTACAGCAGCCACAACCCAGCTCAGTCCCAACACTGGAAGGGATGCAGCTGTGTGACTCTGAGTCTCAGCATCTTCAGGATTCTGGGTCCCAGCCACTGTGGGATTCTGCTACGACCCACAGTTGGCAGCTGCTGAATCTGAGAGTACCCTCAGTGTCAGGACACCCAACCCTGTAGCTAGGAACCCTTCTAGCTGACTGGGCTCCCAGCTGTGGGGAGACCCTGCTACATGTGCAAATCAAAGCTTAATAGCAACCAACTATAAAGTTAGTACACATTTTTGAGGTCTAACTTTATAGTTGGTTGGAGCTTTATATGGTGTGATAGGTATCCTGCATGTGCAGCCAGTATCAAACTACATGTAGAGAGGGGCTTGCATAATATCAGACATGCTTTCTTGCCAAACTTTCATAAATATTAGCACTCTTAAGTGGAGCTTGGAAATTGGATCAACAAAAAAAGATTTTAAAGAAAAAAACCAGCACAAAGCAGCACACACTTTTCAAACCACATACTTATAAGAATTTGTAATTAAATTCATTTGTACCCAAATGCTCATTTTAAACATCCTCTTTCCAGCATTTCCTCTTTAGTGTCACTCCATCAATTTGGTAACCAAGTGGAAGGTAAGAATTGCAACATGTGAAAGTCTTTATAACTGTATAAAATTGCAATAATCGCTGAAACAACTATATCTTTAGACTTTCTTTCTTAGTGGGGACCACTAAGATTGATAGGTAGGGCTGTAAGGCCCTTTCACTCTTTAGCTAACAGATTTTAGTATATTCTTCAAGTCTCTTAGACTTTCAGACCTTCATATCAGTACAGAAAATTCTTGTGGGAATGGAAAAGACATAACTCTGACAAAGCTGAAGCATTTTTGGCTTCTACCATAAAAAATTGGGTGTTTGAGAAATAATCTACATTGATTGCATGGCCACAGAAATATGTGCCTTACAAAGAACTGCCAAGGCTTTTATTATATGTGGCCTAATTCAAACTGTGAAGTTAATGAGAATAAGAATTTTTCCATAACTGATGATGGGTTTTAGATCAGACCCTTTAAGATTAAAGGTACTTTTGTATGTGTCTTCAAAGAGCCAAACTATGATATGAGGTGAGAAGGAGTAATTCCATCAGTCAGGAGACATCCATACTTACATTTAGTCTAGGGACATACATCACTTAAACTATTATAACTGTTTCACCTATCTACTTTATTCCATTGTAGATTGAAGCTAAATTGGGACAGAGAGGACAGACAGACCAGCTACAATATATCAGGGCTGGTATTTCTCCTTGTATAAAATCCCCCTGCTATAAAATAATCATACTCTGATTTTTATCCCACAGATTCATTTTACTTTCTTCTATTCTTAAGCATACCCTTTCTCTTCAGATGCTTTGTTCTAGGAAGCTAACTGCTGTGGTGTATGTAGAAAGCATTCTGAGGATGACCCAATTCTTTCCCAATGCATTATCCAGCAGGAGTTTGTATTATGAGTGGAATGAGTAGGTCAGGTGTTTGTATTTTGCCTACAAGTTCTTTAAATTTAAATCTTATGCAGTCCTTTATACAACCTTTCATAAGGAGTAATTCTTTCCACTGCTCAAACCCTGGCAAACTATTCAGTGTAGCTGTAACAACCGCCCCCCCCACACACATACAAAACTGTTAATATTCATAAATAGCAGCCTTGTCAGTAAAACTACTGAAAGAAATCCACAATGCTTATAGGCTGCTATGACATTTTCTCTAGTACAGAAGTAGGACAGAGGATAAAAGAGAAGAAACCACTTACCTTTCTCTGTACTTTGGTGAGCTGACAAGGTAGGGCTGTTGGCACTACTTTTTCTTCTGAAGACCTGATTTTATCATCCTTTAGCATAGGGAATAGTCACTCCATAGGACTACTTGGGTAAATGCTAGTCATTTACACAAGTAAGGGCTGCAGAATAAGGCCTTTTTAAGAAGGAAAAAAATATCATTAGATATAGGGGCATTATTTTTTAACACTGTTATCTTGTGGGTACTATCATACTGTTCTTTTCAATATAGCATGCATACCAATAATAACAGCAGTAACATAATGCTTAGGAATGAAGACCTGCAACTAAATGATTTATTTTGTTGACTTGGAGCTGTATTGTAAAAAAAATACTGTGTGCATGTCCCTATGTTGCAAAAAGTATACATCTGAAGGAATGCTCTAATGTGTATATTGCAAATGTTCACACTGACTGCAGACACACATTCAAATACCCTGGGAGAATTCTCCCAGGTTTGCTCTCCAGGTGGAGAAACTTAGCCAAAGTCATGTGTATGCAATCATTCAAATACTGAAGCCCAGAAGAGTGGAGAGCTTGCCCTGCTTTGCTGACATTATGCAGCTGTGGGGGTGGGGGGCAATAGTTTGTCATTGGCTCTAAAACTTGTAGGTAAAATGAAGTTGGTGTTTTGTTTGTTTTGGATTTTTGTTTGTTTTTAATATTCCCCCAACTCAAATGCAGAATCCATGTAAAAAAATGCCTGTGGTGCAGTTTAACATGGATTATCTATGAACTAAACCAGGCATAAACAAATAGATATCAATTAAACCAAAGGGTGTAAAATAAATATACAGAAAAGCAAAAATAGATATGTTCAAAGGGTTTTGATTTATCTAACAAAAATATTTTTTGCATCATACGGGAGTCCACTGAAGAGGAATAACCTTGTTAAGAGATTATTTTTCATTTGAGCATATGTTTTTAAATATTTAATGTATATGAAACACCAATAAAATAGATTGAATGGTTGCAGTGCAGAATCCAAGAAACAGATTACCTTAACGTAAGCACTTTAATTCAAATGATCAAACAACTCAAATGTACCAGGGCCATAGCAATTTTACATTTAGAGCCTCAGCCAAGCAAACAGAAGCTTCTGTTAAATTATACCTCCTAAATTCTGCATGTATTTTTCCCAGTTGATCATATATTCTGGTACAGAAGTAGCAATGTACTGGTGCTTGAAGGAAATAACCTTTAATAGTACCGTAGTAAAGTTTTGTATGACTAAAATATCAGACTAGTCATCCAGTCTTCTGGATCAAATATTAGTTTGAATTTGGAATTTAATTAAAATTTTGATTAGTATGTTTGCATATCCAAGGACTGAAGCCAGGGCAAGATGAGGTGGATGGGCACCTCCCTCAGACGACGTGTCTTTTTCATATGCAAAAAACTAATATTGACATCAGCTGTTTACTGGAGTGCTACTAGAAAACCGAACACAAGATCTGTAAATCAGCATTAATACTAGGACAGCATTCACCAAGACACCAACAACCTCAACAAGATTCACAATGGCATGTTTATATGCTTAAATTACTTAGAGAGCTTTTCCCCCCAAATCTTAGCACAAAGGCATTTTATAAATAATCATTCACGCATGGCCTTGCCTGCTTTTTTGTGGCATTTATATTTACATTGGATATTTATCATGGTCCATGAGCAATTAATTTCTTTTTCATCTCTCTCAGGCTGTCTGAAGAAAATGATGGAGTACTGGAAAATTGTTACTCTGTATTCATACATAATTTGGATACTGGGGAGAAGAATATAACTTACATTCAGTAAAAGTCTACTTCCTTTGGAATGTCTAAATGCCAGTTTCTTAGTCACATATTGGTGACTTACATGCAGTACTAGATCCAGAAACAGGGCAAAGGGGATGTGCTCCATGCACTTTGACTGTGTCTTTCACGAACGGTGAGCTCCTGGCCTCACTAGCTGATCAGAGCCACTTGTTTTTCTGCAGCTCTGGAGCCCAGGAAGTTAATATTGATGCTAATTACCCTTTCTCTTTCTTCCCTTCCCCACTGAATTCAGCACAGCAGTAGCAGTGCTCACCCCCTGGGCTTTGGAACTGTGCAAAAACAGGAGCTCAGGCCAAAACCCAGCACTGGGAGCTCACATGTGGCACAGCCAAAAGGGGATGTGATCATGCTGCCACACCCCCTCTGCAACTGCTTCTGCTTCCTTGCAAGCAAGAATTCTGTTTCCCAGACATGTAGCCTAACAATTTTGGACACATGTACCTGAGCACAAGGCCCAGAAACAAAATTTGTAGTGCTGAGCTGAGTGGCTAAGGCATTTACAAAGGAAACTAGAAATATAAGTTCAAGCCCTAACACCAAAGGCTTGAACCTGAGACTCTGACTCTCAATCACAGTGTTTTGACCACCATACCATGTTAGCCATTTCCTAGGCCTGTCTTCTCCACCCCTTTTGAATCTCAGTCCTGACCCCTTTCATTTAATAGTAATTGGGAAGAGATGGATGGAAAGCTGTATGGTGGGGAATATTCTGCCTCAGTTGGAAGCAAGACTCCATGCTAGAATAGAGCCACACCCAAACCTCCCCACAGTCCTGCACCCTCACCCAGGCAGCAGCATCCATTTCACCAAGCCATACAACCGTTAGGTGATCTCTACCTCCTGGACCCACATATCTCCTCCCTTTGTTCCCTTCGTGAGTTCACTGGGCTCAAAAGTCAGAGAAATATAGAATCAAACCACATCCAGGTGATGAGGATCCAGAGCACTTCATAACTAAGTTAACAGGTAGATTCTCTGTCTCCACCACCCACTTGCCATTGCCTGGGGTTCCTACATTTTATGGCTGTGCATGGCCTCGCTGGTCACATTTAGCTTAAATTGCACCTGCTTAAGTGGTGAATTATAATATGCTCAGTTTATGTGTGCAGTATGAGTGCACACTTAGGCATCCATGCTGTCAGGAAATAAAACTGCTACTTTGCCTAGGTGCCAAAAGTATAACTTACACTACCTAAAAACTGCCACTTTGACACATAAGAGGAAATAGAATTCTACCCATTGTGCAAAAAGTTCAGAGAAAAAGAATCCTTATGGCCAAATATGATGTTCTCTACATTAAAACACATCACTGACCAACTCCTGTGTATACTTTTATAAGCAGTCATATATGTTAAAAAGTCTTTGGACAAATATAATGTCTAAGTAAAAATGTTAAATTAAAGGTATAAATCTGTCTGTATTATCATGAGCTTGGATATAGCTGAGGTTTATTTTTATCACTAATTATATACTTTCTGAAGACAGAAAAATACTAGTAATTTTTTCATTACAATAATGAACCCACTACTTTATCTATATGCCCTTTATGACCTTCATCATCTACTGTGATGACAGGTTTTAGTTAGCTATATAATACTGGAATATCTCTGCAGTGGAAGCAGAGCCTGAGGGGCTAACTTTTTTAAAGATTCCAAGGATTACATGGCATTATGGATAATCAATATTTTCAATATGAGATTAAAACTGTTCATTAAAAAGTAATCTTCACTCATATAAGTTTTTTTTAAACAGATAACAACTATATACTGAGAAGACACACACACACACACACACACACACACACACACACACAGTTATTTATGTGACATCTTAGCTCCATTATACCATATCTCTAATTGTACATGTGTGTATGTTTGGAAAATGAAGACTTTTATACAAGGCAATTATTATTTTTTAATTATACATAACTAGGCTCTAAAAATGGGCTTTAATATATCCCCCCATTCTCATGTAATCAGGTAATTATAAAATGGAAGCAGCTCTATTCAGATGGCTTTTACTCTAAAACATGGAAGTTTTTTATGACTTGGACAGATGAACAATTACAGTGGTGTAAAGTTGGGCAGGGAAGGATTGTGTCCTCTGGTGAGTGTCAGCTGAACTAGCTGTCATGTATCTGTTGTGAACCCACAAATAAATGAAGCCAAGTAAACTGCAGTAATACACTAATGTAACAAACAGTCCCTTCCACCTTCATTCTCATGCTTCGACTGTCCACACCTTTTGTGTATTTCTAGAGACAGCACTTAGTTTTTAGAATTTACAGAGCCTTCTATTGCCCATAATATTAATAGTTAACCTATTCTATAGTAAAAATTGTTTAGAGCTCAGAGTAGTAATTCATCAGAAAATTATAAAACAATAGTTTGCTCATTATCAGTAGTTATCTATAATGGCAGAAAAATCAGGCCTAAATTGAATTTTTACAGTTTGAGTGTCTCTTTATAGGGCATGTCTACATGAGATGCTATGTTGTGGAAGTGATAAGCTTCATAGTTTCATAGTTTCATAGTTGGTAGGGTCGAAAGAGACCTAAGCAGATCATCAAGTCTGACCCCTTGCCATGGGCAGGAAAGAATGCTGGAATCAAGTGACGCCAGCTAGGTGATTAGGCTTTTGAAGACCCCCAGGGTAGAAGTGAGCACCATTTCCCTTGGAAGTTGGTTCCAGCTCCTAGTTGCCCTGACTGTGAAGAAGTGGCTCCTGATGTCTAGCTTCCAGGTTTAGTCAAAGTCTGCCCATTGACCGAAGAAGTAAAGTCAAGGTCTTGGACATGTGCTCATAGCAAAAAGACATGTAAATGAATAAAATGTATAGGCAATCTCATGCTGACAAAACAAACAGTAAACAGGGGCAAAGCTTGAGATGGGAGGAGAAATGGGTGGAACAGAAGGAGGGATGGAGGTGGACTAAATGTTAATAAGCATGAACCAAAGTGCATAAATGTGGAAAGAACTATTGTTCATTGCAGGTCCCCTGGTTCAGGGGCTCTGTGTCTGTGAAGAACCTTTTCCTGAAGCTGTCTACATTCTGAATAAATATGTTGAGAGCAATGTGTGCTTGTGTTTGCTCCCTGCTTGCTCTGGCTAACGAGTAACAGGATCCATGGGCAATTGGATCATCATCTCCCTAGTCATTGGGCGCTGCATGGAGTCGGAGTCTAACAATAATAATAAGGCTATACAAAAACTTAAGCAATGGTTAAATAAGGCTGAATATATAAAAAAAATTCAAATAATGTTATAAGTCACCACTTAAGAAGGTGCGAATAAGCTAAATGTGACAAGGTACCCTAACACCCCCAGCTCTGCTGGAGGGGGTCCCCTACTATCATGCTGCCTGGATGCCTCATGCATGTGTGTATACACACAAGCACATAGCACCCCCTGCCTGATCACCCTCCTCCTGCTTCCCTCAGCCCCTTGCAGGCTTACATTTTGCCAGCCTTCAAGGGGAAACTCTCAGTTCCCCATGTTTTTCTACTTTCAAGTAATGCCCCACCCCCCGCATTTCTCTCCTTAAAATGAGAAAATCCATATTTTGCTGCATTTTTCTATGGTGAATAGAAAACCCAGATCCCTGGTCATAAGCATTGGCAAGCAGTTGTTGCATACGGTTTTCAATATTGCCAATGTGTCTCCTCCCAGACTACAGAGACAACCTCTATTGGGCTGTAAAACAAAATCTACTGAAGTAAAGGGAAAGACACTTTACTTGCTACACATGCATCCAGTTTGGGGGAGGTGCATAAATTTTATGGAAGTCCCAAAAACTGTAGTCGGACAGAAAAAAAATCTATAGATAGATATTTAAATAGATATGTATATATACTAGGGCTGTGCAAAGCTTCAGTTCACAATTCAATTTGGAGAAGATTCAGCCTGATTCGAAGGTTGACTCTCCAAATCTGAATCAAATTGGAGCCTCCAAATTGATTCAGAAAAGATTCAGAGATTCAGAGATTTGGAGGTGGTCTTTCAGGGAAACAGAAACTTAGACGAGGGAGGGGGAGCAGGGGGGAAAGGACTGACATCTGTAGCTGGCCAGTAACTGTGATCTCTCCCTGAGTCCCCTTCCAATCACTGTGCTCTGGGGGAGGGACATAGAAACAACATATAAGCCTCTGTCTGCAGGCTTCCTGTGCCTTTTGTGAGCAGTTTTCACCTGAGCAACAGTGTTTGAAAGGTACGCTAATTGCTTGGCTTCCTAGTCAGTCTCCTACTACTTTTTGCTCTTGGAAAAGATTGGATATAGCTTAGTTTACTAACTAGAATCCCTCTACTTATCCCTTTCTTGCAATTCATATTTCTTTTTTGATTTTTTCCCCCCAAAACTTTTTAAAAAGAAAGCTGTATTTTCCCTGGCAGTGTGATCCATCACTGTGCAGGGAAGCACACATTACACACACTCACACACATACATCATTGAAGAAGAAGCCAGATATTATTACAACACAGAAGAAGTCACATATTCATAGAAGAAGAAGAGATTATATGTAATTAATAATATTATTAGTTATAGCTATTAGTTACATACAGACCAAAAACAACAACAAAGTCAGATTAACACAACACACAAGTCAGATATGCAGTCCTAGAAGAAGAAGAAATTTTATTTTAGTCACACAATACACATATAACAATAAACACAACACAGAAGAAGTCACAGATTCAGATTAACATAACAGAAGTCAGAGCGTCCCAGAAGAAAAGGTCAAATTACATATAGTTATTATTATTAATCATACTTACAATTACACTGCAGACAACACAGGAGTCAGATACAGATTAACACAAGTCAGTGAGTCATAGAAGAAGAAGAAGAAGAAGAAGAAGAAGTAGAAAAGGATAGATATTTTGGGTACACTACACAACAACACAGAACAGTAAACAAAACACAACACAGAAGAAGAAGAAAAGTCACAGATTCAGATTAACATAATGAGTCAGAGTCACAGAAGAAGATATCACATTATATATAGTTACTATTATTAATCATACCTGTAATCCCACTACAGACAACACAGAACTCAGATACAGATTAACACACCACAACAAGTCAGCGAGTTGTAGAAAAAAAAGACGGGAATAGGTATTTTAGGTACACTACCCAACAACATAGAAGAGTAAACAAAACAAAACACTGAAGAAGTCAGACACAGTCAGTCATGTATCGGAGAAGAAGAAGACATATATTCTGTTATTAGTTACAGGGGTATAAATTGTAGCCGTGTTAGTCTAAGGACATAGGCAGACAAGGTTCTTTTGGTGAATCTGATATATTTTATTAGACCAACATAAATAAATGGAAAAAAGTGTTAAACAAGCTTTTGGGTTTAAAAACCCTTCGTCAGGCTGAGGAAGTTTCCGCAGTTCTGTGCTCTTCCTGGATGGAATGAAAAGTAAAGAATCCAGAGGCTGGGCTAATATGCATAAAGATATGCAGTCACTGAAGATGTAAATTGAGGCATCAGGGGGTGAGAGACAGGCTGGGTGAGGGGGAGAGTAGGGGGATGAACATTCCCTGCCTGCCTTTCAAGTCACTGAAGGGGGTCTGAATTCCGGTTTCATGATTGCACACTGCATAGCTGCAGCCCTGGGTGAGTTCATTAAAGGCTTAAGCAGTATTGACAAGGGGGCAAATTGGGAATTTCAACTTACCTCGGGACTGAGTTAGTGGGGATGTCCCTATGAAGCAGGGGGCACATCCTCCATGGGGATGGCTTCTTTGTGGGCTTGACATGTACGGCCTTTGGGTTGGATCCATCTTGGGGTGGTGGGTCATCAGGTCTGCATGGTTTCTCTGTGGCCAGAGGACTCGTACTTGCATCTGCCCCCATAGGGCTTCTGAACTGTTTCTCCCAGAGCTGTTGTGCTGTGTTGGCCATCACTCAGGGAATTTTTGCTCCTTACCTGCCACCCCATTTTTGCTTTTTTGATTGCTGTTTGGCACACAAATTAGCAGCAGACTGGTGACGTTAGCTCCCACATACTGGCCATGTTGAAACAGTAGTTCTGGCAGCTGTGTCAAGAATCCCTGTGGGCTGTATTTGGAGTTAAGTCATCCAGATCTGACACACTAACTCCTTTAAGTTTGGTATCCATGCTTTAAAGTAGGGGTGTCAAATATACACGCTAGATTCAGCCTGGATGAACATCCCCCCTTCTCTTTTAAACATGAAAGCTTGCTTAATTTTTTCTTTTTTTTTGCAACTATTTAAGTTGATCTAATAAAAGATATAAGATTCACCCAAAGAACCTTGTCTGCCTAGTATTAGTTACATACACAAATATATTTTCCAGCACAGGAAAAAATAATATGAAGCATGCTGAAAAGGCAGGTGTCAGGTTTTCTGGCAGGGGATGGAGAGGAGCTAGAAGAGTAGGGAGAGAGCTAGTGCTACAAGTTCCCTGCCCCCCAAACATAGATGCATCCTCTTTCCTGGCAGCCATGTGTCTTCTGCTGCCAGTGGAAGCAAGGAGGTGGGCGTAGTACCTGTACCTGCACCTGCACCTGCACCTGTACCAGCCCCCTCTAACTCCAGAAATAAGCATCAGCAGCAGAATAACAGTCTTCAACACCCCAGTTTCATCTCCCAGTGTGAGCCTTCCACTGTCGGAGGAGGAGCTGTATCTGGAACCAGGGGACCTGAGCTCCCTAGCAAAAAAATTCTGGGGGCCGATGGGGAATCTGACTGTGTGCCCCACATCCCTCAAAGTTCCCATAGACCCAAGTCTCCTTGTCAGGAAATCACCTCAGCGGAGGTTGTGGAGGCAAGTGGCTCAGCTTAGTCAGCTCCTCCTGCTGTTGTGTCACTTCCTGCTGAAGAGGGGGATAAGGCAGGATCCCCACCCTCAACCCAGAAGCAGGGGAGTAGTGTGGGATCATTTTTAGGTGTCAGATGATTTCAGGTTTGTTATCTGCCAGCACTGCTGAAGGCAGATCAGCTGGGGCAAGGAGGTGAAACACTTACCACCACAGCAATGCTACTGCATCTCAGGAGGCAGCACTCATATGCCCTTCTTCCTCCTCAGCCTGGCACCAGTATGAGCGTGTCCAAAGGGAAGTTCCCCACTCAATCCAAAGTCCCCTTCCCCCGCAAAGCAGAGGCAGACCACCCTGGAGCAGTGGGGGAAAGATGCAGACAGAGTGGGGTGCATTTCAAGGGTGAATGAGATCACACAGACCATTGGGGAGATGCTTGCTCTGGAGGCACCTTTTCCTTAGGTGAACAGCCAGGGTTCAGGTGATTCATGAAGCTCATGGCACCATTTTACCAAGTGCCTGCATGTACCACCTTTAGCAGGACTGAAGTACTTGAGGAAGGAGCTGCACAAGGCAGAGCCACAGGTAGCTTTGCACTTCACCTTCGATAGCTGGAGCAGTCAGGGTGAAGATCATGCCTACTTCACCCTCACAGGGCACTGGTGTGATCAGTCAGGCCATTGGTAGGCTCTCCTTCAAACTGAAGTGCTAGATGAGTCTCCATAGGTGGTGGGCTACTTCCTTCGCAGCATCAAGGGGGACAAGCAGCTGCGGGAAAAACAGGCAGAGTAAAGTATCCTGCAGCACAAATTCATGCAGGATGTGGAGGCTCAGTGGAATTCCACATACCTGATGGTAAAGAGGCTGGTGGAGCAACAGAAGGCATTCCATGGGATGGCCTTGCTCAGGAAGTTTGGGATCAGCGGGCCCCTTAACAGAGCTGAGTGGATACCATCTCCTAGATCTTGGTGGTCCTCAACCCTTTCCTCAAACTCACCAGGACCCTCAATGCTGCTGATACCCTTCTTAGCCAAGTGATCCCTGTAGTGAGAGAATTTGAGAACCAAATGGAGATGTTCCAGGGGCAGGCTGCTGTCACCAGTTGTGCAGCTGAAGGAGGGTATCAGGAGATAGCTAGATTCTTGGGGTTCAGTATGGTCCTCATGCTGGTGGACATGTGCAACCCAAGGGTGAAGGGGAGCATATGCACTGGCACCACCAATACCCTCAATCATTGGACACAGGTGCCGTTCAACAGAGTCAGGGAGGAAGAAGGGCAGAGGCAAGGAGATTCCTTCCATTAAGTTAAATGTTATGAGATAGGAAGGGGACTTTTAGCATGGTATAACTAAGGGTTAAACCTGTGAACTCTTCAATAATTCATAATGAAAAAAGGATGAACAATTAAAATCTGTTAGCATGTACTTTTCCCTTTTGTCCAATATTCCCCCAAATAAAGAGCATGTTGCTGGCAAATTTATAGTAGATCTATAGTGAGATAATATTAAATGAGTTCCTGAAGTAAATAATTAACTTGAATATGAAGGCTTAAGGAGTTTGATCTTCAGATGAATTCTAGAGTGTGAGTGATGTATAATAAACATGAGGGAAAACCAAGCTTTTGAATATACATGAAGACTAAGATGTCTGCTCAGAAAATAATTTGTCATTATTTTCTGTATGATGAAAAGTAATATAAGAACATATACAGTTGGATTTATTTAAAAATAGAATAAAGTTTGGTGAACTCATCATCTGCATCCAGACAAGTGTGGCTGTGCAGTATGTGGTGTCACAGACCCATCTGTGGCACCACGTACTGTACATCTAGGTGTTTCCCACACTGATACCTTGCAGCATTGGGGGTTTCCTGACCTCTGGATGTCCAGAGGTCAAAAAAACCCTCACAGAAAAAAAAGCAGGATGGTGCACATGGGGACAGTGCACAATGCCCAAAACTGGAGCCTGGCCAGCCAGAGCCACGCTCCAGCTGCTGAAGAAGCTCCAAGCTGAAGGAGTAACATGGCTGCATCTTCCCCAGCCTCCAAAACCCCAGGTAAGGCTTCTGGGGCCATCACAGTTGCTAGTCTCAGCCTCCTCTACCCAACGAGGGGTAACCTACTACATGCCATAGGGCACGTGGAATAGGTATTCCCTGTGGACAAGTAGCAATGGCACAAGGTGTCCCACTTTACTGTAGGGGCAAGTACCTATTATACATCATTTATGCCGCTGTATTAAAAATTGGCTTGGTAGCATTTGTCCCCAGTTTTGCGCTAATCTAATACTGATAAAAATTACTCAAAAAATGAGAAATAACAATCAGATCCCAAAACTGTTATTGTCTTTCTTTCTCACTGTTAGCTTGAATATTTAATATTAAAATAAAAAAAATTGTATCACAAATTTTCACAATGATTTTTTATTTTAGTTAAAACTAATCATGATCGAAGAAAATTTTCTCTAATATGCCTGTTATTGTTGTAATTCATATTCTCTCACACATGGATCCATGAGTTTGACCTCATGCTTTTGTGATGATTCACCCCTCAGTGAAGTCAACAGAATGCTTGTCATTAAAACAAAGGAAAGCAGAATTTACCCCCTAACTGTTATGTATTGTGATGTAGTAAAATCAAATTAAAAATTCAGTAGGCATTTTATTAAAACTATTAAAAGATAAATATACCTCTTTCATTAGTCAGAAATGATTAGCCTCTACACATGAATGCCACAACTATGATGTTTTTAAATCACCAAATGACGCTAGAGATTGCCTGCTATATTAATCATGGAATGCAGTCACTTCCATAAACTCTTTATTGCACATCAATACATGCAGCAATTTCTGTTCATCACTACCAGGAAGTAAAAAGGAGAATCTGATCATATAATGTCAGAGTTGATCAGATAGACCAGTCAATGACCAGCAAGAATGTAAATTAAGCTAACACCATTTTACTACTGCTCTATGCGTTATATTACAACATTGTAATCTTAATGCATTTAAACTGAACTCCCCAGACCACTCTGAAATGTTATGATCATTTACTCTTTTCCATTTTATTGCTAAAGCAGCGTTAAAAATTCAAGTACTTTAGGTGCAGTTCTGCAACCCTTACTGAAACCAAATAGGACTTTTTTCATATAACCTATCCTGTTTTATTTGGATTATTCCTAGCTGTAAGGATTGTTCCCTGTATACACCTGGCATATGGAATGCACTCAGAAGTCATTTAATTATGTCTAAAATAACAATTCTTCACCAATATAGAAATCGTTATCTTCTCTGTTCCATCAACAACCACAGGGGACAGATACATGTTATATTCAATTCTCCATTATGCTTTGTTTTCTTCATAAGGACTTTCCGCCAGGCCTCTAAACATATGAGTGGCCCTCCTCTGGACCCTCTCAAGGTTGTCCACATCCTTCTTGAATTGCAGCACCCAGAATTGGATGCAGTACTCTAGCTGCAACCTAACCAGTGCTGCACAGAGAGGGAGCATTACCTCCCTAGACCTGTTTGTTATGCATCTAATGCATAACAAAGTGCAGTTAGCTCTGCTAATTATTTTGTCACTGTGAAGAGGGGCTGGATAACAATGAAATAAAAAAACAAACAAACAAGGACAGAGATTGAGTGGGGAGAAGAATGCCATTTCCGGAGCATCTGTTCTCTGCAGATAAAGGAGGAGGGGGCAGAACAGTGTGGTGCATGGGAGGAGAGAGTGTGGAAAGAAGTCTCCAAGAGAGAAAGCTCAGAGAAGACTGCAGGGACCAAGGAATCAGAGGATTCAGTCTGATGCACTGGAGAGGGCATTTACAGCGTGGCAAGCCTGGAACAACCAGGGAGGTAACTTGAATCTTGGATGGCCGGGTAAAAAAGAAAAGGCTGAAAGAAGCAGGAGCAGGGAAGCTGCAAGAAGAAAAGAGCTCTTTAGATGCCTCACAAGCTGAGTTGTTTTAGTTTTTTGTTAGGTTTTTTTGGACATTGACGTGGACTAATGCTGTACTAGGGGTGTGGGAGTAGAGAAAGAGCCTGAGTTATGGCAACTCCCCTATACCTAGAGAAAAGAAAAAAAAAGGCATGGGAGTACCCCAAAGAGTAAAGGGAGGCAAGACCTCACAGAAGAAGAGTAAAGAAACTGAAAGTGAAATTCCCTGCCAGTTTAAAAGTAGAGCAGTATTGATATTGTCATTGTTGTGTATTACTTAAGACAAAGTTCTATAAAAAAAATCCAATGTTTCAAAAGAAACAACTAAAATGTATATAAAAATATTTGGAACAGCCATAATTTATTGGCATGTGAAACAGTTGTGAATGTAAAATAAATAAATAAATACATAATTATTTATTTAGAAAACATAAATAATAAAGAGAATTGTTTAACCCCTATGCAACTTGGACTCAGTTAATAACATAAATCTGGATATGGTTGAGAGAGCCACCAGAGAGTAGTATAAATAAGATCCTATATAGACTGTCAGTGCCCTACTGCGCCAGTAACACCTCCCAACTAATAACATCAAAATTAATCAAGATGTAACAGGTGAGAGTTGAAGTAAACCACAGAAGTCACTAGATGGAGCAATTGATAGAAACCCCCACAGTCACATAGATGACTCATATTCATCTTGGAGCCAACAATGATTCTGAGATCTCTTTCTTCTGCTGTGCTGCTGAGAAGGTCTATACATGTGCTGATGATTCCTTCTCCCTAAGTGCAGCACGTTGCACTTTTCCTTTTTGAATTGCATCCTATTGTTCTCTTCCCACTTCTCTAACCCATCCAGGTCCACCTGGATTCAGTTTCTTCCCATCAGTGTGTTTGCTTCATGCCATAGTTTGGTGTCATCTGCGAATTTGGACAGAGTACTTTCCACACCCTCATCCAGGTTGCTGATGAAGATATTGAACAACACCAACCTAAGAACCAAGCCTTGGGGGACCCCACTGCCTAGAACTTTTGAGGTTGATACCAACCCATCCACCACCACTCTCTGGGTACAACCCTTAAGCCAATTTGCCACCCACATGACTGTGTAATTGTCTATGGCACAGCCGTTCAATTTGTTTATAAGGATAGGATGGGATACCATGTCAAAGACCTTCTTAAAGTCCAAGTAGATCACATCTACTTTGACTCCTGCATCTAAGCATTTAGCAACCTGGACATAGAAAGAAACAAGGTTAGTCAGGCAGGATTTACCTGCTATGAACCTGTACTGGTTGCCCTTCAGCATTATATCACCTACTGGACTTCTACAAATGTGATCCTTGGTAATTTTTTCAGGGGTTTCCCCGAGGATAGAGGTGAGACTGTAGCAAAACCCACAGTTTTTCATTTTTTTAAATTTATTTTATACTGCATTCCCTCCCCTTCCCCAAACCATTTCTGACTTTTTCTCTCCCTCTCTATTCCCAGTAGAAAAGTATAAGTAACCTAAGATATAGGATAAGTTTTAACATTTTATTTTAGGTAGTAAGTTTTATTTTTCTCTCCCCTCTTGGCAAATAAGTGCCCTGCTATTTTGATATAGATATCCACTGTTTTATAAGGGATAATTATTAAGTTTGTATTGATTTTTTTACTGCTTTTATATTGTGTGATTACTGTTTTAGGCCTATATATGTAAGTTAGCATAAGTCATGTCAAGTTTCCATGTTGTAATGTCAAGCCTCCATCTTATCCCCTTGCCCAGTTGTCTAACCTATGGCTCATACTACCCCTCCTATGTAACTTGGTTTCTGAATGAATGGGGATGAATGAGGGTGCTTGAGAGACAATGGCAGTAGGACTAAAAATAGTTCCTTCTGAATGACTGAACCATCAACACCAATACCTGGATCATCAGCCCTTGGAAGCACCTCAGCATTCAAGAAACAAAAAAGATGAGGCAACCCACCATTGTGCCAAGGCTGCACATGCTCAGTAAGAATGCCTGGAGCCCTCTGGAACGACTGACCTTGCCTAGACAGGCCTTCCCCATAGGAGATCAGAGGTATCCATAAAAAGGGATAGTGAAGACTGACTCTTTGGGATACCCTCTCCATCTGCACCAGCACCATGCCATACCACCTATCCACCCAGAGGCCCTGCTGGCAACCCCCTTCTGGACAACACCTACTGGACAAAGACTCCTTTCCAGCCTGGATAGGTAGCTATCACCCCCTACCCTGTCTTCAACCAAGGACTTGGACTCTGCTTCTCTTCCCTACCTGGACTCCAACCCTTCCACTGAGTCTGTCTCTCACCTTAACCTACCCCCAAGTATCCCTGGTACCACAAGCACACATTTACATACTGTACCATCCACGTTAGGAACTTACCTATGTATATGTGTAAGTGCGTTGTATGTGTGTGAACTTGTGAGTGTGTGTGTGTGTGTGTGTATAGTACCTCAGTTTGGCCCTCCTCTGATCCCATCTTGACAGTAGAAGATGTATATTGCTCCTTAACATAAAGAGGAGTTCCCCCCACATATACCTTTTCCCCCACTCTATCCTGTCTGTGCAACCTACAATCTTCAATGTCTGCCACCCAATTGTAAGTAGGGTCCTACCAGGTTTCAGGTAGCTTTAGCAGATTGAAGTTGTTGCTTACAAGCAGGAGTACAAGTTCCTCCTGATTATTCCCCATCCTCCTAGCATTAGTGTAGAGACACTTAAGCTCCCCAGTAGGTGCCCTTGGTACCCCCTCCTGATGTCTATTGGGCCCCTTAGTGCTTACCTGGGCTAATCCAGTGCATGACTTATAGTTCTTGTTGTCCACTGCACCCTGCCTCCAGATGAACTTAGTTTAAAACGCTTCAGAGGAGATCAGCCAACATGTAAGAGAACAGACTCTTATCTTTAGAAGAAAGATGAAGACCATCTCATCCCAGGATACCTCTCTCATGGAAGTGCAGATCATGGTTGTAGAAGCCAAAACCTGCACAATGACACAAACTCTGGAGCTCCAGGCTGACTTTTCTGATGCAGGCATCTTGGAATTGATGGCGACTGATGACTGGGAGGATTGATGAGAAGACCACCTATGCCCTCTACTTCCTAAGCCTGGCTCCCAGAGCTTTGTAGTCACTCATGATGTGGTCCGGACTACTCCTGGCAGAATCACTTATGCCCACATATATGAGGACCATGGGATAATAATCAGAAGGCTAGATGAGGTTGGGAATCCTCAGTGATGTCAGATCCTGGCACGAGGCAGGCAGTACACCTTCCATGCCGTGGGATCTGGTCACAAATAGGCCCCTTCATGCCCCTCATAGAATCAAAGAATCAATGAGTCGGAAGGGACCTAAACAGATCACCTAGTCTGACCCCCTGCCATGGGCAGGAAGGGCACTGGGGGTGGCAGGGGTCATAAGACCCCAGCCAGGTGCCTATCCAGTCTCCTCTTGATCTCCAGGGAAGGTGAGAGCACTATCTCCCTGGGCAGCCTATTCCAGGCTCTGCCCACCCTTACTGTGAAGTAGTTCTTCCTAATATCTAATCTAAATCTAACCTCCCTCAGCTTGTAGCCATTGTTCCTGGTGACTCCAAGGGGGGCCCTGGTGAACATACTTTCCCCGAGTCCTTGCTGGTGGCCCCTGATAAGGTTGTAGGCAGCCACAAGATCCCCCCTCAGTCTCCTCTTGCAGAGACGGAAGAGATTCAGGTCCCTCAGCCTCTCCTCATAGGGCTGGTCACGGAGGCCCTCAACCATACTCACTCTCAGGAGTGAGTGTCCCACCATGATGACCTACTGTCTCTTCTTTGGGCTTCCTGGTTGTCACTCACCATGCATGGTTGTTATGGATGTGTCGTCCCTTGTGAATTCCTTTGTTGCATCATCCTTCAGTGCTCCCAGGGCTTTATATCTGTTTCCCGGTTGTGTTGTGGAAGCAGTTACAGCCACACAATGTCTGGCTCTGGAGGTAAGTATCTTCCATTTGGATGCCTTGGAACCCTCTCATGATGTCTCTGTACTAGGTGTCTGGTCCTGCAGAGAATGAAATTACCTATCAGTTTCATCCTCTGCAGCAGTGATCCCCTGCAGCCTGCTCACTTCAACCTGGAGCTCCCTCACCTGCCCCTCCAGAGCCTCAATCTGGGCACATGTCAGACAGGCGAGGGAACTCCAGGCCCCCACACTGCCCCCAGACCCCGGAGGTCCTGCCAGGCAACTTCTGCAGACTGGGGGGCAGACCACTGCTGATCCAGTCAAGGACCCTGTCTGGGTGGGGGTCTCACAGGAGCTCTGGGGTGGAGGCAGCAGCAGGGCAGAATCCCTGGCTATGCTCCATGTCATCACCCCCATAGTAACACCCCTTCTCATTCACTCATCTGAAGACTGTGTCTGAAGCTGCTGACTCTTAGAGTTCAGGCCCCTCCAGTGTGTCCTCTTGCATGAATTCCTGTGCAAACTCTGGCACGCCCCAGAAGAGCATGCCTGTTTTCCCAGGCTGTTTGTGCATCTCAGGAGCATAGCTCCTTTCCTGGCTTGACTATATGGGGATGGGAGGGTGAAAAAAACCTTTCCTGATCTCCTACAGCTGGCCCAGTTTCTTACTACTCCCCCTCACTCTCCCCAGCTTACCTGATCATCACTGCTCACCTGTCAATCAGGCTTCTCCATTCCACTGTGCTCCGCTGTGGTTGGGGGGAGCTGAATGTGGCTGCTTTGGCATCTGGGCCTATCCAGCCTGTCTTGCATCAAGGCCATACTGAATTCTAATAAAATTTTCCAAAGTGCATGCAACCTCTCTCAGTTGCTTGTCATCCACAAACTTGACCAGAAAACTCAATTCATGCATCCAAATCATTAATAAAAATGTTAAATAACAATGAACTAAAACAGAACTGTATGGAATCCCACTTCAACCACCTTCTTTTTTAACATTATCCATCTATAACTCTAACACGCTTTTGATTATTCAGATAATGATGTTTCCAGCTAACTCTAAATATTTCTAGCCTATTTTTCTCTAGTTTACTTATGAGAATGCATGTGGGTTTATATAAAAAACCTTACTAAAGTACATTATGTCCACCACATTTCCTACGTACAGAGCTAGCTACCCTATCAAAGAAGGAAATCAAGTTGATTTGTCCATGAATTGTCTTAACAAATCCATGTTGGCTAATAGCAATTACTATTTCCCTCCCCAGGTGTTTACAAATTGGCTGTTTTATAATTTGCTCCAGTAACTCCCCAGATATTCAAGTCAGACTGACCTATTCTATTCTAGGAGGAATGATACAGGATCTTCTGTTTTTCCCTTTTTAAAGATGGACACTGTTAGCCCATCTACAAACTTCTAGGATCTCATTTCCATGATTTTGCAATAGTTGCTGTCAGTAGCTCCAAGATCTTTTTATTCAATCCCTTAAGCACATTGGAGTGAAATCCATCAGACATTACCAACTTAAATTCATTCAGGTTTGTCAAGAGCTCTCTGATATGGCCTTTATTATAATACTCATGTTACTCTTTATTGGTCTATATTAATTTCATTATCCATTAGGTTGCTGTTTGTTTTTTATTTGAAGTAACTGAGAAGCTCTGCCTTCTTTGCATCTTTCATTAATTCCTATCTTCCATTATTGAGCAGTGGATTGAACTGTCTATTTATAGAACCCTTCTTATTATATTCAACATCCTTTGCCAGTTGTATCCCATTTTAATTCATAGCTTTCCTGATTTTGGCCCATCTTCTTGTCTTTTTTTAATATCCCTGACTGACGTAGCCATGCTGGCAAAAGTCTGTAGAATTGAAATGATCATAGTACTATGTTATTAAAAAAAAAAAAGAAATAGAAATTCACTGAAACATGAGGAAGGGTAATAATTGCCTTTTTCTGGATATGCCCTGAATTTACGTGGCTAATCCAGGATTTTCTTGGAAATTGAAAATGAAAAAGTGACACTCAGTAGCCTACTGTTGCTATGGTGTTGTAATTAGAAAAGAAACAAAAATCGGTAGAGTAATTGAAATTTTAAAGAAATCCTGGCATTGAGTGTTTCCAAGCTTTAAATGTAATATAAGAAAAGTTCAGTACTGTGACCAGTGCTGTGCAAAACAATTTTTCATCATGCAGAGGGAAAGGGAAATTATAGAGCATACGTTTCTCAAAAAGAGTGAATAGAGTTTTGTGAGAGAAAGGGTGATCTTTCTCTATATATCTTTTTAAGTTATATGTATCATGAATGTTTGAAAAATACTTTAACCTTACATTTTCAGTGAGAGCACATCTTTGTTAAGCTTCATAGCACCAATGACTGAATACAGAAAAATATATCCACTAAGCATTTTATTTTATTTTATATTTTTTATATTTCAGGGTGTATGTGCCTGTATGTGTGTGTGTGTGGGGGATATTTCTTGGGGGGGGTTGTGGGTTTTTTTGGCTTATGTAATGTTTGGATTCCTCTGCTCTCACTTTCCTTTTTATTGCTGGTTTTGTCTATAACTTTCAAAACTCACTGGGACTTCTAAGATCAAGGCAAATGCTTTACTCTGGTAGCCCTGCAAGCTCTATATGCAAATATTATCAAGAATAGTTGCTCAGAAATAGTCCAAAAGTTATTTGGATAAAATATTGGAAAACAGGAATGATAAAGAGATGAACATATATATTTTAGAAAATGTTACAGAAAAGTTAAATAATACATTTTAGCCCTATGGACTCGATACCCATAGAAACTTTGGTGGGATTTGGGACCAAGTCTACAAAGGGCCTTAAAGTGGCTCAATACTGAAGGTTGTCATTCCTAACTTTTAGGTTCCTGATCCCACAGTCCTCAGTCACTGGGACTCTGTAATCCACAGTCCTCAGTCCAGCACCTAATTTCCCTGTATAATGCAAGGAGATGTTTCAGAACAGTATCCAAAACAACTAGTATACTGAATAGAGAGTTGCTGAAAGTCAACAGAGTGAAGAATGGAGAGCTGTCTAGCACTAACAATAGAGAATAGTTGTTTGTTTTGAATTCCACCCCTCTTCAGAGTTTAGACAACACGTGTTGATTATGCAGGGTGCCCAACTCCACGTTCCCCTGCTGCCCCCACTGCTGTAGGGCACTGGCTCTGGCCAGACTCCAGACCCACATGCCATGACCCACCACCAGTGCAGTCCTTCCCTAGGGGGGAAAGGGGCATGTGCTCTATCACATAACTTCCCTCCTCCCAGCATTTCCTATTGTTTGAAATCTAAGCACATTCTTTTAAAAATAGAGAAGGGATCATTATTTTCCTTTAAAACATGGCTGCAGATGAATGAACTCTCTCTTCTGTTTCCTCCAATTGTTAAGGGGTTAGAACACTCACTCAGGTTGTGGAAAATGCACATTTGGTTCCCTGCTTTGCCTGTCTATTTGTAGCACTCATCCCATGGCCCTAAGGCCCACCTGGCTAACAAGTAACCCCGTGTGGGGATAATGAATGAGTGGTACAACTGAATTCTTGGACAACTAATGAAAAAAACAGGATAGGAGTGTTGTGTGAGCTAAGGGGTCAAAAAATGAAAATAAGTGTGCCTGAGGGGGACACTGAGCAGAGCCCCCTGGACTGCACTCGCTGGTCCTCAGAGGCCTCCAAGGAGCCAGCAAATGTCACCCAGTAGTGCTCTGCTCAGAAACATGCAGAGGCAAGAGACAGGAAATCAGTTCCCTGCTCTGCCTGATGGCATATTAACCCACATCTCCCAATTCTGTAATGAGTAGCCTAAGAATCAGTATTTAAGCTAATTGGATGTGCTTGCGACTTTTAGTCTCTATTCCTTCTACTTTTATTGGTCAAAAGTGCCAAAAAGAATTCAGATGTATTAGATCTGAGAGAGACAAACAGACAGACAGGCAGAGAAATAGAGAGGGGGGAGAAAGCCATTGTGATTGTGTAGTGTAGTGGTTAGGATATTCACCAAAGATAGGTGTGATTTAGATGTCAGTGGTTCTCAATCTATTTAACCTTAAGCCACCCCTTTCATATTTTTTTCAGAATTTAGGGGTACTGCATGTGAGAACCATTGAGTTGGAATCTCCCTCATGTAAGGTGAGGTGCAGGGAAGCCCCTCACCCCACTGTATCCTACCTTTCCCACAATCTATTCCCTCCTAGCCCTTGTTCTGTATCTGCAAGGGTACAGGTTGCTCCTGCAGTGTCGCAAATGGTAGCAACCAGTCATGTGTGCCTGCAGTCTCTCCTGCTAGCTCCAACAGCATGAAAGTAGAGGAACAAGCTGAACTGAAGAGTCTAGTCTGTGACATTGTACCCCTCATTTTTTACTGCAATGCTGGCATGGGAGCATCTGTGGGGCAGGTAGCAGCTATGAACATTGCTTGTTTGTGGGATGCTGTAATGCCCAACACCAGGCCAGAGAAGGAATGATCCCTTACACCTGAGCACAGGGATCAAACATCATGGCACTTTTGTGCCACCCCAGTTGAAAATTGCTACTCTAGTCCAACAAATACTGAAATATTTTATTCATCAGAAGGACTGGCATGTGCTTCCATCCAAGAATTATGTCATAACTGGATGGCATCTTCTGGTTCTGTTAAAAAGAAACTACTATCACTACTACCCTGCTGTTTTAGACATTATTTGAGGTCCCTACCAGACTGCAACCCCAAGTTGAACAAAGGAATAATTCATTCTGGGATCTTGATATGACTTTACTTTTAACTAGGTATAGAGCTGTTTAACAAAACTGAGGTATTTTGAGTATATGTCAGTACCTAGAAATCTTTTATGTTAAAACCGATGCTGCCTATGAAGTTCAGGTAGTGCTATGGTTAGGCAGCAGTTGTATAGGAGCGCTCACTATCACTGTGGCTAGGGACAGACATTCAAAAAGCCTGAGTCTGAATTAATTCAATCTTTGCAGGTTAGTCTAACCTGGCCAGGCTAAATCAGCCTGTAACCCTGATAGGCATCCCAGAAATGTAAGGACATGCCTTCAGTGGCTCAGGGTAGAGGATGAAGGTGCTAGAGCAAACCTATCTTTGCTTCTACAGGGCAGATCTGAGGGGTGGCATGGCCAGACCATGGCAGGACACTCTTTTATTCCTCCTCATCCTGAGCTGCTTGGCAGGAAATATTTATCACTCTTAACTCAGTGTTTATCAACACATTAAGAAAACAAAGCCTCTCTCCATTAACTAATGGAGCTCTTCTTAAACAGCTTTTCCAAGGAAGGACATTAAGCTACTTGTTGATTAATTCCAAAAAGCTTGTCTATCTCTGTCCTTTCCCACAGCATGGACTGTAGCCAGTGTGTAGTCTGCTAGCTAAAGCTGAGGTGTCTACATAAGGCAAAGGGGATGGGAGAATAAACCCTACTTAGCAGGGAGAAGCCAGGCAGATGCTCAGTGCCTACAAGTCTGTGCTGAGCTCCAGCCAGGGAGCAGAGCCCTTCTCATTAGTAATGCCAGCTCTGCTGTGGGGCAGAGAGCTTTCACAGCCCAGAGAGCATGCTGGTATGCTGAGGGTGTCTGGTTTATCTTAATCCAGAAAAGGGTCTGGACCAGACAGGGCATAATCGAGTTTGAGCCAAATCAGTTAAGTCTGATGCTACATTCAAACACATTTTCTCAAACCAGTTTCAGCCATTTTCAAGCTGGTTTATGTGCACTGAACATCAGTTCTGTTACAGGTTTAAACCAGTTTCTAATCACTTGAAATGTTCATGTGTAATGTCTTCCCCTAGCTAATGGGTTCATCTACACAGCTACACATGCACCTGGTACAGCAGTTGAGTTGGAGCTTTCATTATTACAATGGGTGCATCTACACAGCTGCACATGCATCTGGGACAGCACTTGGGACAGCGCCTGCCTTGACCTGGGGTGGAGCATGCCTGAGGTGGCAGCATAGGGCTGTGGAGAGGTTGGCTGGGCATGAGGATGCAGAACCTATGGAGTCATGTGGCTAGGGAGCAGCCAGGATTCTGGCCCCAGCCTGGTCACCATCTACACATGCATTTCACTTCAGTTAAGTACTGCACCATAAGATAGTTCTGTCCAGCCCAGCGATGCTCCCCCATTTCCATGGACTGTGGAACCCCTGCACTGAGCCACTGTGAATCCCAACCAGATGCAGAGTGGCTGGTTGAGGTGCAGTATGTCTTGATATGGGCTCCACATGCTGCAGAGCCCTCACTGATGCATGTGGAAAAGCTCCCCCTTGTCCATGTGTTGTGTAGCAACTTGTATAGGTGTGTGTGACTTATCACAAAGGATGCCTCCTAGCTAGCCCCATGCTGAGACACCCTGTGTCCCAGTCAGCTAGGAAGCATCTTCATGTGCACTGCTATACATAAAAAAAAAAACTCCACAGCAGGCAGTATTTACAAGTACTATCCTGCTCTGGAATTTGTTAGTTTCATGCTCCTTAATGCAACCAGAGGCAGATTAAGGTATAATGGGCCCCTGGGCAAACACAGCATTGAAGGATCCCTCCCACCTTGGAAGCTGGGCTGCAGTGGGGGAGGGGCCCTTTCCCCTCCTGGTGCTGACAGGAGAGGGTGGGTGGACCCTGCTGGGCTGGGGGTGTGTGCATGAACCCCTCTTCTCCCTGCTCCCCTCACCTCCTCTCCCACTATGGCCAAACATGCATGCACACACAGGCATGCACAGATGTGCACACAGACTCAGACACAGACACACAGATACATGCACACACATACACAGACACAGATGTACCCAGACACATGCACACACAAACAGATGCACACAGACACAGATCCACACATAAAGACACACACAGACACAAGCAGACACACACACAGATGTACACACACAGATGCACACAGATGCACATACAACACAAATACAGCCACAGCCACAGCCACACATTTCCCACCCCCCCTCACAGGACCTCCCCCACTCTCAATCACTCTAAGGCAGTGCCCTCCCATCCACTATGAGCTGTCCACAGCTCTGTCTCACTCCCTGCCAGCCCTATTTCACTGACCAGTAGAGAGCAGCTCCCTGTGTGCATCTGTGCAGCCATGTACATGTACATGGCCAGGCCAGCTCAGACCAGGAGCATCACACTGTGCCGCACCTCTGCAGGTGGGTAGTGGCACTGGGAGGTGTAGCTACAAGAGGCTAGGGTGAATTTTGGAGAGCTATCTCCCCCCAAAGCCTCCCCCTCCCCCAAAATGCTCCCAGTTTAAAACCTTGCTTTTGCTTCCCTGCTGATGGGACTCTGAATTGGTGGGGGTCCCAGGGTTTGTGTCCAGCTGGCCCATGCATTAATCCACACAATTATAGAAACTGAGACATTTGCTGGGCAGTTAATTGGTTAACTGCATAGTGCATGACTTGTGTAGACACACCCAGTGGGTATGTCTACACATTCATTAATGCACTGTAATTGGTGCTACTGAGCAGTAGCACCAGTGCACATTTTTTTTGTGATGATTCATAGACATTAGGAACTCACAAGATTGAGTCCAGTCCCCCTGGCATAGGCAGGAAGTCTGCTGGGGTCAAATGACCCCTGCAAGATAAGAATCCAAACGTCATTTGAATGAGTCTAGAGTAGGTGCTTGCACCACCTCTGGGGGAGTCTATTCCAGACCCTTGGCAGTCAGAGCATATAGAAGTTTTTCCTTATGTCCAGTCTAAATTGGCCTTCTGGAAGTTTATGGCCAATTTAGACCTTATGTACTTATAGGCTTCCACCAAGTCCCCCCAAACTTTCTCTTCTCAAGGCTGAAGACTCCCATGTCTCTCAGCCTCTCCTTATAAGGCTTGTTCTCTTGGTCTTTGATTATGTCAGTGTCTTTCCTCTGAACTCCCTCAATCCACATCCATCCTAAAACTGGATGCAATACTGTAGATGTGACCTCACTAAGGCCAAGAAGAGCAGGAGGATAACATTCCTGATTTTGCTTGAGATGTATCGGTGGATAGTTGCCAGATTTTGGTTTGCTTTGCTGGCCATGACATCAGATTAGTGGCTTATGTTCATCTTGTGGTCTATCAGGACCTCCAAGTCTGTTTTGGTCATGGTGCTAGCGAGTACTGCCGAGCCTATGAGTATGATGCTGTTCTTTCCTCCCAAGGTGGAGGACCCTGAACTTCTCTGTATTAAATGCCATCAGGCTTTGGTCTGCCCACCGTGCAAGCCTGTCCAGGGCAGACTGTATCCCCAACCTGTTCTCTAGTGTGACCACCTTCCCCCATAGTTTCCTGTTGTCTGTTACCTTCACCAGTTCACATCTGATGCTCAAATACAGATCATTAATGAAAATGTTGAAGAGTATTGGCTTGAGTATTGAGCCCTGAGGGACATCACTAGTCAGTCACCTTGTACCATGTTGATTTACTCCCATCAAACAGTGCTCTTTGGCTTTGACCCCAGAGCCACTTCATCAGCCATCAGACTGTGATATGTTCAAGGTTGCAGTTTTCCAGCTTAGGCTTGAGGACATCATGGGAGACCAAGTCAAAGGCCTGCTTGAAATCCAGATATATGACATCAACCTTGTCTCCCTTGTCTAGGCAATGCATAACCTGGTCATAGAAGGAGATAAAGTTTGCAGACAAAATCTTCCAGCATCAAAGCCATTTGGCTGGCACTCAGAAAGTTGCTTTCCAATAGCCTGCTGCTGATGGACACAGACACACACTTGATAATTTTCTCCAGAATCTTTCCAGGGATGGATGTCAGACTGATTGGTCTGTAATTCCCTGGGTCTTTTGTTCTTCCTTTCTTGAAGACTGGGACCACATTGGCTCCATTACAATCCTCTAGGACCTCTCCTTAGTGCCATGTGTTCTTAAATATCTTTGGCATAGGGCATGCTATGATGTCCACCAGCTTCTTCAGGAATCCTGGGTGCATACCATCCGGGTCCACAAGACTTGTGGATTTCAAGTCTTTCAAGGTATTCCCTCACTTGACCTATGTCAATTGTGGGCCCATCTCCTTCCCCCTGGATGATTTGTATCCTATCTGACAGGGTGACCCCTTTGGACAGGTGGAAGACCAATGCAAAATAATCATTTAGGAAATTGGCTTTTTCCTGTGTCAGATATCACATGCCCCATTTGATTTAGCAGGGGTCCAATGTTGCCTTTGTTCTTCCTCCAACTTCCTACATATCTAAAGAAGGACTTTTTGTTGTCCTTAATTCCCATGGCTAGCCTGTGTTTGGTGTCTACCTTGGGTTTTCTGGTCCATTCTCTACAGGTGCAGGGTAGTGCTGTATAGTCCTCCTTGGTGATGACTCTCATTTTCCATCTGGTGTAGGCTTATCTTTTTAGTTTCAGAAAATCTAAAAGTTCTCTATTGAGTCAAGACAGCACCCCAGCTCACTGACTGCACTTCCTACAGGATGGGATGGCCTTTCCTTGTGCTTCAAGGATTACATTCTTAAGGAACTTCCATGCTCATGGGCTCCTCTTTCTAAAGGGCCATGGTATCTTAGTGCCTGACTGGTCCTGAGTTTGTGAAAGTCAGTCTTTCCAAAGCTGAGGATTTCTGTTTTACTGAGATACTTGCCTGCCCTGTGTTGGACACAGAAAGTGATCAGTTCATGGTCATTGTCACCAAGATTCCCCTTGACCCTCAGATCATTCACCAGATCATCCCTTTTGGCCAGAACCAGATCCAGCAGTGCCTCTCCCCTAGTCAGCTTATAGACTTCTTGCGTTATGCAGAGGTCATCAATGCATGTGAGGAAGCTATGGAATGGGTCAAGTTTGGCCCTGTGCTCACAAGATGTTGGGAAGGGTAACATAATAATGTGCAGTAGACTAATTCTACTATGCATTAGCATATTAGCACAGTTTATCCCTGTTGTGTTAAAGTGCAGTAGAATTAGTCGACTTCACATTTAGCCTCTTATGTAGATACATCCATTATCACCTACATTTTGCCTATGTCCTACTTTAGGTACAGAATATTAGTTTGAACCTGACCATAAGTATCTAATTTCAAATTTAGATATCTAAATACAAAAGATATGCTCCCACTCAGGTGACACCTAATGTTAGTAAAAAAGCTCTTAAATTTGCCCATGTAAGTTTGTATGATTATTAGGGATCCAAGTTTTATGCTTGCTGTGGAAAAACACAGGAAAACATAGATTTTCACCTTTAAAGGAGAAAAATGCAGGAAACCATGGATTTCCCTTTGCAGGCTGGAAGAGTTCCAGCCTTCAAGAGGCTGCTTGGGGCTGAGGAGAAAAGGAGCAGAGCGATCAGCCAGAGAGTGCTATGTGCATGTGCATGCACACTTATGTACATGGTAGCTAGACAGCATGATGGAGAGCAGCTCCTACAGTTCCCCCCCAAGTAAGTCTATGGGGGAAGCATAAGTGAGGCATGGATGGGTGGGAGGCATATGGAGGCCTGGGGAGGTGAGGGAGCATAGGTGACACATTCTGGGGTTTGGGAGGCACAGGCGATGCATTTTAGGAGCATGGTGAGGGGCACATGATCCCCCAGATTTGTGCATAGCGGGCATGGGGATGCAGCCTTGGCAGACTAGCATGGGCAGAAGCCACTTTCATGGCCCAGGAGGTGGGACTCACCATGGGAGGGAAGAGCAGGGCTGTGAGACTCATTATTGTTGCTGCCACCGCTACCACTGGGCACCCCACACCAGCCACACCACCAGGAGCATGAGAGGCAATGGACCAGGGAGGGGGCTGATCTGCCTTCACCTCCTCCCACCATCAGCCACTCACACACCAGGCTACAGCTCCACCCCAGAGGTGAGCTGGGGTGTAAGGCAATGTGGGAGGTTTGAAGGAAGTGGCAGCAGTGGCAGCAGTGTGGGGAGGTGAGGGCAATGTGTCCCACCCCCCATCTGTTACTCCTTGCACTGCTGGCAGTGCAGCTGGCATAGGAGTCCCAGAGGAAAAAATTCTTGCTGCCCCAGTCTACCCCCCTGTGACTTAACATACACACAGTGTCACCTATGTCATGAGCTTTGTGTGTCAGCATCATGAGGTGCAGTTTCCCAGAAACACCTGTACTTATCTCCTTGAAACTTGTCAGGATCTGTGCTGTCAGCAGGGGTTACCACGCCTGCAGTTTTCATTCTGCTGTGGCTTAACACACACACTTGACATGAGTTTTTCTTTCAAGATTTTTAGGTGCAGTTTCCCAAAAATCCTACACCTATATCTTAGACACTTGTCAGACTTGATACCCTCATAAGGGGCTACCATCCCTGAAAGTTTCTTCTGAATCAGCCACAAAATGACAAAGTTATAGATATTTCATTAATTCCCCATTATACTCTATGGCTAAATCTCCTAATCTCTCTGAATCGGCACCAAATCTTCCAAAGCTGATTTAGCCAAATTGATTTGGAAAAGCAATCCAAATCTATGAATCAAATTGCTGACCTCTGAAATGGCTGAATGTGAGTTCAAATTGAATAGTTCTCTATTCGCACAGGCCTAAATCACCAGGATGATACCAGATAAAGGGAATGGAAGGATCTTGGAGACCCACTCTGACAGTGAAAAAAATTATAAAGTAACCATTCATTTACACAAACTCTCATTTATTAACTTAGGCAAACTATTTTTGCAATCAGTTCTTGTCATTAGGAAAATGCTTTGTAAGATGTAAACAACTAATGTATAAGAGGCCAAGGCCCATTTCTCTCTCTATAGGCATGCCATGAATTAATCATGTGTGGAAGCCTAATAAAGAGATATACTTTACTTTCAAGTTAAGCCTAGTAATGTGATCATTGAAGAAAAGACTGAGGAGAGGACTGGAGGTGGATATCCAACAGGGAAGGAGACATAAATACTATAGTGTAGTGTTTATTTCCAGAGCATTATAAAAAGTTTAGCAAGCTTACTCTGAAATAGACAAGGAACTTATAGAAAGTTATTTCTCAGGCTTGGTCACAATGTGATTGTTTACAGAGAGAAGTGAAGTAAGCCAAGTGGAAGAGGCTAATGCCTCCCCTAAGCCAAGTGGGACACTGAAGAAACAGATGCTTGGAAACTCAGGCCCAGGAAGAGATTACAACTAAAAACAATGGTGAAGTTTTGGTCCAAAATGGTTAAATGCTGAAATGATGTGAAGAAATACTGAAACCACAATGCCTGTCAAATTTATAAGAAAGACTGTAGAGGATTAAGGAGAGTTGGAGATCAGAGAACGCGAAAGCAATAGATGAAAGTGAAAGACACACTGAAGAGAAAATTGAAAACTTCATTAAAAGGATAAAATAAGTAAGTTAATTCAACTTAAACAACCAAATAAGTAAGTAAGTAATTCAACATACATTTAAGTATGATATGAGAGAGATACTTCCTCTTGAAAACTCATTTGTTTGTCAATGACTGATATAAATCAATTATATGTATTTGTTTAAATGTATATTTGTTTAATTTTCCATAGATTTATTTGTTAAGGAGTAAAGTGGCCTATAGCAAAGGAGCACCCTTTCAATGCTCTATCCACCCTTAACTATTTTTTATGTATTAATAAATAAGTAGATATATCTCTTACTCCAACATCCAGTCAAACATCCCAACAACAATAAACATATAAGAAAATGAATTAACCTCCACTCTAAGTTGACATCAGAAACCCACAGTGCTATTATATAAGCATTCTATCGTTCATCTTTCTTTTTCTGATTGAATGAAGGACAAAACATAAGTCTTGATGATATAAGTCTGTTGGTTAACACACTCAGATATATTTTATATAATAAACTCAGGTGTATTTTATGCATAATAATTAAAACTTTGACAAGTATACCAAGAATTGCACACAACTGAAAGAGTATTTGTGAAATTACTCTAAACAAAATGCATGGTTGCCTTTTCCCTCCATTCATTTTGCCATAATTCATTGGATCTAATTAGAAGTCATGTTTTACTATATCCTATGCAAAAATCCAACACACTATGGCTATTCTATGTTATAACATTAATAAAAACTCATAGCTGAGGTAGATGTGCTTTGAATAGCCATGTGTCAAAACCATTAGGTAACTGGGAAAACGGTAACATTGTAATGATTAGGACAAACAGAATCAAGCAAATAAGTGAGTAAAAAAATAGTGGGTGCTTGCAGACATTTAAAAAAAAAGGGCGCTTTACTTCAAACTCAACGTGTTCCCATGCCAAGCCCAACCCATGCCCAGAAAAGGCAGCACATTTCTTCAATCCAGCTTGCCTGACATCATTAAAGATTGGGTGCTTTCATGGGGCTTTTTTTGTGTTTTTATGTAATAGTTGATTGAATCAGCTTTAGCTCAAAGAGCGAAAAAGCCCCGCTGAAGTGCCCGGTCTTTAGAGGTGCTGCAGAGCCAAGTTGAAGTAAAACACTGCTACTTCCAGTGAAGCATATTTTTTTAGCGTCTGCAAGCATAGGGAATGTATCAAGTAAAGTATCAATGTAAAATATAATACAAAATTAAATAGTATGAAATAACTCTAAAGAGAAAGTTGAATAATTTCAGACAATTTTGAAAGGGAAGAATTTTTTTAATACCAATGCAGCCTGAAAGTATGCTATATTATAATTAAGATAGAAAGTTACTTTCCTGAGATTAGAGACCCAAATAGAATCATTGAATCATAGAAAATTAGGATTGGAAGAGACCTCAGGAAGTCATCTGGTCCAACCCTCCACTCAGAGCAGGAGCATCCCCAAATATATCATCCCAGCCGAGGCTTTGTCTATCCATATCTTAAAAACCTTTAAGGACAGAGATTCCACAACCATTCTGGGTAACCTATTCCAGATCTTTACTACTCTTCTAGTGATAAAGTTTCTTTTTTCTAATATCTAATGTAAACTTCCCTTGCTGCAACTTGAGACCATTGCTCTTTCTATCATCTGCCACCACTGAAAACAGCTTAGCTCCATCCTCAGGTAGTTGAAGGCTGCTATTAAATCCCCTTTCAGTCTTCCTTTCTGCAAACCAATTAAGGTACCTTAGTCTCTCCTCATAAGTCATACCCCCCCGCAGCTCCCTAACCATGTGATTGCCCTCTGATGGACTCTCTACAATTTGTCTACATCCTTTCTGTAGTGAGGTGGAGAAAGGGGGTGAGGGGGAAATCCTGGATACAGTAATCCAGGTGTGGCTGGGTTTACCAGTGCCAAACAGATAAGAATCATTTCCCTCAATCTGCAATCGGCAAGATTTCTACTACTCCAGTCCAGTATGCTGTTAGCCTTGTTCAGAACAAGAGCACACATATTCATCTTACTGTCCACTATAACACCCAGGTCCTTTTCTGCAAAGCTGTTGCTTAGCCACTGCCCCCAGGCTGTAGTGGTGTATGGGATTATTCCATCCTAAATGCAGACTTTTGCATTTGTCCCTATTAAGCCTATTGCTATTGGTCCAATCCCACAATTTATCAAGATCTTTCTGAATCTTATCCCTACCCTCCAGTGTATCCCAGCTTGATGTCATCCGCAACCTTGTTGAGGGTGCACACTATCCCATGTTCCAGGTCACTGATGAAGGCATTGAACAATACAGGCCCCAGGAGCACTTGAACACTTCACTTGAGACCACTTGCCAACTAGACATTGAGCCATTGGTTACTACTCTCTAAGCCTCATGATACAGCCAGTTTTCTATCCTTCTTACAGTCCATTTGTCCAATCCATACTTCCTTAACTTGCTTACTAGACTGTTGGGGGATCATATCAAAATCCATCCTAATGTTAAGTTATATCATGTCCACTGCTTTTCTAACATCTGCAGAGCCAGTCCTCTCATCATAGATGACCATCAGGTTGATCAGGCATGACTGGCCCTCGGTGAATGTATGCTGACTATTTCTAATCACGTTGCTTCTGAAGACTGAGATGAAAAAGTCACTCTACTTCAGACTTTTCCACATAAATACTTTTAATATGGAGCTTTTATATAGTTATAAACAAGCTGAAGTTTGTTTCACACAGCAGGGACTAGATTCAAGGCCCAGGAAGCCCCTGAGAATCCTGAGTCTTTTGTAACTGGTGATATTTGACTAAGGTGCACATGTTGTAAAAAACTAAATAACCAATATGGTAAGGGCCTTTTAAATTCTGTCTCATTCTACTGAATGATACAAGCTTCCATTAACTTCAGTTAAAATCTTTCTTCCTTCTGGCATCCATGACACTTAGAAACTTCTTCCAAAGTCATGTAAATAGGGATTTAGGGTCCCTGTTGGCAGGCTAGAACAGCCTGGCATGCCAGATCTAGCCCCCAGGCTGTATTTTCCCTACCCCTGGGTTAAGCTGTAGCCTTTGGGCTCCCACTCAGCTGTATATCTCCCTACTACTCTGGCTAAACCTGGTGCTCCCTCTCCTTTTTTCAGCTTCCACATTCTGGACTAATCCCCAGGGGGAAGAAGGGTGGCATGGTTTGCCATGGTGTACTTAATATGGGCTTGTGAATTCTTTTATGTGTAAAAGTGTCTAAAAGATCGCTGCAATATCTAAGTTCCCTTTTTGAATCTAGCCTTCAGTATTTCCTCAGATACCTGGGCCCCATGTAAATATATCCCTATTTACCTGACTTTGGAAGAAGTTTCTAAGTGTTATGGATGTCAGAAGGAAGAAAGATTTTAACTGAAGTTAATGGAAGCTTGTCTCATTCAGTAGACTGAGACAGAATTGAAAATGCCCTTACCATATTGGTTATTTAGTTTTTTACAAAATGTGCACCTTAGTCAAATATCACCAGGAACAAAAGACGGCACAGGTTGCTTAGGGGAGACCAGAGCCATGTGATACAATATTTGAGTATTGGGGTGGGGAGTGGGGAAAACATCCTTATAGTGTCATTACAGCAGCAAAGTGCCAAAAACTGATATTCTTTGAGGATTTTACTTCCAGAAACTTAGGCATGGACTGATTTTTAGGTAATATGGGACTTTTGTGAATGCCAGTGGTCCTAAATATTGGACTTAAGTGCCTAAAGATGTATTTTGGCATCTAAGTCCCAGCTGTGAATTTAGCCCTCAGGGTATTTGTTAGGAAACTTGGATAATGGAGTTAACAGTATTTAAATAATCCACAGGAGTCTTGTGAGGATTAATTTGTTACTAGTTATAGAGATTTCTCAAGATGGGAAGTGCTATATCAGTATTAATAATTATAATTATGAGTCTGTAAGGGCAAGGTGGTCTGCCCTCTTTTGTTTTACTACAGACACCTCATTAATCCTAAAATTGTTTATTGTAGTAATTAATCAATGAATTTAGAGCCTTTTAAGACAACTTAGATGAGATGTCAGAATACTGCATGAGATGTTCTGAAGCAAAGTTACAATGCCATGAGGATAATCACAAATAGAAAAGGAACTGTAAATAATATTATAAAATAAATAAAATCTTTTAAAAATATAATTAAAAAGAAGCAAAGACCAAGGCATTTTTTTTAAGGCAGAGAAAAGCAAAGAGCCAGAAATAAAAGCTTCCAGAAAAAACAGTGTCACAGGTACTTCAGCAAAAATTTGGGAAGAAAAAAAGTAAACAGGGGGAAAATAGATTAATATAATTTCAAAGAGTGTGTAAATAAATATAAGACTCGAAACTTTATAAATTATAAATAGATAAGATATTCCATGTGCTTTATCCAGCCTCATTTTATTTTGTTATCATTTGTTTTATATATGTGTATAAGACATAGCTATCGACTTTATTCCTATGCCTAATTATTCATTTATAATTTAAAACTTACTATACTGCAGAAGTCTACTTATGAATATAATTCTGTCCATTTAATTCCCAGTAGGCAAAGAAATAAAGTTTGCAGGGTGTTATAGATGTGAATTTAAAAATAAACTAAAGAAAAATTAAATAAAAACTGAACTTTGACCATGAGGCCACAAGAAAATAGAATAAAATGAAATGTTAAATAATAATAATTTTGTTTGGAAGAGGGATTATCTTAAAATTAAGCCACAACACTGAACACTTGGATCTATAGTGTTTTATTTCATTCTCTGTTTGATTTTAAGTATTTACCCCTACTGTTTCTCAAGACTTGAATAACAAAAAATTGCAAGTAGCTGTAATGGGGCAAGTTCCTGCCACAGAGCAGCTGATGGCAGAGAAAACCATCAGTTATTCACTGAGTTATTCGTGTTCTGGGAGTGTGGGGGAGGGAGTCTTTGGTTAGAATGCCTCCAAAAGCTGTTTTAATTAAAATACCTGGAGTGTCTTGTGTATTGGTGTCCCCTCACTGAAAAATGGAAGTGGGGGCACTTTAACTAAAACTTGATCAACAAGCTTTGTTGCCCTGTGGGGTCAGGCCAGCTCTCAGAATGTCAATATTGTGCTGTTAGACAGGAGGGTGTAACACAATTGCACATATACAAACACACAAATTAATCAGGTGCATACACACACACACTACCAGCTCAGGCACATATACATCCAAACCAGCCTAGGCACATGCATGCCTATTACAAATTCAAGCACATACACTATACACCCCATAAGTTAGACACAGATCACTAATTTGTATGTCATGTACACAATGCTATACACACACACATACACACTACTTACACAAGCAACTCATATATACTCACGTTCAAAATAAGTTTAGGTTCATGCACGCCTTTCACCAGTTTAAGCTCCATACACACTACACATAGCAAATTTAGACAGAATCAGTTACCAGATACCAACACCTGCACATTCAATACACATATGTGGATTGCTGATTCATATACCGCCCCCAACACACACACACAATGTTATCTATATATGTGTGTATATATATATGTATTCACTAAATTACACATATACCACCCACCTACACATACACACAAGCGAGTTCCTAAGTTGGGTACTGTGATATTTATGTATGTATGTGCTTGGTGTACTTGGGATACCAGGGGAAAGGTTAAGGTAAGAAAGTAGAAGTGTAAGGAGTTAAAGTTACCAGGACTGGGATTAGAACCAGTAGACTACAGGGACCTGGGCTGAAGAACTGAGGCTCAGGGGTAACTTTAGGTTAATTGATCTTAATTGATTAAAAGACAATGCCCAAAGCCTGCAGAACAGGGAAGCATGCTGGCACAGAGTCTGGACTGGAGCCAGAGCTACAGGAGAGCTGAAAAGGTAGATGGGAAGGAGGGAAAATGGGACTAAGGGAATGCATCAGTGTTAAAGAGGGGCTCTGTATGTGGGGAGCCAGAGGATGGCTCTGGGGCAGCTAGAGAAGTTGCAGGGAGCAGCAGTAGGTGCTGGGAGCTGGAGAAAGTCTCCAGCTGCTGGAGAACACCGCAGGACAGCTAAGAGGAGCTGGGATGCTGCAGGGGGAGAGGGGATTACAGAAGGTGCTGAGGAAGCCTGAAAACAGAGAGACAAGCAGCAGAAAATCACAAGAAAAGCAGCAGGTGGCAGGGCAGCATGAAAGCAGAGAAAGGCAGCAGAAAGT
>NW_017728918.1:51601840-51606591 GCF_001723895.1 Crocodylus porosus | reverse complement strand
CTTATATTTATCTATAGAGAATAGAGAGGGAGAGAAAAAGTCAGAAATGGTTGGGGAAGGGGAGCGAATGCAATAAAAAAAAAAAAGGAAAAGAAAAACTGGGGTTTTGCTACAGCTTTAGTTAAAGTGCTCCCACCACCATTTTTAAACTTGGGGATGATGATACACGAGATGCTGAAGTCTGCTGGAGTGCAGTAATTATCACTGTCTAGCAGACTTGATTAATTCAGCCTTCTGTGATGCACTGTAACTACTGTGCATTAAATCAGCCTCACTGCTCATGTATAAGCACCCAGTATGTAAGCCTTTACACCTAGCCAAGGTAGCTGACCCCTCAGTGAAACGGGGAGGTAACCACAGTTAAACTTTCACTCACTATGAGTTAAGAACAAGTATGCAAATAGCTACTGGGTGTGAACTGCTCCATGGGAAGTCCACATCCATGACAAGTCTGCAACCCTTATTGAGGTTAAAACACTTATTCTTTGAATAGACCATTATTTTGCATAATTATTTCCTTTAAATACTACTTTCATGTTCTAATAAAAAAAGACCTTAGTAACACACTAATCCTTCCTTTTCTTAGTAGATCATTTTAATAATTCTTCAATACTGTTGTAAAAAGCTTTAAGAAAACCACCCTGGTAACATTTCATTTTCATTTGAATGTGGTAGTTTTGAAATATAGGTCAAATTTAATTAAATCAATGGGGAGTAAGTGTTATTTTGAAGAAATATAAAAAATAAATAAGAAAAAACCTATTCAGTGATTTGTTCTTGTGGGAGTTATTTGATCATGTTATCCCTGATTATATATTTTCTTCTCACCCATAAATTTGCATGGCTGCCCTCAGAGTACCAGAAAGCCTTAGGTACCTCATTCTGACCTGCTTGTTATCTGGTTGCACTGGTCTGGCTTGATTTTACTTGAGCATGTCCTTCCTTCCTTTTTTCCTGCTGTCATAGGTACAGCTCAATGTTTTCAGGAGGAAATACTAAGTTGCAGTCAGTGGTTCCTTCCTATGCCATCTGCTTCTTATTCTTGATATTTTTTAAATCCTGTTTTCCATCTCCCCAGTTGCCCTTCTCATTTCCTTATTATGCTGCATACTGCCTAAAACAAGAGTAGTCAGGAAAATTGACTGAGCAGTTTCTAAAGAAATGTTTTTTTTGTCAGAAATGTTGATTAATCAAGACCAACGTTTTTCATGGACACATCCTATTTAACAGTAATCCCTGTTACTTTAAGAGCAAGAAAGCAGGTCTACAATCTGTTCAAGGCAGCTGATGTAGTGTCAGTTGCAAACAAGTAAGCACCCCAGAGAAGGCAGGGACAGGAGCTATACAACTGCAAATAACCAGTTAGGTGCAAGCTACCCTGCGATAAGCTGTAATGTAGAGCTCTGGAGGAGTAGTAAAGTAGACACTGAAGGTCAACTGGATTGACTTCATCAGAGAAGACCAGGCTAACACAAACAGAATCCTAGAGAGTTGGCAGAAAACAGCTGAGAGCAGGGTAGGCGATACCATGGTGAAAAGACTCAGATCGGGGCTTAAGTTTGCTTTGTTTTGTTTCAACTGACTTTAAATGTAAATCATGGGTGTGGCTGAAAGGGAAGCAGGAGGCTATGGTGGGGTGCCTAGGAAGGCACCCTATGTTCAGGTAAAGGTCATAAAACCTCAGGTCACTGATCAAGATAGGGGCTAGCATGGGAAAGCTTTAATAAGACTCATGGAGACTGGTCACAGAGTGTGCTGGTGAGGCATGGAGCATTTTTAGTATCAAACTTATACCCTAGTGGATAGAGCCTGGACCAGCAGTGGCAAGGGGTGAGTCAGGAAAGAAGCTGGGGAAAGTAGAATTGTGGGCTTAGGCCCTGCTTAGGGCCAGGGTCCTGGTGGTTGTGATGCAAGAAAGAGAGAAAGTAGGAAAAGCAATGCCTTGCTTAAGAAAAATGAGGTCCTATCTAGGCAGCCTGATGATAAACTAAATGTAGCACTTAAGGTTCATTCTGGTACTTTGAGGGCAGCATCCCAAATTTATATTTACTTTATGGGTCAGGACGAGACAGTAGCCTGAGACTCTGGATTGGGTGGGGGCAGCAGTAATGGTGGGACCAACACAGTAGTTCTTAGAAGTAGGATTCTGTTCCATGTAGTTTTGACGAAGTTTTCATCAAATAGCCACAGGATAGAAATATTCTGTATGTAGAAGAAAAAAAAAAGTATTTTTTAGATCATCTATTAAGGCAGTTATTTTGGATGTGAAAGGCCCAGTTAGAAGGGGCTGGGGACCAGATACTTGGAGCTGGGCTGTCAGTCTGGGTGATATGCACCCTGTGGCAGAAGCAGTGCCCACTCTCACAGCTTGGAGGTGAGGAGGCAGAGGTAGGATGAGAGGTTGACAGCCTCTCAACCCAGCTCTGCCTTCTCCACCGGTCTGCTGCTGTCTTCAGCCTCCCCAGGAGGCTGCGGAGCACCCCCACTCACTGAACAGTACACTTTTGTCATGTTTAAGAGTACTATACATTTGTAGTGCTGTAAAAAGTGCTCTAAATTACAGCACTGCAAATTAGTGCACAGAGCACTACAGTAGGTCTTGGATTCTACTCTGGAAGCTATATCTAAAAATTCAAGTGTTGATGTTTCCTATTAAAAGACCAATACCTTTATTGGATTCAGCTTGTGGCCTTTAAATATCAGAGCTTAAAGAATTTCCTGATGCATATGTCAGAATCTGTTCAAGTTACTTTCCCAACTGATACTGGATTTGTTTAATTATGTCTCTGATTATAAAGACAGATTTTTATAGTTTTGCCTAAGCAAGCTTTAATATCTTCTGATGGCTAAGTAATATCTATCATGTACATCCTGTAACATAAATCCTTGTAGTATCATTATTAGTCTCCATATCATTAAATATATGTTTGTTCAAACTTATTTTTGAGTGAAGTAATAATACCACTGTAATCTCTTTCTCTAATTAAATGAACAGATAGCCTCCATGTTTATCGCCTGAAGTGTAAAACCAATGCGTTGGAAGGAAAAAGTATAGTCTAATTCTACAGTTAAGTAGTTATAAATTAGTATGGACCAGAAAAGGTCTCATCCATATTCACTTCCCTTGCTGTTTCATTATTAGATTTTTATAAATCATTTTCAGTGACAGATTGGTTAGCTTCAGTTTACATTGTCATAAAGCTTTATAATTAGTATTAACATAACAGAAACAACATGGGTGCCATTTTGGGGGTGAAAAGGATGAGAAGATTTTATCTGTTACAGACCATTCCAATAAACGTATTTATCTATGTATCTTCCTGCTTCTGGGTACAACTTCAGAAGATTCTTCTGCTGTTTTTCGCACTTTCTTCTGCTCCTTCAGAAGTTTATGTATTTTTTACCATTCTAATTTTCTCATTTCTACCATGAGATAAATTAATCTGATAGCATTACTTCACATTTCATAGAATCATAGAAGTAGAGTTGGAAGGCACCTTATAGATCTTCAAGTCCAATCCCCTGCCAGGGCAGGAGAAAAAATGAGACTCAAATGATCCCAGCCAGGTAGGCATCAAGCCTTCTCTTAAAGACCCCCAGGGTAGGCGCCAGCACCACTTCCCTTGGAAGTTGGTTCTAGATCCTAGCCACCCTGACTGTGAAGTAGTTCTTATGGATGTCTAATCTAAACCTACTCTTCAACAACTTGTGGCCATTATTCCTTGTTATGCCAGGGGGTCCTAGGGGAAACAAGGTCTCTCCCAAACCCTTCTAGTCCCCGCTAGTGATTTTATAGACTGTCACCAGGTCCTCCCCCACTCAGCCTTCTCTTGTAAAGGCTGAACAGGTTCAGGTCCTGCAGTCTCTCATTGTAGGGTCTGCCCTGTAGTCCCCAGATCATGCAGATGGCCCTCCTCTGGACCCTCTCAATGTTGTTCACATCCCTCCTGAAGTGGGGCACACAGAACTGGATACAGTACTCCAGCTGTGGCCTGACCAGTGTTGAATAGAGGGGGAGGATCACCTCCTTGGCCCTGCTAGAGATGCACCTGTGGATGCATGACAAGGTCCGGTTAGCCCTTCCAATCGTGACCTTGCATTGTCGACCCATGTTCATCTTGGAGTCAATAATGACTCCAAGTTCCCTTTCTGCCTCCATGCTCTCAAGAAGGGAGTTTCCCATGTTATAAGTGTGCTGCTGGTTGCTGCTGCCCAAGTGCAGCACCCTGCACTTCTCAGTGTTGAAGCACATTCTGTTTTTCCTAGCCCACCCCTGTAACCTATCCAGGTCTTGTTGCAGTCTTTCCCTCCCTACTAGCGTGCTCACCTCACCCCAAATTTTGGTATCATCAGCAAATTTAAACAGGGTGCTTTTCACCCCATCGTCCAAATTGCTGATAAAGAGATTGAACAGTGCAGGCCCAAGGACTGAGCCCTGGGGGACTTCACTGCCCACTTTTCCCCAGGTCAAATATGACCCATCCACTACTCCCCTATAAGTGTGACCCTTCAGCCAATCTTCAATCCATCTGACTGTGTAGGCATCAATGCTACAGTCGCCCAATTTTTTAATGAGGATGGGGTGGGAGACAGTGTCAAAGGCCTTGCTGAAGTCCAGAAAGACTACACCCACATCAACACCTGCATCCAAGACTTTTGTGACCTGATCATAAAAAGGCAATCAGGTTGGTCTGACATGACCTGCCCCTAATGAAACCATACTGGTTGCCCTTGAGCATCATCCCTGAAGC
>NW_017728918.1:51595272-51600511 GCF_001723895.1 Crocodylus porosus | reverse complement strand
AATGGTCCGACCTGGCTGACTGTTCCTCCCAGCAGATGTCTGGGTAATTGAAGTCACCCATGACAACTACATCCCTTGCCTTAAGTGCCTCTGGAAGTTGGCCTGAAAATTCACGGTCCAGCTCCTCCCCTTGGTTGGGGGGTCTGTAGTAGACCCCCACCATTAAATTCCTCTCCCCACGGCCCCCTTGTATCTTGACCCAGAGCACTTCCGCTTGCCCCTCCTCTGACCCCATTTTGCTGGCAAAGGATGTGTATTGCTCCTTGACATAGAGCGCCACACCCCCACCTTTCCTTCCTTCTCTATCCTGTCTGTAAAGCCTATAGGCCCTAATGCTAACTGGCCAGTCATGGGATGAATCCCACCATGTTTCTGTTAGCCCTATTATGTCTGGGTCTGAACTGGCTATTCTGAGGGCGAGTTCCTCCTGCTTATTCCCCATTCTATGAGCATTGGTATATAGGCACTTAAGGCCCTGCCTAGCTGCATGTGCCACCCCCTGATTTGGGAGATTGTTTGGACCCCTGTTTCTTACCTGGGCACTCCTAGCATTTGTTACCTGTCTTGCTTGCGTGTTGTCTCCTCGTCTTCCTGCAGCCCCCTCCCCTGGTGATGCTAGTTTAAAGCTCACCGTATGAGATCAACCAACCTAGAAGAGAAGACACACTTGCCTTTAGGAGAGAGGTGAAGCCCATCCCACCCCAGCAAGTCCCCTGCCCGAAAGCAGGGGTCATTAACAAAGAACCCAAGGCCTGCCCGGTGGCACCAACTGTGTAAGCACTGGTTGACCTCATCAATGCAGGCCTTGTGTCACCGTCCCCGCCTAATCACTGGAAGAAGAGAGAAGAATACCACCTGTGCCCTGTCTCCTTAAGCTTGTCCCCCAGAGCCTTGAAATCCTTCATAATGTGGTCAGGGTTGCCCCAGCTGCGTCATTCGTCCCCACATGGATGACAACCATGAGGTACTGGTCTGCAGTTTGGATGTAGGCTGGCATCCTCTCCATGATGTCTCTAACCTGAGCCCCAGGCATGGAGCAGACATGTCGCACCATGGGGTCAGGCCAACAGATAGGACCTTCCAGTCTTTTCACTCTCTGCCCATTCTTTACCATGTGAGGAATGGCATCATCCCCACTGGAGGCAGTTTCCCTGTCTTCCTCCGTCACAGCTGCCAGGGCATTGAACCTGTTCCCCAGGTGAACCTGGGGAGCTTCCATCTCTCTAGGCCTAGCAGCTCTGGATTTGGACACCTTCTGCCACTCCTGTGTTGGATGTGTCTCCTGTGGAGGCTGTATAGTGAGTGACCAGGCCTGCAGAGAACAGAAATAGGCATCAATTTCCTCCTCTGCATCCCTGATCCCCCTCAGCCTGCTCACCTCAGCCTGAAGCTCGCTCACCTGCTCCTCCAGGGCCCCAAGTTGTGCACAGGAGGAGCAGGCAAGGGGACCACCAGACCCCACACCCTCCCAGGACCCCACCGAGCCCCCTCAACAGACAGGGGGGCAAGGGGCCACCGACCCCACCATGTGCTCCATCTGGGTGGAGGCCTCAGAAGAGCTCATGGCAGGCAGCCGCACCTGGGCAGGGCCCCTGGCAGCTGTGCTCCACATCTACACCATGTCTACAGAGCTGCTTTCTCTAAGTTATATCCCCTTCTTTTGTTTACTAATATGTTAAAGTGCATTGATGAATGAAGACTTAATTAAAAATGCATATGTATGAAAAGCTGGGTTTTTCAGTGATGTTGTTGGACTGTTATTATTATTTGTAGATGAAGTTGTCTAGTAGTGTGGACAATCATGGTGTTTAAAGATCAGACAAGTTATAACAGTTTTGTTCCAAACTATCACCTTTGGATGCAATACCATATGATCCATTTCTTTTTATCTCAAAGACATAACTAGCAAGAAGCGGATACTTATTATAGAAAACTGAGTTATGACACTCCAGTTTTCCTGTTTCTGGATATTGTAAATATGTAGTAATGTCATGTGTACATTACTTTATTATATAGATGTATACATACATACATACACTGTGTATGTATGTATGTATACATCTATATATATGGTATAGTGTTTATATATGTATGCCGCTGCCTCCTTCTCAGGCAGGGGGAAGCCCCGCTGCTCCATGGGAGGAGGCGGAGGTGGGTGGATGGGAGTAAGGCGGGGCATGTAAACACTCTCTGAAACACTCTGTAATTCATGACAGGCAATTGGTTAGTGTATATATATATAACTCTCTGGTTCCAACAGCCTGCTATAATATGATTTTGATGCATAAACTGTTTTACCAAACCCCCCTCTAAAGCAAGAAGTTATTATATATTTGAAAGACACTTTCTCAGGGGCTAAAGTAGACTCAGACGTGTGCATTAACCCTTGACAGACTGTGTTTATGTTAGCATTTGAAGTTTGACTGATGTAGGAGGATGCCTATGGAACAGGTGTGCCCTGGGAATAAAGGACTGTAGAGAGTTCAAAGACTTTGTAAGCTAAATAATAACCCACTACAGGTACATAGTATGTTCCCTATAACATCTTTAAAATGAGTACCCATATGATACTACTCATTGGGCATGTATACATAAGACACTACATACTGTAGAAAGTGCTACAGCAATATAATGTAGGCAGGCACAAACCATAATGCTGCAGTTATGTTGCTGTAACAACATGTTCCCTCACTATAGTGCATTGCTATGCTTGACATAGCAGCTATAAACAACTGTGCATCACCGGCATGGTGCAGTACAGGCTGTTATTGTCCAAAAGGAAGTACTAAATGATGGTGCATTGACAACAGCACCATAAGGTCCCATGTAGATGTGTCCACTGTGAGCTGATATGCAATACATATTTAACTTATGGAATTAGTTGCCACAACAGTGGTAAAGACATGTGGCATAGCGAGGTACAAACAGGGACTAGACAAATTTAAAGATGATGTATCTATTAGTGGCCGTTGAGTAGAACGGTTGGAGGTGTTTTCTCTGGCACCACTAATAGTGGATGCCGGGGAAGTTAATGAAATGGAATAGATAACTTGAATGGGAAAGTAATGGGAACATCTATATATAAAATGGTGTTTCATTTAATCACACAAAAATGTGGATTACAGATTAAATTTTTTATTTAAAAATTGGGGACTTGTTTTTTATTAGAAAAAATCAGAATCCCTGATAAACAGGATCCCTGGTAATGATTTTATCTTTATAAAATGTAGGACATTGAAATATTGGGATTTTCTTCCCATGAACTATTGAGTGGTTTCTGATGCACAATAGCATCCTCACATTAAAAGAAGAGACACAGGTGTTTTTCTTCAATAACAGCTATGACAATGGTTGAGTAGCAACCATGGCAGATGCTAGTGATTAGTGGAAGCACCTAGTCATGGACCTAAAAGAGGTGATGATTGCTTGATGGTCATTTTTACTTGGAACTCAGACAGGTATGCAATTCAGGAGCTGCAAACATGACTGGATCCACTCTGCTCATCCTGTATGAGGAGGGAGCTAGAAAAGGTGTCTAAAACATAGTCTGTCTCATTTCACCTGACTGGAAAGCCATGTCCAGTGGGATCACTCTGTCAGCAGTCCAAATCAAGTAATGGTTTTTGCAACCTGGAATGTCCAAACTCGGACAACCCTAATGGTGACTGACCAGAGAAAAACACAGAACTTGTGGCCAGATAACTTGAACAATGTGATATTGATCTTGCTGCATTTAGTGAGACCAGATATGCAGGGAAGGAGCAATTCACAGACCATTTTGGTAAATAGACATCTTTTTTTGGAAACAATAAACCAGAAAAAGATGAATGCATCTATGGCATTAATTTGTGCTTTTGAGTTCAAGATTATTAGTCAAATGCCTGAATGTTCAGTTAACATCAGTGAGCGTCATATCACCCTTTGTCTTCCACTGACAAACAGACAATGTGCAACAGTACACATGATCTGATCCTTGATGCAGATGATGGAACAAAATAATTTTATTTTAAACTCAACCAAGTCCTGTCATATGTCCCATAAGAGGAAAGGAGAATTCTTCTTGGCAGTTTCAGTGCTACAGTGGAAAGGGACTCTGAGCTGTGGAAAAAAAACACTTGGAAAGGAAGGGGTGGGAAAGTCAATTCATATGGAGTTCTTCTTTTGACCAAGTGTTTGGAACATGATTTCATCATCATACTCCTTATTCTGCCAAACCAGGAAATTGAAGACCTTTTGGATACTCCCCCACTGAAAACACTGTCACTTTTATGGACTACACCATAGTGAATACCTTAGATAGTCACAATGTCCATATGACCAGAGCTATGACAAGTGCAGATGGCTGCTTGATGGATCATCATTTGATGCATTTTGTTTTGTTTATTTGCAACACCCCGAAACAATGTAAACAAAAGAAGCAAGCAAGGAAGAAGTTCAACATTGAATGCTTGAAAGAGCTTATTATATGTGACAATGTCCCTGCCTTCACCATGTGACATGGTGAGAAGCTCTCCAACTTCCCTGATGAATTCAACACTCATTGCTCATTGGAAGACATTCAAGAAAGAATCTCTAGGTTGCAAAGAATCTCTAGGTTTCTCAAAAAAACCTCTCAGGAATTATTCAATGAAAATGATAAGGAAATCCAAGCTCTCCTTAACAGAAAAAAGGAGAACCTTTTCCTGTATGAGGAGGATGGCAGAATGCTTGGCAGAATGGCAACAACTCCAAAAAGAAAAAAGATTTTTCTTGCTACAAGAAATCCAAGACAAAGAGAAAAACTTGAGTGAAAGAAAGGTGTGGGAAGATGAAGGAAAAGAGATGAAAAAAGTTTGTCAAGAACCACAACATTCTTAGTTTCTTTACCACAGCCAAAACTATCTATAAGCCAAGCACACAAAGAGCCATCCTTCTCAGGTCTGAGGATAGAACAACACTCCCTTAAAGTGCCCCCCGCCTCACCTTGCCAAAACTCCATGATCATCATACGATGGAATGAGCACTTTCAAGACTTCCTGAACTTTGACTTTAATGTCAAAGAAAATATGATCAAACCCATTCCACAACACCCTATGAAGATCCACCAATTTGCAAGAGGCCTTGGAAACCATTAAACAGATGAAGAACAACTAAGCATATGGCCTTGATGAAATACCAGCTGAATTTTTATAAGCTAGGTGGAAACAAAACTGTTATACTAACTACACTCCATTATTATGGACACTGGAAAACAAGAACA
>NW_017728918.1:51555881-51595168 GCF_001723895.1 Crocodylus porosus | reverse complement strand
GAGAAGTGCCAAGAGCAATGCCAAGACCTTTACATGGCCTTCGTTGACCCGATTAAAGCTTCTGAATCAATCAGCAGAGAGGCCTTATGGAAGATCCTGATAAGATATGAATGCCTACCAAAATGTGTTACCATTTATCAGCTTTTGTCACAGTGGTATGATAGCAATATCACACCTGTTCAGCATCTCATTGCTCATAGGTTTCCATAGGCTTGCATTGATAGGAACCTCTTTAACATCAACCAGTTCCATTATAGACTCTCAATATGCTCACAATTGTCAGGTGTGTCCACGTAGCTCTTCCTTGCAGATAAATTTGCTGTAAATAATTACTGGGAACTCAACACCCCCATTTGTGAATGACTATATAAGTTTATATATATATTATACATACATACATATGTATGAGCTTCTTATACATACACACACATGTGCATGTGTTTGTGTATTCAGCAAAGGAATAAACAAAAGCCAAAGTTATTTTATCTATGGTGTAAAGAGCTTCTAAAATTTCCTTTTCTATCTCTGAAATTTGTTGAATGGCTATAATGTCCAAAAGCCTATTTCGTCAATAGTAACATTCAGATTCTTGGTGTTCAAATTAGAATATAATTGACTGAACTGTTGCTTGCTTTGTCTGTGCATCATAAGAGACTCTCTTGGGAATATTTGTGTCAATGGGTTTTTTTTTAGATGGGTTGGATTCACTCTTTAGTCTGTGGTAAAAACCTTCCTGAACATTCCCTCAATTCCTAGAACTCTTCATGTGGTCTATGTAAAGCATACTTTACCTTCTGGAACAGTAATTTACTTAATTCTTATGTGAGATCCTTAATGTTTAGTTTTTCAGGCAAAAGATTCTTGACATAATCCTCATCTAAAATCTTTAGATATAGACTACTGAATTGCCCATCAAGAGTGATGGAGAGGAATGGGCAGGGATGGGGAGTGCTACTACACACTGCCCCATGCTGCCCCTACCTCCCAGGAGCAGGGGTAGGGGAAGCTTGCATGCAGTGGCTGCCACTGCCACCCATCACCCCATGTTGCCACCTCTCCACATCTGGCCACATGCCAGGCCCCCACACTCCATGTCCAGTCCTGCTCTGCGTCCAGCTCCATGCCCCCCCCCACTACTGACACCACCCAGTGTCCTGTGCTGCTGCCATTCCACAACCAGCCACACACCACCCGCCCCATCTGTGTCTGGCCCTGCTTCACCCACCTGCTCTCTTAAACTCTTTATCCACCTGGACTGCTCCACTGAAGCCATGACCCACCTATTATTCTTGATGGACATTCTTGATACACACTGGCTGAAGCCACACCCCACTGGGATCCATACCCCCTGAAGAGCATTATGGACAGACAGACAGACACAGAAACAGATAGACTAAGCCCTTTATATATATAGATAACTTATATAAATATAAATTTTTAGATTTGGATTGTATCAAGAATCCTTTGATGAATTTGTTTTGGAATTTTAGAAGAAAATTAAGATATATTGTTACTTTAATTACTGACTGTATATTATAATACCAAGAACAAAGGTATTTACCAATCACTTTGCACAAATCTATTAATTCTGTAATTTCTAACCAAGTAATTCTGTAATTCCTACCAAGGAAATTCCTAACCATTCAATGACTTGTTCTTATAGATTAATTTATTTAATAGAAGTAGACACCAATTTTTTAGCTCAAACTTTGTCTCACGTATTGGAACAGATCCTTCCAAAATTATTAGAGTAGGATTTACCTGAAAAAGGAGTGGCTTAGATAATGTATATCAGGATATTGTTACAGTAGCAGTACAACATTTCAGAGTCCTTATGGTTCTTTGAGGTCTTGATGCAGAGAAGATGCTTCACTGCTTTTTCTCAAAGGTACCTTTTTGTGCATTTCAAAAGATGGACTTTAGTAAAGAATTAATATTCCCATTTCCCTTGCCAAGGGTTAGCCTGTCTAGCCTCTCATACTCCTTCTACCTGATTTAGCATTGGAACTATTGGCTACATCTGTAAAGAATAACGGTGATATAAAAGGCATTTAGGTGGGAGATGGTGAATGTAAGTTCCTGTTGTATGCAGGTGATGTACTAATACTTCTGCCACAGCCTGAGAAATCAGTTCCTACTCCCTTCATATTAATCAATAATTTTAGTAATCTATTTGGTTATAAAATTAATTGATCAAATCTGTGTTCATTGGACTAAATAAGTATACCACAAAGGTTATGTTTAGCAAATGGCTAAGTAACATATCCCATGTGAGTATTAAAATATACAAAAATGTTGATGTTGTTGTTTATCTGCCAAAACTTTCAGAAGGTTCTTGAATTTATGGTGCAGGATCCGAACAAATGGAGCAAATTGACAGTAGCTTTGCGGATTTCTGTTATTTGTTTAGGGTTTTTTTTAATGGACAAGTTACCTCACGTAATTTACCTATATGTAATTTATCAGTTGTAATCTCTCAAACCTCTTTTTTTCCTTAAAGAAATTGAATATTTAACAGGCTTCTGAGAGAGATGATAAAAAGGCTTGACTGTCATAAAAAATGATGCAACTATTTATTGAAATGGGTAGCTGTCCTCTTCAAAACCTTCAACAATATTACTGCCTGCTTAGTAAGTCAGGCTACACGCTGGTTAACTGATAACTCTTCTATATGGGTGGAAATTGAAGAGAAACATGTGCTTCCTCTTCTATTACCTACCTTCACAAGCTCGACTGATCACTGTCTTTCTAACTTTTGAATTCCTACGGTTTTTGCAGACTGACAAGTTTTCAAGGGTTTTTTCCCCCAAACTTATTTAGTTTCATCCTTCATTAAATTATAAAGTTTCTATTTAGGGCAATTCTGGTTTGAAGTATGGTTTCTACAAACTGATGTGGAGAAAGTGTATCAATAAGGGTATTATGCCTGCAGAACAGCTTTTAGTAGGATTTTTCCGAGTTATGTGGTGAACTTGACCTTTCGAAAATGGTTGAATAGTAATGTATTTACTTGCATGAATATGAGAAAATCAGATTGAACCTGAGACTTTAGGGATAGAAAAAAATCCAGATAAATTTTCCTTGAAATGTTCTCTTCCCCATCTTGTGCTATCTTTCTATGGCTGTGTCACATAACAGCCCTAACACAGACTATTTAAGTTTGAAGTGGGAAAAGACTAGATATCCAGATGATATTCAGTCTTTCCTTCCCAAGGCACTCAAGGACCCCTGCTCCTGCTGTGTCTCTCCACCCATCTCCTACAGCCAGCCTTCTTCTGTAGGCTGCTTCTACCAGGCTTCTGTGGACAGGCAGAACTGAGGTTCTTCTCTTTCAAATAAAGGCCTTATTACATGTTACCTTTCAGATGTGTTAAATGCCCTTAACATAGGAGTGTCCACATGTTAAAGCAGGAAAAGATTATCTAAATACCCTCTAAACTTCTCAAAGATATTTCTCTTTAGGAGAGATTTATATTCAACTGGTGTTAGGCAGCATGTGTTGCAGTAATGATAGTATGCTCAATAAGACTAATACGACAACTTGGGGACCTCCAGTATCTCAAGAGTCACCACTTTCAGGCCCTCCCACATGGTTCTAATATCCTCCTGGACTCTTACATCCTGGACTGACAACCAGAATGGAGGGAGAGGGGAAGGGGGCACACTTGAATCTACAAGGGGGAGGGCAGATGAGTGGGCAGCTCTTGGACCCAACAGGGGTGGCGAGACCTGATTTGGGGTCTAGCAGGGGCATCCTGGGTTCAATCTGGATGTGTGATGGTGGTGGGACCCAATTTGGGGCCAAATGGAGGTGGTGCCACTGCATGGGATCTAATCCAGGTGGACAGAGACAGCATGGGCTCCATTTGGGAATGTGGGGGACAATAGAGCCCAATCCAGGTACGTGGGGGTAATATTAGCCCAATCCAGGCATGTAGAACCTGGGCAGCCTAATCCACGTGGGCTCGGGAGGTGTGGTCCTGATCCTGGAGTGTGGGGCTGAACAGGTTATAATTCTGTTAGAAGTGTCCCAGACAGGCATGGAGCTGACTTGGCAGCTTCTAGCTATGACCCACCTCAGCAGCCCTCTAGCATCAGGTCAGAGCTGCACACAATAGAGATGGTATTATTGCTTAAAATGCTACTTCTTACAGAATATCCTTAACAGTACTTAAAGTTATCAGGTGTTACCTGAGCCATGTAGCTACATCTAAAGACTACCAAGGCAAAGGGACATTTCAGTACCCCTTCTAAGACAACATCTGGGGTTGACGTGTTGCTCACACATCCATAGTTTTGTTACTCATCATACTAATTCCATCACCCTGTGTTTCTTTTGTTTATTTAGATTGTAAGATTTTTAGCTGAAGGGCCATCTACTACACTAAGTTTTTACAGTGCTTAGTACAAGAGGACTTCACTCTTGTTCAGTTCTTAGGGCTGAACAAGTGGTGTTCTAATATCTCACTAGGCTCATCTACACATGCAGTTAATGTGACTGAATATACTCCAGCTCAATTGGACCAGGAGTAATCCTGACATCAACATCTACATGTGCATTTAAGCACAATAATTTACTGTGCTTCTGGATACTACTTGAATTTGACAGGATTATCCAACATCACAGTAAATTAGTCTACTGCACTGTAATTGCCCCACAACGTATAGATGGCAATGGTTTCCTACACTGCAAATTAGTCTGCTGTGCAGTAAAGCATCTCATGTAGACACAGACACTAAGTCTAATATTTCCATGAAATATTAACCTTGATAATGATGCAGCTACAAAAAGAAAAGAAAAAAAAAAGAAAAAGAAATCTTAAAAGTTAGGTCCTATTCAGCTTTGAAGAACTGAACATTCATCTCATTTTGATAGTGCATGGAGGAAGCTGAGAATCTGTGTTAATCTAATATCAAGCAAATGGTAGAACAGGGTGACACCTTGGGGCACCTATGACAAATGTGCACCTTAGGGCACTTATACATGGAGTGAGACTGCTCCGACATGCTGTAATTGCTTAATCCAGGAATGCAATTACTCAAGTCCAGCATCACCTGTATGACTGTCCCTGCACTGAAAACATGGCAGTGGGAGTGCTTTAACTAAAATTTGTTTGATGAGCTTTAGTTAAAGCACCCACTCCAACCTTTTTTCAGTGTGGGGACACTGATTCATGTGACATTACAGGCAGTTTAATTAGAGCAGCTCTCGGAACCACTCTAATTAAAGTGTCCCTCCTCCCCCTGCCCCCGACTCCAGGAGCATGTGTATAAATGTCCTTAGAGTTTAACTGGTTTAGAGAGACATAAGCTTTCCTAGGCAACAGCTTTTGTAAGCTGCTGTGAAGGAAACTGCAATTCTGCTTGAGACTGGATGTTCTGGGAGATTCTGGGTATTAGCTCCTCCAGAGTAGCTGATTGATCAAAATCCTTCTAATTAAATAAGTCTACAAAGCAGTACTAGAGAGGGGAAAAACAAAATGAAAGCTAAAGGGCATGGGTTTTTCTTTTTCTTAGAATCTCAAGTACAACAGATTTACAGTAAAGCTGAGGGAGGCAATTACGGGCTACTCTGTAGGGAAAGTTATAACATATCATTATTTTAAAGAGGAGTGAAAGTAGAAATACACTAACAGTATTTGTTAGAATGTGTGGCAAAGGCTAGCAGCATTTTTTATGCTGTAATAGAGTCACTAGGAGAAGCAGGTGTAAAATACACAACAAGCTCTTCTTACTGAAATGGACTTGAAATCAAATTCCCAGTGCTACAAAGAATTCAATGCCCTCAGTGTTTTTCTCTTTATGTTTTTGCTGCTTTTTTCTGTGACCTGAGGCAATTTGAAAGAGCACACTGGTGTATTAACTCCACAGAGGGAAATCATTCTTTGTCTAATAGTGTCATGTGACTGACAGGCACTACACTTCAGTGTACCTACATTGGTTATATCAGTGACTGATTCTGATCTTGCTTTCCTTTGCATGCAACTCCACTGACATCATTGACACTACACCTGTGAAAAGAAAATTAGGCTGGATGTTTCTAGTGATTTTCAGTCTCCTCATAACACTTAAATATTCCTGAAATTTACTTAATCCAGGAATCCAACAACATTTACCCATGGACTGCTCCAATTTTGAAAAATGTTATTATTAGTCATGAATATGGAAATATTGATAACAACTTTACTCCTTACTCCAGCATGATATTTATTGTCCCTTTAGACTAATAAAAATATTTCTAAGTGATACCGAACATGCTCCAATTTAATACCAAATAATTAAATACAAAGTGCAAATGAAAGAAAGTGCTCGCTTTTTTAGCACTCAGACAAACAATACAATTTTTGTTCCATTCCTTCCTTAATATTTAATGAATGCATATAAAATAGTGACATTACTATTAGAAGAAAAACACTAATTTTCCATTAGATAAGCTGAGGTTATCCATTAAGTCAGATGTATTCAACATAAGATTAACATCCAAACATTTTCACAGGCATTTTCAGAATCTCATTTATTTATTTTTTATTAGTTTAGGTACCTGACCTGCTAAGTGCTGACCCTGTAATATAAATAGGAATCCCTGTGGTAAAAAAAAAAAGGGTGGGGGGACTTTAAAAACCATTTTTCTTGATCCTGTAAGAGCAGTTTTTGAGCAAAATAAACCTGCCCCTGTGGGATAAGGACCAAAGAAAAAAAAATTGGTTTTCTCTGACCTGTTTTTCTGCTGAAGTTCTTGAAAGGAGATCAATGGGTCTGGTTAAGTTTCACCATGTTATTGAGGAACTTCCATTCAAAGTAATTAACCCTTAATAAAATTCCTGATACTTCTGCTTGACAGAGCCTTCAGACTTTTATTCCCTTTTCTCTAGCAAGGTTACAGCCAGGGATCCTGGTTTTCTCTGATTTAAAAAAAAAAAAAATCCCCAATTTTTGGTTAAAAAAAGGAAACCCAAATCCACGTTTTTCCATGATTACAATAAAACACCACTATATATATATATTAATTTTAGTTGCTCTTTTTTAACCAAAAAATGGCAATTTTATTTAAATCAGAGAAAACCAGGATTCCTGGTTATAGCCCAATCCAAGTCTTTCCCAAACTAATAACTTATATCAATACTTCCCAATTATTAACATTTCTGTATTGTCAAATACTCCCTTTTTCCCCCCTGCCAATAGCCCTGGAGCTGGGGTAGGGAGTAGGACAGGGAAGAGGGGTGGTTTGGCAGCCTCTTTGGAGGCTGCTGGAGCACCTCCAGCTGCTGGCCTGGGCTGGTGCAAGCAGGCTTCAGACCTCCACTGACCCTACAGGAAAATATTTGTTGGGTTGTCAGGGAGAGATCTATAACGAGTGTTCCCTCTAAGCTGTGTGGCGTGAGCAGCTGTGCAGGCACACCTGGCAGCACAGCATGAGTGTGCCTGCACAGCTGCACATGGCACACAGCTTAGAGAGAACAGTCTATAACTCATTATTTCCTCTTCCTTATGTAAATTAGAGTGCAGCTCTAAATATTTGTAGGTACCCTAAGATTAATCTCATCTGTAGACTACAGACTTAATTCATGAACCTTTGGAAGTTACAACCATACTGCTTGGCATTTATATACATATCTGGGAGAGGCAGAGAGTTGCTTTAATTACAGTGGCTTGGAGGGCCAGTCTAATTAAAGCACCTGGAGTGTCATGTGTATCAGCATCCCCATGCTGAAAAATCGTAGTGGGGGCACTTTAACTAAAGCTCATTGAATGCCATTTTCTAGCACGGGGACATTGATATGTGTGATGCTGAAGTGTGTTGGAGCGTGGTAATTACCGTGAATCTGCTCAAGCACGTTGCATATGTATAAGTGCCCCTTTTGTCTTAATCCTTTTATAATATCTTTCTATAGAAGACTATGCATTGACTTTATAGGATGTTGGCTTGGCCTGTAACTTCCTCATGGTAGTCACCATGCTGATCCTAACTAGTAGGCTACAGAATAGTATAGGTGAAAGTATCGTCCATCTTTTTGTTTGGAAGTGTGGCAACAGAGTAACCAAGAGTCCAGGCCAGAGGACAAGCAAAGAAGTTGTGTACCTTTGCAGCCTTATAGTTATGTCACTGACTCTAAAAGAGGGAGTCCTTCTGTAAGTGTGACTTTATGGCTTTAAAAAACAAAATCAATGACTGTCTAACATAAAATTAATAAAAGACCTTGGAAGCAGAATTCTGTAAATTCTCCAGTGTAAAATGAAATGCATGTAGGTATATAGATATGATTCACACACTACACATTTTTCAAATTCCTTTCTTTTTGCTATTATCAATTGGTTTATTAAAAAAAAAGAAAAGAAAAAGACATGTGTTTCTGGTTCCAGATCAACTACTGGAAAGACAGAATCAGAAATGTACTAAAACCAAAATTAATTGTCCTTAACTTAAGACAAGGAGCTCTTAAGGTGTAAAAAGACACAAAGCTTAGAACACTGTAAATATGCTTTAAATCACTGATTTAATCTTCCTGGAATGTTTAAAAAGCATGCAAGAAAGATTAAGTATTTTTTAAAGCCAGCTAAATGTTGCATGGGGGCATAGACCATTACTTGCCTAGTGCCTAGTCAGTCATAGAATCATAGAAAATTAGGTCTGGAATGACTTTGGGAGATCATCTAGTCCAACTCCCTGCTCAGCGTAGGACCATTCCCAACTAGATCATCTCAGCCAAGGCTTTGTTTACCCAGGTCTTAAAAACCTCCCTGCCTGCTCCCCTGAGAGAGGCAGCACGGGCAGCCACAAGTAATGCTCTGGTGATGGGAAGCCAGGGAGGCACTCCAAAGGGCAGGGAGGGGGAACCTGGGGGATTGAGAAGGAACTAAGGTAGTCCCTGGGACAGGGGGAAGGAGGATGCCTGGAATGGGAATGGGGAAGGCGGGGATTCTTCCCTTTCGATCTTCCAGGGCCCCGCCGGCTTGAACGTATGACTGCTCCAAATTTGAGCTAACACTAAGACTGATCAATATTTATGTGCCTTATGATATACATTGTAACAAGGCCCTTAGTCTGGATAGAGGGTGGGCTGTAGAAGTCCTATATACAGTCAGGCTCCTAACATCTATAAGGCACTTCTACCATTCAAAGTGTCTTCCTCTGAGTGACAGGTGACCTAGATAATTCATAGGAGAGTGAAGTGGTACCTTCTTTTTTCCCTGCATAGTTTCTTGACAATATCCTGAAAAAGTTATAGTTTAGATAATATAGGAAAAGTTTTTACCACTAAAGTAATTTTAGGTCTTTTATACCCATTGTTAGAGATGTTCCCAGAAAAGGAACAAACGGATGTAAATATATTTGGCTAAAAATGGAAACTACTCTCTCAATAAGCTTTTTAGGTGATGCTTTTTGCTTCTGTTCTATATTCTAATGGGAACAAAAATTTTCAACATATTTTTCTGCAACCAAATTGGTTTGAAACATCTGTTATCAGAAGGGTACGTTGTCAGCTTGGATTGGTTTCTTTCTCCTTCTTTCTTTTCTTGTTTATTGAATGGAAACTTCAAAACAATAACCAGAAATTGCAGTTGTACTAAGGGAAGTGAACAGCAACAAAAAGAATGTATTCACATCTCACATCCTTCCTCATGCAAACAAAAAAACTTAATTTGCTATCACAGGCCTCCATGCCAACTGCCATCTTGCCAAATCCATTTTTCTTTTTATTCCTTTCTTACCATTTTTAACAACTGAATGACAGCACAAATAGTTTAAACTCAAATTTCAGGTGTTCCTGAAAACAAGCTTTTCCTTGGGCAATATAAAACTCCTACATTAATATCTGTGAGGGTCTCAAAGAAAATATTTGGCTCAATATAGAGAATGTTTTGATATCTGTAAAAGTCCAAAAGCCAATTATCTTAAGCCTGACCATGCAAAATTTGAACTCCCAGTTTTCAGATTATATAAAAAAAAACAAAACAAAACAGACAGATGTTAAAGAACCAGAACACAGAACTTTTCCATAGGCTACTCTTACCCAAAGCAGCTTTCTCATGGTGAATCTAGCATTCTATATCCTTCTACCTTAAAGGAAAACTCTTACTTTGTAAATATATCAATACCCTTCTGAGATAGACTTCCGGACTATTGGATAAATAGTGTCAAATGATTTTCTTAAGAAACTTGTAATATCCTAAAGCTTGAACTATTATGCTGGCAGATAGTTGATTTAATGTGCGATGGGGAAATCCATCATCAGGTTAAAACATAAAATAAGGAGGAGCTTGTTAGGGTGTTGTGGGAAACTTGCAGTTCCTAAAAAAAAAAAAAAAACAACAAAAAAAAGGATCACCTATATCCTTCCAGTTACTCAATTTCTTCCTTGGGAAAATGTCCTAGTATTAATGGAAACTCACTGATTGTGTATCTTATATAATGAGAACCATATGAAAAATAGAAAAGCAGCATTACTGGAAAGCACCCCATCCCCAGGTCCCCTTTAACAAGCAGATCAACTATAACAGTCTTTAATGAGTTACACTTCTTACCCCCTAGAATTTGGGTAAAAAATGGAACTCTCTGATTTTAGCCAAAAAAAATATCAAGGAGGAGAATACACATATGCTCCATAATTGATAAAAGGCAACACAGATGTTTTAATTAGTATTAGTCCCCACAAATATTAGGGACCATCTTTTCTACCTCATCACTTTAATCTGGTAAGGGACACACCATTACTCCCAGTTCAACTGATATCTTTTGAATCATTGCTAAAGGTTAGTTTTAAAACACCTACAATTGCATGATAGCTCACTGAAAGCTGTAAATCGTCAGACACAAGTCCTTTAAATCCTTTACCCACGAATCCTTGTTCTTCTGTATGATACTGATCCAGAACCAGTTAAATAGACCTGTAATATATCAAAAATATATTCTTACTTTCACTACTTTCTAGCAATGCTGTCAAATCATCCGCACAACCAACACTATTCATTAATATGAAGAAATGTTACTGCCGATGAACATATTTAAACCCTGAAATCCCCTGCTAATATATGCTGTCTACATAATAATTCTAGAGACAACTCAAAAGAAAAGCTTACATTACCTTTCCCCTCTACCTGTTTACCAAATAAATTCATAGCCTACTAACATACAAGATCTGTAGACAGTTAGTAAACTGAATGAGAATGTAAAAACAGGATTAACTATCAATAAAGTAGATTCATTCTATCAAATGCCTTGGTCTAATTCAAAGCAAAATCACAATCTGCCCATCCTTCTTTCAAGTGAGTATGATTATCACTGTGCTATAGACTCTTCCTTTCCCTCTCTCTGGCCCAATTAGCAGTTGATTGTTTACAGAAAGTGGTATAACTTCAAAAGAAAATTTTGAGAGAGGCCCACATAGGAACATTGAACAATCCCACGGGCATGGCACTTATTTAAAATATGGATGATTAAAGTTTAAGTTTTTAGTTTCAGCCTTGCAGATGAATGGCACAAACACACATCTTCCAGTTCCCTAGGAACGATTCTGGTCATCAGGCCATTATGTATGCCAGTGTTGGTCTAATTCTTTCCAAAGGAATGTTTAGCTGAAACTGGTAACTTTCCAGGGAAAGTTTCAGATCAAATGACGAATCAGTCCCCTACAAAAAAATAAAATTAATAAAAAAATCCCAGCTATAGGGATACAGGCCTAGCCAGTACTAAAATATTTCACTAGAATATGACGACAGGTGTGAATACAAAACAAATTAATAGCTGCCATACTACAATATCTGACTGTACCAGCAATATATGAGCATTATAGGAAACTAAATAACATTTTTTTGTGTGAAATGTTTCATAATACAGTAAATCTTTGTTATCCAGCATCCCCGGGGTAAGGTGATTGTAATGCAGACTTGTGTGTGCGCGTGTGTGCGCATGTGTGTGTGTGGAGGGGGGGAGGGGCGGTGACAGCCAGATGCAGAGCAGCAACCGCAAAGAGTGGTGGGTTGTGGCTGCAGCCACCACATGCAAACTTCCCTTGGTGGTGCTGGACTCATGCAGCTATGTGCCCCTCAAGAACCATGGGACCTCCTCCACCCTGATAGCCCCAACTCAGGCCACTGGTATAAACTTCAATGACAACATAAACACCCTGGCTACAACTAAAGACTTGAAGCTCCATGGCTGTATAAGAAGCTTTCCTATTCCCCTAGAAGCCTTCAGTGCTTTATTTGCATCATCAGGACAGCTCAGGAGTCTGGTGGGCACTCTCTTGCAGCCTTCCAGACCAGGAGCTCTTTCCTCTACAGCTTGAAGGAACAGACTGCCTACCCTGGCTCAGGCCCTGGGCTTACATGCTTATCAAGCCCAGCCTCTTTCTGGTCAGGTGACTCCTCCAGCCACCAGACTTGATAAGCAGCCTGCATTTCCTACTGTAGCTAACCTCTATGCAGCTGCCTGGGCTCCATCTCCTGTACTTTCAGTCTCTTAAAGTAACAGGAGCTGTAAGCTCTTGTTACACTGCAATACTTTAATATAATGGGAAACCCACTGCAGCCAATCCATTACACATATATTTTCTTTGTGGAAGAAAATAACTACAGGAATAAGAACATGTTGACATTAGCTAATATCCTTGTAAGAGGAAAGCCCTATCCATAAAAATCTTAATGGGCTATTTCTCCATGTCTCATGTGTGGTGTACTTGAATCATTTATGTTCGGCCAGGAATTATAGAAAAAATCTTCAATTACAAAATGTTTGTTTGGAATTCCATTCCTGAGTGGTTGTAACTGTTGAAGAGCATGACTTTCATGGTGGGCCCTTGGATTAAAAGAAACATCTCGGGTACCTCTATATTTTCCCATTCCTCAAACCACAGAATCATAGAAAATTAGGGTTAGAAGAGAACTCAGGAGGTCTTCTAATCGAAACCCCTGTTTAAAGCAGGACCACCCACAAATAGATCATCCCATCCATGGCTTTATCTAGCTGGGTCTTAAAAACCTCTAAGGATGGAGATTCCACACTTCTTTGGGTATCCTGTTCCAGTGCTTTACTACCATCCTGTTTTGAACCCCCTCTTCAGGTAGTTGAAGGCTGCTATTAAATCCCTACTTCTCTTCTCCAGACTAAATAAACTGAGTTCCCTCAGTCCTTCCTCATAAGTCATGTGCCCCAGCCCCTAAACCATTTTCATAGTTCAGTCCAGTACACCCTTAGCCTTTTTCTCAACAGGGCCACAGTGTGGCTCATATTCAGCTAATTTTCCACTGTAGCTCCTCCTTTATTGCAAAGGATTATCTTTGTCTGTTAGGGATTCCCTGGAACAAAAATGATTTCCTCAGATAGAATCAGTTCCACCACATGTACAAGGATTTCCCTCTTGCAACTGCTCCTGAAACAGATGCTTCAAAGCGAACTGTCGTTTCCTTGTTGACAGTGTTATCTTCTGCATTGTGTCCTTCGGATAGCATCCCTTTCTACCCAAAGCACAATTTCCATGTTACCTTCCAGTTCAAGGTGCAAAGGTACCTCCAATGTACCTCACGAAAAAAAGAAAAAAAGACCTCTTAACATTAGGCAATTAACTGCTGGTTGCTATTGTAGCATGTTGGAAGTTGGATCGAGATACTAGATGACATTACTAGATGTGGAACTGAAATTGTCCTATATTAAGTCCATTTTTTGAGGCTTTCCGGTTTCCAACATGTAGCAATTCTCCAAGATGCAAAAAGGAAAGCATCTTCATAGAAAAACAGCTTTATTGCCTAGTAAACACAGTGCTGATTTCTGACCTATTCCCATATAACCCTTTAATACACTTATCTTTCAATCTTATGAAATGTCTTCTAGAAACTTACACATTTACTTAGTTCCATGGCCCAATGTAGTGATTGGTACATGACATTATTTTTTAGATAATCTACTCTTATATCTTTCATTTCTTTTTGTACCTGATATTTGCTTGCTTTGGTAACAATATTTTAACATTAAAGTCATTTTTTTGTTTGTTTTTAAAGGACATTAGAATGTGCTTATGATACTCTTATTGTTGGTAATGATGGAAATGTCATTAAAGCAGATGTATTAATTTGCTATGATGATTAAAATATGCACACTACTCCTTTGAAACTCATAAAGGGCTTTCTAATTAATATGGAGAAACCCTTTTAGGAAAGGAATGATTATGGTATTCTGTGAAAGGAATGAATATCTTAAAAGTAACAATGAAATAATCAGTGCTGACAATCTATGATTTAGTATAATTTAAAGTTGCTTCCTAGAGCTGACAATAAAACATAAATTAGAGAGAATGTTGCTTACCACAATACACTCTGGGAGTCCTACCATTCTAAAACCTCTACTCTCTCATATATTTTCAGACTTTCTTGTTAATGAAACAGTAGCAAAATATACATCAAGATGACCAATAAGTAGGCAATGCACATTTTAATTAAAATGACTCCATGGGTCACTCTCATTTATGTGTACATGAAGTTAGTAATGGATAAATCACAACACCTCTTAGAGAACATCAGCACACATAACCTTTGGTTAAGGTTATCATTAGATACTGAATAGTGGATAGTACTTAATGGGGGGAGGGAGCAAACTATTCAAGGATGTATTTGCCTCGCTGAAGAAGATACCTTAAGAACTGATAATGCTTGCTCATGACTGAAATAAAGCAAAAATCAGATTTCTGACCTTGGTGTAACAACTTTTTATAGTGCTTGTAATCCTTCATTGCCTTGAAGCTCATCTCTAAATTGCTTATTTTTGTGAAACATGTTCATAATGGTGCACATCATATCATATCATATCACATGTCAGAAAGCACACTGCTCATAGCATATGACTATGAGGATCTACATCTAGTTTGCGTGCAAAAGACTTTACAAAAAATAGTTCTTAATGAAAAAAGCCTTATCATCCAGTATGAAAATACAAAGTTGGACTGTATAATGTGTAAGATTTTCCAGAATATTTAAAACTCAGTGAAAGACCTCCTCAAACTTATTGAAACCAGTTTAAGTTCAATTGCTTCAAAATTTAAATTATAAAATCTCAGGATGAAAAAAGCACCAACAGAACCTTGGGCCTGATTCTATAAAAATTACTACTCTCAAGATATCCTTTGTATGTTGAAGAAGTGCTCCACTGACTGAGTCTGAGAGTCTATTTGCAGAGAATCTGCACAAATCTCTAAATGTAGGTGTGACATATTGTTCTGTAGCTGTTAAGGGATACTGTTTCTTTAATTGCTGTAACTCTGGGTGTGTGCCAGTACTCAAACCAGTCAGTGGAAGGTTAGCAGTTTAGTTTGAGCAACTGGAAATCCTACCAGTAGAGCACTGTACAATCATTACACAGCCTGTCTGGGTTCTCTGCAGACCACCTGCACTGCTGGGCATCCAGCTAGTGGGCCCCACTAGCATCCCAGAATGCTTTGCAGTCTGCCATCTATTGTCTGCCTGGAAACAGGTGACAAAAACTAAAGGCAACTATCTGGGCCACAGTGTGTCTGCTGTCTTTTCAAATTTGTCAATTTCCCCTCCAGCAGCTCACAACGGTCCCTTAGCCCTCTGGCACTGGCCAATGGACCCAGTTTTAGTGCAGGTTGGGTGAGTCTGGTCTTGATCAGGTTCTAGCTGGGTGCTGCCATGATGGGGAGAGAAGTCAGTGGGGTCCATTGAGTCTGTGCATGCACGTGTGAGGGATCCTGCAAGGACAGTGTGTGTGTGTGTGTGTGTGTGTGTGTGTGTGTGTGTGTGTGTGTGTGTGTGTGTGGTCCATTTGTTGGTGGTCTCTTCTCCTGGTTGAGGCTGTACCTGTGTGTGTGTGTGTGTGTGTGTGTGTGGGGTCCATTTGTTGGTGGTCTCTTCTCCTGGTTGAGGCTGTACCTGCACTGTTTGGGTGTGTGTGGAAAAGGCAGACATGTTTGTAGTGTCATTTTTTTTAATCAAGACCAAGAGTATTAATTAGATGCTGGAAGGTCTGGTTGAAATTGGGTTACTAATAACCCTTCATCTTCCACTGACCAAGAGACAACATGCAACAGTCATCAGTGCATATGCCCTCACCCTTGATAATTTGTCATCCTCATATCAAGAGACTGCAGCTGCCACCACTGACATGTGGTATTACGTTGCCAACTAGTTAGGAAATTGTGTCTTATATTTTTCTTTTTCTTTACCTGACATTCAGTGGTAAAGTAGAAGCTCCAGTGACCTCAGGAATTGTTACATAAATAACCTGTAAACTAAAAATGTGGACAATTTATGCTGAGGTAAGTAAACTCAATACCTGTCTGTTTTCATTAAAGTACATTGTCATGGCTTGTAAACCCAGTGACAGAAATGAGATACCTGCTACTTTAATGCATCTTTTCTTGATTCAGTCTTTCTTATATCAAATGTCTCCAGGGGCATGCATCCTTCAGTAAAACATTACTTTAACTTTCATGGCTATGACAAATTAGTATTGATAATTAATTAATAAGACTGGATTTAACTGTCTATGATTCCTGGTGGACCTGAGTACTATGCACATAAACACTTGTTTTTTCTGTCCAGACCTACTTAATAAGAAAACATCTGTTAAAGAGGACAGTCACTATGAATCTATAGCCTATAAATAAAAGGTAGCTAGACTGCCAGCTTAGCTAAGCAACATGTAGCTAATCTGTTTAGAAGTGAAGACAGAAGCTAACTCTTGATTTTATCACGTACTTTGAAAATATATTTTTTAAAAATAGTCATGTAAAAAGGTGTTGATTGGATCAGGTGTAAATTGTTGGTTTAATTACATTGTTTTAAATAATTTACAAACTCACTATGGAGTGAGCTAAGTAAGGTATTACTTCCAGAAGCTGTTTGAAATATATGGGGATATGTGTTCCTTCTAAGGCAATTACATTATAGTATAAAGAGAAGTTTGGAAGCAAGTAATCAATGGAAAGAAAGTCATATCTTCATACCTTAATACCATGCTTTCTTTTAGGTTCAAAATTGACAGGTTTACATAAAACAAATATATTTATCTTATATCTACAAATGGCTAAATAAATCAACTGAAAGAACCCAACATTTTTTCAGTTAACGTTGCTCTGTAACTTAGCACTAAGCACTAAGATAAGACAGTTGAGGACTGTCCAGTTCTCCAATTCTGTGATTCATGAACACATTCCACTTACTCCTTTTCCTTCTTTTTTACATGAATCATAGAATCATAGAATAATAGAAAATTAATGTTGGGATGAATCAGGAAGAGATCTAGTTCAACTCCCTGCTCAAAGCAGGACCATCCCCAACTAGATTATCTCAGGCAAGGCTGTCTAGCTGGGCCCTAAAAATGTCCAAAATGGAAATTCCACAATCTCTCTGGATAAACTGTTCAAGTGTTTTATGACCATCCTTGTGACAAACTTCTTCCTAATTTCTAACCCAAACTTCCTTTGCTGCAACTTACAACCATTACTGTAGCAGCCCTCAACTTTTTTATTTAAAAATGCATTCCCTCCCCTTCCCCTAACCATTTCTAACTTTCTCTCTGCCCTCTCTATCCCTTATAAGTGAATACAAGTAGTAGTAGGTAAGCTAAGATAAGTTCTGGTATGCTATTATTGTAATAAGCACATTTTATATTGTAAATAGTCTTCTGCTATGTTTGTATTGATTTTTACTGTTTTATATTGTATTATATTGTATTCTTATAATTTGTGTGTTGATTTTTATTGTTTCATATTAGCATTGTATGATTTAGGCATGCAATGTAGATTGGCTTGAGTGATGTCAAGTATCCATTTTGTGTGTCAGGTTCGCATCTTGTTCCCGTCTTGTCCCCCATGCCCTGTTGTGTAAGTATGTTGGAATTATGACTCACATTAAAGTCTATAACCTCTCCCTGGTCACTGAATGAATGGGGATGAATGAGGGTGCTTGAGAGACAATGGCAGTAGGTCTAAAAATAGATCCCTCTGAATGACCGAACCATCAAATCAACAACTCAACCATCACCCTGCATTGACCCTCCCTGGCTCAAGATTTGAAGACAAAGACTGCTGCGGAAATTAGTCACCCCACTATTATAGACACCTGAAACTGCGTGTCTTTACCTAGGAGTGCACATGCTCAGTACACTGGGGGCTGACTCTTGCCTGGGCCACTAGGCACTGCCACTAGGGTCATAGGAGTTCTGCCCCTATAAAAGGGAAAAGTGAAGACAGACCCAGTGGGATGCCCTCTCCATCTGGACCAGCACTATGCCACACCATCTATCCACCTAGAGGCCCTGCCGGTGATCCCCCTCTGGACAACCCCTTGCTGGAGAAGACCCTAACTGGCCATCGAGGATCAACTCAAAGCCCGGGATAGGTAGCTATCACCCAACTTCCTTCCACAAGCAAAGGACTCTGTCACTACACACCTTGACTTCAATCCCTGCACCAAGCCTTTTTCTCTTCTTCTATTATTGTGTGGGTGTGTATGTGAGTGCTTGTGTGTGTGTAGGACCCATTGTGGGGATGTGTACTGTGTTGTCTGTTTAATAAACCTGTTATTTTGAAACCCCGAGTTGGGTTTTTGTCTGTTTCCTGACTGTTTCCTCCTTGCCACCACTTATCTGCCCCCTGATCTCCCCACTTTCAGCCTCAGTTTCCAGCCCCAATCTCCCAGCCTTCTGCCTCTCTCTTTCCTGGCTGTCTCCTCCTTGCCACCAGGTTTTTTCTCTTGCTTCCACCCCAGTGCCAGTGACCTTAAGTAACCCCAAGCCTCAGTTCCTCAGCCCAGCTTCTATCTGGTCTACCCGTTCTCATCCTGGTCCCAGCAACTGTCACTTCCTACACTTTCACTCTCTCACCTTAACCTTCGCCCAGGTATCCCAAGCACACAAATACACACCATATCATCCAAGTTAGGAACTCACCTGTGTGTATGTGGAGATAGGTGGTGTGTGTGTGTGTGTGTGTGTGTGTGTGCGCATGCATGTGTGTGATTGTACATGGATTAGTGATCTGTGTATGTGTATTGGGGTGTTGGTAACTGATTTTGTGTAATTTTTGATGTGTGTAGTACATATATCCTTGAATTGGTGATAAGTATGCATGTGCCTAGGTTGGTAATTTTGGATGTGTGTGCACCTGAGTTGGTAGTGCTGGTGTATGCACCTGGTGGGGATGCATGCGCCAAATTTATTTTGGTGTGTGTGCATGTACAATTGTGTCACACCCTCCCATCTAACAGCACAATTTTAGATCCTGAGAACTGCCCTGACCCCACAGGGCAACATTGCTCCTTGTTTTGTCATCTGCCACCACAGAGAACAATTTAACTCCATCCTCTTTGGAACTACCCTTCAGGTAGTTGAAGGCTGCTATAAAATCCACCCCTACCCCGCAGAGTCTTCTCTTTTCCAGGATTAATAAACCCAGTTCCCTCAACCTCTACTCAGACGTCATCTGCCGCAACCCTTAAACACTTTTGATGCCCTCCACTGGATTCTCTCCAATTTGTTCAAATTCTTTCTGTAGTGAGGACCCCAAACCTGGACACATACTCCAGATGTTACTTCACCATTGCTGAATAGAGGGGAATAATCACTTCAGTCTTCTGGCAACACTTCTACTAATGCATCCCAGTGTGCTGTTAGCCTTCTTTTCACCAAATAAAAACTCTTATCTTATATTACATTATTGTTCACCATAGCCCCCAGGTCCTTTTCTGCAGTGCTGCTGCCCAGCCAGTCAGCCCCCAGCCTGTACTGGTCCATGGGATTGTTCCATCCTAAGATCAGGACTGCACTTCTTATTGAACTTCACACAATTTATTTTAGTCCAATCCTCCAATTGGTTGAGGTCTTTCCAAACCCTAGCCCTACTCTCCTGTGTATCTACTATTCCCCTTAGCTTGGTGTCAACTGAAAACTTGTTCAGGGTGTACTCAATCCATCTTCCAATTTATTGATATATATATTGAACAAAACTGGCCACAGGATCAACTCCTGGGACACTGCTCTTGATATTGGCTGCCAACTACACATAGAGCCATAGCTTTCTACCCTTAGATCCTGATGATATGACCAGATTTCTATCCTCCTTACAGCCCATTCATCCAACCTGTACTTCCTTAGCTTGCTTGCAAGAATGTTGTGGGAGACCATATCAAAAGGCTTGCTAAAGTTAAGGTACATCACATCCACTGATCTGTCTGCATCCACAGAGCCAGTCATTTCATCATAGAAAACGATCAGGTTGGCTAGGCATGACTTGCTCGTGGTGAATCCATACAGAGTGTTCCTAATCACCTTCTTCTCCTCCAAGTGCTTTAAAACGGATTTGTTGAGGACCTGCTCCTTGATTTTTTCCAGGGACTGAGGTAAAGCTGACTGATCTGCAGTTCCTTTTATTTTCCTTCTTCCCTTCCTTAAACATGGGCAATATATTTGATCTTTTCCAATCATCTCTGACCTTTCCCAAACATCTTGAGTTTTCAAAGATAATGGCCAGTGGCTCTGCAATCACATCAGCCAACTTTTTCAGCACCCTCAGGTGCATTGTGTCTGGCCCTATGGACTTGTACACATTCAGCTTTTCTAAACTGTCCCTAATTTGTTCTTTCACTGCTATTGGTTGGTCACCTTCTCCCAAAACTGTGCTACCAGGTGCAGTAGTCTGGGAGGTGACCTTGCATGTGAAGACTGAGGCAATATGCATTATTGGACCCAGCAAAGCTTTCACATTGTGCTCAACCACATACCCAATTTTTCACTCTCTGAAGGTAGAAGGAGCTTCCAAAGGGGTAGTCTAAAGGTAAAATCTTGGCTCTGCTGAAGCCAATGGAAGTTTTACCATCACTGCAGTGTGGCCAAGTTCTCATTCTAGATTCTAATCAGCAACCATAGTACTGAGACATAATTAATGAATCTAGGTTAAGCCATTTGAAATTCTTTGGTAAAAGAGAGTATTGCATATCTTTTTACTTGCACATTTATTTTTATAGGATAGGGCTCTCTTCTAGGGCTGTGTGAAATTTTGACGGATGTTTCATTTTGAAGCTGTTTTGACAAGTTTTGAGTTCAAAACAGAAAAACGTAAGTGAAATGAAAGGCTTCAAAACAGCTTCAAAATGAAAAAGGGTATTCAAAACATTTCAAAAGTTTCAAAACATTTCGAGTTTCGAAGCTGGGTTTCCTTGCAGCTAACAGAAGCTAAGGAGGGGGAGTAGGAAGAGGAGGGAAGGACTGCTATGATATTGGCATCTAGTTCCCAGTTCAATTATCCAGCTTTCTGATCACTTCTCCCAGTTCTTGCCAAGGGGTGCAGGCTCACAATCTGCATACACTGTTTCAACAGGCTGCTGCTGCTGGCTTGGGAAATAGTCCAGAGCTGCCACCATCCCCAGCTGGCAGTTGCATCCTGCTATCATCCCACATCATCTGGGGGCCTTCACCCCCCCAAGAAGGGATGGGGAAACTGATCAGAGAGCTGGAAAATCAAAACAAGGGCTGGGGAATCAAAGTGGGGGTTGCAGAATTGAATACAGAGCTGGGGAATTGAACCAGCAGCTGGGGGAATGAACAGGTCCCTGAACATATCCCCACTTCCTGGTTAGTTTCCCCAGCTCCCTGATCACTTTGCACAGCTCTTCCCAGGGGATGTGGGCCTCCAGATGATGAGGGATGACAGCAGGCTGCTGCTGCCAGCTGGGAATGGTGGCATCTCTGGGTTATTTCCTCAGCTGGCAGCAGCAGCTTGCTGAAACCCCACATGCAGATCCAGGGGCAACACACCCAGGAAGACCTGGGGAAGTGATCAGAGAGATAGGGAATTGAACTGGGAGCTCCGGCTGACACAGGGAGTTGCCCCAGCTCCCAGACAGCACACGACACCCTGCTGATATGTGCTGCACCCATGAAATGGTACAGTTTCCATCCAGGTGAGGTGGGGAAAGCGATCTCTGCTGTCTCACACTGTACGGAGGGGCTCTGCCATGAGTGCCTAGAGGCCCCAGTCACCGTTGACAGAGCTGGTGAGTGTGGGGTTTTGTTTTGTTTTTTGCTTTTTTTTTTTTTAAGGTCCACACAACAGCTGTTGAGCATGTGGATGACAGCATGCTACCACTGCCAGCTGGGGCCAGCACCTGAGTTTTCCTGGCACAGTCTGCACCAAGCACTGGGAAGAACCCAGTGCTGGCACTGGTTTCAGGTGTAAGTGGCAGCATGCTGTCATCCCAAACACAAATCCAGCTGTAGGAGTCTGTGCCAGACTCCTGGGGGGCATGAGCCCCTAGATCTGTGTGCAGGATGACAGCATGATGCTGCTGCCAGGAAGTGACATTAGCTTTGCTTTGAACAGTTTGAGGTGAAGTTTCACAAAAACTCCTAAATCTATCTCCTTGAAACTTGTTAGGCTTCATGCTTTCAGAAGGGGCTACCACCCTTTCAATTTTCATCTGAATCAGACAAGTAATGACAAAGTTATAGGCATTTTTGTGATTCCCCATTATAGCCTATGGGTGACGGTCAAATGTGTCAAAACAGCATCGAAACAGTGAAACAATTTTGACCCAAAAAAGCAATTCTTCAAAACAGCAAAATGAAACACTGTCCCTTCAAAACAGGGAAATGGAAGTTGAAATGTAACAGTACAGTTTCGCACAGCCCTGCTCTCTTCATTTCCTCTCATCCCTTTTAACCATTTTGTTTTAAAATGTAACACTCCAGTCTACTAATTTGTGCACCAAGTTTGAATTGTGGAACTTAACATTTAATGTAGAATGCATGGATAAAGAGGTAAACTGTTGGCTTCCAGAATGTCAGAGACTGTATCTATCATGAAGTTGTTTATCAAAATAAAAGTCTTTAAGATGCAGGATAAAATTCTTTCAAAGATGCATTACATCTCTGAAAGAACATGTCCAGTCTGAACTAAGTAGAGCAGTACCTTAACCTTAGCTTGTCATATACTAGATGAGTGCTGTAACTGATATATATATTACATGGATGACTGTCTTAGAATTTATTTTTTTAATACATTCTTATGTTCATTTTGGTATAATAAACTTCAGTAATGTATAATCTGACTCATGGTCACTGCTTTATACTACTATGCACTGCATAGTAAATAAAATAAAAATATTGGCTCTTATCACAGCAACTATAAAGATGCATTCAACTCTCCTCATTGTCAGTCATGTTTTCAACTATAATTACTTGACATTATACATGTTAGGAAAAAAAGTTGGTTTAAATCCCCTATATTATTTTCAGTGTCTAGACTATGAAGAATAGTGGCACACTATCTAATATTTACTAGACCATGAGGTTGAACACATTATTATTCCTGAAATTTCAGGTATTTTTTTATTAATGTGCTGTGGGTGTCCCTGATGCTTTTGGATTCATACCATATTACAATGAAAAAAAATATGAAAGTGCATTTTTGGAAAAGAGAATTATTCAAATCATTCTCCCTTTAACATTGTGTATGGTGTATTTTATTTACTTACAAGAAATCAACATTTCAGTTACTTTTCAGTCTATCCTTTGCTTTTTTTGGATTATTGTGAGTAATTTTTTGTTTGTTGTATAAAATAGGATATTGGATTTGAGTAATCATTTATGAATGCAGCAATAGGAAGGATTTTTTGTTTGTTTGTTTGTTTAGTGAGGTGAGGTGAGAAACAAAGAGACCAGGGTTGCCTTGGAACCTGATTCTGCAACCTTTACTATAAGCAGCACCTTACTCACCTGAATAGGGTATTAAAAGACAGCAGATTGAACGCTGATACAAGAAAATATATATTTGGTCATAAATCATACAGTTAGACTATAGAATCCATTTTCATGGGAAATTATTGAAACTAAGGAATTATCAAGATAACTAAAACGGCTTGAAATAATATTGTATGGGCATTGTTTCCCATTCTTTAGAATTTGTTAGAGTTAAGAAAAAGTTCCCATTCTACATCACAATAAACCCACAACCTTTGGAAGAAGTTTATAAACAGCCAGAAAAAAACAATCTGACCCAGAATATCCATACCCCAGTAATGACAGCACTCATCTAGGACAGTTTTTTTTAGAGATATCACTTTAAATTTTGGCACCCAGGGTGGTGTGGAGAGGACAGTAGTGGATGCTGTTGTCTTGGTGCAAGTTCCTCTGACAACAACAGCAGCAGCAACACAGGCACCCTCATTACTTCCAGTCTGGTGCGTACTAAGAATCAGTGCCTGGAGCTAGTGCCATAGCCACCTCTTCTTCCAAAAATTTTCACCTTGCTGAGACTTGGCTATTGTCATTTCAAAGGTGAACTATTGTCTCTCTACAGTTTTGATACAGCATTTCATTATTGAGCTACTTGGCAAAAAATGTTCTTTTCTTCACAAGAATGTTACCAAAGCTGGTATCTGCCTGTAAATACTTTTTGTTTCAACAAATTTGAATTTTATGATGGAAAACATTTTATAGAAATTCCAAACCAGCTTTACTTTGGACACTCGTGGATTACATTTATCATTCATCATTCATCCTCACTAATGAAAACCAAAAAACAAACAAAAATCCCTCTGAAATAATGCTTTAGTGTTTAAACCAAACTTTACTAGAGATGATGCAAAGCAGATTTAATGTGGAGGGCAGACATTTCTATACATCTCTACTTTCAGGGATGATATGCCTCTGTATAGGTGCCAACTTATATTTTTCTTGGGGGTGGGTGCTAAGATGATGCCCTCCTCCTCCCCCCCAGCGGCATGGAGCAGAGGTGAGTGGAGCCCATGAGGGAACAGGCTTGTTAGGGTAATAATATGGATTTTGGGTGTTGGGGTAACAATATGGAATCTGAGGAGTTTTGTGTGTACAGCTGAATAAAAGTTTTTTTCCTGCGTCTCAGCAGAAGCTGCTAATCACAAGGCTGGATAATATATTAAAAGTAACCTCAGCAAAAGCCACTAGTCACAAGGCTGGCTGATGTATTAAAAGCAACTAACCTGACTAATGCTTAAGTAAGCAGATTCTTAACAGGAGGGTAGGGTGCAAAGTGCATGATGTGTTGAGTAAAAATAGAATAGCCCACCAACTAGTGTCAGGAGACAAAAACAGAAATATGGCCTTGGAGATGGTGCTAAAGTCAGCAAGAAAACCAGCAAGAACCAACAAGAAACTGCAAGTGACCAAAAGAAGATGGGGGTCAAGCCTTATGCATGCGCTCTTAGCAGAGAGCCATGGAAATGAATGAAATGCATAGTCAATACCATGCTAAAGAAGCAAACAGTAAACAGAGGTGGAGCTTGAGATGGGAGGAGAAATGGGTGCAACCAAAGGAGGGACGAAGGCAGAGTAAATGTTAATATGTATGAACCATGGTATATAAAATGTGAAAAGAACTAATGTTCAATGCAGGTCCCCAGTTTGTTGTTTTTTGGGACCTTTGCCAGAAGCTGTCTCCATTCTGAATAAAGCTGTTGCAAGCAATGAGTGCTGGTGTTTGCTCCCTGCTTGCTCTGGCTAATGAATACCAGGATCCATGAGCAATTGGACTGTCGCCTCCCTAGTCATTGGGTGTCCCATGGAGTTGGAGTCTAACAAGGGGCATATGCGGCCTCCCTGCTGTGGGCTCAGGGCTTCTCACCCTGCTGCCCTCCCAAGGAAACCTGCACCACTGTAATGAGGTTCCCCCTTCCTGACCAACAGCAGCAGGGGTCACAACTCCGTGCTGCTGCCCCTGCCCCTGCTCCTGCCAGGTGAGCAGGGAGTGCCTCGCCATTTGGGGCTCCCGTGGGGGAGGGCAATTGTCCTGTGCACAAAAACAAAAAGGCTTTCAACCGTAACAGATAAGAAGCATATACAGAGATTTTAAATTTCATTAAATTAAATTAGAGAACCTGAATATACTCATGTCACTTTTACAATTCAACATTTCACAATTGTATATTTTCTCTGGATTCTATAAACTTCCATAAACATGTTTATGCTCTTTACCTATAAAACCAAATCATTATTGCATAATTTAAACTTGAAGCAAAAGTTGTATAAAAAACAATTTATGATGTCTTCTCTTTACATAAAAAGCAGAGGCTTAAAAAAATTGAACATGTCCATATAAGATTACTAAATCAACTGTGGCATCTCTAATTTGCATAATGTATTCTAACTTCAGCTAGTATTCTAACTATAACAGCAGTTGTCCCATTATTGTTGGACATTTGAAAAGAACAACACTGGTCCTAATTCTGAGTCTGTACTCAAGCAAAATTGTCATTAACTTCTTTTGATTTTTTGTCTGAAATACATCAGACTATTTTCCTACAATAATAAAAGTTCATTTGCTATATTATCTGACTCATACATTTTCCAAAGCTGTACATTTCCAGCTGGCTTTAATGATATTGTGTACTTACCTTCTGCAAACATTTGAAGATTCAATAAAGCTCTCATGTCTTCCTTCATAACTCTCAGGATACCAATGATATTTAAATAAAACAAATCTAAAATTGATAGAAAAAAATACTGTCTAACACAATGTCCAGCTTGCCTGTAAACTTCAAGTGGTTAGTTCTTAGTAGAAAAACAATATACTTTTGAATTGATCTAATTAATTAATTACTTCACAGCATGGTCCAATCATCCAATCATTAATGGTGTTAGAAAGAATATTATTCCTAGTTGTGCACTAGACAGTCTCTTACACCTTCCTATTAAATATTTGGTACTAACCACTAGTAGAGACAAACCAGGTGAATCATCATACTAACTGTTAATTTCCTGTGCTCAAACATTTTGAATTATCTGGGATTTTTCAAAGCATGATTTCGCAAGGCAAGATATCAGCTCCAAAGGTAATTTTAGGTATGGGAATCATGTATGACCTTGTTACATGTTAATTGTAGGTGGCTCCTGGAGTTCTTAGCCTCTGGATTGTCCACTCATTAACATTAAGTTAATTGTAAGCACACTTTAGGCTCCTTAAAGTTATGCCACTCCAGGACAAGTTTCTCTCTGATTCATTTTACCTCTCATGTTCAATGAATGTGTAGCTATTCCCCACAGATAAGCCACCTAAATTTCATCCTCCAGTGTCCCAGTATGCAATGTCCCCTCACCCTGCTTCCAGTTCTGTGTGGGAAAATTTTTCCACCCCCTGAACTCTACTGCCCATGTGCCAATTCTAGTACTAAGCCAACTCTCCATCCCACCCCATGGGATGTGTGACCTTCCTGCCCCCAGGAGTGCAACTTCATGCAAATAGCCTGCAAAGCACATGCCAGATAGTCAGGTCACAGGACATGGATAGGTCCAGGAGTGGGGTCTAGTTATGTGGGGGGCAAAGGTATGTGGTCAGATTGAGCCCCATGAGTTAAGGCTACATTTCTGGGGCAAGACCTCCCCCAAAAGCACCTTCCCTCACCACTCCCACCTCCCAGCCACACCAGAAAGTATGATCATACCCCACCACATACACCAGTCCCAAATCCCAATGTATTAAAACATAAGACCTTTTTAATCTTACTTCCACTTTATTTATTTTATTTTTTTTCCACTTTTCTTTTTATGTTATCCTTGAGCAGCTGAGTTATAATAATAGAAAATTAGGGTTGAAAGAGGTTTCAGGAAGTCATCTAGTTCAATCCCCTGCTCAAAGTATGACCATCCACATAAAGATGATCCTAGCCAAGGCTTTGTCTAGCCAGGTCTTAAAAACCTTCAAGGATGGAGAGTCCGCAGTCTCAGAGTCTACAGCTTCCTTCTTTTCACCACCTGTCTCCTATCTCCATTTCCTTTCACCTACCATTTAATTACATTCACCCATCTCATCACTCAGCTTCATGTTCTCACCCCCCTGCCCTAACCCACTTCTCACACATCCCCATGCAGAGCACGGATAGAAACCTGCTTTGGCTCACCATCCCTCAGTGGTGACTCAGAACTGTAGCTCCTAGTTACACCCCTGGCCACCAGCCCTCTATTGGAAAATCATAGTTTTACTGTGGGGGGAAGTTGGAGAAGATTTTTAGCCTAAAGGTGCAACTGCTTCAAACTTGAGCTAGCACTAACACCAATCAACATCTGATCATCTCAAAATGAAATGTGTAACAAGGCCCTTATTGAAGATGAGTATATTGTGTAAAGTCATTAGACTGCTCATCCATATACGTGTAAGCACATACTTCAACAGGTTGCTGAATTGGAGCTTAGATAAATACCATTCTTTAACAGGTTCTGCAAGGGGGGAAGGCTTTAACCAACTATAAAAAAAGAATATGTTGCAAAAATAAAGGCTGATCAATACGCCCTACACCAAGTGGCTGAAGTCAGGGCCAGAAGATGAAATTACTGAACAATAACTAATTAATCAGCAGTGCACCATCGGGGATGAAAATGCTAATTGAAGCAGAACTGAAACAAGCTTGAGATGAAATAACCCTGGAGTTAGACAGATCAACCACTGTGACAAAATCACTTTAAATAGAATCTGTCTCTCATCTTCCTAGGAATGCTTCTTGTTATTAATTATTTATTGAACAATCCCTCCCCTTAGAACTTATGTGCCCAACCACCAAGGAGGATAACATAACTTCTATAGAGCTAACATCTGCTCATTCAGAATTCAAAGCACTTCATCAAATACTTATAACAGTAGCACCATGATAAAAATGAACACCAGCAGGCCACAGAGGGAGCCTGAGAAACTTCATAAACATAGAGCAGCATGGGTAATGCTCATCACTACTCAGTTTAACTGGCAAAATTTTTTTGTAGCCAATTTGTGGTACCAGTTTTTCCAACTGTATATTATAGTTGATATTCATAGTAACGTACCCATTTATTTTGAATTTTTGACCATTTCCTAACTTATTGCTGGTGGAAAGCTGTTCTGAGGAATAAAAGTGATCATCATCATCTTCATCACAATATGTCACAGAAGCTTAAGACACTTCACACCAAAAGAAGTGAAACTGGATGGGGTGAAGAGTTATAATCTTACTTTTTGGTATCAGATGCTAGTGAAGGAAACAATGCCATTTTTTTTTTTTCCAAAACATGAGATAGCATAAGATAGAGAACATAGAGAGAGGAAACACACTATACTTTTACTTGTATCATCATAAGATGGAACAAGCTAGCTGAGAAACATAAGGAACAGGGAAGATATCTTGTATTGTGCTCATATCAAAACCAGTGAAGATAGTATAAAATTCTTTTCTTTGCTAGAACATGTTTAACAAGGTACATGACTAAGGGGCTGCAGCCCAAATACAGTGTGGTGGTGGGTAATAGTCTGCCTGCCTAGTAGTGCTGGGACAGATGATGAGGATGATTTTGTTGATATTTGATTATTTTGTTTAGTTTGAGATGGTAAAAGGGGAAGGCTAGCTCCTGGCCTGGCTAAAGGCATAACAATATGCTATGTGGTGTGGAGAATGTAGGCATTCTAAGTTTAACTCCATCAGTGAAGACAGGAGCCCTGCTAACATGTCTGGAGGGCTGCAGCAGCAACAAGAGCAGCTGTTTAAGCAGTTCCAACTCCAGCAGCAACAATTCTAGATAGAGGAGCACTACCAGCAACTCCAGTATTTCAAGAGGTAGCAGCAACAACAACAACAGGCGTTCCTGAAGCATCATTTGAAGTCAAGATGGACCCCCACCCAAGTTGATGAGTCTCCTGGTTCCCAGAGGATGGAGGGTGGAGTACTCACCAAGATGGGACCATGGGATGACCTGGAGGCCTTTCATGCAAATTTTGAGCAGATAGCATGATGTGGGGTGGGGGTCAGAGCGGGGTAAAAATTGTAGAGTGCATCCCAAGCTTCACTCTTGTGATGTATAATGAGATTCATGGATCTGGGGATGAAGCCCAGCTGCAGAGGGTTAGAGGGTAAGTGTCTTCCTACCTAGGAGTGCTGGGCCAGCTGATAGGGATGATTGGTTGGCCTTGGAAGAAGTCAAAAGCTCCTACAGAGATGACTCTGGTGAGGAGGGAAGTTGAGAAGAAAAGCAACATTGAAGCACTGTAGTGAAGCCTTTTCCCTGGATAAGAGAGGTGGCCAGGGGGAGGGGGTGGTTACTGAGCTTATTGATATTTCAGTTATTCTGCTTAGTTTGAGGTGGGAAAGTGGGGAGACTGCTTCCTGGGCATGGCTAAAAAGTAACAACCTACCACAACATGACATGGGTAAATTATAATACAAACATGGAAATATATAATTAAGAAAAAAAGAATGCATTATAGTAGTAAAAGAGGATGGACACATTTAGATCTAATGTGGATGTTTCTTTAAAATGGTTTAACAATAAAAACAGTTAACAATATAACACTTAGGAATATATTACAGAGAACACAGAAGCTCTCCACAGTGCAGTCATTTAGGTTTACATATTACCACTCCACCATGCCTATTTGTGACCTAAATGACATTTATCTTGCCCAAAATTTCCACACTGTCATAAAACCTTAGTATTATCTAACTATATACAATTGCCAACTTCTAGATCTATTGGAGTCAATGTCAATGTTCCCATTAATTCTATTGAATCTAGGATTGGACTTAGTGGGGTCACAATTTTACCACAAAAGAGACTGTGTCTTAATCATGATTGGCAAAGTTCCAAATTCTATGTTGGCTTGTGTCAGTGATCAATTGAGGGATATAACCCTTCCATGTCAACCTCTCCCTATCCCTTCCTTAAGCAGCCAATATAAAAACCAGACAACCACAGATGTGCTAGAAGAAGCATAGGAACTGTCAATTCCATACTCTTTCTCAGGTGGAGAAGGTGCATGGAGAAAGCTTTTTCACACCTGAATTAAGCTAAGACTGAACTTGTTTGCTAGCTGATTGTCACAGAGAACTACAGCTTCCTAAAATACAAGAAGCATATATGGAAAGGAAAAGCACAACAGTCACCCTCACACACAAATGCCCAAGCTGGTCTAAGTACATGGTCAGGAGAACAGATCAACACTAATTTAGAAAGACACATAACCATATGTGAAGTGAGGACAAACACAGAAGGAGTATGTCTAGTGACTTCACCACAAAAGGGAGCAGGATACTGTGTACATGGGGGTGTTTGGGGTGTGGGTTTTATGTTTTCTTTTCCCCTTGTTTCTTTTCTATGTCTTGTTTTTTGTTTCTTTGTTTTGTTATCGGGGGGTTGTTTCTTTTTGGGGGTTGTTTTATTTACCACCTATGTGTCATTCAGGTAGCAAAGGAGGAACGAATGAGTCTGGGACAGCAGTTGTGACCTGATGTGGAATGTGCCATGTTTATGTTCTTCCCAGAGGGTCAAGACCATTTCATCTGTACTAAGTGTAAGATGGTGTCTACCTTGAAGGAAAAAATTCAAAGGTAGGAAGCACAGATAACCATGCTGTATTACATCAAAGGAAAGGAAGATTAGTTGGACAAGAGTTGCCATAAGCTGGAAGTGGAGAGGCCAAAGGGGAAAAAAGGAAAAGTGGCAGCATGTGAATTCTTAAAGAAGGAGGATCTCCAAGATTGAAGAGGAACAAATTAAATTCTGCAACTGCTTTCAAATACCCCACCATGGAACAGCTCAGAAAAGGCAGAGGAGAGGACTCAGCAGTCTAGTGAAAAACAAGTCTTCAGTGTCCCAGTGATGGCAGCTCTAGTGCTAATGCATCAAGAAGAAAGAGAATGGTTGGTGGCTTCCTTCTGTGGGGGACAGAGGTACAAATCTGTTTTCTGGATTTGGGACCCAAAGAGGTGTACTATCTGCCTAGAGCCCAAATTCAGGCAAATCTTATATATCATTCAGACCACTATACTTTATAGCTTATACATGTACCAACCATACTGCCAGCAATGACACTGAGCAGCTCAGAGGTAACTACAAGGCTCTTGCCAGGAGGATTAAGGAGCTTGGAGCATAAGTGTTGTTCTCATTACTTCTTCCCATGGAAGTCAGGGGTCCTGACAGAGACCATCATATCTTGAAAGTGAAGGTGTAGCTGAGATGGTGATATTAACTTCAGTTTGTTTGACAACAGGTGAATATTTTGGGAATCAGGCTGCTATAAAGAGATGGGATTCATCTGATGAGAACAGAGAACAGTATCTTTGCATATTGTCTGGTCAATCTAGTAAAGAGGGCTTTAAATCAGGTTCCATAGGGGATGGTGATCAAAACCCTCCAGTAATTGAGCAAGCAACCCACATAGGGAAGCACTGGAAGCAGCAGCTTGATTCTGGGAAAGGTTCTGGGAGCCACAGAAAAGCAACAAAGGCCAGGGAGCCACAGGACAGAACACAGGTCAAAATGATAGATGCATCCAATGTATGTATACAAATTAGAAAAGTATGGGGAATAAACAAAATATGCTGGAAGCCACAGCCTGTGAAAGAAACTATGATATGATTGGTATCATAAAGAGCTTGTGGGCCTGTTAATATGACTAAAACATCTACAGAGAGGGTTACACTCTCTTAGAAGGATAGGGTTGGAAGGAAGGTGTAAAGGCAACAAGAAGTTCTTCAGATATGTCGGTAGTCAGAAGAAAAACAAGGGCAACATTGGACCCTTGGTGAAACTAACTGACAACCAGGAAAAAGCTAATTTCCTTAATGATTATGTCACAGGGAGGATACAACGGACAGACCCTGAGGGACCAAGGGGAGACCCTGGGGGCCAGAACATAACAGGGAAGGCAAGGAGAGAGAGAAACTGGAATTGGCTGTGGCGAAACTGGAATTGGCGGCAGGACCTGTGCGGCTTGTTAGCCGCATTTTTTCTAAACTGCGGCCAGCTGTGGAGAGGACTGGGAGGAGCTGGCACAGGAGGATAAGAGGCTGTGTGGTCAAAGGAGCAGAGGGAGGAAGACCAGAAAGAGAGTCAATAGGGAAGGTATCCCTGGAACCCCAATTAGGGGAAAGAGGAAGCAGGACTGCCTCTCATGGGGCAGAAGTCTGCCTCGAAGCCCATCACAGAGAGAGAGGAGGTGGATGCATCTCACTCAGATTCGAGGGAGAGGACCCAAGGGATCAGAAGGAAGAAGGTGACAACAGAGATTGCCCCAAAGAAGAGGGGAAAGTGACAGAACTCAAGGTGTTGAGCCAGGTGGGATAGGTGCAGGTTTGGAAAGGCTCCAAGAGCAAACCCAGGTGGGGAACAGAGAGCCTAAGCAGTGGGAGGAGCTTCAGAAGACAAGCTCCAACTGTATAGAGCTGCCTGGTGGGGAACACATGGTAAGCAGGACTAGAGGGACCACCAAGGGTCCAGCTAACATGCAAGGAGAATGTGATAACCGCTAGACATATGTGTACTCAGGACAGGGCCAGCTAGAAATTCTTGGGGCTAGGCTAGCCCATTTTGTGTAGTCAGGAGCTTACTGGTATTAATAGTGTTTCTTCTTTCATTTCTTTCTGTTTCCCACTTTTGGAAGGGTTGGAAGGCCTGTCACATAGAGCCCTAGGGTTGGCTCAATCAGAGGAAGGGTTTTGCCTTAGAGGGAATCGAGACAACGATGTAGACACATAAAGGTATAACTCAGTTTTGGGGGTTGGGTTAGACCTAATACATCTCCACAGGAGAGCCCAGAACACCAATAGGCGAGGGTCAGGCCAAGAGACATCAGTGACTTGTCGAGGCTGGGTATCAGGGCGAGGTGTAGGGGAGGTTGGAGCCTCACAGAAGACTGCCGTCTAGAGATCAGACATGCGTGCGAGCCCCAGTAGTCAGACCCCACCACTGAAGGAACAAACAAAGTCAAGGCAGATGAGAATGGGGAAGAGACTACCCCGGGGCAGGAAGTCCATGCAGTAAAATCACGGGATGGAGTGACGGGCTGCCCTACACACCCAAAGCCGGGAAGCAAGTGACCGGATGATCGAAGCCCAATGGGTGCAGATTACTTTGTGATGGTCCTCCACCAGCCCAAGGGGATGACCCTGCCAAACAAGATACAGGATTGCCAGGGTATGGATGAACACACACACACACACACACCATTGACAAAGATCTTGTGAGGGGACACTTTGAGAGGCTGGACATTCACAAACCAACTGGCCCATATGGAATGCACCAAGAGTACTAACATCACAGTGAGTCCAATGGCAAGACTATTTGAGAACTGTTGGTGCTCAGGTGAGGTTCCTGAGAACTGGAAGATGGCCAATGTGGTGCCCATCTTCAAGAAAGGGAGGAAGAAAATCCAGGGAACTACAGGACAATCAATTTGACCTCAATCCCTGGAAAGATATTGGAAAAAATCATCAAAGAAACCATCAACAATAGGCTCATGGAATACAACATTCTGAAAGATAGCCAACATGGCTTTGTTGCAGGTAGGTCTTGCCTGATCAACCTCATTTCCTTCTATGACCAGGTGATGTATCACCTGGACAAAGGAGAAGAGTTTGACGTCATATACTTAGATTTCAAAAAAGCCTTTGACTTGATTTCCCATTAAGTCCCCATGGTTAAATTGGGAAACTTTGGCCTCAATGACCTCACAGTCTGATGGCTTGGGAATTGGCTTTGTGGTCAGACCCAGAGAGTGATAGTTAATGGAACCATGTCAACATGGCATATGGTGAACAGTGGCATCCCCCAGGGCTCCATACTTGTCCCAGTACTCTTTAACATATTTATAAATTATGTGGATTCAGGTATCAGAAACAGACTGGCTAAATTCACTATGGGGGAGTGTGGTCACACTAAAGGATAAGCTGGCAATTCAGGCTAACCTGGACAGGCTTGCAAGGTGGGCACACCAAAACCACATGGCATTTAACACTGAGAAATGCAAGGTGTTCCACCTTGGGGGAAAAAATCCACGTCATACATATAGTATTGGCAGTGCTACACTCACTAGCATCATACCAAAAGGGACTTGGAGGTCATGGCTGACTACAAGATGACCAATGCAATGCTTCAGCCAGCAAAGCAAACAAAACCCTGGCTTCAATCTATCAATGAATCTCAAGCAAGACCCAGGAAATCATCCTTCCACTGTACTCAGCCTTGGTGAGGCCGCAGATGGAGTACTGCATCCAGTTCTGGCCTCTGTATTTTAAGAAGAACATGGAGAATCTTGAGAGAGTCCAGAGGAGAGCCACACCCATGACCAGAGGACAAGAGAACAAGTTTTATGAGAAAAGGCTGAGAGGCATGGTATTTTTCAGCCTGGAGAAGCAAAAGCTCAGGGGGAACTTGTTGGCAGCATATAAGTATATAAAGGGTACGCATCAGGATCTGGGAGAATGTCTGTTCTCCAGGGCACCCTCAAGGGCAGACAAGGTCTAATGGTCACAATCTTTGAGAAGACCATTTTAGGCTGGTCATAAGAAAAAACTTCTTTACCATCCAAGTCCCCAGAGTCTGGAATAGACTCCCCACAAAAGTGGTGCAGGCACCTACTATGTGCATCTTTAAGATACACTTGGATGCTTTTCTTGCTAGGATCATTTGATCCCAGCAGATTTCCTGCCCCTTGGGCAGGGGGTTGGACCCATTGATCTTCTGAGGTCCCTTCCAATCCTAATTTCTATGAAATCTATGGAACTGCCTGAGTCTAGGGTGCTGGGCTTCTGCCCCTGGGTTCTGACCCCCTATGGCCTCCCACTCTGGACCCAAAAAACAGAGACCTTGTAAATAGTTGTGATATTGTAAGTAGGTTTTTAGTGTTTGATGGGTGAGGAGGGTGGTGGAGGGGCTCTGTTTGTTGAGGGGGAGGGGAAAGGAGGAGGAAAGGGGTGGATGCTGTTAAGGAAAGGGGTTAGCAGGAGCACAGAGCACTGGTCATCATGGGCAGGGGCAGGGGCTGGAGCAGCCATGGCATGGGGAGGAAGGGAGGACGAGGAGGGAGTGCCACATGCTGTCCTTGTTCTTGGCACATAGCTCTGGACAAGGAAGTGGCTGGCCAGGGATCAGAGGGCAGGGCTGTGTTTTGAAGATGGCTGCCAAGTGTTGGCAGCAGGTTTGGGTTTCAGCATGGCTGCCAAGTGCTGGAAGTGCCAAGTGCTGGAGGCTGGAGTTCCCTCCAGTTCCCATAGGGGTATATGGCAGGGCTGGAGGGACTTGGCACTAGATTTAATGTCAAGTTTCTGCATGTATAGAGACCTATACAGATGGAAGGGACCTTGAAAGGCCATGTAATTGTTGAAACATAATCCATTTGAAAATGATCATGTACAAGTCCATTGTATAAATTCTTAGCAAAACTACAGAGTCAACCCTGATCCAACACAAGACATAAAAACCCTATCCTGCCACAGGTACAGCAAGGGTACCACTTCAGCTAATTTCATGCTACTGCAAAACTTGTCAGACATTTACTTAAGATATCCCAGAAAGAGGGTCATGCCTCTCACTACAGAGAAAGGGAACCCCCCCCCCCCAGTCCACACTAATCCAAAAAAGGGGTAAAATTCCTTTCTGACCCCAAATATGGTGATTTATCTGACCCTTAACAGAAGGAAGGGAAAGACCACCTAGTCAGGAACCTGTAGTTTAAGTCCCAGCAGAACCATTGGTACACTCCAGTCCCAATCCCAGCCTTGATTCCAACTAACAGTCATTGCCTCTGAGAAAGGCTTTAAAAACCCATGACACATAGCAGCAGCAGGAGCAAAATTCCCTTCTGGCCCCATGTGGCAAAAGAAAAGCCCAGAAGCATAGAAAAGACCCCTCATAGGACATAAACACAGCTATTTCTCAATCAGTCCTACCAATGCCTGTCAAACCTCCTCTTGAACACCTCCAGATCCACTGAGTCCACAATATCGCTAGGCAATAGTGAGGCAGTGGAATAAATTCTCACAATGAAGAATGTTTTTCCAGAGTTTCCAATCTGAATTTACCTTGCTGCAACTTCAAGCCATTGGTCTATGTCCACCTCTGTAACAAGAGAGAAAAGGTGTTTTTCCTTTTCTTTATAACTGTCCTTCACGTATTTTAAGACTGCTAACACATCCCCTCCTAAGCAACTTTTCTGCAAGCTGAATATGCTTAGCTCCCTCAGCCTCTCCTCATATGACTTGTCTTCCAAGCCCTTAGTCATTTTTGTCACCTACCTTTGGACCATTTCTAACTGTTCGCATCCTTTTTGAAATGAGGGGTCCAAAACTGGACATACTACTCTCAGTGAACCCTATCAAGTGCTGAGAAAAGAGGTGCTATCATCTCCCATGCCTTATATCTAATGCTTCTATTTCTGTATTTCAAAACTGCATTCACCTTTTTATGCAGCTGCATCACACAAAAGACTCATACTGAATATGTGATCTGTCAAGCATCCACACACAATAATTGGTTCAGCAAAGTTGGTGCTTGAGGATCACTCAATGCTGGTAACATTCACTTCAGGAAGGATTCTGGTATTTGTGTGGAAATCTTGCCACCTAATGTGAAGGATTTTCCAGGGGTATTATTTGTTATACCTCTCCAGGCTTTTGAGATGATGACAGTAGGTCACCCATGTTTCACATCTCTAGAGGAGAGTGGGGTTGATGACTGCATGACCTGGCTCTTGGTGTCTTTCCAGAGACTGAGATCAAACAAGGCCTACCAGAGCAATTTCCCAAAAGAGGACTTGAACATCATATCATGTTCTAGATATCCTCACCAATGTTCACTCTCTAAGACAGGTGGCCACTAAGGTAGGGGAAGTGCTTGACTACCTCCAAGGTATTTTCCTCAATGGTAATTTGGGGAGACAGGTCACATTCATGGCCTGGAGAAGACTGATACAGCATTTCATTCTTCTCAATGTTCAAAAGATGTCCAAGGTTCAGTAGGCTTCTTCACAGAGATCCAAGAATATCTGTTTTTTTTCCCACAGTATGCATAAGAATGGCACAGTCATCAGCATATTGAAGGTCAATGGTGGTTTTTGTTTTTGTTTTTTTTAATACTGCCGTCTCTGAGCAGAAACATCCAAAATTGAAAAGTCTTCCATCCATTCCATATTCAAATTTCAATTCTGGAAGGAAGGTGGTTCTTAATGAAAACTAGGATGACTGCCAAAAAATGGAGAATAGAGTTGAAGCAATGATGCATCCTTGCTTGACTCCAGTTCAGTTGACAAAAAGGGCACCTCCATATGAGTGGGAACATACACTTTCCAGTGCCAGAAAGGATTTTGAGGCACCACAAGACACATGCAGCACACATAAATGGTTCCCTGCTAAGCATATTTGTAGCATAGAGCCAACATTAGATACCGGGAAATCCCAATATCTAAAAAACCTGCACCAGAAAAAAGTAGGGTGGTGCACTTGGCTGTGGGGTGGTGCACTTGGTTCTCATTTTGGATGTTCCATCCAAAACCAGAGCCTGCCAGCCAGGCTCTGCATTCTGAATTGGCACTGCTGTAGCACCAGGAGGTCCCCAGAGCCTCAAGTAAACCTGTTGAGGCTAGCCCAGGTGCTGGACCCAGCCTCCCCTACATCATCCAAGGTAACTTGCTGTGCACCAGAGTGAGCAGCCAGGGACATGCCCCAAAGACAAGCAGCAGTGGCACAACATAGTTTTGCTACTGCTATTTGTCCCTTGAGAAACGTACATGCATATTCATGTGGACAAGTCAATAGATCTGTCTCTGATATGCTACAAAAAAATTATCATAGTCATTGTGGATAATCCAAGATCCAAATATGGCTAGTACTTTCCAAACGTCTTCATGATTCATGGAATTAAAGGCCTTAGTGAGCTCACCAAAGGCTTTATATAGGTTCTGATGTTGTTCCTGATACTTTTCTTGGACATGAAGGGAAACAAAGGTCAAGTCAATTGACCCTGTACAAGGTGGCCTGAAACCGTACTTACATTCCACTAGGACTTCTTCAGGAAGAGGTAGAAGACAGTTCCGGAGGATGAGAGTGAGGATTTTCCCTGCTGTGGAAGGAGGTGATACATTAATAGTTGTCTTACACAGATTTAGTTCCTTTCTTGAAGATAGCCATGATGTTGGTATTCCTCAGGTCTCCAGGGATCTCCTTGTTGTTTCAAATTTGAAGAATAAATGTGTAGAGTCTCACTACCAGTTCCTTACTTGCTCAAATGTATTATAGTAGCCTGATAGGTTATTTCTACTGATAGGCTAAAACTTATTAATACACATGATTCCCGCTTCATTTATTTCTCTTTTATTTTACACAAAATATTCAAGTGAAACACATATGGTATTCTTCAAATAAATGACTCACCCTATTTGAAATACTGCCTAATACAAAGGTTGTTTGGTTTTTTCCCATCTGCAAGTGGAATGTTTATGATACTGAGATGAAGTGCACACACATTAACATCTGTGATACTGCATTATACGAATAAAAAACAAATACAGATTAAA
>NW_017728918.1:51529518-51555736 GCF_001723895.1 Crocodylus porosus | reverse complement strand
TAGAGGCTTATGAATGAAGAACACTGAACAATACTTCCTACTAGCTACAGACAACTAATGTTTATAGCATATATTAAAAAAAACCTATCATATGAATAAAATGGAGAGGAAAAGTCTGTGTTAAAGAAAAAGTGTATATCCTATAAATTATTATATAGGACTAAAGGGTGTACTTGGTAGCCATGTTGGTCTGAGGCAAAAAGACATACAAAAAACTAGAATTCTTGGTTCCAAAATGATACCTTTTATTAGACCAACTGGAAAATGACAAAAAATTGTCCTTTTCTGCAAGCTATATAGAACTAGTTCCTTCCTAATCTTGAAAGAAAAAATTAAGTTAAATTCAGACTGAATGTATAACGGGATTAGGAAATAAATATTTATCCTAACCTCTCAAGACTAATATTTAAATGATTATGAAATCCTATATTTCCTATCCCTGGGGATGCCCCAAAATTTTTAGTTTGTTCTGGTATACCACTATACTACTCAACACTACAAGTGGTAATAATGCTAAGTTCTGTGGAGCCCAGGCTCTTATCTAAATCCCAGGAGGTCCCAGGAAATCCTATTCATAATGTTCCACCACTTATTTTACTTTCAGTACCCAATTCAAGAGTCAGTCTCACAGGTCATCTAAGAGAATGGACCTCATGCACAGGAAAACTGATGTTGAGATTTTTTTTTAAATCAGGCTGGATGCAAATTTTTCTATCCATTTGTTCCAGAATAACTAGTAGCTTGGTAACTTGATTTTATCTAAGAATCAGAATAGGGGAATACTAAGAACAGGGGGCTTAGGTGTCTCTATACTAATGTTAAAAGTATGGGAAACATGCAGGAGAACCTTGCACTCCTGCTTGCAGACAAAGACTTAGACCTAGTAGGTCTAACAGAAACCTGGTAGGACCCTACCCATGACTGGGCAGTGGGCATTGAAGGCTACAGGATATAAAGACAGGATAGATTGGGGAAAAAGGGGGGGGGCATTGTTCTATATGTTAGGGAACATTATAAATCCTCTATAATAAAGATGGGTACAGAAGACAGGCAAATCGAGGTCCTATCGGTCAGATTATAAGGGGGTAGGGGGGACAGGGACTTGGTGGCGGGGGTCTACTACAGACCTCCACACCAGAGGGAAGACTTAGATCTAGAATTCTCAAAACAGCTCTCAAAAGCAGCATGCTTGAAAGAGCTAGTTGTCATGGGTGACCTAAACTACTCAGACATCTGTTGGGAGGAGCAGTCAACCAGGGCTGCCCACTCATGCAGGCTCTTAACCAGCATACAGTACCTGTATCTAATGAAGGAAGTATGCATTCCCACTAGGGGAGATGCCTTACTTTACTTGGTGATGGCCTCAGGGGAGGACTTGGTGGGAGAGCTACAGGTACATGGTAACCTAGGGCATAGTGGCCACCAGTTGACAGGATTCACTATCCAGCATAAAGTGGGAAAGACAAATAGTAGGGTAATAGCGCTAGATTTCTGGAAGGCCAACTTCAATGAGCTCAGGAGACTGGTTAGGGTGGGACTGAGGGGTAATCACATCTGGGAGACGGGGGTCCAAGAGGGGAGGGAGTTCCTCAAAGGACTGATGCTATAGGCACAGAGTGACACCATCCCAGTACATACAAAGGAAGGCACAAGAGCCAAGAAACCTTCTTGGATGAGTAGGTAAATCCAGGAGAGCCTTCAGAGAAAAAAAAAAAAAAAGACGTACAGGCCGTGGAAGAAGGGGGCAGCCACCAAGGAGGGAGTATACCTACATGGCTCACACTTGCAGGGAAGCAGTGAGAAAAGCCAACGCAGATACAAAACTCAAGTCGGCAACACAGATCAGGGTTAACAGAAAGTCCTTCTTTAAGTAAATAGGGAGCAGGAAGAAGGTGCAAGGTAGCCTAGGGCCACTACAAAATGGACTAGGGCAACTCATAACTGAGAGGATGGAAAAAGCAGAACTCTTAAATAATTTCTTTGCTTCTTTTTTCCTGGAGATGGATAGAATTGCACCTCTGAATTAGTCCTTAGTCTGGAGTGAGAGTAATACCAATTCACCAACAGTTAACACTGACCTAGTGAAGGGGCACTTGGAAGGGGTGGACACATTTAAGTTAGTAAGCCCCAATAATCTACACCCAAGGGTACTAAAGGAATTGGCCGATGACATAACAGAACCATTGGCACAGATGTTTGAGCAGTCATGGCACATGGGACATGTCCTAGAGGACTGGAAAAGGGCCAACATGGTCCCTATCTTCAAGAAGGAGAGGAAGGAGAACCTGGCTAATTATAGGCCAGGTAGCCTCACCTCTATTCTCAGCAAGACCTTAGAAAAAATGATAAAGTACCAATTTTACAGGGGGCCAGCAGGTAACACAATGGTAAGGGGCAAGCACCATGGGTTCATAGCAGGCAGATCCTTTTTATGATGAGGCCACAAAGTGCTTAGATGCAGGGGTGGAAGTAGATATTATTTACCTGGGGTTTAAAAAGGCCTTTGACACAGTATCACACCCAGTTCTTACGAGCAAACTGAGTAGCTGCAATGTGGATTTTTTCCACAGTAAGGAGGGTAAAAAACTGGCTTATGGGATGCACCCAGAGAGTGGTGCTGCATAGGTCAGTTTCTCTCTGGAGGGTTGTGGGCAGTGGTGTGCTCCAAGGCTCTGTCCTTGGACCAGTACTGTTTAACATCTTCATCAGCAATTTGGACGAGGGTGTGCAATGCACTCTGTCCAAGTTTGTAGATGACACTAAGCTATGGAGCATAGTAAAACACACTGGAGGGCAGGGAGCAAATTATGGGAGATTTGGACAGACTGGGGAAGTGGGCAGATCAGAATAGGATGCATAACACCTGATGGTGGACTACCATGCTCTGGCGGGGGGGGGGGGGTGCGTACTGAAGGAGGTAGGTGCACAGGTGGTTTTCTCTTCTGTCCTACCAGTGAGCAGACATGGAAGATGGCATGAGGCGTGTATTGCAGAGACCAACTGGCAGTTTCAGGAATAGTGTCTTGAGGCAAGCTTTGGCTTCCTCAACAACGACCCGCACATCACAACAAGAGACATGCTCGGATGGGATGGGCTCCACCTTTCCCCTAAAGGTAAGTGTGTGTTTTCTTCTAGGTTGGCAGATCTCCTCCTGCGGGCTTTAAACTAGGCTTGTTGGGGGAAGGGGAAGATGAGGGCAGAGGAAGCCTTGGCCTACCAAACCAAGCAACACCCACAAGTACAGTCCAGCCTAGACCAATGAGAAGAATGTATACACAGGTAAGCAACAGGGGACAGGGCAATGCTGAGAGTAGGGGGCCAGTGTACACATCCTCAGGAGGCCTCAAATGCCTCTAAACAAATGCTCATAGTATGGGAAACAAACAAGAGGAACTTACCCTTCTTCTAGCTGACACCTATCCAGACATAGTGGGGCTCACTGAAACATGGTGGGACCCAGCGCATGACTGGGCAGTGAATATCAAGGGCTATAGGCTGTACAGGAGGGACAGGACAGGGAGGAAAGGTGGGGGGGTGGCATTCTACATTAACGAGGAATCCACATCCTCATCAATTAGCAAACAGTCAGAGGAGGGGCACTCAAGTGCTCTGGGTTAGAATACAAGGCAGTCGAGGGGAAAGAGACTTAATGGTGGGGGTCTATTACAGACCAAGGTGAAGAGCTAGGCCAGGAATTCTTAAGTCAGCTCACGGAGGTAGTTAGGTCAAAGGACCTGGTCATCATGGGTGACCTGAACTTTCCAGACATCTGTTGGGAAGAGCAGTCAGCCAGGTCTGACTGCTCATGTAGGTTCCTAGCTGAAATGCAGGACCTCCATCTAACCCAGGAGGTGCACAGCCCCACCAAGGGAGATGCCTTGTTGGACCTGGTATTGGCCACTGGCGATGACCTGGTGAGGGGGCTGTGGGTGCTCAACCACCTGGGCGACAATGATCATCGCCTGCTGGAATTCACCATCCAGCACAAGGTGGCAAAGGCCTACAGCAAGGCAGCAGCCCTAGATTTCAGGAGAGTGGACTTCAATGACTTAAGGAGAGTAGTTGGGGAAGCACTGAGGTCCCAGAGGGGAGGGGGGCCAGGTGTCCAAGAAGAGTGGTCGCTCCTTAAGGAGACGATCCTCCAAGCCCAAAGAGAAGTAATCCCAACACAGATCAAAGGGGGCAGAAGGGCGCAAAAGCCCCCATGGCTCGCCAAAAGCCTCCGGGAATGTCTCCTAGCTAAAAGGGAGGCGCACACCCAATGGAAGGGAAGGGCCATCACCAGGAAGGACTATACTGAGGCTGCTTGGGCATGCAGAGGGGCAGTCAGGAAGGTCAAGACAGAGATGGAACTGGGACTAGCTAACCAGATCAAGGATAACAGGAAGTCCTTTTTTAAATACATAGGGGGCAAAAAGAAGGTTCTGGGTAATGTGGGGCCCCTGCAAGAGGCACTAGGAAATTTGCTCATCACACCAGATGACAAAGCTAACCTATTCAACGACTTCTTTGCCTCCATTTTCCTGAGCAGGAACCAGAACAGCCACCCCACTCTGGGCCCCTCTTAGATACCAGGGGAGGCACACCTAGGCCAAGGATTAGTGAGAAACTGGTTAGGGAACTTCTGGAGGGACTGGATGTATTCAAATCAGCTGGTCCAGATGATCTCCACCCCAGAGTGCTAAGGGAATTAGATGAGGTCATTGCGGGACCTCTGGCACAGCTTTACAAGCACTCGTGGTTCTCTGGTGTGGTGCCAGAGGACTGGAAGAGGGCCAATGTGGTTCCTATCTTCAAAAAGGGGAGGAAGGAGGACCCGGAAAACCATATGCCAATTAATCTTACTTCAATCCTGGGTAAGCTTTTTGAAAGAATTATTCTGGCACATGTCCACGAGGGGTCAGCAGGGGATATTATGCTTAGAGGAAACCAACATGGGTTCATTAGAGGCAGGTCCTGTCAGAGCAACCTGGTGGCCTTCTACGACCAGGTCACCAAATCCTTAGATGCAGGGGTAGCAATGGATATCATCTTCCTGGACTTTTGGACTTTGACACTGTCTCTCACCCTGTTCTCATTAATAAGCTAGGGGACTGTGTTGTCGACACCTACACAGTCAAATGGGTTGCCAACTGGCTGGAGGGCCGCATCCAGAGAGTGGTAGTGGATGAGTCATTTTTGACCTGGAGGGATGTGGGCAGTGGGGTTCAGCAAGGCTTGGTCTTTGGGCCCTCACTGTTCAACATCTTCATCAGTGACTTGGAAGAGGGGGGTAAAAAGCATCCTGTTCAAATTTGCTGATGAAACTAAGATGTGGGGGAATGTGGGCATGCTAGAAGGAAGGAATTGACTACAATCAGACCTAGACAGGTTACAGGGGTGGGTGGATGAGAATAGGATGGGATTCAACACCCACAAGTGTAAGGTGATGCACTTGGGGAGGAAGAACCAGCACCAAACGTACAGGGGGGGAAACTCCCTTCTCATCATTAGAGAGGCAGAAAAGGAACTTGGAGTCATCATTGATGCCAAGATGAACATGGGCCAGCAGTGTGGGGATACAGTCAGGAAAGCGAACCGCACCTTGTAATGCATCCACAGATGCATCTCAAGCAGGTCCAAGGAGGTGATCCTCCCCTTCTATGCGGTACTGGTCAGGCCACAGCTGGAGTACTGCATCCAGTTCTGGGCACTGCGCTTCAGGAGGGATGTGAAAAACATGGAGAAGGTCCAGAGGAAGGCCACTCACATATTTGGGGGCATCAGGGCAGGCCCTACGAGAAGAGGCTACGGGACCTGAACCTGTTCAGCCTCCACAAGAGAAGGCTGAGAGGGGCTCTAGTGGCCTGTTACAAACTAGTCAGAGGGGATCAGCAGACATTGGGGGAGTCCCTGTTCCTCCAAGCACTTCCAGGAGTGACTAGAAATAATGGTCACAAGCTGGCAGAGGGTAGATTTTGGCTAGATATCAGGAGGCGCTACTTCACAGTCAGGGCGGATAGGATCTGGAACCAACTTCCAAGTGAAGTGGTGCTGGCTCCTGCCTTGGGGGTCTTTAAGAGGAGGCTAGATGAACACCTTGCTGGGGTCATTTGACCCCAGTACTCTTTCCTGCCATGGCAGGAGGTCGGACCTGATGATCTGCTCAGGTCCCTTCCGACCCTACCAACTATGAAAGATAAATGCAAGGTGTTGCACCTGGAGAGAAAGAAACTCTAATACTCCTATAGACTGGGAGGTACCATTCTGAGTGCCACAACAGCAGAAGGAGATCTTGGAGTCCTGGTTGATGCAAAAATGAACATGAGTTGCTAGTGTGCCAAAGTAATAAGCAAGGCTAACCACACACTTTCTTGCATCAGGAAGAGTATCATAAGCAGGTCTAGAGAAGTGACAATTCCCTTCTATACAGCATTGGTGAAGCCACAGATGGAGTACTGCATCCAGTTTTGGGTGTCACACTTCATGAGGGATGTGGATAACCTTGAGAGGGTTCAGAGGAGGGCTACTCATATGGTTGAGGGCCTGCAGGTAATACCCTATGAAGACAGACTGAGAGATCTGAATCTCTTCATCCTCCACAAGAGAAGGCTGAGGGGCGATCTTGTGGCTCCCTACAAACTCATTGTGGGGTGTGATCAGGGATTAGGGGACACTCTGTTTACCAAGGTGCCCCTTGGGGTTACCAGGAATAATGGTCAGAAACTGAAGGAGAAGAGATTTAGATTAGACATAAGGAAGAAATTATTTATGGTAAAGGTTGCCAAAATATGAAATGGGCTTCCAAGGGAGGTGTTCAAGAGGAGATTAGGTAGGCATCTGGATGGAGTTATCTAACCCCAATGCTCTTTTCTGCCTGGAGCAGGGTGTCAGACCTGATGATCTACCAGGTCTCTTCTGACTCTAAAACTCTATGAAATCTATGATGTTTAGGCCATTTACCTGTACTTACAAATTATTCTTCTCTATGTGAGTTTGTGCCAAATTTTTCATGGCTTAGGATCCTGAGAGAAAATAGAAACTACCTCTGGACTTGACTGAGGCACCATTTGGAGCAAAGCTTGACATGCTGCACCTTGCACTAGAATTTCCTAAAAAAGCTACAGGAAACTCCTAAAACCTAACTCATTCTTAGAGGTCTTAGAGTCATAGAGAACAATCCATGTCCTAACAATCCAATACGACCGTAAGAATAAGAATACCCTTATACCTAACACAACATAGAACTAACACCCTAACGTACCACAGCAGGGGTCAAGCAGAAGAACCACAGCAGCCAATGTCTCAATTCTCTAAAATGTTGTTAATATATGCTTAAACTTCATATGTTCCCATGGGGTAATTTCCTACCCTAGATACTTATTTTGTGCAGTATCTTAAAATTAATTAATTCTATTTTTTGTTTTTATTATTTTTAGGACAGTGTCACTGGCACTGCAATGCATAATATCGCCAAACAACAGCCAGCTTACATGAATGATTTGTTCTGTATGGATGAAAAACTGCTCAGGACAACATGTTACCCCAGGCATGAATGTATTTTTCCATATGGGGTAACAACTTGCCTCAAGCCCATGTTAATGCATTGGGGTAACTTGTTACCCTAATGCAATTTCTGTATAAATGACAGGCCTAGACTTTTTTGGCCATTTTGGGTGGATGCATCTGAAAGGTCAGCATTCATTAACACCTCATTGAGGTACACTTCAGGTATCCATGGTAACTAATGGATGGCCATCCTTCACTCTGCTTTTGCAGAAGCTGTCATAATCCCTTTTGCTTTGTTCCAGGCTGCAAGGTCATCAAAACACCCTGCCCTTTGCCAAAAAGAAAATAAAAAACCTTTGTCAAACCCAAATCCACCTCTTTTTTCATGGAAAATCTCTGCCTCACATGCCTCTTTCAAACTCTAAAACAAGTTTAATACACACTAGTTTGCCCTGCTTTTGTTGGAAGTGAGGATAAGGAGAAAGGGGACAGCAGAAAAGAAATAGAACAACATCATACTGCAATACAGCATGCACTATGGAGTCCCCTTCACTGAAAGGGGCTTGACACCCTTCATGCCCCTTTTAGCTGCTCTCAATAAGACCCTACATGTGTGGTTTCCAAACATCATCCATCCACATTTGGCTTGCCTGCAAAGGGTGGACGCTGGTCCCTGGCTTCTGTGCCCAGGAGAGGGTGCTACCTGCACTGCCATAGGGCAGGGCAGAATTGTTTCTGTGACAGCATAGGTGGACAGGCTTGTTTTTGATTATTATTTATATGCATTCTTTAGTAATCAATTTTTCTTATTTTTTTTCTGCAATCAGGATGAGAAGGCAGCACATAATCAACTCTGAAGTCTGTCTTGCACAGGTAACCAGGAATGACTGTGACACATCCCCTGATAAAATCTTATTCCAAGGCAGTGAGGATACTGACTTTGTTCCAGAAATTGGAGATTGTTCAGACCAAGGAGATCATGTGTCTATGGAAGCTTCATCCCGCTCAGATGAGGAGGAGTTGGTGCCACAAGCAGAAGTTATACCAATACTACCAGTGGGAAAGGGAAGAGGACCAGTCCGGGGACACCGTGGAAGAACAAGGAGAGTTAGAGCAAGACATAGAGCAGAACCATTGCTACCACCACCAGAAAACATTGCAGATGACGACACCTTTAGAAGCAGGAATGGCAAAGTGTGGGGAAAAAGTCCACAGCTAGAACATCATTGGAGAACAGCCAAGGACATACATAGTCCAGGAAAGTGCTGGGCCAACAAGAAAAAGTAATAAAGACACAGTGGTGGAAACATTCCACCTGTTTCTCTCGCAAGATATCCTGCCTCTTATCATAAGAGAAACAAACAGAGAGGCAGCAAGAAGATTCAGGGAGTGAAATGATAGCCATCCTGAAAATAGAAAGGAGTGGAAAAAGCTGGAATAAAGAGAAACAGCTGAAAGCCTACATTGGCCTCCTACTCCTGAGTGGTCTGTACCATGGTGGTCATGAGGCACTGAAGGAGTTGTGGGAGAAACACACCATGCGTCCTTGCTTCCATGCCACCACGAGTTTAAAATGATTCTGTCAAATTACCAACTACCATAGATTTGACAGCAAACTGACAAGTGAGGAAAGGAGAGCTGGGGACAAGTTTCCTGCCTTCAGAGATATTTGGACACAGTTTGTGGAGCAGCTCAGGAAATGGCATATTCCAGGAATACATCTGATGGTTGATGAGCAGCTCATTGCATTCAGGGGCCACTGTCCCTTCAACAGTATATGCCCAGCAAGCCTGCCAAATATGGCTTGAAAATTTGGTGGTGCTGTGATGCAGCAACATCATTCCCCATGTCTGGAGATATCTACCTGGGCAAGTAACCAGAAGCTCCATGCCAAGGTAATCTTGGTATGCAGGTCACTGAAAAACTGGTTCATCCCTGGTACAAGATGGGAAGGAATATTATGGGTGACAATTTCTACACAAGTATTGACCTGGCAGAAAGATTGCTACAGCAAGACTTGACCTATATAGGTATCATTTGGAAAAACAAGGCCGATATCCCAAATGAAATGCAAGGAAATCAAAGAAGGGAAACTTTTTCATCTGTTTTTGCTTTTGATGGGGAACTCACCCTAATTAACAATGTTCCAAAGAAGTCCAAAGTTGTGCTGTTGCTGTCAAGCATGCACCATGACCTGTCAGTGGGTGGAGAGTAAAGAAAGCCGGACGTCATCCATGACTACAATAAAAACAAGGGTGGGGTGGATAACCTTGACCACTTAGTCCATATGACCACCTGCAGCTGGAAAATCAGCAAGTGCCCAATGATACTATTTTTCAATATGCTGGATGTGGCTGCCATTACCAGCCACATCATTTGGCTAAGCCACAACACAAACTGGAAGCAAAAGTCATATTTAAGAGGACAGCACTGTTTTTTGCAGGAGCTTGGAGAACAGTTGATCAATGGACAAATAAAATAAAAAATGATGGATACATGTAATCCGTCTAAGTCCATCAAGTCTGGTATGATTGTCCTAAATTACAAAATCGCCACAATGCACCACAGTAGAACCTTCTGCAAGCATGAGTAGACATTGTGCTTTTTGTCCAAGGACAGATGAGTGCAAAACCTGGAAACGATGAAAGGATTGTAAGCGATTTGTTTGCGTGCACCACAGTACATCACTACTGATTTGTGAGCAATGCAATATTTAGTTAAAACAGTTAGGAAATGTTTTTGGAAATAATTGTTAGTTTGAAAACAGTGTGAACTGGAGACTTAGCAAATTGTTCATTCACATTTTGAAACTCTAAAACAAGTTTAAATGTTGTTCATGGTTCTAGTTACATAGTATTTTGGGTTCAAATCATCATAAATACTCTTTCAAATAATCTGTATGTTTAATAAATAGTTTTTGGTACATTTCTACTGTTGTCACTGGTTCCATTTTGTTCCATTTTGTTCATGCAGGTCCAGTAACAAGTTACCTTATGAGACCAACAATGTCAAATTGCGGTCAAATAACAAGTTACCCCACTAGGACAACAGTTATGCTTTCATAGGAACAGATGAGGGTTAAAAAACCTCCACAGTCTATACCTACCTGACCATGGTGTAAAATACTTTCCTGACCCTAAATATGGTGATCGCTCTAGCCCTGAAGAGGCAAGACCCTCTAGCCAGGAACCTCCAGTTTTGCTCTCAGCAAGAGAATTGGCACACCCCAGTTAAAGACCTCAGCCTCAGCTGTAGCCAACAACTGATGCCTCTGAAGAATTTTAAAAGCACCCTGACACATTTAGCAGAAAAAAAGAGGTGGGGAGGGGGAGAGAGGGAGCAACCACCAAAGCCCAGAAGCGTGGAAAATACCCATGGTGAAAAAAAGGTATAGCTAAACCTAGATTATCCCCAACCAGTGGCTGTCCAACCTCTTGAACACTTCCAGAGACGGAGGGCCCACAATTTCCCTAGGCAGTCTATTCCACTGCCTCACTGTTCTAACACTGAAGATGTTTTTCTGGCTATCCAATCTAAGTTTATTTTGCTTCAACTTCAAGCCATTGGTCCATATCCTGTTCTCTGTAGCAAGAGAGAAAAGGTGTTTTCCCTGTTCTTTATGGCAGCCCTTTAAGTCTCTGAAGACTGCTATCATGTCCTCCCATCTTAAGTTCCTTTTCCACAAGCTGAAATGCCAAGCTCCATTAGCCTCTCCTTATATGACTTGTATTCCAAGCCTTCAATTGTCTTTGTTTCCTGCTTCTGAACCCTCTCTAACTGCTCCACCTCCTTTGTAAAATGTGGAGCCCAGAACTACACAAAACTTCGGATAAGGACTAACCAATTCCAAGCAGAAAGGCATTATTACCTCTTGTGTTATGCACCTAATGCTTCTATTGATGCATCCCAAAACTACATTGGCCTTTTGTGTGGCTGCATCACACTGTAGACTTGTATTGTATCTGTGGTCTACCAATACTCTGAAGTCCTTTTCTATAGTGCTGCCATCCATACTGGTGTCCCTCATTTTGTATTTGTGTTTTTGATTATTCCTTCGAAGGTGTAGCACCTTGCATTTGTCTACATTGAATTTAATTCTTTTAGATCTGGCCCAAAATTCCAATATGTTGAGATCCTGCTGAACTGGATATATTCAAAATCCTTCCCAGTTTCATATCATCTACAAACTAGAAGCTTTCTGTGCCAGTATCCATTTTTTTTATAAACACAATGAAAAGCAGTGGGCTCAGGACTGACTGCTGTGGGACACCACTAATAGCCTCCAGCCATTCTGACATGGATTAATTAATAAGTACAATTTCCTTATGGCTATTGAGCCAGTCTTCTTTACATGTTGCAGTAGTTTTATCCAGCCCATATTTCTCCAATTTGTTTAAGAGAAGGTCATGCTAGACCTTGTTAAAAGCCTTGCTGAAGTCCAGATACACTATAACCACAGTATTCCCTTAATCTACCCAAGTATTTACTTTGTCAAAGAATGAGATCAGGTTTGTTTGACATGACTTGTTAAACTTTAATCCATGTTTGCTGTTTGCAATCGGCTTTTCCTACTGCAGATGCTTGCACATGGCCTTCTTTAGGATATGCTCCAGTAACTTTTCAGGTGGTGAGGTAAGGATAACTGCTCTGTAGTTCTCTAGGTCCTCTTCTTGCCTTTTTTAAACAGGGGCACTACACTGGCCCTTTTCCAGTCCTCTCATACCTGGTATGTCTTCCACAACTTCATGAAGATCGTTGCCAAGGGCTCTGAGATCTCCTCTGCCAGTTCCTTCAGGACCATAGGATGAGTCTTTTTTGGCCCTGCTGATATGAGTTCATTCAGACCCAATAAAAACTCTCTCACCTTCTATTTTGTGATTTCCTCCCTCAGCTTGCCCCCTTCCTTATCCAGATAATCCCTATTATGTGTCTAGCTCCAGCTCATTTTTTTTTTTTTTGAAGACTGGAGCAATGTAACTGTTGAATAACTCAGCTTTCTTTGAATCTTCAGTGAGGACAGGGGAAGGCAAAGTCTAGCCTGTGGACCAGATCCAGTTGGCAGTGGACTCCATTCCCCAGCAGCCCATGCCCACGTGGCTGAGGCTGGTTTCCATGGAGACCTCAACAGTAGCTGCTCTGAGATAGCACAAGGCTAGGGTTTCCATGGAGACCAGCCCCAGCTGCACTGGCAGGGGACATAGGGAGCTGCTCCAGAGCTGGTGGGATCTTGAGGCATGGTTTGGAACCAGGGTAGAGCTGCCGTATGCAGCCTGCATGCTCTGGGCAGAAGCATGCAAGCAGTAGATTGTGGCTTTTCCCTCGCTCCAGACCATACTGTCACTGCCACAAGATACCAGCAGCTCCTGCCAGCACTGATGGGGTGTGTCTCCATGGAAACCCCAGGCTTGCACTATCACAATGCAGCTGCTGCTGGGGTATCCATGGAAGCTGGCCCCAGTCATGTAGGCAGATGCTGCTGAGAAATGGAGTCTGATTACCAGCCGGATCTGCTATTTTTCCCACCCCTGAATTAGGAGTTCTCCATGATTTGTTAACATAAGACCCACATGTTCCTTAATCCTTTCCTGGCCAACATACATGTAGAACCTCTTCTTGGTGTCCTTAACTTTCTTTGCCAGGTGCAGCTTGTTCTTTATCTTTGCCTTCCTGACTTTTTCTCTGCAGGTTCTTGCTAATTCCTGGTATACTTCCTTGGTGACCTGCCCATTCTTTCATTGCCTGTATGCTTTTCTTTTGCATTTTAGAAGCTCCTTGTGCAGCCACACCGGTCTCTTACCATTCTTCTTGCGCTTCCATGGTGTCAGTACAGTTTCTTGTTGGGCTTCCAATACAGTGCCTCTTAGAAGCTCCCAGCCCTCATGGGTGCCTTTATCCTTCAACCAATTGTCCCGTGACAACCTGGCTATTAGCTCCTTGAGTCAGATAAAATCTGTCTTTTTTAAATCTAGCATCCTAATTTTCCTGACATCATGCTTTCCCTGTCTCAGGATCTGGAATTATATTGTATCATGATTGCTTCCTCCCACGCTACCCATCACCTTCACATCCTCCACCAGTTCTTCCCTGTTGATCAGAACAAGATCCAAGATAGATAATCCCTTAGTTGTACGTTCCACTTTCCTCCAAATTTCTGGAACAGAAAATTGTCCTTCACACAAGTTAAGAACTGGCATGGCATTTTATGTTCAGCTTCATTGTTCTTCCAGAACACATCTGGAAATTGAAGCCTCCCATCAGTACCATCCCATAGTTTTTGGATTGATTTGTCACCTGCTTGGAGAGTGCCTCATCCACCTCCTTTTTTTGATTAGGTGGCCTATAATAAATCCCAAACATATTGGTGCTGCATCTTACACTTTTCACCTTCATCCAAATACATTCTGCTTTGTTGTCTTCTTCCTCCTAAAGTAGGGAACTAGTGTACATGTTTTTTACATTCAAGGCATCACCACCACCTTTTCTTTTAACTTTGTTCTTCCAAAACAGATGGTAACCCTCACTGTTCACATTGCAGTCATAAAATCTGTCCCACCAGGCCTGATTACATCATAATTCCTTTTAAAATATGCAGTTTTCAACTCATCTTGCTTATTGACATACTTCTCTCATTTATATACATGTATCAAATGTATTTTCTATATTGATCCCTTTGCTTCCCTTTTATGCTACTTGTTGCAGTCCTGTAGCTCTCTGGCTCTTTCTAGACATTAAGTTGTTTCTTTGAGTCCTTTTCTCTCTGGACTGTGTGTTCTGTTGCTGAAGCATAAACCCCTTCTTAAACCTAGATTAAAGCCAAACTTAATAGGTTGACCAGATGATAATCAAAGATGTTGTTCCCCATTTCTTGATAGCAGCTGTCCTCCCAAGAACATCTGAACATTGTCAAAGAAGCCACAGCCTTTACATCAACACAACTGTTTCAGCCATGTGTTCACTTCCAGGATATGATGGCCTCTGCCTGGACCCCTGCCTTCCATGGAAAGGATCAATGAGAACATCACTTGTGCTCCAAGCTCCTCAATCATCCTGCCAAGAGCCTCATAATTACCTCTGATCTGGTCAGTTTAATTTCTGGAAGTATCATTATCATTGATGTCTACGTGAACAAGCAGGAAGAGGTAGTGATCTGAAGGATGGGTGAGTTTTGGCAGATCTCTGTAACATCCTGAATTCAGGCTGCAGGCAGGCAGCACACTGTCCAGGCCCCCAAATCCAGACAAGTTGGTGTCTCTGTCCCTCTCCACTCCCTCCCATCCCCAGAAGGTAGTCACCAACCACCACCAGTCTTCTCTTCCTTCTTGGTGCAGTGGTCCTGGAGCCTCTATCCTTGGGGCTTGCACTTACTGCTCTCTAGACTTCTGCCTACTCTGTTTCATGACTGACACTGACTATGTCCTTTCCTCTGCCTCTTCCTGAGCAGTTCCACTACAGAGTGCTTGAAAGTGGTTGCTAACTTAAATCTGCTTCAATTCTGGGGGCCCTGTTTTGAATAACCACATGCTGCCACTTCTTTTCATTTCCCTTTGGCTTCTCCAGTACAAGACTCGTATAACTATTGTCCAAATAATTTTTCTCTTTCCTGGATGCAATGCAACATAGATATCAAATGCAAGGCAGCATTAAGATCTTGGTAGACAAAGCCTTGACTGGGATCATATAGTAGGGGATGGTCTTGCTTTGAGCAGGGGGTTGGACTTGATGACCCCCTGAGGTTCCCTGAAACACTAATTTTCTATGATTCTATGATCTTGTATTAGGCACAGAGCTTGGTCACTGAGGGTACATACAAGAATTACATTTAGATCAACCTACCCAGGGCTAGGCTGAGTTAAATTCCCAATTGTGCAGACACTCAGAGGGTTTAAATCTCCCAAAACATGGTGTGCCTAATCTAAATTAGCATATCTCAAAAGGTATGCTAACTTAGATCAAGAAAGGGTTAGTGTAATGTAGGAAGGTATTAACCATCTCTAACGAAGACTTTCATGGATTCACAGCACAACCCTTGGGCCGGGAAAGCCCAGACAGTTGTCCCAGCCCTAGGACTGTATTTTTTTAAACCCCCAACCCTGACCAAACTGTTTTTAGCACACCCTGACCTCTCCTCCAGACTGGGCAACCCATCTCTGTGGAGCCAACAACACCTCTTGCAGACCCACAGCACTCCCCATGGACCTGCGAGAGCCCCTCTCTTCTGCTGGCCCCCAGCCCACGGACCCACTACTTCCTTTGATCCTGCCAGCCATTTTCCTGATGCCAATTTACTTACCTTGACCAGGACATGTTGCTTTCAGCAATGGTGAATGGCTGTACATGCTGTTTCTGGGCTAGGTTTATGCATCTTGAAGCAAGCTGCCTAAAGCCAGACAAGACACAGTGAGTGTTTATTGACACTTTTACATTTGGCTTGTGGATTGTGCTGGATGGCACATTTCCTAAAAGAAAATGGTTGCAGTATTGAACAATCCAATGTACTTTTGCTATTCTAATCCTTAGTCCAGAATGCTGTGGTTAATAGATATCAATACACCCTGCATTTCATAGCTGTGTATTTAGTTATTCATTTATTTTTGTTTGTTTTCATTTTGTTAACCACTGATAATGGGTTTTTGCCATATAAGACACAAAAAAAAAAATCTTACAGCTCCCTTTCCAAAGACAAGACAAAATAATAACAGATAGAGGGAAGACAAAATGCACTGCAAGAAATACAGGTGGGAATAAATGTACTGCAAAAAACAGATTTTCTGTTTGTGTGAATATCAAATCAATTTTGGGTGGCATCGGGGAAAAATGAATCTTCAGAAGGGCTATTAATGAGGAACAGAAAGTAATAATATGACATCACAAATCATTATCACCATTCTATGAGTTCAAGTGCTTGTAAAGACTTTTTGCACCAATATTTAACTCTGCCTCACCCCAGCACTACATTTCTTAACTCCTATTCCTGAATTGTTTAAACTTATCCTTTCAAAATATTATGGACCAGACAAAAAAAGAGGCAAATATTTGGCAACAATAAGCATTCAGGCAGTTTCAGCAACGAGTTCTGAACACTGAATCCATGGACTCCCATTAAGGAGCTATTTAGTGAATTTCAAATACAGTTGGGTTGGGTTTCAGAGCCAAGATTTGGGCACTGCTGAGCATGTGACGTGGCTGAACTTCGGCTGCCAAATGAGTTTTATGATAAATGTCTAGATACTTGTGACCTTACCACTTAGGCAGGGTTTGTTGATCACTGCTTGGACTTACTAAAATCCACCTGAAGTGTAATTTAGGAAGTTAAGCCCAGTTTTAGATCTGACCTTCTAAATATTGAAATACTTCAAAAAATCTTTCCCATGTTAAAAATATATTATGCCAATTATTTAAGATAAACAAATCCAGCAATATTGCAACTGGTCATTAATAGTTCTCAAATTATTTGTTATAAATTAGTTATTTTATAATTCAAAACAATAGCATCACCATCACCAATTTAGAAATAACTCCTGAATTTGACATCACTGAATTAGGTACTGAATTAGAAAACACTACTAAATATGGAGTTAGGAGTGCAATATACTTTTTAAAGTGAGCAACAGTAAGACATTGATGGAGAAGTTAGTACTAGATTTGTTGAAAGAACAGAAAATGGAGCAGTGATAATGACACAGCACTCACAGTCTGACCTTTAAAGCATTACTTGGTTTATTTTCTTACTGCTTTTTGGAAAAGCTAGAACAAAGTAATTAACATTTTATAGTTCCCTTTTTCCTGACTTCGTTCTTTCTCACTCTCTAGTATTACCGAGGTCTAGTCAAGTTTTCATCATACTCTTATGGATAATACCATAAACATAAATAGTGAATTTAGTATGAAGAAGAGTATATAGCCACTGGTATTCATTATTATGAGGACTGACAATTTTCTCAAACAAAGGAAGTCACTCAGATGGAGTGTGTCTTAAAATGTTGGGGCTGTTACCTAAATATTAAATTTTATTTGTATCTGATCCATGCTTACATTAATTATTCTATGTTAATCTGTATTTATTATTACATGTACCATAGAGTACTACATGTAGTAGTACATGTACTACATGTGCCACTAATGGAAAGTAACATATAAAATATAAAAATGAATTTGTAACCCCAACCAGGGACATTTTTAAAGTGAAACATTTTATTTCTCTGCATTTAATTACCAAATTATCCCATGCATAAATAAATAAAAAAATAATAATAAAGCTAGCATTTCTTTCTTTCTCTGTTTCAGAAACACTAGTCTTTAAAGAGAATTAAAAGCTTTCAAGCCTTCTCTTTGTTTTTTGTCACTAGTTCTTTTTAGTTCTTTGTTTAGGACTCACTGTTCACCATTTCTTTCAGCTACATCATTTTACGTCCTAAAGTGATAGTCCTTCCAGGAATTTACCTGAGTAATCCCTGAGCCATATTGACCCAAAAGAATAATTTCTTCTTGACTTTCTATTCTTTACCTCTTCTAGACACTCTGGAGGTGTATTATCATATGACTGATATATTTCACCAACATTTATGTTAAAAGCTAAAAATCTGCAAATTTTCACAGCCCAAAATGTTCAGGATAACATTTTTCAGTTAAAGTAATGCAAACATTGAATCAAACAAAATCTCATGAATATAGCTAAAATGGTAGGGAGAAACTGGACCTCACTGAAATCAGTGGAAGTGTTATTTATTACCTTAGTGAGGACAGGATTCCACTTTGGAAATGTTATCCTACCATTCACTAGCAAGTAAATATTCCTATACCTCTTGGGTAAAACTGAAAAATAACCTCAAGCAAAAAAAAAAATTGGAGGGAGGATGAAGACATTTTGGAAAGCAATTAACTCTCTTTTCTACACTTTTCCATTAACCAGCACAAAAAATCAAAGGAATAAAAACCATTTTTGCATGTATTTATATCTTTGTATTTAGCTTCAGAAACCAAAAATGAATCATAATTCTAACTCCATTGGAGGATTCATGGAGGATTTGAGGACTGATTTTGTTCCTCGAGTCTCCAGGAAACATTCATTTTGGGGCATGTAGACCAACTCTAAATTACCATTGTCTGTACACATGCAGATTTCTCAAGAGTATTAAATTGCATTGTATCATATAATACACAGTTATGTTTAATCACATTATATGACAACTCCTGTTAATGAATAATCCTTGCATAGAGAAAACAATAAAATACTGAGTCAAGAAGATCCATTATATGAAATAGAGAGGAGAAGTTTCCATTTTCCTTCATGTTTTCCTAAGGAAATGTAACAAACCTTGTCTTGAAAAAGAAATAATTTAATTCCTTGATGGGCATGGGAGGGCAATGTTAATATGTGTCTATGGCATTGTAACAGGAGGCTCGGTGCTTTTGCTACTTTAAGAGAAGGCAGGTTACCTGAGAAGCAGCCTGAAGGTGTGATGGGACCAATTAGAGAGCCACCTGACCAGAAGGAGGCTGGGCTTATATAAGCCCAGGGCCTGATCTGGTCAAGTAGTATAGCCCTAAGAGTCATGGAGAGAAGAGCTTTTGGACAGCAGGACTTCAGCAGAGCTCCTGGTTAACATCTGTGCAACTCTGGAAGTTTGAGAAAGGGACTAAGGGGAGGAGGAGGTCCTAAAAGGCCTAGGAGCAGAGCACAGCAGAGTGGATACAGGAGTCAGAAAAGGCTCAGGCCTGGGAGCATGGCAGATTGGTAACACCTTTGAGGCATGGGCATTGGGGTAAGATGGAGCCCACATAATTGTCCCTTAAGGTGGTGAGAAGAAACACCAGTGCTCATGAGGAGATCTGACTTGGGAAGTCCAGCCTTCCTTTTTTGAAAGCATCATTTCATCAAGACAAGGAGAAGGGGAGGGTGCCCAAAGACAGCCAACTTTACAAGGCCTGAGAGAGCTCCAGGGGCATCATGGCCACCTCTGGAGTTGAATCCTGTTACAGATACTTAAAAACAAGTAATTGATGAATGTTTTATTTTTCATAATTTGTAATGTGAATGGCAAGTGTGTAACAGCAGGTGGAACCAGGGGCAGTCTGCAGAGCTGTGAGGTCTATTAATTGGACTGCAACTCCTATAAATCCCATGGAGCAAGGGAAAAAAAGAGAGGAAGCTTGAGGCTGAAGTAAGGGGAAGAGAGAGAAGTGCACATGTGGAACCTGGTCAGCCCTACACAGAGGAGTGCACAGTAGAGCTAGAGATCCCACTGGCTCTGTCAGTCAGAACTGTGGACCGAGGAGCTGGACTCAGACTTGGGGGCAGCTGCAGGCTGCTGTTTGAGCACTCCAGGGATTAAAGGCTTGTTTGGGGGCACCTTTGCAGGTGTAGAGTGGGGGTTGTGTGCAATTAAGGTGCTGAGTATATGTTAGCAGTTTTAATGTTTCTTTACCTTTTACCTGTTCCCTCCCTTTGACCTGGCAACAGCCTTGTGATCCATACCCCTATGATTTTGTATATAAAAATGGGAACTCCCCTGTGAGGTTATGTGTTTAATAATCGTTTTATAAAGGTAAAGCCACTCATTTTTATGATTAATTTACAATTAACAATCAGGTTCTTGTTACTAGTTTATTTTAGTGGTAATCCCAATCCTCGCCTGCCACATCTTGATGGAAAATTATGCTTTGGGAGGGATGGAATTTGAACACCACAATATATATATGACCTGAACTTGTTAATTTGTCCTTCAGCACTGAACTCTTGAAATTCTGTTCTAAAGTTAGGTAAATTCTACCATCCTTATTCAAAAAACTCACAAAGATACAGTTTTTTTTCCTGTTAATTACCTGTTATTATTTTTATTATATAATAGTGATTTTTTTCTTTTAGTGATTCAAAATGTTCTCTTCTACATTTTTCAAAGTAGTCTTTCAGTTCAGACAAATACCAAGTCCCATAAAATAAAATCAGGAACAATGACAAAATAAGACTAGTCTCTATAACTCAAGTCTCTAAAGTTTAATATTTACTTTTTGTTCCCATTTTTTTTTAAATATAAATAAACTTAAAAGAAAAAATGTTACTTGTTTCTGCAGGGAGGAAACATCTCTATTCTCTAGAGATGTTCCGGTCTTTTTTATTCTCTTCTTCAATGGATCTTTTACTGGATTTGATCTCTTTATTTTCTCTCTTCTTAACTACTCATTGTGCTGCTTGGTGGCTCTCCTCCAGTCCAGTTGCCTTACTCCTCTCTCCCCTCTCTGCTCCATACCACGTCACTTTCTTCCTTTGCATCTGAGTTGCTCCTCCTCTCATTCAGGTCTCTCTTCATCTCTGCCCCTTTCTCTGTCTGCTTCAACTTCACAAATCATTGACTCCAGAAGTGCTCTTCACAGTGAGATCTTTCCTCCCCTGTTGGCTTCTTCCCACTCCCAGGCAGCACCAGGGTCATCTTTTTTTCTTCTTCTTCATATCCCCCTTCTTCTTGTGTTAGTTTCTGGGGCTGCAGTGTTGGCACAATACGATCCATCCTGGAGAATGTTGTATGTTTGTTAATGATGGGTATTTGTTGCCTCAGGTTATTATACTATAACTTTTTGGTGTCACTTTCTCTGATGCTGTAAATTGATCAAACAACATAGTGAAAGTCAAGCTAATGAAATGTAAAGAATATCACAGAATTTGATTAGAAAGGGGAAGAAAGCTTTAAAAGCATATAAAGCTTTGTAATTGTTGTGCAGGTGTTTTGAAATTAAGTACCTAAATTATCTAGAGGGTAACTTAAAACCATCTGCTTCACTAAAGTACTGTAGCTGATTGTTTCTATCACTAGTTTTACAGAGTTTTTTGTTCATGACTCACTTTTCACCATTTTTTAGCTGTTTAACTTAATCTCCTGGAGTAATAGAGATCACAAAGGTAAGTTTCCCAGAAGGACTGGGTCATATAGACAAAAAACTGTTTTTAAATTGTATGTCATGTTTCCAGTCAGAGGGCACTCAAAGACAGACACACAGTAAAAGAACTTCATCCTCAGTTTGATCATTTCTGTTGCAATCTCTCTACTACAATCCTTTAACATAACCAAGATTTGTTTAGGTTCCGAAGACTGTCAGGTTATCACAAAGCCCAAGGGAAAAAAAACCCATAATGTATGGAAAAAGACAAACTAAGCAAGATCACAAGGTCTTTTTTGAAAGTTCCATGGAAATACCTTCAGACTTCACTACAGAGAAACATCTAAGAACTCATTTTTGTCATAAAAAGGTATTCAAGAAAGAAAAGAAGTCAAAACATGTTGAAGTAAGATGTGCATGTAAAATACCGAAACATTCTTAACCCTTCTCTCAAATGACACCATTTGAGAGAAAGAGAACTGTCTTTAAAAAAATAATTTAAATTGGCATGGCAAACACTATAACATCCTGATGACACATACATAATCTCCCTAACAGATCCAGAGAAAAGGGAGGGAAGGGCGGACCTTGAGGAAAACCTTCCAGATTTTGATGCTTGTTCTTATTTTGCATCAGACTTTTAGATATATTTTGTTAAAGATGTGTGAAAATGTTTGAATACCCACATGAAAAAATTCTAGTAAAAATCACCAGTAGTTGATGAAAAAACTCACTTTAGCTGTAAGGGGGAGAGAGCTATACATGATGTGGAAAAATAACCTGAACCTGAGTTTTCATCTGCCAAAAGGAATATGTACCATATCTAATGGGTTGTCAGCTATTGCTATTTCTCCCACAAAACAAACAAAAATCCACCCTTGGCCTTAGAAAACTTCCTGAAAATAATTCATTGCAACAGATTTATTTCTTCAAAATGTTTCAGTTTTGATTAATATTAATTTTTCACAGGAAAAACATTGAAAATCCCAGCTCTGGTTACCAATTTTTACCTTAACATATTTGGATATGTTTTGAGTTTTACTTAATGCTGAATTTTTAGTTTAAGGATAACTTTGATAATACTCTAATTTACTCATATATTTTCTCAACTTTATCTCCATTTTAATGTATGCTTTGACCTAGAAAAAGTTTGAAAAGAAAAATGGTAGTTTAAATTTAAAAAAGGAGAGTGATAGGGAAAGAGAGAATATGGGTATATGACGTGACAATGCAATAAGAAATAATAACCCATCTTTCATTGCTATCAAAAACACTATCTAAACCATATTAGCTTTGTTATTTATACATAATTTTATGTATCACAAAATAATGGAAATCTGAAAAGGCCTAAAAATATATTAATAAATTTCATAAGCTTCACACTAGGCCACCAAAGAAGAATTCATTCATAGGCTGAGGAATTTATGATAAGACTCTTAAAATGACAGAATTCATGTCTAGCTACAATGGCATAAAATAGACTGTGCCTTTCATTGTTCTCTCTATGAACAACTTATATCTGTTAAAAGTCCAACAGTGTTTAATGAAACTTTTGCATATATCTCAGATTACTCATTTGTAAAAGCAGTTGCAGGATTGAAGCTATGACAGAAAAACTGAAATCATGGTACAGATAGCAGGAATCTTTGTAACCTTTCCTGTGTACTCATTAAGTAAAAGGATATTTTTTAAAATTATATGTTATGTTTGATGCAAACACCTTCCATATAATCTGTTAAAAATAACTTGGCAAAAATTACATGGAATTGCCATTCATTATTACAGTTATTACATGGCATGACATTTTACCAAAAGTCATGCTGTTTGTGGGATGGATGGGCAGTAGTATTAAGACACCCATGAACTCTGTGAAAGTTCAGTAAAGCTGTTTTAGTCACTTAGAGATGACCTCTCCCTCTGTCTGTCTCTCTCTCTGAAATCTGTCTTGCAAAAAAATTAAATCGTTCCATGTCCAGCCCCCTATTTCCAACTGAACTCCCCTCTCCCCTCCCCTCTAGAAAATCCTAGACTATAAAAATATTATATATCCTGTTTTAGTCAAGTTCATGGTATTAGGCATTTGTTTTCTGGTCAAATAGATTTGTACATTTTGAAGTAGTTTGTTTCTAAACATGACATATGTTTCTATTTGTCTACACACCTTTAAATAGTACTTATGCTGCTGATTGTATTTTTTTTTTTTACTTCTCCAGTTCAGATACTATTTCCAGCTTTGGAAGAATGGGCTTGTCCTGCATACATACTTGCCAGATATAAAATGGAGATACACCACACTGGGTTATTTTCCCTCTATTCGAAGCAGGATGCAATATGACTTCTCCTTTCTAGGATACGTTCTCCATCTTGGGGCTACCCACCCTCTGACTTGGTTTTGCGGAGAGGGATGGGCCTGTACAAAAAGCAGCCCTCTCGGACAATCGGCAGCAAGGAGGAGGAAGGGGTGCCCATCATCTTGGCTAGTCCCCTTAGTACTGGTGCCTCCCCCATTGCCCCAGGCCACTGTGCGACTGGACCACAGCAGTCACTGGCTCCCACTGGGGACCCAGCATTTATTTTAGTAATTTTTTTGTTTGTTTGTTTTTCCCCGGTGATTCTTCACAAAATTGAAGGGAATGCAGCTCTCTCAGTGATCACAGAAACTGCCTTTTTTCATGGCAAATCAGAATATCATGAATCAAATAGATCCGTACCCACAGTAGTGTCTAGCCCTCCTCTCACTGAGCAATCAAGAAGGAAAAAACAGATGCAGTGTTTCCTGGAACCACTTCCCCTGGAAGTTCTGTAGAAGTCTCCTCAGCGTTCTCTCTGGAAATCAGCAATACTGACCCTGCAGAAGTCCTTCACTGGAGTTGGGAAACATAGAGGCCTTCTTCAATAAAATTACGAAGAATGTTATTTTCACTAATCAGATGCAGGAACTGAGAATACTCTTATGTGATGGGCATTTTGAAAACATTTTAGAACTAAACCAAATATAATTAAAAAAACAAAAACAAAAAACAAAAAACAACCCGGCCACCTAGAAACCTTAAAAAAAAAAAATTACATTTTTTCCCTGAATCTATACACATGTACATACACAATGAAAAGCAACTATATTAACCAGTTTATTCTCAATGGGGGACATTGGCTTTATGTATGGAAGAACAGACTTCATGGGCTGGAGCTCCAGCTGTAGGTAGGCAGCAGTTTGTTGACTACTGGCTGGGGGACTGGAAGGCCAGCTGCTACTGATGTGTAATTTCTATAAAACTCATAAAAATGGGGAGGGGGGGGGGAATACCAAGGAAATAGTTTGCCTACAACTGCTGAGCAGCATCAAGCCTATTTATATTTATTTCTGACTTCTGGGACATAAGCAGAAGCTAAAAAAAAAATCTATTAGTTTTCCTCTAAATTATTAAGATATTGGTATTTTTTTCTAAATGGTATCAGACCTTTTTCACTGATTCTCATGCTTAGTTTTTTAGGGGGGAGGGGTTCCATTTTCCTGTCTTATGTTCTTCTGGCATTATCATGACATGGAAAAAAGATTCCTTATTGTAAATACTGTGACAGGTTGTGGGATGTTATGGGAATGAGAGATACTACAGCAGGGGCATGTTTTTCTTATGGGTCCCATTCTTCCCTGACTGTGTTACCAATCCAAAGAAAGTTAATTTGCTTATTGTGAGAGTAGGGGGGAAGAAAAAGAACAGAAGCTCCAGAGAGATGTTCAGGAGTCTGGGATATGGAGAAAACCATCGTAGAAACAGACTGCTTCAATTATATAAGCTCCAACAGGAGCTGTGGAGAACATCCATACATAGCCTTTTCCTATACCCTCATATTTAAGACAGTTAGAAAGTGGAAAATTTGGGCTGTTGTACCATAAGGACGACTATGGCTTAACCCCCATTTTCCCATTTTCTGCAATAGTGATCCAATCACTGGACTACTGGACAAAAGGTGGACACTACCATCTTTGCAATGAATGCAATATGAATTTAGGTGTGCTTTTCTTTCTGTTTACTGAACCAGACGTTTTGCAGGATTTAGTCAGACTTTTGGTATGTCCAAGGCCAATTTGAATCACAATGTCACGAAGACAAGAATTAGGGGCCTAAGTGCTCCACTTGAATCACACTGGGTATGTTTAGATTGCTTTAAATGCAGAGAGCCCTGGGAGACTGTGCAGCCCATAATGAATGTTTGTAAAGAAAGGTGTCTTGTGGAGGCTGCTAGGACAGCATTTTCAAAATTCCTTGCAACACTGGTACCTATTTTTTTTTTCCTCCTAAATTCCAGTTAAGTATCTAAGGAACTTCTCTTAATGCTTCTGTGGGGACCATGATTTGGATTCCTTCAGTGTGCATATTTGTTTCTTTATTCTGTTTACAATTCGTTCTATATGTGAAGAATCATTGTTATTTGATTTTCTCTCTGGGCGAGCCTCTCATTGTCAATTTTGGCTTTTAGAAACCCCTTTGACTTTATTTTATAATCCTCTTAATCCCTTTATATTTTGTGTTCCTATAAATCTTCTGTCTTCTTTTTTATGGATAGCTTTTATTATTTTCTTAGTCAATCATATTTGTCTTCTTTGCCTCCTTCAATTATTAGTTCCGATTTGTAATATACATTCATTCCCTAAGCTTCTAAGTTTACCTCCCTACCCTTTTATCTTTTAAATAAATATACTTCTCATGAAAGAGCTAAAACTGACAATCCTGGAGACTCATAGATTTCATAGACATTAGGGCTGGAAGGGACCTCGGGAGATCATCAAGTCCAGCCCCCTGCCCAAAGGGCAGGAAGTCAGCTGGGGTCAAAGGATCCCAGCAAGATAAGCATCCAA
>NW_017728918.1:51489717-51529507 GCF_001723895.1 Crocodylus porosus | reverse complement strand
TGCTGGGGGTCGGCAGGGGCCTCGGCGGCTGCTGAGGGGGTGTCTGGGGGGCTTCGGGGGAGTGGGGGTGCAGCGGGCTTCACCCGCGCGTCTCACAGCTCCAGAGCCTACCTGAGCCTACTCAAGCTTTCTTTTACACAAAAAAGGTATGGGTCATGTTGCTAGTTATGTTGCAAGCTTTTAATTATGCAGTGTGGCCTCAAGACACCATGACCCCCTAACTCTGTAATATCTAGCACAGAATCCAGTGTTCAGGTCAGACCCAAAGCACTTTTACAGTAACACAGTGTTTCAGCTGTAGCTGGCAAACCAACATGCATAAACATGTAAGGAATGATAAAAAGGAAGTAATGACTTGTATCTACTGTGATTTTTCTGTGCACATTTTTCTGCGCACATTTTTCTGCCTTAAGTATTACAGGGAATAAATATTTTTCGTACTAAGGCAGAAATTCTTCATAAGCTACTGGGGGTTTTTTTTTGCCAAAACTGATTTCCCATTGCTATTTTATTAATAATTTCAATCTATATTTTCCCCCAGATTGTATTAGATTAGGATCACTGTGCTATAACTAAAAACTGCAGAATCATTCAAGGGCTGCTGTCCCAGCCCTTTTCCCCATGATGATCAATGTTATTTAATGGTAGAGCAGCTTCTATATTTGACTCTTTCACTGGCTCCCTACATGACCTGGGTTTATGGCTACTGGGTTTATGTTCTCAAATTCCAACTGCGTTGCTAGTGACTGAAAGTCAATACTATCTGACATCTGTTCTGGGTACCTTTTATGATGAATGAGTTATTGGGTTTTATCTATCTACAACACCTCAAACTGAACAGGTGTCCCCATCGTTAAAACCACCAAGACCAAATGGCACAGTTCTTGGCATCTAGAGATGTGAAGGATATCAAAACTGAACTCTCCTTTCTAGTCTGGAGGTGTTCTATTTCTTGACTAACAATAGATTGTAACGCAACATTTACAGAACTATTAACCATACTGTATAGAAAGTGTGGATACATAAAGAATATTTTGTGTGGGTCTGAATATTATACATCTTGTAAGTACAACAGCAAAATAAAACTTTGATTGTATTAGTCTGAATCACAGTTAAATTTAGAAAAAAATATTTACATTAGTAGAGTTCAGTGAATTAAGCAGCAAAAGGTGAAGAGCACCAATTCAAACAAGTATAGAAAATGGATTTGTAGCAATCCATTCACATTCTCCTTTTTTCGCTTAAGAAGTATTTATTGCTATAGTAGAAATTTGAAGTGCAGTGCAGTTCTGATGCAAAGAAGATACAGAATCTCCTTTTGTGTTATTCTTTCCAGTTAGACAAGATTAGCGGTAAGCTATATTTTAACACATCTCTGTTCCTATATCATCAATGCTAGTTAATGTAGCTCTTCTGTGGCAGCCTGTAGTTGTAAAAAGGGCACTCAGGTAGTGGATGAATGACAGCTTATCCTCTCAATATTTTTTGAATTACTAGCCGATGATTAGGCATGAGGAACTTAACATGAATATAAATGTAGTTTCATAGTAATTACTTTTCTCACATACATAATTCCACTGTTTGCAGTGAAGTTATGTATATAAATAAAGCTTAAAGCCCCTGGATCACATTTCACTTGTGTGATCAATGTAGTAAGCATAACATAAACAGTAAAAATGCTTCATGTGCAGGTGATTTATGGTGCCAATAAACTGCCAAACCAGCCACAAAGTTATTACACAAAATATGTGGAAAGTCTTTGTGGCTTACTTACATGACACCATAATTTGAATATGTAGCATCTCCTCTCCTGATGCTGAAAAATCAGCTGATTGTCATAATTGGCATGGGGATGGGGACTGTCATTAGGATTCAGACAGGTTTCAACATGGGGAATCCTGCATGGGGTTCACGGCTTTGCGGAATACAGGCTGGGCTGCACATAGGATGTTTACATGTCCTAGGACATCAGGACCTCAGGATTGGGGAAGCTCACTTATCCCAGGAACCATGGATTTGCAAACAAGGGACTTGATTAACTTCCCCCATTCAGCACTTGCAGACTCATGTCCCAGACTCCCTGCAGAGAGTGAGACAAATTGGATCTGATTCTCAATACTAACAATCACACCTCCTGCCATGAACATTTGGCATCCCATTGCACCACTAAATGAAAGCGTGCTAGCCCCAAAGTCTTGCAAGATAGAGAGACATCTTTGTCAAAGCAGTAATCATTTCTGAATATGTAGGAAAGTTCTATGCTCTTTCATTTAACTCATTCATACTGGTCAGAGATGGCTAAAGCTACGCATGTGCTTCAATTTCTTGGTGAATCAAATCCCAAAAGAATAAGGTAGCTTCATCATTTTTCAGCCATTTTGCAAACTACATAGCCAGTTTTGTTAATTACTTCATTTTTGCACTGAATATATTAATTTTAATGATGAGCACAGTCATTTGTTTATGGTGAACATTTCCAAAATTATACTGTTGAAAATTATTTTTGAAATCAAGCAAAAAAAATAAAGAGAGAGAGACAAAAAAAGAAATCATTCAATACTGAAAAATTTAATGAGCGTAGTAGGTAGCTACCCAAATGTCAAAAAACATGACAATATTAATGCTCAACTTGACACAAATGAGAACCTTTTTAATGGAAAAAAATGAAAGATGAAAGAAACAAAACCAATTAATGAGCCAAGGAAGGAGATAAACCAATATCTACACCAGTAAACCATATACCAATTACATAAGAAAGTGAAAAAGGTGAGAAACTGATTATCTGAAAGGAGAGAGAAATAATAAGATAATTATCAGTATACATTCTAAACAAAGTATAAAAGCCATTACCTTGGAGGAAGAAAAATGGAAAAAATGGCATTCATTAAGGAAGAGTGAAAAAGAGAGATGAAATTGGCACTGTGCACAAAATAAAGTTATGCACAAAATTCTGAAGACACTGTCAAATTTTAATTAGAAGTAAATTAAAAATATTTGAACTTTTGATAACAAATTACTATTGAATCTTACCATATAACTGAGAAGATGAAATTCACAATACTAATAAAATGAATAATGCCCCCTGTGTGGCTCGGCACCAGCCATCTCACACCCACTCTGCCTCTGCCACATTTCACGGGCACAGCCTGGATTGGTGTAGTGCTATGCAGTGCCATATGCTTTTGGGCAGCTCAGGGCCATTCAGGCTGTCACTCGCAGCCCCACACTCACAGGGACTGCCTGCCTCCCTCACTGAGCTAGGTCTTGCATGCAGAGGCCCCATGTGCCATCAGGCCAGGCCACTGCTGTGTACACAGGACCTGACCTGATGTGGCAGGCAGTTCCCATGAGTAGCATGGGGCTGTGGGCCCCAAACTGCCTAAAAGATGTAATATATTAGAGCTTTCAAACTTTTGGCACCTGAGTCTAGTATTGTTTAATGATCTGCAGGATGGCACTGATTTCATACTAAGCAAATCTGCAGTTGCCACCAAGCTAGGTTGCACACTCTGAAAAGTATTAAACTAGAGAAATGTTCCAAAATTTATTGAATAAATTCAATAAGGACATGTGCAATGGCCTGCTCTTAAGATGGAACAATTTCATATGCACATGCAAATTGGGGAACAACTGGTTAATATTTCACAAAAAATATCAGTTTTTGTAAACCATAGGCTGAATACAAGCCAACAGTGTACTTTCTTGAATAATAAAGAAAAAAAGAGAAAAGAAAAGTATGAAGGGCTTTAGTAAAAGGAATATCACTTGTCGGGGGGAGAGGGGGGTGGGAAAAAATCAGTATTTCTATTCAAGATTGCTGAATTTGCAACTGGAGTACTGTATCCAGTTTTGGGTACCACATTTAAGGAGACTTGGGGAAAATTAGAGGTATTCCATCAGGCTACATCCACACAAGCAGGGCATGTGTTTTCAGCAGCACTAATAGAAGCAAGACAAATTTCTGCTGCTAGTTTGTGCCACAGTGCACACTGCTGCCCATACAGTTTGCAGCAGGAAGCATTGTCCCTTTTCAGTGTACTCCAGAGCAGGGGCTCTGCTGTGAAGCCTTCGCATTGAGAACATGAAGCCCCCATGCTGAGGCACACTGCATGCCAGCCAGCCATTCCCTGGCTGGCTGTGGCACAGTGCATGTCAACATGAGGGAGGAGGTGCCAGTGCTAAAAGTAAAGGTGTCTACAAGTGGTGTTGCATTTGTCACTCTGTCTAAGATGGTGTTCTTAATGGCAAGATTGTGTTCTATGCATTTGCTCAGGAGAAGGATGCCACTAGAGTTGGCTTTCCCTACTCCTTCCTTCCCAATGGTGCCACTCCAGGGTTCCAGGTCACGTCTGACTCCATGCCACAGCCCCCGCGTTGAGGCACACTGCACTCCAGCCAGCCATGGAGCACCTGGATGAGGTGCAGTGTGCCTCAAGAAGGGGGAGCAGGCAGCCCTGGACTGGCTGTTCCCTTGTCTCTTCATGTCTGAAACCCCACATTGAGGCATGTGCAGGTGGGAGAAGGCGGCAGCCCTGGGCTGGTTGCTCCCCTATCTCAAGGTACAGTGTGCCCCAGACAGCTGGGTTGCAGTGTGCCTTAATGATGTGACTCTACATGCCTGAGAGTGGGGGCTCCACAGTAAACCTGTGTGAAGTGGCAAGTATTCGGTTCAGATTCAGATTCAACTGATACAGAGGGACAGCGATTTGATTTGGTGATTCAAATAACTGTCCTGATTTGATTTGGCTAAGTTGGATCCAAATATTTGGCACTGATTCAGAGATTCAGCCATAGACTTAGTAGTGGGATGGGGGACTTGGGGAGGGGGGCCGCTGCTGTGCGCCACCTGTTCAGGAAGGCATGGGAACCAGCGTGTGCCTAGATCTGCTTGGGGCAGGCTGGGCCAGGCTGCACTCCAGAACACTAGCCTTCTTCTGCCTGGAGCAAGCCATTCCTGCATTGCACCCCTCCCCTTCCCTGGCTGGGCAAGCAGCAGTAGGGCATAGCCCCTGCTCCCAGTACTGCCTCACCCATGTCAGTGCTGGGAGCAGGGACCCTGAACTGCTGCCACTTTTCCAGCTGGGGCAGGTGGGTGATGTGGGCATGGCAGCACTGGGAGCAGGGGCTAACACAGCAAGTCAAGACACAGTGAGTAATGGCATTGCTACACATTGACATACGTGTTGACACTTTTGCTATGGAATTAACATGCAGTGATGAATTGAGTGTAGGAGGTACAAGCAGTAATATTTTGTGATTAAAGAAGTTTCATAGTTAGGGGTCAGAAGAGACCTAAATAGATCATCTGATCTGACCCCCCACCACTGGCCAGAGCACACGCTGGGATCACACGACCCCAGACAGGTTGTTCATCCAACCTCTTTTTGAATTTACCCAAGGTAGGAGTGAGGACCAGTTCTCTAGGAACTTGGTTCCAGATCCTAGCCACCCTAACAGTGAAACAGTGCCTCCTAATCTCTAACCTGAACCTGTTCTCCAGCAGCTTCTGGGCATTGTTTCTCATCACCCCAGGTGCTTCTGGGGGGATTAAGACCCCTGCTATTTGCTGCTGATCTCCCCTAACGAGTTCGTAGGCAGCCACCAAATCCCCACTCAGGCTCTGCTTGCCGAGGCTGAACAGGTTCAGGTCCCTCAGCCTCTTCTCATAAGGCCTGCCCTGTTGCCCACCAACCAAGTGGGTTCCCCCCTTCTGAACCCTCTCAAGGCAGGCCACATCCTTCTTAAAGTGCGGTGCCCAAAACTGGATGCAGTACTTCAATTGAGGCTGAACCAATGTCCCATAGAGGGGGAGTATCACCTCTCTGGACCGGCCTGAGATGCATCTTTGGATGCATGACAAGGTGCTTTTGGCTTTGTTGGCTGCAGTCTGGCATTGGCAACTCATGTTCATCCTGGAATCAATAATAACTCCAAGACCCCTTTCCACCTCTGTGCTCACAGGGGGGGAGCTCCCCAGCTTGTATGTATGCTGTGGATTCCTTCTTCCCAGGTGCAGCACCCCGCATTTATGTACAATGAAGCCCACCTTATTACTATCGGCCCACTTTCATAGTCTGTCCAAGTCTAATTAGAGCCTCTCTCTCCCTTTGAGCATGCCTACCTCTCCCCACATCTTGGTGTCATCAACAAACTTGGACGTGTTTTCCACCCCCTCATTCAAGTCGTTGATGAAGATGTTGAACAGTGTAGGCCCCAGGACCGAGCACTGGAGGACCCCACTATCCATATCCCACCAGGTCAAGTACAACCCATCCACCACCACTCTCTGAGTGCACCCCATCAACCAATTTCTGACCCATCCAACTGTGTAGGCATCAATGCCACAGTCACTCAATTTATTAATGAAAATGGAGTGAGAGATAGTGTCCAAGGCCTTCTTAAAGTCCAGAAAGACTACATTCATGGCGACACCATCATCCAGGAATTTAGTTACTTGGTCATAAAAAGCCATTAGGTTGGTCTGGCAAGACCTGCTTTTGCTGAACCCATGTTGATTTCCCCTGGGCATGATCTCCCCTGCTGGCCCCTCATAGATGTGATCCGAGATCATTTTTTTCAAGGATTTTCCCCAAGACTGATGTGAGGCTTATGGGCCTATAGTTTCTTGGGTCCTCCTTTCCCCCTTTCTTATAAATGGCCAGCACATTAGCTAGTTTCCAATCTCCAGGCACCTGGCCCATGGACCATGATCACTCATGGCCAGGCTAGGGGCACAGCAATGACTCCCACCAGCTCCCTCAACACCCATGGGTGGAGGGCATCAGGGCCCATAGATTTAAAAACATCCAGCCCTTCCAGAAAATCCCCAACTACTTCTGTGCAGACCAGAGGCCTAGAAGTGCTATCCCCAAGTTTGACCCTACCGGTGGTGAGAGAGCTGTTCTGGTCCTTGTCCAAGAAAACAGAGGCAAAGAACTTGTTAAAAATTTTGGCTCTCTCATCTGGCATGGCCACAAGATTACCATTTGAGTTTAACAGGGGCCCTACGTTACCCTGTGTGCTCTTCTTACTTCCAATGCATTTGAAGAAGGAATTTTTGTTGTCCTTAGTCCTGGTCGCTAGCCTGAGCTCCAACCCCACCTTGGCCTTCCTAATGACCCTCCTACACGCACGGGCCAAGGAGAAGTATTCCTCCTTGGTGATGGCCCCTCTCTTCCACCAGATGTATGCTTTTCTCAAACACCTTTGCTGAGCTATGGGGGTTTCAGAGCACTCTTACCCCCTTTCTTTCTCTTGGGGACTGTCACACTCTAAGCCTAGAGGATCATCCCCTTAAGATATGACCATCCCTCATGGATTCCCATATCCTCTACCTTTTGGGCCCTCAGTGCCTTCCCCAGTAATTTTCTAAGTTTGTTGAAGTTAGCCCTTCATAAGTAGATGGCCAAAATGTTGAAAACCACTGATTTGAATGAATTCTTTAAGTTCTTTTCAGCCCTACTTTTCTAAGATGCAATACAGAATAAAAGGATAGTTCTCTGCATGTTTCTGGTTAGGATGCTAGTCTCTAGAGCAGTGTAGCACTGTTTTCTCTCCATGCATTCCCCTGCCATAGTCACTTCACAACCTCCAATTTCTGCAAGAGAAAGTGGACATTTAATATTTGTATTAACAATAGTTATTACTCAGTCTCCTCACCTTTCTGTATACTATGACCCACCAGAATTGAGGGGGTGACCTAGCCCTCTGGGCTGGGAGAAATAAGACCTGGATGTATGCACATGGATGGCTGTGTAGATATCTCTTGGTAAAAGCTGAATGGAGCCATCTACCTTGAAAGGAATACTTCAAGGATGACAATAAAGAAGTCTCAACAATCAAAAATTAAATTCAAAGAACTGGTCCATGCATTTCAAAGAAGGGGGTGAAGTTGTGGATAACAATGGATAAAACAATACGGTATGAAGAGATTAGACATGCGGATTCAGGAAGCCTGAGAAGGATAAATCCCTAGAATTCAGGTAAGCAGGAAAAATGACTGCCTAAAGAGAAAGTACAAGCTAAAACTTGGCTTGTAACATACAGATTTCTTAGGTTTGTGCGTCCATTTCAGTTAAAATACTTTATTTGAAAATCATGCAATTATTTCTAGTCACATAATTTTTCTATACAAAACATTTTCCTATAACGTTTCCAAAAGAAGATACCATGGACACATGGAAGGGGATAGACAGACAAATTATGGTACTGTAAAAATCTCTTGTTCATAAAATGATCGTGTCTGGTACTCACTTAAAAGAGTATGAAAAGCTTTTGCAGAAATACTAGTATCTTGACCAGCTTAAGCCCTTTCCCTTTCTGGAATCTCCTGCCCCTATACAATCTCCAGCTTGAGGGAGGTCCTACAAACAAATTTACCTCTTTTACTATGCAGTTCTTATTCATGCTGAGAGCAGCTCCATTCTTTACATGAAACATATCCTGCTAAACAAAATAGTAATGTAATCAAATAAGGACTGTATGATGATGTGTGTGCACAAGTCAAGCTGAGTTCAACTGTGCAAAGAATATTAAAACAAATAGCCAAATTTAGGTAAGGCAGATATCATCCAAATATTAAATTATTACTTTACCACATTACCCTTTGAATAAGGGAAATGTTGTGAAATGCAGGGTAGGGAAGGAAAAATGGGAGCAAAGGAAGAATAGATAATGTGGAAACTTTCATTTCTATATTCCATCTCCAATCTGAAGTAGAAACAAAACTCAAAGAATGTAGTGTGCTCCAGCAAAAACTCTCCTTCTAAAATATTCTAAACTTGTCAGGTGGCACCAGGCCCACTCTGGTATGAAAATGCAAATGTAATACCTATAGTTAAGAAGAAGCAGATATTTCCAGATACATATTTACTATTAACCTCAATAGCATGAAGGGCTTCAGAACAGATTTCACAGGGAAGAGAAAATGAAGACAGAGGTAAATGGAATAAGAGGCAAAATGCTTGCCAAAGGTAAATTATAACAAACTACATTGATAACTGTCTGTAACAGCTTGGGATCCTTGGGGTCACTGCCATCTCCCCTAAGGCCCCTTTACCATGCCAAGCTGTCCTAAAGGGCACCCTGAATTCTCATCCACCACTTATTTGATGGGAATTATGTAATAGGGAGGCTGCCTTTCTATTATCTTGACCACAGTTTCTTGCTGTACACTGGCCCCTGTGCTCCTGAGTCCCTTGTGGGGCCTGTCCTGTATAGTTTTGGGGCACCCTAGCCTTATGGGCTATGTATGCATGGCTCCAACAACCCCTTTACCACGTCCCAAGCCTCACTGGCGCTCGGGCTCTCCGCAGCCCCGCCTCGCTCTGCGCCTCACTGGCGCTCGGGCTCTCCGCAGCCCCGCCTCGCTCTGCGCCTCACTGGCGCTCGGGCTCTCCGCAGCCCCAATACCGCACCCTTCTTTGACACCAGGGTCAGTACACCCCAAAATGCTGCACCTTCTCTGGTGCTGGGGTCCCCATGTTGCTGCAGGTCCCACTAGGCTATAACATAAATTCTAGCCACCCGGCTATAACATTATTCCAGCTGCACCTGGGGTACTCCATCCTTTACCAGTCTCAGGGCCATACCTACAGTCAGGCCTCTCCTCTTAGTTCACTCTGGAAGTGCTCTTTCCCCTTTGACTGCTGACAGGGAACTGCCCTTCCGGTCTCAAGCTCAGGGTTTATATGGGCCTAGGGCCCTGCCTTCTTTGGCCAGCTGACCAGATGCAGGTGCAGCCAATTCCCTCATTAGTCAGTTGTCCCAGCAACCTGCACCTGGGGTTCATCTCTGCTCCACAAGTAGCAAGCACCGTAATGCCCTGCTACACTGTCCCTAGTAAGATAACTGGTTTTCTAGACCAGGGAAATTCAGCAGATCTAATATTTAATTGGACTTCACACTAAGACATTTGATAAAATACCACAAGGAAATTATGTTTAGGAAAAGATAGGAGCCCATGTGTAGACAAAACAAGGGGCATGTACGGACAACACTGTAAAGCAGGCTAAATGATTTTGCACTGCTTTAATGTGTTTGGTGTTTGCACACCTCATGGCATATTGTGCATTAACTACAGCTGCTGTAGCAAATTCAGTGGTGCAAGGCACCTTAAATGAATTGGGGTTCAGCAAATTAAAACTACTCTCAGAAGTTCTTATTTGCTGCCCTACTAGCCATGGAGTGAAGTACTAGGCTCCATGCAGCTCAGAGCCTCTAAAGGAAGCCCTGCACACATCCTAGCAGCAGCCCAGGAAGACAGGCTCCACCCAAGAAAGGAAAAAAAAAGGTGAGCCTGATCCCCCCTTGGAACCTGCCTGCCTGTCTGAGTTGCATGGGGGCTCGGTGCCTCTCTCTGTGAGTGTGGTGTGCCCTGGGATTGCCCAAGCCAGGTGCCTGCAGGTGAGTGCTGCCTGGTGTAGCAGCTGCTACTGCCATGGAGGGAAGCACCAGCCCCTCCTGAAACCCAGAGACCATTCTGCCTGCCAGCAGCTTGCCCTCCCCTCCCCACCACCAGAGGGGCAGGTAAGTCAGGTGTGTGCACAACACGGGGGAGGGGGGTTAATTGGCCCTAAATTGAAGCAGTGTTTTAAAAAACCCACTGCTTCAATTTAGGGCCCCCCTTTCATCTATATATGCCACAAATTATTAGAAGAATTGCAAGTGGCTAAGGTGGAGATCATACAAAAGTATCAGGTTAGTAAGAGTTCTTCTGGAATCATGCTTGTGACCAATCCTTTTTCATATTTTCATTAAGGACCTTGGCAAAAGTGGAAGTGTACTAATTAATTTTTTTTTTTAATTTGGGAGCCATTGTCAAAACAGAATCTCATAAAGGATGACGTGGATGACCTTGAGGACTGGAGTAAAAGAAAAGGGATGAAATTCAAAGGGAAAGGCTAGCCATAAGAATGTTACACTAAATTAAGACATCTTTAGTTGTAAATGATTGAGGAGAAGTAAGATCTGTGTATTGGATGACTCTAAGTGATTTAGCCTTCAAACAAAAAGCAACCCAGATCCTAGGATGCATCAGGACTATGTTCCAAAAAAGGGCTACCTGCATGCTCATGGGAATGGAGAATCTATCATAAAAGGAAACTAGAAGAGATTTGCTTGCTTAGCCTAAGAAAACTAATCAAGGGCAGGAATATGATTGCTGTCTTAAAAAAAAGAGAGAGAGAGAAAAGCCACTGACAGTACAGAGAAGATTCTATCTCTGCTGTGAGTTCCAGCTCCACAACAGTTTTGAACTGTCATCCAAACCCTGTGGCCCTGGCCTGGAATGTGCTTATTGTACAAAAGGTCCAGTCATAGTCCTTTGAACTGAGGGGCTGTGGCATACTACTTTGCTCTGAAGAAATGGTGCATGCATCATCTGGTTAGCATTGTGATTATTGAGCATTAAGCTTGTTCAGTGAAGATAGACTCTTCAGGATGGTATATGTAAAAGCTGAGTTTCTGCTGAGCATGTGCAAACTGTAATTTTAAATCTTAGTTGTTTTGTGGGTTTTTTTATGAATGGCAAAAAGCACATCCCCGATACAAAGGCCATCTCCTTCCCTGGTTAAGTGTAAATTACTTCTTCCAAAGCATGGAAGTACTAAGCTATTCTAAGCAAAAGTACTCAGATCTTTTTTCAAGATGTGCAAAATAATATATTTTACCTTGGCTCTTTTTCTCAGAAATGGCCATGTCATTATTTTCACTAGAATTCAACTTGTGGGAAAGTGTGTGGGAGGAGGGAGGAGGACTGATAGCTACCTGGCATGGAAATGGTCAGCTCAAAAACTTAAAATTAGCAACAGCTTTAAAACAAGGCTTTATAATGGCACATATTAGGAAAATGTACTACTACGTATAAATAGTTACTAGCACTACCTACAATAATGAAAGTTCTTCACATTTTTATCAAAGAAAACCAAAGTTTTAAAAGCAAGATTACTCATAGGTCTTAAGTTTTGCAGAAAAGGAACTATCTTGATCTCTCTGCTTTGTTCGGGACCAATAAAAAAAAAAAAATTACACTTTTAATTTTAACTTTAGTTAACAACAACAAATCTTACTTGAAGTGCTTTCCTTTGATTAATGTTCCTCATTTTAAATAGTATTCCACACAGAAATTAGCCTCTATTTACAGAAAGGCATGAAATCTCAGGAGACAATTTAGATTATGTCACTAAACATAAAGATAAGAGAAATACCAATTTATTCAGATATGTGCAAGAAGGAACAGAAATGACAATAAGACTGCTAGAAAGCCTTTCAAGCCTATTATAAAAGAGAAAAATTGTAGTGTGCCAGATGACTGGTTGAAGGCTCACTTAATACAATTATAAATGTGTAGCAACATAAAATGTCTATGATCTTCATTTGATGGTATATCAGCAATAACAAAAATAGAAAGGTGAAACTAGACAGTTTTGAGAAAATGTTACTCAGATCCATAATTGGGGTGAAATGTGATGGTTCACAAGAAATCATTCAGAAAAAGAATAGAATAGGCATCAAAATAAGAAAAGTAGGATTAACAGGCTTCATATTTTTACTGTAGAGAGAATGAACAAGGGATATTTTTTTCAGATAACATCAGAAAGTAAAGCCTTGGCAGATGAACAAAAATAACAGATAGAAATCTAAGAATCAGTGAGCACGTCTACACATGCAGCTAATGCACTTTAATGTTATTGTGCAGTAAAATAAGGTGCACATCTACATGTGTGCCCTGTTGGGCACAGATTTGCACCCAATGGGGCAGTCAGGTGGAGGACTGCTCCTGACCTACTCTGGACTCCTGCAGCAGCCAGGGGGAGCTGGCCCAGCTGCCTTGGTGCTAGGGGGCTCCAGGAGCAGGCTCAGGTTGGCAGGGGGCTCCAGTGGGGCAAGCTCAGCCCAGCAGGGAGCTCTAGGTGGGGAAGGCTCAGCTTGGCAGAGGATGCTGTCCTGGGAGCCTGTGGCCAGCACACTATGGATGCTCCCTGCCTTTCCCCCCCAGCAGCAGTGGACAGGGAACCAGTTCCGCCTGGTTTGTAGGGGGTCGACTTGAAGATCTACAAGCTCCCCTCTGACCCTACTTCTATGATTCTATGATTCTGCAAGGCACTTGAGGATCACCTCCTTCTCCATGTAATAGGGTGCCTGGGCAGCCATCCGTGCAGCCCAGGCTCACACAGAAAGCCCAAGATGACAATTAGAGCCCATTAGAGACAATTTACAACAAACACTGAACTTGCTGGTCAAGCCCTCCATCCTTCCTCCCTCTGGCAGGGCATGAGGGCCACTTTCTCTTTCCAGCAGGCAGCCTGCCTTCCCAATTCCCTCCCCAGGCCAGGACAGGGCTGGCTTCTGCTACTAGCTGCCACGGCAACTCCAGACCAACTTCCCCCCACTCTCCTCCCTACAGACCAGGCAGTTTGGACCTGTGCCACTGGATCCACAGTGCCCAGGATCAGGGGATGAGGGGCTCCCACCCAGCCTGGATCCAGAGCTGGTGACACCCTCCCTCTGGCAGCCTTCTCCAGACATGCATCCTAGTTCAGGGCCCCTGCCACACATGGCCTGCATCCCAAGCATGTCCATTGTCAGAGTCATCTGGGCGCACTACAATTTGCTATTTGAGTGCATCAAGGGGGAATCAACTGACTATGCCCTGATGATGATGATCACCATGGTGCCCTGGGTGCATGTGAGTCCTGGCATGGGGCCCTCAGCTTTGACAGTGCCCCAGGCAAGCCTGTGCTTCTCTGCAATGTGTGCCACCATCTGGATGGGGTATCTCTGCTTAAACTACAGGTCCCTAGCCCCCGCAGCTGAAGAGATCATCACTGCCACTGACAAATTTCTTTGGATGTGACAGGCCTCTGGCTGCCTAGTTGGAAGGTCTCTGAGCACTCAGTGAAGTCCTGAACTGCTTCCTGCTTCCCTGCATGCTCAGCATGGGGACACTCAAAAAAATTCCTGCCAGTAGACAGATGGGAGCTCATTTGGGCAGGACAGGGAGGGGATTGGAAGGGCGGGAGGGGAGAAGGAGCTACCCTTATGCGAAGTCCTTAGTTCCAGGTTTGCAGCCCTGGGGCAGGCAGGTAAGCTGGCATGGATGGCCAGGCAGGATGGCCACAGTGTCCCATTCCTAGCCTGGCCTCAGCCTTATGTGGGGATTAGTGGATGGGTATGGCACACAGTCCCAGCAGTCTGACTGTGTCCCTGGTGTTCCACCTACTTGCAAAGTCCCAAGGCACAGAGACACGGCACCTGGCCTACTGGGTTGCCCCCCTCCCAGGAGGAACCTAGAGCTGCTTGTCCCTGGGGCCATCACCAACCTCGTCTCCCCACTTGAGTTGTTCACTTGGTCTTGGTGAGGCAGGTGTTGGCTTGGGCTGCCTACGCTGTCATCTGAAGTCAAGGATGGGGAGCATGCTGGTTCCTTTTCTCTGGAGAGTCCTTATCAGCACTGGCCCTCAGCATAGGCTCTGGAAAACTGCATGTGCTCAGGTACACATGGTAGCCCTCATCAGGGTCCCTCGTGGCCAGGATGTGGTTCAGCTCCTGAATGAAGGTCATGATCCTGTGGGCAGCCTGAGACTACTGGTTATGGTCCATGATGCAGACCCACTGAGCCCACAGGGTCTTGACCTTGATGTGGCACTGCTGTCCATACCACTGGTGGCCATGTTCCTGCATGCCAGCTGCCATCTCTTCATATATATGGGCATTTGACCAGCTGGCCCAGTACAATTGCTGACATATGTCTGCCTTCATCTTAGACCACTATGAGGTGGCTGGTCTCTTCCTCAGTCCAGTTAGGGTCTGGGGATGATATCTCCAGCATCAAGGATGCTTCCACTGCAGGTGTTGCCCAGGGCCTTGGGGGGGTCAGGCAGGGACTCTGGGTGACATATTGGGGCTTGCCACATGCTCACAGAAGAAAGGCAGGGTGCTCAGGTCCTGGGCAGCTGAAGTCATGGTCCATGAGGAGTAGAAGCAGTTCTGCAGCGCTGCTGTGGCCAGCCTGTGCCTGCAGTAGAGGGGCATGGTGCCTAGGGGCAAGCAGCAGCTGACATAGGCCCCGGGGGTCAGGCCAGGGGTCTGGAGGCCAGCTATGTGTCCCTGCCATGTGGCTACAGGAACTCCTATCCATGTGGCTCTAGCCCAGACAGGAGGGTAACCACCTGCTGGTGAAAATGACGAGGAGCAGATTTGCTCCCAGTCAGCATCTACACGTGCTACTGTGCAGTAGCTAATATGTGGTTAAACTAGTACTTTGGTACTAGCAAACTGTGCATTAGCCTAATTTACCATGCAGTAATTGGTGTGCATGTGTAGATTGATTTAATACACAGTAAAGTGTTTCATGTAGATGGTGCCCAGTAAATTTCAAGGAGCCAAAGCAGGGGTAAGAAGATAAAACAAGTTAAGACAAAATTATGGGTGACATGGTATATCTTCCTTGTCATCTAAGTGACTGCTTAACAGACTAATTTTTGGCTGTCTACATGGCATTTTTGGTACTTAAACACAGGTAGGAATTTTATGAATTTTATGAATGAGTAGAAAATTACACATGCATGCAGACTAAGTGTGCACCGTACACTATGCACTGGCCATGTCTAAACCCAGGGCATATACACTTACCTTTTCTATATTCATTGTACTTTAAGATTCCACAGATGTAATCAACCAAAGCTCTTAATTAGTATGTTTAAGGGTTAGGTACAGGGAAGAAAGAACCCTTCTATATTTTGCTCCCAATAGCTGAATTGCTAGGTCACTCACCTGCGGAGCTGGATTGGGAGCGAGGCTCAATGCACTCTAAGCACCATACAACACTATGTGGGACTGTACCTGGATCTCCAGTTGAAGCTTCCCCCCTGCAACCATGAGAGAAAGGTATGTGGGCAATACATGAGGGCAGGAGGGCATCAAGCTGGAGTGTGTGGTTCAGTGAGATGCCTCCTCCTGCTCCACTGTCAGAAATAACAGCCTTGGGTTCTATCCTGAGCCCTTGTTCCAAGTGAGCCTTTCCATTCACTATTAGTGACTCTGCCTCAAAAGGAGGGCAGAGAAGATCTTGTGTAATGTTTCTGGTGGTCAGTGTGCTATGCTCTGGGCAAGGGATGCCTAGAAGCCAGGCCTTCTAGCTTCTTGGGTGAGTATCCTAGTCCCTTAGCTCTTGGGAGCAAAAGCTGGGAGTTTGCCTTCTCCTCATCACCCCCTCACCTTGTTATTAGTACACATGCCTGGAATGCATGGTTAACAGTAGAATTTCTACCTGTATGACAGTGCCAAAATACCACGGAAGCAACGAAACTTGATTAATTGGACAACCAGGAAGAAACTGAATGTAACTGCAGATTTACTGGCCTTTGCCAAAGCAATTTCCTTCTATGAGCCTGGGTTTGGTTCACCTTTAATACAAAGAAAGAAGCTCAGGAAATTCCTAAGCATTGGTATTTAGATAATAAACAAAATCTATTTCCCCCACTATTTTTTCAGTCAGCTCTAGAACTTCACAACTGGTTGAAAATAATCAAAATATTGATTGAAAAAAATGGAAAAAGACAACATCTATTTTTAGAATGTTTTTCTTTTTCTCAAAATCTAAATAGACGGATAATAATTTGAAGTAGGCACATACAAATACAATGTCCATGGAACATTTAACTTCAGGATACCTGTTCAAGCCTTCTATATTTGCACCAACTATTGTTAATTGCTTGCAAACATATGGACAAATTAAAAGTTTTTTGTTTTATGATTATTTCAAAATTAATAGATTTTAAAGCCAGAAAATATTTTATGTCCACTGTGACCTTTTACCATGACTTCCTACATAACACAAGCCCTGGACTTTGGTTCCTGCATCAAGATCTGAGTAATATTTTCTAAAAACTATCTAGTTTTACTTTTCTTTTTTTGTTATTGCTGATATACCATCAAATGAAGATCATAGACATTTTATCTCTCATTGAGTGATAGAATATCTTTTAGAAAGACAGTTTATCTTTATTTAAAATCTGCACATTATAATCTAGTTGGGGGTGGTTTTACTTTGAGCAGCAGGTTGGAATGGACCTCCTGAGATCCCTTCCAACCCTAATTTTCTATGATTCTGTGAATCTATGATTTTATGTGAGAAGCAAGGTTTGTTTGATAATATTTTTACTGGATCTTCTATGTAGTTGGGAGAGATGTTAGATAAGCCATTGGACAAAAAATACATTTCCTCAGGTCTGGAAAAGAAGTAGATATTACCTAAGCTAACTACTGGGTAAAACAATGCCGCTTCCCCTTCTTTCATTGCCTTTCTTTACTTACATAATGAAGTTAATATTTGAGTTGGTCCAATAAAATATATTGCCAGACAGTTCTTGCTTTTTCATTTTTATATTATGTTATAAAATTGATTTCTGCAGGAATCAGAGTACTTTGCATTTGTGATTCATTAATGTTACACTAAAGCCATTTTTATCAGGGAATATAAACAATGAAGTGTAACTTAGATGACCTCTATTATTACCACTGGGTTAGATCATGGAATTACTGAAATCAGAGTAAGTTAGATAAATCTAAACATTGACCTCTGCTCTGGACCTTTTGAGTCACTTTTGGGTCACTTGTTTCTTTTCACTTCATTTAGGAAATAATCTGTCCTGGGACATAATTTATTATCCTTATTGCTGCATCCAGTGACTTTATAAAAGGTCAGAGTCAAAGCTTTCTCACTATTAGCTTATACATATTGGGGAGGGTAGAATAACTACCATATACAGGGTGGTGTTCCCCTGAATTCTTGTGTTATTAGAGTAACTAGGGAAGAAGCGGATACTCTACAACTTTATGTTCTATTTGGGTGCATGTTAAACACCATTATTTTGCACCGTAATATATAACCCTATAACTCTGTTCATAGTTCATCCATAGCCCTTGTTTTCTGCAAAGAAATGTTTTGACACAAAAGCCTGAATAATAAATAAAGTTGAGGGGGGGGGGGATAATAAACATTAGTTTGCAATTATTTCAATAAAAAAGGTATCTGGTAGATGGTAATTTACAAATACTTCACGAAAATCAAATTGTGAGTAACAAATACACTAGTAAGCATTCATGTCTCATTTGTGAACAGTGAAAAGGACTAATATTTCACACACAAATTATTCTGCTAGCATCAATAAGAATACTTAACTTTCCAACCTTATGGACAGTTGTGAGGATTAATTAGCTGGTCGGTTGTATAGTACGTTGATGATGTAAATGTCTGCATAAGAGGTAGGTATTGTTGGTAGACAGAGATTCACGCATACCATTCTTTGGGTTCATTATATATTAAATTTCCTTGGTTTTCACCAAATAATGTATTTTGTGAATATTATTGCTTGCAGACAACCAGCCCTAGTTTTAGGTTTCTATACACATCCTACACTTATTATTGCCTCAGAAGCCCTATAAAACTACTTCCTGACATATATGTGAGCTAAATTCACACAAAAATTCCCACAGAAGGCAATGGGAACTTGCCACAAAATTTTCAAGGTACGATATAACGCAGAGCTGACATTTGTTTAAGGAACAGTTGCTTACTAACAGAGCTGAACAAACTGAGTAAAGCTTTCAAGAGGATAAAGCTTGAGGCAGAATTCAGTAGGATGTAACAATCAAGATCACTGAGACAGATTGTGTGGGTGTGTGTGGGGAGGGTGTTGCTATTTTTGACAGTATTGTAAGACCAATATTTTTGGATACTGGGTTTTGAATCTGGCCTGAATGTAAAAATAGATAATTACCAACTTTTTATATTATTTTTGTGACATTAAAATAGATATGATAATGTAGAGAGTTGCTAGCAGATCTAAAAAAGGATTTAGGTAGACTTTAGTGGTGCCTGTACACCTGGGGGGCGGGATGCTGCTTTGGCATTCTGTAATTACAGCTCATCAGAGCAAACTTGATTAATTGAGTCTGCTGGACTGTGCTCACTCCAGCAGCCTCCACTTTTCATATATTCAGCGTCCCGATATTTCACAATGACAGCAGGGGTGCTTTAACAAATGCTTGTAAAATGAGTTTTAGTTAAAGCACCCCCACTGTCATTTTAAAGCACAGAATGCTGAATACACAAGACACTGTGGGCGTTTTATTTAGAATCGCTCTCAGAAAGCCACTGTAATTAAAGTACCCACTACCAGAGCATGTGTAAAGACTCCCCAGGTGCCTAAATACATGACTGTGATCTAAAAAAGGTCTATTCAGTGTCCTTCTATTTCTGAGTGTACCTAGCTAACCTCACTAGGCTTCTCCCTGTTTACCTAAAAGTTCCTTAGATGTTTTCACTTTGGCCCTAATCAGATAGGCACCAATCTATCAGAAAGTAGATGAAACAGGGCCTAATTTGGGAGGAATTATTTTTTTCCACTTCCCAAGAGTGTGCCCCAGGCACAAGGCTGTGTTAAGCCGGGCAACCTATACCTCTTCTTTTCAGTTGGATCAAAGGGATTAATAAAAGATGAGCAAAAGCATGTTTTGGATTTTCCAAAGGAACTGGTGTTTGGAACTCCCAGACTTAATATAGTCTCTTTGACCTCTACGCCTGCTGGTCCTTGTGCATCCTGGCTATCAGTGCCTCAGTGAGTTACTTTCTGGTTCAGGTTATGTAGAGAAACTTGACCTTTTTAAGGGGACAGATTGAATCCAGAGTCACACATGGAGCAAGGCAGGGAACTTTTAAACAGAAACACGTTTCTAGTTAAATGCAATTCAGCAGACATAATCTTTAGGCCTTAAAATCTATTTAGTACTCAAGTGCAGTTTCAGTCATGTCAACAGCCTAAACTGGTTTTCTTTCAAAACTCCTACTTTCTTTTTGTCATTCCTGTCTCTTCCCATCTCATGTCTGTGAGAATCTTGGTTTCAAGCCAGCTTCTGGAAGTAAGGGTTTTTTTCGTGTCCCCTGGGTTCCAGAGAGAGTAAAAAGTTTCCCCACACCACGGCCAGAATCCAGTGGTGCTCCAATGTGTCTTCATATACAAATTAGCCACCATATTCTTCATTACTTATTCTCTATTAACTGCTGTACTTATTGCCAAACCCCACTTTCACTCCTAGGTTTAATTAATTTTTCCCAATGCACAAGTTGTTTAGGGAAATTGGGTTATGAAATCTTCATGTAAAAAAAATAAAACCACTTCAAAAAACACCTAAGTCTTTCACAGAGAGTGTCTTTCTCTGTAAACTATGGTTTAGGTCACTATCCTGGGAGAGGTAAACAGTGGTTATGGTTTCTAACTGATGTTTTCATTTTTTTTTTTAAATCAATAAATATTTAATAAAATGGGGGAAAAAAAGATGGAGAAAAAGAAAACTATGTAGTAGGAACTGGTAACTGTTTTCTAAGCTAAGAATCATGACTACCAGAATACAATTAGACTTTTCTTGGCTTTCTTTCATTCTGATCCTCCTACATTCTCATTTTTTGCTGAATAGTGTCCCACCTTTAATAGAAAGAGAGGCGGGAGTTCCTACCTCAGCTCAAGCTGGTGACAAGGAAAATTAGAATTTGATTTCCCTGGGGCTGAAGAAGAAATTGAACCAAGCTCTTATTTCTTGGGTGAAATGTATAAAAGTAACTAAGGGTTTGCACAGTCACCACACTTAGGCTATATTCCTGTGGTTTACTTTAAGCCTCATGATCATAGACCAAGAGTGATGAGTGCAGTCATTCACCATTCCTGGGATCCTAGAGCTGCATGTAGAAACCAGTATAAGTAACTTGAAATGGAGAGAGTGATGCCAGAGAAAACCCAGAGGACTAATGGGTCCATAGGTGGGGTTGGTGTAATTGGAGAGGCTAGCGGGTCCACAGGGGAAGGGGCTGGTATATCTGCAGAGCAGCAAATGTGTGTGTGGGGTGGGGGGAGGGGAAGAGGGGGCAGCTACAAATAGCCAATCAGACTTTGGAGGGTGGCATCAAAATAGTGAAACCCCAGGGCTGGGACAAGTGGAAGGCTTTCCCAGGCCTGGAGATGCACTGTGTGCATATAGGCATTTGTGAGATTGGGTTAAACTTTTTCTGAGAACAGGTTAACCTGATCTTGATCTAACTGCACCTACCCAGTGTACTAATTTATATTAGGCACACCCTTTTTGAGCAATTTAAGCCCTCTGCACATCTGTACAATTAGAAGTCACCTAGTTTGTTTAGATATTTGGTAGGTGGACTTTGCTTTGGCTGAGAGGACTGAGAAGCCTAGATGCTACTTTAAGTGCTAGTTGGAGCACCTATGTCCTTTTCTGGATCTGGCCCAAATATTATTACATTGCGTTGGATTCTTGTTTAGTGAACATTAACCAGAGTTAAATACATGTGACTTCTACAAAAGGAAATCAGTTTAGACTGGAAATTAAAATCCAAATACAAGATGTGCCTAAACAAAAGATTAAAAGATGTATATTACTGATTAAATTAAAATAATATGCTGGTAATAGATAAATTACTAAAGAGCTCAAGGAAGGAGCTTATAATTGGCATGTCATGATTTATGGTAAAGTGCCCGATGACCAGATGGAGAAGTAATCATATTCCATAGTGATAACTGCTGAAATGCTAAAATCAGATAAATGGACTGAGGCACTGTTGGAAGCAGTTAATAAATCACTTACAGTCTTAGAAACAGTTCCTATCATTGATGTAATAGTCAGTAAGGGCCTAGTACTTCCAGGTGCTGAGAACCTGGTGAGATCAAGCCTTAAGGATTCAGTTTTGATCCCACTGAAGTCAATAGGAAAGCTTCTTAAGGGCTAGATCAGCCTAGCTTTGAAGAGCAGTGATGGCAGTATCCCTTCCAAGAATGCTTAAAATGCCTTAAAATGTGCAAATTTCAGGCAGCACAAAATCTTTTATATGTATTCTCTAGTCCATAAGTAAGAGTAAAAAATGAAATGAGGGCAGAGCTAGGATGCAAGGAACATACTAATTAAAGTTTGCAGCTAGAAATGAGAGACTAGCAGAGCATACATCATAAAAGATATTTTTAGTTGTTTTCAAAATGCATATATTTTAGATATTAATTCAGGTACTCTATATTTTCTTAGAGCAAACAAGCCCAAATTCTTATAAGTTTATCTCATTACTGATTGATCTCCCTCATGAAGCTGGGTGAGAGCCTAAAATGTATTAACACATTTTTAAACTTCATACATCAACCCTTATACTTTAAACATAGGCTCTCTGTTGGTAGACATTACTGCACAGACCATGTAAGCACTTCATGGGATGTAAGCACTTCATAGGCTCACGCAAGCCCTGGGCCAAGTGCCCAGAGTGATATCAGCAAGGGATCATGAAGGAGATTCATATGTGATCAACAGGAATAGGTTGCAGAAATGTAAAGAAGATCCTGATATTTACCACTTTTGTACTAGGAAAGCAACAGCTCCTGCTTTGTTGCTGCTAACTGAAAAAAAAATGTTTATAAGAGAATGGATCATAGATCAGGGATGATGCGTAGGGAGTGCATGTGGGTGCATGTGCACCCCTGTACATGCCAGTTCACCCCCTGCAAAAAGGTGTCACTGACAGTGCTGGCAGTGCCTGCAAGCAGTTTCTGCTTACCACCCCTCCTGCAGCACTCCCGGTGGCATCTGAGGGCAGTCCATGATTGCCCCTGGCTGCTGCTACCGCTGCCAGTGACGCCTGTGGGTGGTCGCCAACCCATGGTCTGTGGGAGCTCTCTGCTCACTGCCACTAGGCTCCTTCCACCATTCTCCCACCACCAGCAGCACAGCTATGTCTCCCCAGCTGCCAGGGGCATGTGCCGTTCAGTCATAAATATCGGGACCACCACTTGTGTGGAGGACAATAACCTAGTATTGTGGTGTTGAGCGACTATGGACTTAAAGAAAAGTCTGAAAAGCACCCTGAGCTGTGTGCTATAGTACCCCTTTTGCTTTTGTGCTTTTAAGACATTCAATTCCATCTGGCCATGAAAAGGATGGCAAGGATCATAAGGAAGTAAATAAACAAGAACAACAAAAATCCTTTGGCAAGTCTGAGTCAACACTATTCCTACATGATTTGTATTACAACCCAGTGTACTAAGAAACGAAGTTTGAATTTTAGGGGCCACTGAACACTGAATTTTCCCTTATGCATCTCAATTATAGACATACATGTGCTAAACAACTGGACTGAGCTACTGTGAAAATACAAAATGTTCAGTAGTCCTCAGAATTTCAATTTCTTGCCTCCCATGTGTGAACTAATGGTTTTGCATTGTGTGAGAAGTATAAACTATTAAAGGATTTGTTCAAGGCTTCTTAACAGCTTTTATTTTATTATCTACAGTATACGGATATGCTCTTTTACTATCAGTGCATTTTTACTTATTTCAGCATTTAACTCTGAACATCTGGGGTGGAATTCCACTCCCCTCTGGTTGTCTAGGTAGCAGTGTTTCAGCCATCTAATTGGCATTCTGAGCACTTGCATGCAGGAAAGGATTCCGCTTCCTGGATGAGTAAACTTGCCTGCATAGATGACTGCACATATGTTTACCTCAGTGAAAGACCTAGGAATGAATAGAAAGGGAGAGACCTCACATGGTTTAGCTCTAGGAGCTGAGTGGTTGGGGAACTCATGGGGACTAGAGACCCAAGATAGAGGCTCTTCCACTTACCCAGTCATCTCTATGACTTCACAGGCTAGTTGTTCTAACTAGTATTCCAAAAAGCAATCTGTTTGAAGCCCTCCAGCATCCCAGGATGCACTTCACCCAGAGCAGGGATAGAAAGAAACAAAGAAACTGCAAGGAACCACAAGTGTACAGAAGTTCACAATTTTTCTCTGTTGCAGGACACTGAAGTGCCCTGCTCCTAGAAAGAGGGACAGGTGCCAGTTGCTGGGGCAACCACAGTTGGGTCAGATGACCAGAAGGGGGCAGGTCCTGCCCTATATAAACAGCCTAGGCTGAGACCAGAGTCAGTTCCCCTCTGGCAGCCAAGGAAGGTGGAACTCTGTTGGAGCAAGCAGCACAGGGAAGCCAGATAGCCTGAGCAGTTGTGGTGTGACGATACTGGGTGGAGGAAACCCCGTAGGGACAGAACATGGATTTTTGACCGGGCGGTTTAGTTTATGATATAGCCCAGGGGCTTTGTGTTTTGTGTTTGGTGTTTACTATCCAACCGGCAGACCGGGTGAAGCTGTAGGGATGGAGACCTCATGGGAGTTTCCCAGTAGTGTGGGGGTTCCTGGAGCCAGAGAGGGTGCTGCATATTGGGGTGTCTCGACCCTGGCCCCCGTGTGGGCAGTATCGGGAGGAGCCCAGTGTGGGCACAGGCAAGAAGCCCTAGTGGGGTGCAAGACCCAGAAAGAGGGTCTGGAGGCCAGGCACAGCTACGACCACCTGAGCCTCAATGGCGGGAATTGCGAGGTGAGACCCCAGTGTGGGCGGGAGCACAGGAGACCAGGGCCCGGTGGGGGCAAGAGCCACAGAAGAAGCCAGGAAGCGCCCATGAGGATGCAGGCAGGCAACGGAGATGAGGCCCGGGTGACCGTATGGTTCACGCGTGGCCCAGAGGTTCGAGTGCACCATGTCACTGAAGGCAGGGCATGGACTGGGACATCTTAAGGCACCATGCCAAAGTGAGTAAAAGGCAGCCTCCCTTTACCAATAATTAACATCAAAGACATGGCGGGCGAGATAGAGAGGGTGCATTTGAAACCAATTTGGCATGGTACCGGGGTGCTAGGGGAGTTCACGGCACCCCCTAGGTCGCATCCTGCCACATTCTCCTAGAGCAAAATTGGTCACTGTGGCAGAGAAATAATTCAGGAACAGCACAAGTGAAGTGGCTCCCTGGAGAGTATTTCTCAGGAGATAGAATGTCCGTACAGGTGACATCTTATTGCAGAGCTGAACTCTGCAATCCCAGTGTGCTTTGCTTATCCTTCCTCTCTACTCCCACAGGGTGAGGGAGAGTGGGTGGATGAGCAGAACATACTTCCTGAATGCTTCAGGATGAAGTACTTAAAGGGTGTGTTCTGCTCCTGGATTGTTCTTGGCCGGAATCACACTGCAGCACTTGAGTGCAGGGAAGCATAAAAGCCAAATAGTCCCTGCCCAGCCTTAGCTGGGCTCCAATACAGAATGGGCAAAGGGAAATTCTGGAGGACTCTTCCATGCCTGATACAAACCTTACGTTTACCTTCCCTGACATTCCAATTCCTGCCTACATTCACTTAAAGAAAAGTCTGAAAAGCTCCCTGAGCTGTGTGCTATAGGGACCTTTGGCACCCCAACGTCTGCATTACAGACTTTTTGCTCCTCTAGCCGAACTTCTGTACAGGTCAGTTTTTCTCTCAGGGAAAAAAAAAAACACAACCTGGGAGAGTTGTCCTGAATTATTTGAATATGTGTATGTAAACTTTAACACCACTTGCCATTCCACAGTTTTAGCATGGTCAAAGTGCAGCATATAGCTTCACCCTAAGATGCCTAGATGGCTTTTAACACTAGTTTTCATGCTTTAACATGTGGACAATTCCATTTTAAGAGACACTTCCCACTTTAAATTAGTTGGAATTTGGATATGCACCTCAATGGAAACATGATTTCTTTCATAAGGTTAAAATTCATTTTGGAACTATTCATCTGACTGATTCTTAGTCATTTCTATTAAGTGAAGTTGTTCATTCACTCTTATTTCTTTACCATCCATCTCTATAAACAAATCTTATATTTATTAACTATAGGTTGTAAGTGTATATGATCTTCAAAAAAAACCTTGGAGATTTTTTTTTTTTTCTTGAGGAATGAGATACAAGAAATGAGTACTGTTCTTCATATTGCCTAAGGGTGACATGTAACAACACCCTCAGAACCAGGTCAACCTATCAGAGACATACTTTCTGACTGAATAAATGTGTATGATATGTAAAACAGGTATGGTCCTCAACCCATTTCAGGAAAGAATGAAACATGTTGGCTAGGGACAGACATTACACACAAACCAGTTTACGTGATCAGGTACTGGTTTAAAACTGTAACAGAACAGATGTTTGGTGCACATAAACCAGTTTTAGAATGGCTAAAACCAGTTTGAGATAAACCTGGTTGAATGTAGTATCAGACTTAACTAATTTGGCTCAAACAGGTTTATGCTATGTCTGTCTCAGACCCCTTGCTGGTTTTAGATAAACCAAACACCCCCTCTCTTAGCTGGGTGGGGCTTTCTGCTCTACAGCAGGGCTGGCCCCTCCCCTCTGCTCCCTGGCTGGAGCTCCAGAGACTGTAAGCTGCTTCTCCCCTCCCCTCACCATTCCCTGCTAAGCAAGAATCCCCACCCTCCCCTCTGCCTTGCTGAGCAGTGTCTATGAATTAGCTAGCAGACCACATGCTGGCTTCAGTCTATGCTGAATCAACAGATAGAATCAACAAGTAGCTGGTAATGTCCCTCTGTTGTTTTCTTAATTGGGTGATAAACACTGTTATCAATTCCCCACTGGGCTAATCAGAGCTCCCACCAAAGCCTGGCCATGCCTCCCTCTGCTCAATGCTGTGGAAGGAAGGGTGGGGAGAGCGGGGCTGCCACTGCAGGAATATGCCTGCTTTTCTGAGAAGTCTGTCCAGTTACAAAACTGACTTTGCCTAGCTTGTTTAGACTAACCTGCAAAGATTGAATCAATTCAGGCTCAGGCTTCTTGAATGTCTGTCCTTAGCCTTTATGTTTAAGACAGTTATCAACAGAACAATCAAATTACTTGAATCATTTTCAGAATGGAAAATAAGAGGTACAGGAGAATGGGTGTCATCTTGACCGCAGTTGACAAAATGCACATTTTGTTTCCATTCTGAATCTGCTCAGTAGGTAATTAAACATTAGAGACTATTTTGATAGACTCATCCTAACACTGGGGACATATACCATTGAGATCCTGATTATAAAGGAGGACTAAAATCTCATCTTATCCATAGTTAAATATACTGGAGCTCCAGAACACCCTGGAATCATACAGTTTGGCAGTACATCCCTTGTTCATGCTAAACTAGCCTCTCTCTGTGGCCCACAAAAATTGGAACTTGATAAAGTAATGCTTTTTGTATACTAAAAAGGAGTTCAAGGTGCCATTCAGGTTTGCTCAGAGCTCAGAACTATGGGGAATACTCACACAACTCCTAATAGCCCAAACAAAATAGTACTTGGATGAAGTAATGCGAGTCTGGTTTTGTAGTACAGCTGTTAAGCCAACTTGACTGAAAAATCCCCACATGACAATCAGTCTGATAAAACACAAAGCCCATATGAGTTTGCCAGCATACATATTTTAGCAGTAGCATCTATGATATAAAATATTAAAGGGGTGAACAAGTGTAGAAGTGTAGAGTCAAGATCATTCCTTCCTGTATTAAAAAAGAAAAGGGAAAAAAAAGGAAGGAATTTTCAAAAGGATACTCCAACAGCGACTGTCTACTTGAAGAGATGGGTTTCCTTTTCCTCTGTGTGAAATTTGACAAATCCTCCAGCTTAATGAATATGTAACTCTACTGAAATAGTTCCACTGGAAACTTCAGCTGGCCACATGTTTCTAGGTGGCCAGGATGGGGATATTTCAGAAGAGGACAATAGAGTCCAAGAAGTGAACCATTAGATACAGACATCCTAAAGTGTTCCTAAATGGCCCAGATAACAAAATTAGCAGGGTCTTTCACTCTTTTTCTTTCCACCCCATCTCTCCCTCATACTTAAAAAAAAAAAAAAAAAAAAAAAAAAAACATCTACAGGATTTTTTTCTTTCATATACTGAAATAATTTTCTTTCTGTCAAAAATAAAGGTTCATAAAAGAATCATGCACTTACATTTGAAAACTATTTTCTTTGATGGACAGTTCTGCAACAGGAAAGGGAGCTCACACTTGAAGAAACCTTAAACTTAGCCTTTCTCCTCACAGCCTAGACCCTGTACTTGAAAGTCTGCCCCTCATCCCTTTCTTTTAGATTTTGCAGCAGGGAGACATTTCATGGCGTGGGGAAGGCAGAAAGAGGGGGATCAATTAACTTTCAGTACTAAAAAAGGAAATTATGTGAAAAATATACGTATGTGAATATAAATATGGTCATTCTCTCCAAAATTCTTTCCAGTAAGTTGTTCACAAGCTAACAGATACCAATATTTTCCAAGGAAATTATCCAGCAAAGTATATACTTCTTATCCATAAGTAAAATATGAATGTGTATAACTAGAAAAAAAATTTCAAGTCTGCAAAGCTTGTAAAGGTTTGTTCATAAGAACATGGCAAATAGTGTTATCTTTCTCGTCATCATAAGATCCCCCAGTCTGGCTACCTACTGCCCTCTCATTCTTCAATTCTCTAAAACTCTCTTTATCCTCATTAACTCCTTGTTCAAACTTTGTAGATGTATCTTTGTGGGAGTGAAGTATAAAAATCTTTTAAAAAAATGCAAAACAGGACAATTCTATTTCCTACTGCACCTTTGTAAAGTACTCAAAGAGCTCATGTCATTTAATACAGCATAATTCTCTTCCAGTTATTTTGGTTCAGTTTCCCTTACAATATTGCATATACCTACATTTTATCCAGTATCACTATTTTCATTGTCTTCTACAACTAGAGTTAGACTCTCTGCTCTGTAGGTCTTTGACCATTATTACAACCCTCCTCTACAACCTGTCTATTTGTAATGAAAATAATGATTATCACTCCACACCTATACCTCTATACCTATTTTTATTATATTTACTTCATGCTGGATTATAGCTTACCTGTTTCTGGGTACATCTACATGGAATGTTTACTGTAGAGTAGGCTGATTAGCTGTGCAGTAAATGTCTTTTATCTACACGTGGCTCTATTATGCCACAAAAACATACTGTATTTCACAATGTATAGGTCAACATACTGTATATGTCGACCCCAGTTTTCCAAAGTGAAAAGTTAGGATTTTCATAGGCACGGTGTATTAGTTGACCAGCTCACAGGGGATGGGGATGGGGATGGGGATGGAGAGGGGCCGGGCTCAGTGCTCAGCTGGCATGACCATATTGTTAAACCAATTGCCAATTGCTCAAATCATGACTGAGCCATTATAAGGGAGGATAAGGCAAGATGCCACATTTATTGATTAAGTGCTTAATACACATGCACACACACACCACATTCCTACCCCAATTTCTGTTCTGCGCTGGTGTACATTGTCAGTCTTATCAGTACTCGGATCAACTTGGTGGCCAGCCAAGTTGATCCCAAGTAAGGATCAGGCTCCTGCTAGTCCATCTTGTCAGATAAACCGATGCTCCAGGATGACATGCAGAACAAGATCCATGATTGATATGCCTCGCCCCATCTTTTATAGCCTTGTCAATTCACCCAGTCCTCTGGGCTTTTTCTGTATTATCAGTTGAAGGTCGATTGTTGTTGTTCTCTCACTGTTCTGGGGAGGATTGTTCTTGTTTTGATCTTTTATCTGTCTGCATTCTTCAGCCAGTCACTAGCTGATGCTTTCCTTTTTCACAGACACACTCTCACCCATTCTCTCGCACATACAGCTTACACAGGTTGAACACTTATGTTAAGCTACAAAGCAATACAAAATCAAGTTTCTTAATGCAATGCAAAACTCAAGAAAATACATAAGATTAAAAGCAATAGGCAAAAAGTTTATGTGTATAACACCAACCCCTGAGAGTGGCACTGCCTGGGCTGCACCAGCTGAACACCAAGCCCATCCCTGTCTCTGTCCCCATTCCCTGCAACTGGCACCAGGCTTGGTGCTTGGCTGAAGCAGCCCCAAACCCTGTGAGCATTGCCAGTCTTTCAGAAAATGGGGCTGTGGCATCCAAACAATGAGCCTGGCCCAGTCTCCTGGGAGCAACGCTGCCAAGCACTGAGCCTCATCCTGCAACCTAAGTGTCATGCCTGGTGCCACTCACAGGGAACATGGATGGGCAGTGCCTCTCATAGGGGATGGGCCCACACCTGCCGAGTTCCAAGTCTAGCCCTGTCTAGTGCAAGCAGCTCTGCTAAGCACTGAGCCCAGCACCACACACGGGGGATGGTGATACAGTGTATAAGTCAAGGTTGAATTTTAAGAGTTAAAAATTGGGTTTCAAGCCTTGTCTTGTACACCATAAAATACAGTCATTAATTCTGTAGCAGGGTACCACTTGTAAATACAAGTACTACCCTACTGTGGAGTTTTTTACCCTGCAGCACCACACATGTAGATTCTGATGAAGCTGGCTGGGACATGAAGCTGCTTCTATGTTGGGGATTCCTGCCAGCTAGCCCCATACTGGACCACCTTTATGCCCCAGCCAACTAAGCCACAGTATAATGAGATAGGTTAAAGCAGCCCTGGGCAGGCAAGATGACTTCCCAGGCACCCTGCCAGCTGGGGCTGCTCTGACTCAGACCTAGGACTCTTTAGCCTAAAAAAGAGAAGGCTGAGAGGGGACTTAGTAACACCTTACTGCTACATCAAGGAAATACATCAAGGGCTCAGTGAACAACTATTCATCAAGGCACCCTTGGGGAAAACCAGAAGTTATGGCCACAAACTCCTGGAAGACCATTTCAGGCTTAACACTAGGAAAAACTTCTTCACAGTTAGAGTATCCAGGCTGTGGAATAAGTTCCCTCCACAGGTGATGCAATCACCCAACCTAGTAATCTTCAAGTGGTGCCCTGTGGGGCCAGGCCAACTCTCTGGATCTCAAAATTGTGTGGTTAGATGGGAGGGTGTAATACAATTGCACATATACACACACAAAAATCAATTAGGTGCATACACCCCCACCACCAACTCAGGTACACACACATCCAGAATGACCAGCCTAGACACATGTACATCTATCACCAGTTCAGGCACATACACACTATACACACTGAAAATTAGACAAAAATCAGTTGTCAATACCCACACATTCAATACACATACATGGATCACTAATTTGTAAATCACACACACAATTATATATATTTGCCAGTTCACACACACACCACCCACCTACACATACACACAGGTGAGTTCCTAACTTGGGTATTATGGTGTGTATGTGTGTGCTTGGGGTACCTATGCTTGGGGTGCTTGGTAACTAAAGAGCAAGTGGCAGACATCAGGGTAAAAGGCAGTAGGGATGAGGCAATAGCAGTGGCAGAGATCAGGGGAAAAGGCGGGGGGATGAGACAATGGCAAAGAAACTGGGGTTTGCAAGCAGAGAGGAGCTCAGGACAGCTGGAGTCACAGGAGCATGGGACAGGTGTTGGAGGTGGCAGTGAACCAGAAGCAGGAGAGGGAGAAATGAGATAGAAGTTAGAGGGGCAAGGGCAGAGATTGGAGCAGGGCTGAACCATAGTAAAGCAAAACCCAACTCAGGGTTCCAAATAACAGTTTTATTAAATGAACACTGTATCGTACAGCTTGATTCCCCCACACACTCACACAAAGCATTCCCACACATGCACACAGTGGTAGCAGGAGAAAGAGACTCAGTGGAAGGACTGAAGTCCAGGTAGGGAAGAAAAGCAGAGTCCAAGTCCTTGGTTGACGAGGGGGTGGGGGTGATAGCTACCTATCCAGGCCAGGGTGGGGGAGGTCCTGAATGCCCAGTCAGGGTCTTCCTCCAGTGGGTGTTGTCCAGAGGGGGTAGCCAGCAGAGCCTCTGGGTTGATAGGCAGCGTGACATGAAGGTCTGGTTGAGGTGAAGATGGCCTTCCAAGGAGTCAGTCTTCACTACCTCTTTTTATGGGGCAGACTACCTATGATCTCCTATGGGGAGGGTATGTCCAGGCAAGGTCATTCCTGTTCCAGAGGGTTCTAGATGTTCATACTGAGCATATGCAGCCTTCACACAATGGTGGGTTGCCTCACCTTTTGTTTCTTGAATGCAGAGAGTGGTTCCAATGGCTGGGTCATTGGTCTAGGTATTGGTTTTGATGGTGGGGTGATTTAGTAGGGGGTCCTGCTATCATTGTGTTTCACTCATCCATTCACTCTTTTGTTTCAGGAATTCAAGGAAAACCAATTTACATGGGAGTGGTTACAGATTTAAATGCAAGTCATAATTGTAACATACTTACACAACAAGGCATGGAGACAAGATGGGAATAAGATGGGAAGCTGACACACAAAACAGATACTTGACTTCACTCTTGCCAACCCAGATTGCAGACCTAAATCATACAATGTTAACATAGAGACACTTAAGACACAATAACTGTACGGTGTAATAGAGTAATCCAACACACACAGCAAAACACTATTACAATAGCTCATGGTTACTATAAAAGGGAAACTATGTATACAGAGTTTCTACTTAACTTATAACTACTTACATATATACCCATAGGGAATAGAGGAGGGGAGAGAAAAAGACAAAAATGATGAGGAGAAGGGGATGTCATATTTCTAAGTAAAGAAAAAGAAAAACCTGGAGGTTTTGTTATACAAGAGGAGGCTAGACGGTCTCCTTGCTGGGGACACACTATCCCAGGTGTCTAGTACAGGGGTGCTGATGATCTTGTGCATGATGATCTTGTGATGTCCCTTACACCCTTGCAATCTATGAAACTATGAAGAACTTGTAAGGGAGGAGGCAGGCAGGACTATAACTACAACTATAAGCTAAGGTGACATTTGTACTTTTATAGGATCAGTTCCAGATCACATTGAAGTCAAAGGTACTTTCTTGCAAGGCATTCAAATGCTATTATACATTTGGTATAAATATATATTTGAGGTGACACAGACTTTTTCCAGCTAAAATTCCCAATTGTTTTTATTTCTATGGTATTTTTTTCAGATTTATGTTAAAAAAAACAAACATTACCCTGAAATTTTTCACTTAAAAATTACTTTGAAGGCCCCTGACAAATTAACCAAAAATGCCATTTTTTGATGGGAAAAAGTAAAAGTGAATGCTTCACTAATAACTGGATGTACAGATATTTATATTAAGTAAGGAAATTGATATGACTCTCTATAAGTGGGAGGGAAAAACTGGGCACCCATAATACATCACTGAAATGTGAGTGTCAGTGTGTTCATTTAAGCATATCATTGAAGATGGTGTCAGTGCTTTTTTGGGTTAAGTCTAGATAATGTGTGAGGTTTACGGAGCAATATCTATCCAAGAAGCCTAATGAAAACAATTTTTAAAATGCTGTAAGAGAGAAATTACCGCGGATCCTGGTTTTCTCTGATTGAAAAATAAATCCCCAATTTTTGGATTTAAAAAAGGAACCCCAAATCCACATTTTTCCATGATCAATCTATCGATTGATTGATAGATAGATATTAGTGGTATTTTTTTTACTCATGGAAAAATGTGGATTTGGGGCTACTTTTTTAACTAGAAAATCAGTTGTTTTTTTTTTAAATCAGAGAAATCCAGGAACCTTTGAGGTCACTAACCTCCAACCTTACTACCTCACTTTCTGCTATTTTAGTTTCACATCCTGAAGTCCTTAAATATAAGTTCTTTCCTCTTTTACCCTTCATCAAAGTTTTCTCTTTCACCTCCTATCTGCCTTTTTTCTCTCCCTCTCTTTCTCCAACTAGCTTGCAGGAGTTTTCCTCTACTTCCTGTACTGTGTGAAATCACATCCCAGCCTTCCTCCTGCTTGTTACATCCATACATTCTCCATTATCTTTCATGTTCATAAAACACCTTAAAAATCAGTGGGAATTTGGATGTGTACCTCAGTGGAAACATGATTTCTTCCATAATGTCAAATTCCATTTTGGAATCATCCAGCTAAGTTATTATTAGTTATTTCTATTAAGTTCATTTCTTCATTCACTCTTATTTATTTACCATCCATCTCTATAAATAAATGGTATATTTATTATCTGTAGGCTGTATATAATTTTCCAAAATACTTGGAAATGTTTTATCTTGAAGAGTGTAATATAAAAATGTGTACTGCTGTGTCCAAATATAATGAGAAAAGCCTTTAGGTCTTTTTCTGTTTATTGGTGTCTGGACTTAGTTATAAAGTCCCCCAGTGAAAAGATGGCCAGTAGATAAAGGAGTTTTAAATCACCATCAAAATATGCATCATTAGGAAGCAAAATGCAAAGCAGTCTCATAAAGAAAATGACCCATTCCAGGTCACATCCTTTTCCATTCATTCAGAACTAATGTGGCAATATTTCTTCATCACACAAACGAGTCACACAAAAGCCCAGACTACATAGGAATTATCATACTGAAAAAGTTCCAAATATATTTTTAATTACTTCAAAAGTTCTATTTAAAGAAAAGGAAAAAAAAACTGCAATCAAATCAGTTAGCTGCATTTTAGTAGTTCTGTTTAGATATCTTAAAAGCAATCTGAGGAATTATTCAAGACAAATGTCTAGTCACATGTAAGATATCATCATAAGCATTCTGTAACAGAGTGGTCTGTCCCTTTAAGGAGGAACAGCCAGACCAGAGGGAAAAAACCCAGTTGTAGGACATTTGGGAAAGAATGGAGTGTCCCAAGCTTCCTGAAGACTAAGTAAAAGAGGAGGAAGCAAGCAAGGAGTAGAGGGAGCAGTTTGCTGCAGGGCGGGGTCAGGCTGTTATGCTGGTGTGAAAGCAGAAAGGGGCTCCCCTTCTAGTTTTGGGGACATGACAGAGGGATTTCTCTATCTGGACCTGTTGGGTATATCAGGAGATATACTTTGGTATGGTACTCAATATACCAATATCCCACAGTTAATATAATATGAACTATTCAAAAAACAAATGGTAGTGTAAGAGTGACGTTGTAGCTGTGATGCTCCAGAAATTTTGATAGAGGCAAGGATTTCTTCTTTGGCTTGCTCTGGTCAGACCTGATGAGGAGTGTCTTACATCTAAAAGCTTGTCTATATCTACCTCAACTATACAGTTGATCCAATAAAATAAATTCTTGCCTCTCAAAAAAGAAATATATGTATGAAGTTATATTTAAATATAAATATAAATTTAACATAAATGGAGGGACCACAAACTCACCATGTAAATTTAATTATTGCCGTATGGGCCTATAAATAGACAAAATGATTATAAGAAATTATTTATGGATTTATTACAAATAAAAACAAAATAGGCTCATTTATAAGCGCATTCTAGATGCCAATAACTGTAAATATAGAAGAAGTTAAATGAGGCAACCAAAACCTATATATACACGACTGTAGATGCTGTTTATGGCATGTGCCAAAACTGTGTATTCAGCATAATATCAATCTATTGTGCTCTAGCATCACCAAGGAAAAATAAAATCAAAGCAACATTGGCAATCTTGTCTATAAACACACTCAAAAGAGGAGGCTCCAAGGCATTCACAGAAGCCAGCCTAGAGATATCTAATTTTAACAACCTACTACAATTTGCATTAATTAGGAACACAGGTGCAAAAATACTCTATTTCATCCTGCACTTATGGGGTTATGCCAAACTGCAAATACAACGATGTCAAGTACCAAAATTACTCACAACATCAAATATAAATTATCATGTTTGTGTAAGTTAACATTTCAGCATAACAACCTACATGGACCAGGTGCAGCAACAGAGAAAAAAACAAATTCCTCTTAATACTCACACTGCACATTACGTTAATTCTTGTTTCACAAAATATGATGCCCAATTGGTGGTAAGGTACAGATTTGCTGGAATAATTAGCTCCTTTAACCTACACGGACCTCATGACTTGGTAAGCGTTTGATATATATTCGTTTTGTTGTTGTTTTGGAACATTTAGACATGCTGTTAACTAGTCTCATGAATTTTCCTTTTTGGCAGCAACTTTTGTATTTAAAGGGCCAGATAATACTGGGCACAGAAAATAAAAGGGAGGTATCAGGGACCTGGATACACATGTGAACCTAAGGACTGCTCTAACCTATTCTAAGAAAATAGCCAGAAAAAAATGTATTGCAAGTGTTTCCTGTTATAAATGTCCAATTCTTCTTGTGGAACAGCATGCAAGAAAGAAAACATAAGGATTGGCAATGTTTCATTACTTAATGATAGGGGATCCAAGGTGACTATAACCAGTGTCTTTTTGCTTTCTTCCACTTCAATGACACCAATAATGCAGAGCTCTTTTGTATCCAAAATTTTGTGTCACAGGAAGTAGTGGAACATACTCAGAGTACTTGTCTTGTGAAGGGACATACAAAGGGAGCCTACGTTTGGGTTACTGCTCTCAGGATTTTTTTTATCTGATTTTGATCCAGTAACTGTCCAATAGCTGTTTTATCTAATACGGGCCCAGCCAGGCTACAGGCCTTATAGGGACTTCAAGCTGCCATGTGTTAAAGACTGTTCCTTTCCTAGGCCTCCAGGAGACTGCAGGTGCATGTCACCATTAGTGGGAATGTACATTTCCCAGGGAACCAATAGCAGTGGCACAAACGTGCTGGAAAAAACAAATCAAAACCAAAATGTTATCATTTGTGAATTGAAACTGACTGCCTATGCAAGGTAAACTTAATCTGTATGTTTAAGAAATTCTTTCTTAAACATTGCTAATCAAATTTTCCAAAATATCCATAAAAAACAATGTGCACCAAATGGATCCAGATCATGTCATGACAAGAAGCGTAAAACCTGCCAACGTATCTCCACCCCCCAAAAAAACTGAACCATCAGCATTCCTGGATCTTACACCTGCACCTCCAAAAATATTATACATCTCATCCAGTGCACCAAATACCTTGGTGGCAAATATGTAGGAGAAACGAAACAACAACAAAGTACCAAAACGAATACACGCTGAAAATGTATCAAAGACAAGAATACCCAATTACCTGTGGGGGCACATTTCTTCTAAGAAAATCTCTCTCTTCAATCTCTTGGTTCTAATCCTCAATGGATATTTACAAACCACCTTTCACAGATGAGCCTAGAAACTTCATTTCATCAACCTACTACATACAAAAAAATCATGGTCTAAATATAGAAATTGGATTTATGACAAATTATAACCTGCCTGACATCTGACTTGGTAGGTAACCTGTCTTATATTTACCAGTTATATTTATCCCCCAACCTGTCTCACCCATTTTACCCACTGACTACCTCAATTTACATTTTCACTGCCTGGCTTTCTGGTATTCATACTTGCTTCTGGATTTTTTACTATTCCATCCTGGAAGATCACAGCCCAACTTCAGATGCTTCCTCATCATGAAGAAGGGTATTTGCACCCTATAGCTTGCAAAGAAGAATTTTTCCAAGTATTTGAGTTGGTCTAATAAAAGATATCAGATTTACCCAAACAACTTTGCCAGCTCACATGCACAAAATAAATTCTAGCCTATTGAAATTATTTGGATTTCAATATGAGCTCTGGTTGCTAACAAGCATACACACAATTCCTCAAATTGTTTAAAGAATATTAGCATGTGGAGCACTTTTACAGGTGCTCCAGGGGTAGGGTAAATGGCCCTTTAATTAGAGTTAATCTGAGAGCTGCTGGCATTGGGGGTGCTTGAACTAAAGCTTGTTTGATGAGCTTTAGATAAAGTACCCCACCACCATTTTGTAGTGTGAGGATGCTGATGCACAAGATGTGGAGGCTGGCTGGAGCAGACTCCCACACTTCCTCAGACTCAATCGACTCAGCTCCATGCTGTAATTCCAGCATGTCAAAGCAACCTCCATACTCATGTACAGGCACCCACAGTTCTTTAAAACATATAATGCATCTCCAGGAGAAGAAAACAACTAGTTATAAATACTTCAGTGATTTAGGCAGCTTCACAGTTCTACAAATGGTTCCTTATTTTCTCTGTCTGTTTGAGAAAACAAGGTCCAAAATATTATGTTTGTTTGTTTGTTTTCCTAGGGATATAGAAGTTGGGAGGTTCTTAAAACTCATTCCTGTTTCTCTTTTGCCTCAGTTTACTTGTCTGTAGAATGTCAATAATATGTATCTCTCTACATATATTATGGAGGAACAAGAAAGACTGAAGAGTTTATATTGATGAACTCTCTCATACTTGAGGGGAAAAATATTCAAGAGCTCAACATCCCCAACCAGTTTTTTGAGAATAACTTAATTTTCAAGTAGGCAATGAAATACAAATCAGTTTCACAAGAGTACCTAGCACTCAGCAGGTGATACCTTTGGACATAGTTTCCACAGCCCACAAAGGAAGCAATAATGAGAGAGAGAACCCAGATGAACTAGTTCCTATAAACACTGGTTGATTACTTCTGGGCCTGCAAATTCAGCAGGCAAATCCGGAGCTGAAAAAAGAGCTATTCCTACAGATTTGCAGTGATAATATCTCTGGCTGTAGAAACTGGCATGGCAGTGTAGGAGACAACAATGATATCTTAAGCCCAGGGGCAAGCATTTCTTATGGCTCCCCTTGAAATATCATTAAAGCACCAGGAGAGTTGAAGCAGCAGCAAGGGAAGACATATTTTAAGTAAGAGCTTGTGTACGGAGCTTCTGGCAAGGAATAAATTAAGCAGTTCCCAAGGCTGTGACTATTCTGTGCTTTAGTGTTTATTTCATTTTTTAAAGAAGCCACAAATCATAACAAAATAGAATATCCCTTTAAAACCCATCAAAATTATTATGCCATTAAACATCTCTGTAGTAGAGGAAAAAATGCCTCTAGGTAAAAACCTACACAAATAAAGATGCTTCTTGAGTAGTCCCAAGACAAATCCCCCTTGACAAATCTCCAGAGAATTCTGCCTGTCCATAAACCTTCAAAGAGGAGCTTTATATAATTACAAGATCCCAACCACCCCAGGATATTACAGCACCCTGATTAAGCAAAACATTATCCCAGCTACCCTCTTAAGCTCTAAACTTGAAACTGCCTGTGTGAGTGCATCCCAGTGGGGAGAACTTCATTTTGAGAGCAATCCTGGTCTAGTGGTAAAGTTACTTGCCTGAGATATGCATAAGTAGTAAATTCCTTATGCTGTCAAAGATGTCCTGTGTGACATTGGGCAGGCAGTCACTTACTCATTCAGTGCCTCAGTACAGTGTAACATAAGAAGGATAATAACTGATGCATGCAAACAACACTGAGAAGACATTTCACTTATAAGTTTTAGGACTATGTTTTCCTTGAGAGTCTAAACAGCACTGATGTAACTATGTAATTGAAATTTGTGACTAGAAGCATAGCACGCAAAGAATGCACCTGCAGCAGTCCTCTTTCACCTTTCCCCCACTAGGCAGCCTGCAGGAGTAGCAGCAGCAAGTAGAGGCATAAGCAATTATGTCATGTAGTGCAAGGTGTTCTGGGAGTTGTAGTTCTGTAGCATGGTGGTGAAGTTCACTGCTGCTCAAGAGAACTTTCATCCCCTTTTTTTCTTGCTGCTGAAGCCCATGATGAGGGCAAAACAAGAGTTGATTGTGGCAGCAAAAACTAACAAACAAAAAGACTAAGTTCTCTTCCCACCAGCAGTGAATTCAACTGCCACTCTATACAATTATACCTAGAGCCTTGCATGCCATGTGACTCATTGCCTCTGCTACTACAGTGTGCAGCTGGAAATGCAAGCAGAGCAAGAAACAAGAGAGCACTCCTCTGAGGTGGCATTCAAGTTCTGCTTCCTAATTTCACTTTATGATACTGTTTGTGAAACCTACTGTATTTTTCGGACCATAAGACACACCTGACCATAAGGCGCACCCAGTTTTTATAAGTTCCGTGGGCTGGCGGGGCACAGTCCCAGTACTCCCCGTCACTGGCGTCCTCCTCCTCTGGGTCAATCCGCCACTCTCCACTCGGGGTCCTGGGTCTGGCTGCTGCTGCTGTCCCTCTCTCC
>NW_017728918.1:51483679-51489475 GCF_001723895.1 Crocodylus porosus | reverse complement strand
CGGGCAAGCTCCGCCCCGTCTCCCCGGGACACACACCTTCGGACCATAAGACGCACCCTCATTTTCCCCCCACTTTTGGGGGGAAAAAAGTGCGTCTTATGGTCCAAAAAATACGGTAAGTGCTAGCCACATGTCAATTAGAGGCATGATAGGAACCAGTGACAATGTTATTACATATATTTTGTGTAAAAACTTTTCACTTATTCTCATTTTGTCACACCATTAATTGAATTAATGTGTGGCCAGGTCACTACTTAAGACATGATTTACAAGTTAATCATGTATTAAGTGTAATAGGTGTTAGAATTGCACAGCTTGCATCTTGCTCTTGATAAGAAAAGAATGCTGCCCAAGGTTTCTTCCTCTCCCTCCTTAGTCTTTCTCATGCTGATTACAGAAACTGGAATTTAACTGCATAGCCTTGGGGAATGAACTGTTGATGAACTCTTGTGGTATTGAGCATGCTTAATTAGCTGTTGCATATTTACCTCTCCGCCCCCCCACTCAAATAACTAATTATACTATACATGCGATGTATGTGATGATGTAGTTACTTCCGTTTCATACAAACATACATGTAAGCTGCAAGAACTTCTGTGTCTGTGCACGCGCCCAGGAGATTTGAGAAGATAAATGCTGTTTGCAAACACAATCAAGGGTCAGACTTAATTTGAGCATCTAGCTCTGCTCTGACCTTTGCTTGGAAGCAAATAGACCCTTAAGTGCCGACTGATGTCTGTGTGTCTGTGATCTCTGCACGCCTCCAGGGAACGAACCGCTGTTTGTGCAACATGGGTGTCAGGGATCTTCCACCCAGTGTATATTCCCCATGGTGGAATAAGATTATTCACATAGACATATAGCTGCCAGAGTATGAAGACCATCTCACTTTTTGTCTAATAGCCAGAGTACTTGCCTAGGGAGCAAGGAGTACACAGTTGTAGGATAGTTTCTGCTGCATTGGGTGCTAAAATTTGCAGTTATACAGTGATCAAAGTGCCACATAGGTATGTAAAGATGAAACAGGATTTAGACCAGATTCTATTCTACCTATTAAGTATCTAAGTGGACTTAGGTGCTTAAGTGTGATTCTCTTCTATTATTCTCAAGTCCCTGAATATCCATCAATACATCTATTTCTGTAATATACCACTATCTTATTTTAACACTGAGTCAAAAAAGCAGCAAAGAGAATGAAGATAACTGGGTTTTTTTTTATTATTAACAGTTTTCAGGGTCTTCAACAAGATGGACTAGGATCACACTTAAGTGCCTAAGTCTACCTATATCCTTAATAGGTGGAATAGAATGTGGTCATTTCACTGTGATGGGCTAATGTTCAGTAGAATTAGTCTACTGTGCTTTTAGCGTCTCATGTAGACATGCCCAATATGTAGTATGTCTGGACATAAAACATGATTTATTCAAGAATAATATTGATATACATTGAAAACAGCAGCAAAATCAATGTTTTGATTTCACCTATTCAGCTAAATCAAAGTCATTTAACCTGATATTTTGGGGATGTGTTAAGTTAATGAATGCAAAGTTGAACATAAATATTGCTTCCTAACTCTCTTTGGACACATGACTCTTTCAGTGTCACTCTTTCTTACAATAATTACACTCTTTCTTTCAATAATGCTGTGGCAGCCATTCAGATCAAGAATGTAGCCTTATTTATACACCTGTGACTTGTTATGTGTGGAAAAGCATCTTTCTTTTTTACCATTTCTGTACTGTGGGTAGGCAGGGCATTTTCAAAAAGTACCTCAGGCCATGTGTAGGCGAAATGAAAGGCATGTGTTCATGACAGTTTAAAGTGGGCTAAATGCTTTTGCACTGCTTTAATGCAATGCTAAATGTGTTTGCATGCCTTGGTAGTGTATTGCACATTAATTCCAGCCGCTGTAGGAAAGTCAGCGCCGTAATGCGCCTTAAATGACTTGGGGTGCAGCAAACTAAAACTCCTTCGAGGAGTTTTAGTTTGCTGCCCCTACAGCCACAGAGCAAACCACCGGGCTCCATACAGCTCTGTGGCTCTGCAGGGAGCCTGGTAGCAGCCAGGGAAAGTAGGCTTTCCCAAGAAAAGTGGCAAACCTGATCTTCTCTCTCCCCTCCCCCGAGCCTGCCTGCCTGCCTGCCTGAGCCATGCGGGGGCCCAGTGCTTCCCTATGTGGCTGTGGTGCTCCCTGGGACTGCCTGAGCCAGGTGCCTGCAAGTGCCTCCCGGGGGGAGGGCACTGCTGCTGCAGAGGGAAGCACCAGCCCCTCTCCTGCAGCCCGGGGACTGCTCCACCTGCCAGCAGCTCACCCTCCACTCCCCTCCAGAGAGGCAGGTAAGTCAGCGGGATGTGTGCATGACATGGGCGTTTAATCAGCTCTAAATTGAAGCAGTGTTTTTTAAAAACCAGTGCTTCAATTTAGAGCCCCCATTTTCTCTACACACACCCTCAGTCAGCAATTGTCACACCTTTGTTGAATGCCTCCATGAGTTTAGCTCAATTAGCAACTTGTGTTCCAATAAACCTTTACTATCCTGAATGCCACACAAAAGCAAGATTACTTAGAATGTGACAAATGCCAGTACTTTTAATTTTACCTTGAACAGTGATTTTAAGCCTTTGAAAAGAAAATGTAGAATGGGGTAAACCAAAAAGGCCATTCCATTTTGAAGGCAGCTCACATGTGTCTTTGCAAAAACAGAAGCTATAATCATATATGACATTTTAGTCTTGGCAGAGAGCTAGATGCTTCAATGGCAGATGCTGAGCTCTCTGATTTGTGTAGCATCAACAAATAATAACTGATTCCAAAACTGCAGAATTTTATTAGTAGTCATGCACCAAACAAAACAAAAATCTAGCTTGGCTCCCAGGCTAAAAACAAACATGGCATATGAAGTTCTGGCTGATCTGCATCAAAACCTAGAACACAAGAGCAGCAAAGTCCTCTTTACACAAGGCTTGTCCATGAAATGAATTGCAGTTAATTCAAAGTGAGGGCCTCCTGCCTAGTTGTGACTGCTCCAAGGAGCAGGCAGAGAAGGGTTAACCTGTCTGCCCTTGCTTTTCTTCAGGCTGGTCAGCTGACATTTTACCCCTTCCCATATAAACCAGGGAAGGAAAAATGTCTATGTAGCAAGACTTAACCTTGTATCTAGGCTGCAGCAGCCTTGGATTGTGCTGTTACTGACTCTGGCGGATCCTCTGGATATCTCACCAGACTAGCTTCTTGACCTTGCATTTTTCCTGACCCTCTGGATTCATGACCTGGCTCTGGATACCTGACATGGCTAGCTTTCTGATATTGTGCTCTGCTTGACTCTCTAAATCCCCAATTTGGTTCTCCAGCCATATCTTCTGACTTCTGGCTTCCTGGCTTCTCCTGGCCCCGAGCTGACCCCCAGACCCAGCTATCCACAGCCTGATATGACAGGTGCAGCTTGGAGTTGTTACACATTAATGTAACATGAGCTGAGTAAAACAGACCAGATATAATCCTGCTCCAGAGTGGCATAACTTTGAGCCACACAACTTTGAGCCACTTAAAAGGTGTTAAGGTGAGGACAATCCAGGTGGTAAGAACATCAGAAACCACCCAAATGAACTGTGTAACAAGGCCATGGATCATGATTTTCCTGAGAAAAATGTTTTAGTACATTTTATCAAACATACTTCAGAGGTATTTAGAGTAGGGCAGTGAGTTTCTACATCTGTAGTATCCCAGGACCAAAGAGTTTTATAATTTCAAAATGAAGTGTCCACTGATATGAATAAACTGTTGAGGAAGCCATTAAACCACAATAAACAGGGAACTCACAATACTTTTTAACTTCACTGAGCTATTGTGAAAACAGTGGCTGGCTTCTGGGGACTCTCTCCAGATTTAAATACATTTGAGTAGTACTATTTATACCTATTAAAAGTAATGTGTGGAATTATTCAAAACAGAAATATCTACTTAAATACAAGAACACCACAAACAGTCTGTAATGGTGTGAGCTGTCTTATTGGCTAAGGACAGAAATTACAGGTATAAGTGTTTGAAAACCAGTTTAAATCTGTAACACAACAAAAGTTTAGTGCATATAACCCACTTTCAAAATGGCTGAAACTGGTTTAAGATTAACCTGGATGAATGTAGTGTCAGACTTAACTGATTTAGGTTAAATCAGTCTATTGAACTTGCGTCTCATATCCCCTCAGGATTCAAGTTAACTCACAAGCCCCAGAATTCAAGGATGCTTTGCACCTTCCCCACAAATCTCAAGGTGCGTCGGCTAGCTGTGGCCCAAACTGTCTGATCCAGCCAGGCAGGGATGCTGTAGTGGCCCCCAGCTGCTGGCCTGGGCTACTTCAGGCATGTGGCTGCATTTCTAGAATCAAGAGTAAATGTCTGTTCACTTGCTTATCGGTTCAATCTACACACCTTAGACTACCCTGCAAAGATTTAATCAATTCTACCTTGGTCTTTTTGACTGTCTGTACTTAGCCTTAAGGAGGAACAGCCAGCCCCGTTAAGAAAACCCAGCTCTGGAACACATGGGTAAGCACGGAGTGTCCCACTATGAGCTTTAAAAACATCCTGAAGAGTAAGCAAAAGGGTAAGCAAGCAAACAAAAAACAAACAATGAAATGAAGAGTTTGCTGTTCTGCAGAGAGGCCAGACTGTTTGGTGAGGCCAAAGCAGAAAAGGGACAGAGGATTTTTGTTTTGTTTTGTTTTCCCTTAAAGGCTGAACTTTGCTTTGAAGAACTGACTGAGGAGCCCATAAGGGAGTGAATTTGGTTGCAAAAGCCTTCAGGCTAAGAGACCCAATTACATAGTTTATAACAGCTACTGGGTTTAAACTATTAATTCATTTGTATTTTATTGCCTCTGTTCATGCAAGCAAAACAAACATGCTAAAATCTGAAATATATTTATTATTTTTGCTGTTATTCTTATATCTCTGTTTATCAAGCCTTATAATATCAAATAAAATGCAAACATGAGCTCTTCTGTGCAGTTTTCATGTAAATACACTCTTTTCAAACGTTGATGCTTTTCTGTCTCCAATATTCTTCCAAGTATGATTTTACTCAGGGTGTTACCTTCATGTGCTTGATAATAACTTGAAATCATGCTAATCTCTGACACAGCAGGTTTTTGATAGCTCTGTAAAAAACTGAACATCAGTGCTTCAGGCAAGGTGACAGGGATAATCACCTGCTATAATTCATGTTTAATACCTGAATACCAGAGATGGATCATATTATGTCCTTGATCCAAAATTCTCAGCTGTTATATTATTCTCCTTTTAAAAGTCTTTCTGAAAATTGCTATTGTCCAAATCAGATGAAGCTACAAAGCATTTTGTCAGCATAAAAATACTGTAATTCAAATGTATGACTGTTTATATCTATAACAGTTTCTTTGCACTCTAAATCCTCTTCTGCAGCCAAAACATCTCTCTCTTTCTCCCCCTCTCTTTCTAATTGTCAAAACTATTGGCATCTTACAGGGAACCATTTTGATGTAGGATATGGTAAGTAGTAAGTGTCTAGTTGCTTTATTTATAGCCTGTTTTTGTTTGATTTTTTTTTAAGCTTGAAAATGCACACATTGCAGCTGATAACATGCTATTTAAAGTAGTGATTCTCAATCTTGTTATACTTGAGGCACCTGTCACGGAGTCACAGAGGTGCCCCGTGATTGTGCGGGTGATTGGCAGAGCTGTCAATCACCCAGGCAGCTCAGGTGCCTGGTTGCCAGGCCAACCAGGTGGGTCACATGGCCAGAAGGGGGCAGGGCCC
>NW_017728918.1:51476042-51483579 GCF_001723895.1 Crocodylus porosus | reverse complement strand
ACAACTAGACCGTCCATTAGGGAAACTGGCAGCCTCCACATTATATATTTAAACATCAAAGTCGTGGCGGGCAAGAATTCTGAGGGTGCTACGTCACCCTAACGTGACGGTAGGCGGCGCTAGGGAGCACACGGCCGCCCTTAGTTGCCGCGCCCTCACAGCACCCCTTCTAGGGTTCAAGACACTTCTCAGAACTTGCCATCTCTTACATTTCACTAATTTTTTAGCTGTGGAAAAATAAGACAGCGTTTTTTTTCTGTCAGAAAGAAGTCAGAAGAAGAAGAGGTTAGAATTTTTGTTTTTTCATTTGGATTCTTATTTAAAAGTAGTTGGTTTATCTTGTGTATCAGGTTTTCACACCTAACACTGCTCACATTGCATGGCAACCCGTAGCACCCCTGTCATAATGTCAAGACACTCCAGGGTGCAGCAACACCTTGGTTGAGAATCACTGCCTTAAAGGTAGTTTTTTAAAAGTGAAATCATGATTAAAGAACATCTCATCATGTTATTTAAATAGGCTAAATATACTTATATAATTGAATTTTCTTAATGAATCTTTAAACAACACTTTAAGCAGCATACAGTGGTGGAGAGACATCCTGTCCCCTCCCTCCCCCGTTAGTGGTGAGACTTTCTGATTTATGGAATTAAACTCTGATCAAAAACAATGGCTTCAGCTTCTTGGGGTGCATCTGTCTGTAGATAGCAGAGAATCAAGGTTCTTTGCATAGATGCAATATCTTTTATTAGACCAAATACATAGTTGTAGAAATTGTTCTTTTCAAGCTTTTGGGCACAAACACCCTTCTTCAGGAATAGGGAAAGTCTCTTTGTGTTTTTGTGCTTTCCTGGGTAGAATAGAAACCAAAATGCAAAATGCATGTCTGTGAAAATGAAAATGTGTGACAGTGAAGATCAAAGGAAATAGGAGACAATAGGTGTGAAAAGGGAGTTGTGGGGGGGGGTGGAAGAAGGTAATTAAATGTAGCTGATAAAATGCAGAAAGGTTACCTAGAGTTTCAGATGTTAGGCAGGTTATAATGTGCCATAATTACAATGTCTATATTTAGTCCATGATTTTTTGTATCCCATAGATTTTTCAAGTGGAGTTTGTAGGTTTGTCTGTGAAAGGTGTTTTGTAAATTCCCTTTGAGGATTAGAATGGAGAGATTGGAGAGAGAGTGATTTCCTTGTGAGAAGTGTGCACCCCCAAGTAATTGGGTATTTTTGTCTTCGATACATTTTCAGTGTGCATTCATTCTGGTAACACAGTTGTTTGCTTTCTCCCACATATTTTCCAATAAGGAATTTAGTGCACTGGATGAGATATATAACATTTCTGGAGGTACAGGTATAAATCCAGGAATGGTTATAATTCTGTTATGGTGTGTAGTTATTGTGTGAGCAGTGGAGATGTGTTGGCAGGTTTTACATTTTTCGTCCCAGCATGGTATGGATCTATTTTGTGTGTTTTGGGCAGTAGGAAGTTTGCTTCAGGTGATGAGGTTGTCATGGTTCCCTGTTTGTTTAAAGGCTAAGATGGGTGGTTCTGGAAAATATATTTAAGAGTTGGGTCGTCTTCTACTATGGGTTGAAATTGTTTTAGGATTTTTCATATAGGTTCCAGGGAAGGATGGTATGTCATAACTAATGGTGTGCAATTTGTGAGGATTTCCTTTTGGACTGAAGCAACACTTCACGTGGTATCCAAATTCATCTTTCAAAAGTATGATCTACCTTTATGGAGGAATGTCCTGGTTGGGTGAAACCTCTGTAGACAGTAGGATATCCTGTTAGAGGTTTATATTATTATGCCTTTCATGGTTTTTAAACACAAAAAATAAAGTCACGTCATTCTTGGGTGTTATTTTATTTTCATGTTCTATGGAAAACTGTGACAATAGATTTTCTTTTCAAATTACGAGCATTAATTTCAATTACATTTCCCCAATGTGATAAAAGGAGCAGCTGAACAATGGCAGAAGAACACTGAGTATGGGAAGGAAGGACTTAGCAAGGCTGAACACACTTTGAGATGTATGTATAAGTACCTTATTAAATGTAATGTGAATTAAATGTAATCTTGTGTAATGAAAAAATACATTAGTTATATATCTCCCTCTCTGTAACTAGTACTATGGACAGGGTAGTGAGAGGGAATTATGGCAGTAGCTCTGATGAGTGGATAAATGAGAAAGATGTCATAATTGGGTAAGTATGTTTGAAATGCAGATTGAAATGAAACATATTTTCACTTATAAAGCAAAAGAATAGGTAAACAAACAATTGCCACCTCACCAATCTTAAAAAGGCTTTCACCCAACAAGGACACTCCTCCACAGAGATAGATCACACATTTGAAAGAGCCACCCAGAGTTCTTCTGCAGTACAGAAGAGAAAAACCCACAAATCTCACACCACTGGTTATGACATATCACCCCGCCCTCAAACCCATATGGAAAATGCTCAAACAATTGCAACCCATACTAGAAAGAGACCCTATTCTTAAATAGATCTTCCCAGAGCCACCCATCCTAGCCTTCAAACAAGCATCGAACCTCACTAACCTCATCATCAGAAGCAAACTTCCTCAGGCCCAAAACACACCAAGTGGATCCAGACCATGCCATGCCAAGAAATGCAAAACCTGCCAACACATCTCCATCACCCCCACAATTACAACACCCCACAACAGAGCCATCAACATTCCAGGATCTTACAGCTGCACCTCCAGAAATGTTATATATCTCATCCAGTGCACTGAATGCCCTGATGGAAAATACATAGGAGAGACCAAACAACAACTGCGTACCAGAATGAATGCACACTGGAAGTCTATCAAAGACAAGAATACCCAATTACCAGTGGGGGCACATTTCTCACAAGAAAACCACTCTCTCTCCAATCTCTCAGTTTTAATCCTCAAAGGAAACTTACAAAACAGTTCCCAGAGACGAGCCTATGAACTCCACTTAATCAACTTCCGGCATACTAAAAACCATGGACTAAATATAGACATTGGATTTATGACGCATTATAACCTGCCTGACATCTGACTCCCCAGGTACCTCTCCACTATTCATCCCCCTTGTCTCCGCTGCAGCCATTGACTCCTCAGTCTACATCTTCATTCACTGCCTATCTTGTATGCATACCAGCCCAGCCTCTGGCTTCTTTACTTTTCATTCCATCCAGGAAGAGCACACACCAACTGCTGAAACTTCCTTAGGCTGATGAAAGATCTTTGAACCCGAAAGCTTGCTTATCATTTTTTTTCCAACTATTTAATTTGGTTTAATAAAAAATATCAGATTCACTCAAAGAATCTTTTCTATAAACAAACAAGAGATGCATCCCAAAAGACTAATTGGTAGGTTAAAATTATTTGCTTTAAAGTAAAAAATCACCATTAAAAAAGAAACTATTTTATGACTCTCTCTCTCTCTCTCTTTCTGGTAAAAATGTCTTTATAATCAGTTAAATGTAAGATTTTTCATGTGTTGGAACTATGTTTTCTTTTTTTTTTAATCTTTCAACGTTTGTGATTTTAAAAAAAAAAAGCATTGATTGTTATATTTGAGAGCAATGAGGGTTTTGGGTTTTGTTGTGGGCTATTTCTAAGTTTGTATATAGGGTGAATGATAACTCTCATTCCATCCAGCTGTTTTTTCAGTTTTATAGTATGCTATTTTTGTCTCTTCAAGCTTGGAAGTTTTAAAGATGGGCACATATTAAAACAGGTGAAGCGCATGTGCTTAACTTGGTTAGTGCCGACACCTGCAACATTATCTAATGCAAATACCATTAGTGATAGATCAATATAGTTAAAATTACTAATCTCAAAAATGTTATTTGTCGGAGTTAACAGCAGAAGGGAAGTTAATGATTCCCATTAATGCCAAACAGATTTTGCATTCCCCTACCTTATGGAAGTAAGATGACTGCTTATCCAGAAGTAGTGGAAGAAACATTAGCTGCTGACAAGAAATAGCAAGAACTATTGTTTGAAACAAAGTGCACTGATTCTAAATATAATGAATGGAATCTAAGAATGAAGATTCAGTTTGTTTGCCCTATTCTTCAATCTTCTTCATGCTCAGTGAAATCCCCTCCTGTTCAGATGGAAAGTGCAAAACCTAAGCATTATTTAACATCCATTTCAGCCTTATCTTGAAGACATAAGTTTAAAGTTGTGCATAATTCTTGTACTGAGGCAGACAAAGCTCTTTGGTTAAATGTGATATCTTCTATTAGACCAGGCAGAGGAATACAGTTGTATTGTGCTCTCCTGGATGGGATAGAAGTATCTGTTACTGACTTCTATCCCATCCAGGAGAGCACAATACAACCGTAGACTCTCCCTCTGTCAGAGGAAAGGTGTTTGTATCCGGAAGCTTGCAAAGAACAATTTTTTCCAACTATTTAGTTGGCCTAATATAAAAGACATCACATATACCCAAAGAACCTGGTTTGCCTATGTCCTTAGACCAATATGGCTATGGCTAACACCCCAAAACAGGGAAATAATTCTTGTACTGGCCTTCTTCAAAAATCTGAATCTTACCTATTCTAATTTTCTCCAAGCCAACCTATAAAAATCAGACAATTTTCTGATCTTGTTTTTGTCCTTCACATCTTAAAAAAATACTAGGAATATGCCATGTCTTTTTTGCATTCTATTCATCTGTCCTGTCCAACTATAACCATTAAAAAAATTGAAAATAGCAAAACATCTTCCTTTTAGTGAGCCTTAGAATTTTTCACTTGCTTTTGGACCCTTCCACCTTTCTACTACAAGGATTAGGTAAACTGATGGGCCATTTTGGTACAATTCCTTCCTCATGAATCAGTGTGCATTTGTGTCTGTATGCCTGTCTTCATTCAGTTCGATAAATGTCTGTCCCAACTGCTCCACGTCATTGCTAAGTATAAAATGCAGTAGAGGCATTAAAAATAGAGTCATGATCCTTTCAGTTACTGCTGCTATCTCAGTATTGTTCGTATGATTGCTTACTGTAAGGAATCACTCTCATATATTTCAGGGAAGTGCTGATATGTACCAGGTGGAAAAGGCATGAAATAATAATCAAAGTATTTGTTTAAAGGACTAAAGTAATTCATCACTGATATGCTGTGTCTTAGTGACTTGTTTATGTTTCTCAAAAAGATAAGAATATTCCGCTTCTAAGGAGTAAAATTACATGCATCTTTAGAAGGTATCTAAAAATAGCATGCCTATTTGCAATTTCCTTCCAGTGAAATGAGGTCGGGCGGTTTCTGCTCACATATAAAATTAGACAAACTTATAATTAAAAACAATAAGATAAAAACCATACATGTGGACCTTTGTAATTAAACCTTAGGTATCTTAATGTGTCAAGCATGATATAATTAGGTACTTAATAGAAGCTGTCTTAAAGCCTGGCAGGACATTCTTTATGGGCCAAAATTGCCATTTTAATATTTAGTGGTTGGAAAAAAAATTCTATTTAGTGACACAGTTTATTCTTATTACATAGTGAGCAGAGATGTTACTTGGTGAATATTTAGTAACTGGATAAATCACTGAGCTTGGTATTGTACGCAAAAAGAAAATAAAGGTAAAGTTCATGTAACTTAAAACCAGAATATGCTTCAGTAAATGTCAATTGAGCTATAAAACTCCCCCCAAATTTATGAGATCTAATATTTTTGTTTTATGGTTTTTTGAATTTGTTCAGACTCTTACAGCTTTCACAATCTTTTTAAAAATGCAAATGCCCCACACATACCCATATTTGATTGACACATTTTTGTCAGTTCAACATTTTGGTAACCCTGCTTCTGTTTGATTGAAATAGTAGCTTTAGATAATTTTGTCACTTTTAACTTTTTATTTTTCTTGTCAACTCTTTTTCTTCAAAAGATTAAAAAAACAGACAAGATATTTATATCCTTTTTCTAAAGCCAACAGTTAATTTATACTTTCCATCTTATTGCCACTGAATTACATTCTTTAGTCTTTAAAACTATAAAATGTGTCTAACTGTTTCATGTATATTTTATATAAATGATATCCCACTGTTTACTGCATCAGTAGCTTTAATGTCACAGAAAGATGAAAATGCCTCTTACTAATTAGTTTTGAAAGATTGTTCTAGATTGGCTAGAGTTTTACCATTCAGTTTTCCCTTTAAATGAGTGCCAAGATGACAAATGAGCATTTTAAATATAAATAATGCTGTGCACTTAAAGAGTAAATGCTACTGTCTATAAGAGATATTTAGTAACATTATACAGTTTATAAACTATTTATACACGCTAACATAGCTCAGTATCTTATCTTTTAGAGCTTTGATTCCAGAAGTATATAAAAATGTATTGTAGAGTACTTTTGAGATCACATTTGGTATAATGACTTGCCCTCTTTATTCTTAGCTACAAAGATCTCCATGACGAAAAAAAGTTAAAGGAACCTGAAACAGGGAAAAAATTATAAATTTATGCTAACTTTCAGAACTTTCCGTAATATTAGGATCATGATCAGGTGGATATCTGAGTCAGTGCATACATTAACTGATATCACTGTTATACTTTGTTACATTAGGTGCATCTTAAGTACCCAAGATGCAGAAATTAATCACAATATTTTTCAACTGTAAGTCTCAAAATCCATCAGTTTCGCTGTTAACTCCAGTTGGAGCAGGATTGGCCCCTGATATGTCACCATATTGAATGTGTATCCAAGTATCTTTTGTGCTTGTAATACTACATATTAGAATGTAACTACTAAGAGTGTACATCATATGAGCAATCACATCTCTGAACAATAATAGTACAATCACATAAGCAAAATGAGGAACTTCTATGCACTTGGAAAACTTTCAAAGTTTGGCTTAGCCTGTTCTATGGTGCTAATGAGTTGCCCAGCTACCAATCATCCACTGACTTCAAACTGGTATTTTCAAAGTTGTCATTTTCCTCTGAAAATAACTGTTGTTTGGAAATGAATCCCACCATTTCAACCCTGTTGCACAACTAGCAGGCATAATGCTTGAAACATCAAAAATACCCTAATTTGACACTGGTAGTACCCATGTCCCCCTACTTTACCTGTGTCCTGACACTGCACATTGATAAAAATACTCAAGAAATTAAATGAAGATGACCATGGCCCTCATCACAGAGGAAGGTATGAAAATTTTGGCCAATGCCAGACACAGTATATTGGGTTCGGTGAACCTCTGTCTGACCCATTAAGATGCATCTGATGTTCCCATATTACATATGACCTATATGGGCACATCCACACAAGCGCACATTTCACATGCCTTTGAGGTGGGGCAATGAGCACATGTGGGAACAAAAAAAGATATCCAGGGGTCTAAAAAAATTGATGTTTAAAAAAGGCAGAGCAGGGCACGGTCCCTGACCATGCCCTGAATCAACTAGAGGCTGGGTCCTCCATGGAGCTGCTCTGGCTGCTAGAGCATCTCTATGGTTGGCCCTTACCCTGGTGCCAGTGAGTAAGGGGTTGTGGGGGCTGGAGGAATGG
>NW_017728918.1:51438067-51475752 GCF_001723895.1 Crocodylus porosus | reverse complement strand
TTTTCCTCCATTTTTTTTCCTGTTTTTTTCGAGGGGGGTGGGTTAAGTGATGGTGGAGGCCTGGGAGTGCAAGTTGGGGGAGCGTGATGCTGGGTGGGGCAGCAACTGGTGGGGGCAGGTATGAGGCCACAATGAAAAGCTTACCTGTAGTGGATGAAGAATGGAGCCAGTGGGATGCTACGCTGAGCCAGGAATGCACCAGAAGTGGAGCCATGGCAGAAAAAAATGCTGCAGGAAAAAACAAACAAACAAAAAAACAATGGATCTCAAAGGAGCCGGGACCAGCTCCCATGCCAGCATGGACATTCTTTATGGCAGCGTGCCAGTGCCAATTCACCAGCCAGCCCTTTGAAACCAGGATAAAAAGTCTGGTGGTGGGGAGACGGGGGACCAGAAGTGAGTTCTCTGGTGGGTCCAGAGTGCCTCAGAGTGGAGCAGCCCCACTGAAGGAAAATGGTGGCTACCCAAGGGTGGGGCCTCCAAAAATAAGCTGAACCCAAGAGGGCTGAATGACCTACCTGAAATGACACAGTGGATGTTAGACATCTCTGAACAGGATTGGACTGAGCAGAAACCTGAGAAGAAAAGGAGAGATGGATATCTGACTGCGGTAAGTACAGACAAGAAAGAGAGAGAGGGACAATGGGGAGCAAGGTAACCCAGGTCAGGAAAGAATTTAAGCTGGAACCAATGAAGCCTAAAAAACCCAAATGAGACAACATTCGAAGCTGACCAGTGTAATTCAGAAACCAGATAGCAGAAACTATACCGGACCAGACCTAGAACAAATAACATTTTTGGTTGGCATTACATGGGGTGTAGGGGATGCGGAGCCCCAAATGTGAAGATGGACAGTTAGATGAAAGGAAGGTATCAGGAGAGGTAGAATATACTATCCTCCTCCCAATTAAACAAATTTGTTCCAGCAAGATGTGGCAGATGAGAATCCCTGAGGACCTTTCAGAATCTAACCTAGTAACAAGCTGTCCTCTCTCCAAGTGATGGCAAAGCCATAAAAATCCATACAACAAAGGTACACTCATGAGCGACATGGCAGATTACACTCCTGCAAACTTTAAAAGCTATTGATTTGGCTTTAAGCTCTGAGGGTAGATCCACATTGTTTCAAAATAACCATGTTCTAAATTGGAGGTAAATTAGGATCCTGATTCTGCAGTCAGGTCCATTTAACTAGACCACCTTAATCAGATTTCTATGCACCTATGATGGTTCTGCTTATGGTATAGTGTCTTCTTCTAACCCCTTCTTACTGAGATTGCTCAATCTTAGACTCCCTGCAGTATGTTCTCACTCTTGCCTTATCACGTCTTGATTTTTCTATGATGTTATTAGTTGGGAGGTGTTACTTGCTTTTTACCACAGTCAGACTCTGGCAACCTATGTGGGAATTTTCTTGAGGCTACAACCTCCCCCCGTATCCCTTCCAAACACCACCCAAAGGTTATGTCATCAATTGAAATCATAGTCTTATTTGTGTAAACAGTTTTCTTTATTATTAATTCCTCCAATTTTTCTTTACTTTTCAGGATTTATTTTCACATCTACAATCAACCCACAGTTTGATGGCCCACTGTTACTTCACATTGTGTCAGGTAAATCCTAATTCTAATGTTGAAGGGATTCAGCTTGACCTAGTCTCATTCAATGTACAGTTTGGGGTAATCATACCTTAACAGTCCAAATGAAAACTGGGAATTCCTATTTTGTCTAGTCTCAAGCTTTTTATTACAGGTTGCCCTGTCTCTTGGTGTGGTTCTGCTTCAACAGAGCTCTCAAGGCCCTCCTGCCTCTTTAAGGGCTTGAGTGAGTAGCCACCATTCATGCTCCCTCACTCCTAAGTCTTTCCAAATGAAATTAAAAAAAACAACAAAAGCAGGTGTCACTGTAACCTGAATGACAACCGCTTTCCTCACAGCATGGCTGTCTTGGTTGCAGTTCCTTCTCTGTTTGGGATATTGTATATAGAAGAATTTGCTTCATTGGTGACTCCCAGCTTAACAGGACCCGGTTGAGCTCTCTTCCTTGCTTGAAACCAGTCCTAGGGGATTCCTCCTTTCCCCCTAGCTCTCCTCAGGTTTCTCCAGAGATATCCCCCGCTTCTTGCTCTCCTCCCAGGGATGTTTTCTCTTAATGGAGCAGCTGCTCTGGAAGTGTTGCTTTTCCTCCATCATCTTTTCTCTCCTCTACTCCATCTCATTGCCTGCAGTGAGTATTTGATCTGTTTCCCATTTCTCTCCACAGCACCTCTCAAAGTATGTGGTCTTGAATGTGGTTTATGTTCTAACTCTGCTAAGGTACCTAACTGGCACAAAAACCTTGGAATTCAACCTGATTGAGTTCTGTTTTCAGATACCACAGAACCTATAATTCCTTAGCCCTACTGAGACCAGGAGAATGCTGGAAATGGAGTAGGGGACAGGGCTGAAGAATGTTCCCTCTGTGTTCAGATGGTGCACAGTCCTTAGTCTAGTGGTAAGTTACATTAATCCCCAAGCTTTTCCAACTTTCATCATGACTTTAGGTAGTCAGATCTAGCCTGCAAATCCTAGAGTTATAACCAACTCTCCCCTCAGTGCAGCAGGGGATCCAGGCCATCATGTTTAATCGATCATTTTTAATACTTGATAGTAATTTGATTAATAGGAAATGAGAGTCAGTTATTTTTAAAATTATAAGTCTCTAAATCACAATATCCATTGAATAGACACATTCTTGATCAATAGTTAGATAGCTTGTGTGTAAATGATATTAAGGAATAGTTTGAAGTTAGAAATTAGCATATGAATCAAGATGCCTGTATCCATCTTTTTTTTTTTCTTCTAGTGAAGCAAAATTAACTTATAGCTTCAAAACTATTATGGCACTATTTTCTGAGCTCTCCTGTAGTTAGGATTGAGTACCACTTTCTTTTTATTTGGATTATCTAGATGCATCCTTCATGGATGACACAGGATAGGGCTTTTGTTCCAAATGTTGGGACAGTTGAGCAAAAGAACACTAATACATGATTCCTAAAGGAAAATTAACCCCTTGGAAGGGTAGCAGATTCTACCGAATTTGTCTGTGTGCTCATGTACATGTGCACACTCAGACTTATAGGGATCAAAGTACAGCTATGACAGTCACCAAAATATTTTACATCATCAGTTATCTCATTGCATAAATCTCTACCCAAACCCTTTTGGAAATAGATTTGAAAATTATTTTTAACAAACACTTGGGCTCTCAATATAGATATGAGTTTACATCGCATATGGATTATTATGCATATAGAAGCCCAAACGGACTTCTAGCCTGGTAGTTTTTATGTGAACTACATGATTCAAGGTGGTTACAGTAGTCATTAAACTTAAGAGGCTTGCTCAACACCAGTTTGATCCAGTTTTTAGCAGCACAAATGCTTAGCAGAACTCAACACTTAACACCTGACACTGAGTCCAAGAAGTATGGCTATGCTGATGACCTGACTCTCAGCAAATCAATCAGCCATTGAATTCAGTCTGACATCAGACACGAACACCTTTGATGACTTCTATAAAAGGTGCCTCCAGCTCAGCCTCACTAAAACAGTTGTAACAGCATTCTAACCTGACTAATAACCAAGCAAAGAAAGAAATCAAAGTCAAAATTGGCAACTGGACACTTGAACATTGTCACAACTTCACCTATCTAGGAGTTAAGTTGGACTGGACCCTTACCTAGAACGAACACCTGGAAGAGATCCAGGGTAAGGTTAAGAGCAGAGGAACTCTCATCCATTGCCTTGCATTTCAATGCATTTTGACATTTTGCCCATAGGCTATAAGGGGGAATCACAAAACTGCCTATAACTTTTTCATGTCTTGCCTGATTTGGATGACATTTTCAGGGCTTGTAGCCCCTTCAGAGGGCATGAAGCCTGCCATGTTTCAAGGATATAGAAGTAGGGGTCTCTGGGAAACTGCACCTCAAACTGGTGACAAGCAAAACTCATATCACATGCCGGCCACGGCAGCCTGCTGTCACCCCGCACACAGATCTGGGGGCCCAAGCCCCCTGGGAGGGCATCAGAACTGTGATATACTCTTCCTGGGGGGCAGATTTGCATGCAGAGTGACAGCATGCTGCCACTGCCAGCTGGGGCCAGCACCAGCACCTGAGTCTGCTTGGTGCTTGATATGGGCTGCACTGAGCACCAGTCCCAGCCAGCATCAGCATTCTGATGTCACCCTGCATGCAAATCCTGGGGCATGCCCCATGGGGGGAGTCTGGCAAAGCCCTGCATCCCTCCTGAGGGATCTGTGCACAGGGTTTCAGCAGGTTGCTGCTGCCAGCTGGGGAAATAGCCCAGATCCACCATCATCACCAGATGGCAGCATCAGCCTGCTGTCATCCCACATCATCCAGGGGCCCACACCACCTAGGAAGAGCTGGAGGAAATAATCAGACTTCTGGGGAAAAGACTGGGGAGCTAGGAAATCCAACTGGGAACTGGGGGACTGTTCAGTTTGATTCACCAGCCTCCTGGTTGATTCCCCCAGCTCTTTTATTATTTCCCCCAGGTCTCTTCCCCAGAGGGTGTGGAACCCCAGATCTCCATGTTGGGTTTCAGCAGGCTGCTACTGCAGGCTGGGGCCAGGAGCAGCACCACAGTGTTCCTGGTGCTCAGCGCAGGCTGCACCAAGCAGCTGTCACTGGCCCCAGCCTGCAGCAGCAGCCTACTGAAACCGCATGCACAGATCGGGGTCCCCTGCATCACCAAAAAGAGCTAGAGAAATGATCAGAGAGCTGGGGACTCAAACCAGGAGATAGATGTCAATATCAGAGCAGTCCTTCACCACTCGCCTCCCTCCCTCTCCTTAGTTTATGTTTAGCTGCAAGCAAGCCCAGCTTTACAACTAGAAATTTTTCAAAACTTTCAACATTTTGAGTGCTCTCATTTCATTTCATTTCAAATCCCACATAGAGGCTAGAGGCTGAGTTTAGCCTAGTGTGAGTCACATAGAGTAGGATCTGTGTGAGGGATGCCTGAGGGACTTTACACACATCTTAAGAATCAAACTGTCTTTGTTGGGTCCCAAAAGGTCTCAATAACTTGAGAAGTACCTCAGCTAGTACATGGCACAGTAACTTTTGGGAAGCAATATTTAACATAGTCAGCAAAGGTTAATCTTACAGATAGTCATCACCTAATGATCAGAGTCTAGGAATCAGGGTTCTTAGGAGTCTAGGCATTCTGGGAGCTCTGAGCGCTTCTCCCTGCTTCCTTCCTTGCTCTGTCCCTCTCCCAGACAGAATCTATGGGAGTTCATTCCTCTTATATTGTTGTTGCAATATGATAGAAGACTTGAGGGAAGACTTAAATCCAACATTCAATGTATGAATATTCAGAAATGTAACTTAAGGTTCTAGCTACCCCTGCATATGGGTAGGGAGCAAACTAGAAATCAGAGAGAGAGAGCCAAATTGGAGATGCAGACTACTGGATAGGCCAGACAAGGGCCTACACAAATTAAGAAAGGGGAGCTCAGCTCATTTGAGGTCATAGTGAATGTGAAAAGGCATGCAGTCCTGATTCAGTCCTATTATGAAGCTGAGAAGTATGAAAGTCTTTGGTAATCTGGTGCCTATGATACATGCATGAACTAGCAAAGGGCAAAATACAGAGTGAAACAAGCTTGTACAGTGCATACTAATAATTTCTATGTGCTAAAAGATTTAATGGAATGGGAAAGTCTAGAAACAGTGGAGGGGGTACAATTTGTTATAAGGTGAGAGAAAGTGAGATATCTGTTTTCTCATGTGTTTAAAGTTTCTATGACATTTATACAATAAGAATGTTAATGTTCTGGACATAGATAAGTTTTGTGACTGTAGCACATTGGGGTCCCAGGGGTGGCCGTGACACCTCCTGTTGGCTCCATTACCATGCCCCTCTACACTCCTAGGGCTCCTTCCCTTCTCACCCACCAAGGCTTGATGGAATTCTAATAATAAAAATAGGGAGACTGCCCATGGGGCTTTGTGTGACCCCTGTCCAACTGGCTCCTCACTGGGCCTGCTCTTTTCCCTGACCCCATGCTGAGCCCTAATGGGCAATCCAGGTCTTAGGAGCTAATTGCTTGGCTCCAGTCCTTTCTTACACCATGCCCTAAGCCTTGCAGGTGTTACCTTAACATTGTTCCCTTTGGCCTCCTCAGACTCTGCCCCTTTACTCTAGCTAGGCCTTCTAGCCTGGACCCACTGTACTGGAACTGGCTTTTAGGCATCAGATCTTATTTAACTCTTTCAGGCCCCAGGCTCCTGTCTAGTCAGGCCCCTAGTACCTGTGTAGCTACACCCTCTTGGAACCAGGCCCCTGGTCCTTTGCCTCTTCCTGGCTCTGTGGCCTTGCATTATGCCTGCTCCCGGTTTAATAGTCACTTAGGCTAGGCTCAAGATGATCACGTGCCCCTCAGGCACTAATGGGACCTCCATATATCACTCCTATTGTCCCAACCCAAACCACCATTGTCAACTGCAACATAAACACTGAGCCCATGGGTTATAACATAAATATAAAAGGAAAGCAGGCCTCTGCCCCTTTAAGAGGGAAAACCTTCCCTCTTCCATTGTACTGGCATATCTCCTAGCCTGGGCTCCTTGTGAGCTCCCCCAGCTTCAGTGTTCCTGCATGCAGAAAAGCAGACAGTTACCATCCCCAGGTAGCTCTCCTAAGCAGGAGCTCCTTCGCCTGTAGCTTCAAGAAAAAAGACTAGCCTACTAGCCCAAGCCTCAGGCTTCTATGGTCCCAGGGTTCTGCCCCCTTCCAGTCAGCGGACTATCTGGACTGACTGCTAATTGTCACATTTGCCCGGTAGCTCCAGCAGCCTGCAACTGCTGTACCCTACATGACCTGCAGAGCTCCCTGGCTGGACTTTTTTTTTACATGAAAGAAACAGGGAGCTTCAGGCTCTCTGTTACAGTGATTTTTTTTTATTATTATCTCTGTTAGTAACTATACACATGTACCTTTTCAAGCCATGATCACTATCCCTTTTCCACTATACCAATGGGTGGCTCCTGGACCATAAATATGTTCAAATGGAATGAGAGACCATTAATATAGCATTTTAAAATAATTTTCTTCTCTTATCATGCAGATGGATATGTGAGGACCATTGTTCCAGACGGTCTCCCATGCTTCAAGTACTCCTTTCTGATCTAATATTATTATCCCACATTGCCATAAACTTTTTTTTTTTATATGACTATTTTACAATTACTATATATATTATGCCTTTGCCAATTACCCTTGGCTTTACCAATAAGCCTGACTCTAGGAAGGCCTTTGACACTGTCTCTCACACCATTCTCATTAAAAAAATGGTGACTGTGGTGTCAATGCTTACACAGTCAGATGGGTTGCAAATTGGCTGGAGGGCTGCACCCAGAGAATGGTGGTGGATGGGTCATTTTCACCCTGGAGGGATGTGGGCAGTGGGGTGCCCCAGGGCTTGGTCCTTGGGCTCTCACTGTTCAACATCTTTATCAGCAACTTGGACGAGGGGGTGAAAAGCACTTTGTTCATATTCGCAGATGACACTAAGATATGGGGAGAAGTGGGCAAGCTAGAAGAGAGGAACACTCTACAACTAGATATGGACAGGTTACAGGGGTTGGCAGATGAGAATAGAATGGGTTTCAATACTGACGAGTGCAAGGTATTGCACCTGGGGAGGAAGAACCAGCAGCATACCTACAGGCTGGGGAAGTCCCTTCTTATCAGCCCAGAGGCAGAAAAGGATCTTGGAGTCATTATAGACTCCAAGATGAACATGGGCCACCAATGTGGGGATGCAGTCAGGAAGTCTAACTGCACCTTGTCATACATCCACAGATGCATCACGAGCAGGTCCAAGGAGGTGATCCTCCCCCTCTGTAAGATGTTGGTCAGGTCACAGTTGGAGTACTGCATCCAGTTTTCAGCGCTGCACTTCAGGAGGAATGTGGACAGCATCAAGAGGGTCCAGAGGAGGGCCACTCACATGATCAGGGGCAGCAGGGCAGGCCCCTATGAGGAGAGGCTACAGGACCTGAACCTGTTCAGCCTCCACAAAAGAAGGCTGAGAGGAGATCTGGTCACCATCTATAAACTTGCCAAGGGGGACCAGCAGGCAATGGGAGAGTCCCTGTTCCCCCAAGCGCTACCAGGAGTAACAAGGAATAACAGCCATAAATTGACTGAGAGTAGATTCAGGCTAGACATCAGGAGGCACTACTTCACAGGGCAGCTAGGAGCTGGAACCAACTTCCAAAGGAAGTGGTGTTCACTCCTACCCTGGGGCGTCTTCAAAAGGAGGCAGGATAATCACCTAGCCAGGTTTGTTTGATCCCAGCTTTTTTTATGCCCATGGCAGGGGGTTGGACTTCATGATCTGCTTAGGTCCCTTCCAACCCTACCAATTATGAAACTATATCGTATGATACTAGATCAAAAGCCTCTTGGAAGTCTAGTTATGTAATGTCTACCACATCTCCTGTGTCCAGGTGGTGAGAGACCTGATTGTGGAAGGATGCTAACTATCAGATGCTTCCTTACTGTTGAAACTTCCTGGGAATTCTGAAACATATGAGTCATAAGAAATTGATTGCTAATTTTTCAATAGCTGCAAAAATTACAATTGTAAAAGCCCACAAAAGAAATGACATCTCTAAAATCACTGACTGATTTTTAAAAGTTTTGGAAGTTTTAGTAATAAAAAGGTTGTCCTATAAAGTCAGTGATTTACAGGGGGGGAATGAAAAAAATAAAGATTCTTATTGGGAGATTTTTGTAGAATTAGTTGGAATTTGGTTAAAAAAAAAAAGTATCTTCTCTTGCCTCCAAACCTTAAAAATTGAGAAACTTTTTGAAGATTGAAAAACAGTGCAAGTTCTATGAGCTAACACGAAGAGCAAATTTGGAATTAATTTAGGAAAAAAATCTGAGATGAATAAAAGATAGTGAGATTTAGATTCATAGAGTCGGAAGGAATCTCAGTGGGCCATCTAGTCTGACCCCCTGCCCCAGCAGGCAAGAAAAGAGTCACCAACCCTGGGGTCATGTGATCCCAGCCAGGTGCCCATCCAGTCTCTTCTTGAAGACCCCCGAGAATGGGGCGAGAACCACCTCTCTTGGGAGCCCATTCCAGATTCTGGCATCCCTGACAGTGCAGAACTTTTTCCTAATGTTCAGCCTAAACCTTCTCTCTAGTAGCTTATGGCCATTGTTCCTTGTCATTCCAGGGGGTGCCCTGGGGAACAGAGTGTCACCTACTTCATGTTGCTCTCCTCTTACGAATTTTTATGCCACCACAAGGTCCCCTCTCAGCCTTTTTTTGGGGAGGCTGAAGAGGCTAAAGTCCCTTAGCCTTTCCTTATAGGGCCTTCCTTGCAGGCCTCTAATGAAGTAAGTAGCTCTTCTTTGGACCTTCTCCAGCTTGTCCACGTCCCGCTTGAACTATGATGTCCAATACTGGACACAATACTGCAGCTGCCATCTGACCAGTGCTGCATAGAGGGGGAGAATCACTTCTCTAGACCTGTTTATGAAGCACCTATGTATGTACAACAAAGTGTGATTTGCTTTGCCAACTGCTTCATCACATTGGCAACACATATTCATTCTGGAGTCAACAGTGACTCCAAGATCTTTTTCTGCCTCAGTGGAGCTGAGAAGGTCACCCCCCAGCCTGTACGTATGATGGCAGTTCTTCTGCCCTAGATGCAGCACCTTGCATTTGTCCTTATTGAATTGCATCCTGTTGCTCTCTGCCCACTTCCCCAACCTGTCTAGGTCAGCCTGGATTTGTATTATGCAGAGTTCTAGTGAAAAAGAGGGGGTGAATTATTATTTAGGGATGAAGAAAAACAAAAGCTGAACACTGATGGAAACATAAAGGAACTCTCAGAAACTGGAAGGAAGAGAAGAAAATAACATAGGACTCCTATGGTCATTGATTTGGGTAAAGGGAGCACTGTTCATAGATGATAAATATATGTCTGTATATATACTTTTGGAGAATAGATGTATCTTTAAAAGTTACATCTGTTATTTGATAAATCAGATTACTTAACAAAGTTTAAAAAATAACAAAGGTTTGTCCACACCACTGTATTGATGGGTCCTGCCAAGGATTGGCCTGAGCATGCCTTGCTCACATCTCACCAACCCAAGGCTATTGATGCATTCCAGACATGAAACTGTCAGTGAATTTTCTCTGGGCTCATCTCTAACACCCATTCTCTGTCTCACTGAAAACTGAAGACTTAAGATCTGGAACAGATGACTAAGTATGGAGGAGCCTCACTGATGTTTTTTCCATTTGAAATATTCCTGTAGACTTAGATGGATGGGTGTGGTCGTGTGATCCAGAACTGCAGCAGTAAGATACAATCTCATACTATTCAGAGAGAGAGAAAGTGGGATAAGCACTTAAAAAACACATAAATCCCCTTCAATTTGTACTAGCCACATTAGCAACTGGTCTATAAACCTAAATGGTAAATTGAGATGCCTAAATGACCACTACACAGCTGTGTAAATAACCTTTCTCATTCTCTCATTTTCACTCATATGCACGTGATGTTGTATGTTCTATAACTCATTATATTGTAGTTACCATTAAACCAAAAGTCTACAAGAATTTTAACCACTTTGGTGGTGGTGAGGTTAAACAGACTTCCATGCTTCTCTATGGACACCACTTATACAATGCTGTACTTAAATGAGTCATACTGAATCTCTCAAGATAAGACATCAACCTCTTTTCTCTGATCAAAAGCATAGGAATCAGACAAAAAAGCTCACTTACCCTCAAATCACCTTCTATCACAATCACATCTTTTACCAAGCTTTTCCAACTAATCTTTCACAATTCAATACGGCGACACATAACACAGAGAATGCAGTTCAAAGATCAGAATCTATTCTACCTATTAGGTACATAAATGGATTTAGATACTATGGTACAATTTATTCTGCCCTTCTCAAATTTCTGAAAAACAGTTAATACAAAAGGTGTGTAGGTCCTACTACTCACTTTTTTGGTGACTCAGTCTTAAAGGGTAGATGGCAGTACTTTACAAAAGTAGAAGTATTAATAGATTTAAAAATTAAGAGCAATTTAAGAGCAAAAGCAGATTGAAGAAATATATCTGAAGTCCCAATAGTACTATCTTCCGTAATTAGTTTACTGAGCCCTAATACCAGTGCATGTGTAGACAGTGATGTATTACTGTGGATATAATGTGTCTGCTCCGCAGTAAAGAACACTTGTAGATTAAATGAAAAGGCTCTGATACTCCCTTACCCTGGATGCCACTAAGGGTACTTTTGAATTATACTTCTAAGTTGTTTCCACCCTTCAGTCCCAAATCTCCCTCTGCTGACTGCTGCTTTACTACTGATAACCAGATAAGATGTGCCAGGGATCAGCTCTGTGGCTCCTCATCCTTACCTGTTTCACCCAGGTGTAGCCAGTTTAGGGATTTTGTCACTTAAAAGAATTTTGCCTTTTTCTTGTCATGCACTCAAAAAAGATGGACTTCGCTTCCATAGAAAAGGGCTGCATCTATTGTCAAGTGATGGAATCAAAGTTATAATTGACAATCCACCAACAAAAAGACAACAAGAAAGTTTATTAAAAAAAACAAGAGCCAACATAAAAAGTCTGTAGCCATATGCTGAAATACAGATAGACATGAGTAGACAGACAAATTAATAAAAATTCAGAACAATAAATGTTCTTACCCTGCATTTGAAATCCAAGAACATAGTTTGTATCTAGCTCAATAGGTCAGAAAGCAGCAGTAAGAAACCATACTTCAGCTTTGCCGTGAGAGGAAGGTTTTGTCTTTACTCTTCCTGCGTATAGAGGAGGCTCTTGGCCCCGTCTACCAGGGCCTACTGCAGTTTCTCCCCTCAGCTTCATTTACTCAGACTGCTGGCTGAGGCACTACAATCTTCTCTGTAGTCAGGAAGATTAGAGACACAACTCTGCTCTTAAGGCAAAGCTTAAGTATGGTTTCTTATCTGGCCATTTACATGCATATAACTTTCTGCCCCCAACCCCTCTCCAGCCCCCCGTTATCCCCAAGGTGCATGTTTATGAAACTAATGGCCCAGTCATATATTGAGCTGAAGGCACAATAGGAACAAGGCACAAAGTTATTACACATATTTCTGCAATAACTTTGTGGCTTATTTGCTGTTTTATCATGCATTAATTGAATGTATGGCAGGTTACTGCTTAAAACATGATTAACTAGTTAATCACATCTTAAGTGTAATGTCTGCCAGGAGCCAAAAAGTCTTTCCTGATCTAATTAATATTTCCACCCTTTCTGGTAGGAGGATAATATCCTAAAAATACTGTCTCTGTCTTCATTTCCCTACAGTGGGAATGCATTTCCCCCCAGTGGCATGGATAGACAGGTGATATTCTTACTGATTCCTTCTTTTAAAATCTAAATTCATTGTTGTCTGGAAGGGTCTGTTTGATGAATAAACAAACACATGTCAAATACTAATTCTTAAGGTCTCCCAGGTGTGAAATAATCTTGTTGGTTTTCATTTGGAAGTCATTATCATGTTTTGTAATCCTGGCCCTATTATAATGTATAAAAATATTTTTTTATATCAAATACTACAATGCATATAAACATAGGGACAATAGGGCTAAATTCAGCTTGATTTTACATATCTGTGTACACGTGTCATATTAGTAAAACACCCAAGAAAACATACATGACACCCCTACAGGTCTGCCAAAATATAGTGGGGTTTGTAACAAAAGCATTACCCTTCAAATACATTGTTATAACTGGGACTATTTGCTATTCAGAACATCTTCCCATAGCCCTTGATATTACCACATACAAAGTTTAAGAACTCCTGGGAAAAGCAGATTTTAAATATTTATCAATTTAAACCTGTCTGTTTCCATTGAAGACTGTCAGTTGCAGAACTACTGTGGATGAAATGTCCTTTATTGGTATTGTTCACATTATATCAATTGCCGTTGGCAGGTTTCACTCTTAAAACCAGTGTGGCATTGGTATTCTATGTGAAGAAAAATGAAAATAATTATTGTTTGTGAAAGGACCATTGCTTTCCATTGGAACATAACCAACAATTTTAGGATTTTTTTTCTATATTCCCTAAAATAATGTGAGCTATGGTTGTAAGGAACCACCAATATGATCTTATTCATACCCCTAAAGTTTCTGCATTTTGTTAAGTGAATAGTTAAAAGGTCAACTAGTCTCAGGTATCAGAAGCAACATGGTATAATTTAATTTGTCAATTAGCATATACTGTCACCTGGTAATCAGGTGTTACATCTGATTTCATTTATACTCTTAAAGTGATTATAACATTTTAATTGTCTATTCTATTACTGACAGTGATCTCAAGATTTAGGAACTGATTGTTATAAATGCTAATGGAAGTTTGTTAAGATCTCTTAATGTTAAAAACTGTACGTAGCCTGAAAGTAGTATCATCTTACTCTTATCAGTTTTGACAAGCACTCATGTTTATCTAATAAGAACCTGACAGTGTACAGGTTACAAATTGTGTATAAGATTTATTCACAATCATAAGTCTTCCTCCCTGAGGACTCCTCTCTTTGTGTATCTTGCTGGACACAGGGTATGGCAGCATGCTTCACCATTCCAAAAAAAGGAAAAAGGATGGTTTAATTTGTACTGTATTTCTTGGAACAGACTTATATTTTCTCTTTTTTTTAAAATTGCCTAAAGTCAACAGCATCTAGGAAACATAGTATCTAGGGACAATATTTTCAGAAACACAAAACTTATATCTATGACAATAATAATTTTACATTTTGAAGGCTATCTCCAAAACATGACATTATTAAAAATATATGAAAGTTGAGATTGGTGATGTCATTTAGGCCACAAAGAGTTTTATTCATTTTGGAACCGGTTATTCTGTGACTTGTTCCAGGATGGAGAAGTGGCAGGATTGGTGTCTCAGCACATCACCCTTCCAATAAGGTTTACTGAGTGTCTGGATATACCACCAGTGTTTCAGTGTGGTATGGTGCTGGTTGGCCCAGAATTATGAACTCATGAGGGAGATTGAGCAGAAAAGGCAATATTCGTGGACTCCTGTGGCCACAATAATAACCATTCATGATGACAGTGAAGGAGAAGTAGTTCTGGGGAAGAAGTTCATGAATGTGCTTGCTGCCAAACAATGGGCAGTGTGTGGCTATTTCACATCAGCATATTCTGTTCTGAAGATGTTTCGGGCATGGAGGTTCACATTGACCTTGCCTTACACATACAATAGTGGACAACAGTGAAACAGACTCACTTGTCTGTGGAGAAGCATATTGCAATCACAATATGGAATCTTGCAATCATAGTCTTGGGTCATGTGCAAACCATTTCAGCATTGGCAAGTTGATGGCTCAAGAGGCTGTGTGGGAGTGTTATGGTCTCACTCATCATACAACTTGATGACCCACAGGAGGTCAGCAAAGAAAGGACCACTGCTTTCCATTGGAACATAACCAGCTGCTTTAGGATGTGGTTTTTTTGGCTATATCCCCTAAAATACTGTGCACTGTGGTTATAAAAAACCACCAAATTGGCAAATATGCCAATCTAGGTATCCTAATTTGATTGGGGCCATCAATAACACACACATCACTGTCCTTTCCTCTGTGCAACAGGGCTGTGAATTCATCAACCAGAAGGGCTATGTTTTGATTGTGCTTCAGGCAGTTGTGAACCACTCTAGCCATTGCATGCACATAAATGCTGGATCATTGAGCAGGGTTCATAGTGCCAAAAATATTTAGAATCTTCCTCCTCCATGAACTGATGGAGCATAAGGACTTTGTTCCCGGCCTGCTTGATATCTTGTTAGCTTGATAGCTTGTTTGACTATGAGGGAGTGACTATACCCCAGCTACTAAACAGCATAACAGAAATATGAAAAGGGTGGTCAACAGAACAACTAAGCAAATACACTTGAAAAAACACGCCCCCCACAATCTACATGAGTGAAATCCATCACTCAGGATGGATGAGCAACAGCCCATGAATATGAGCTGTAGCTTTGTATGCATGTTTCCAGATGGCAGCAGCCTATGCTTAGGATTGTTCAGGCAGCAGGGTCTGCCTGTCTGATGGCTGGGGGGTACTTTCTCCCACTCCTGCTGTGGAGGCCCCTGCGGGATAATGAAGCTTGGTGGCAGCATGTGCTCCCAGGGGCCACTGGACAGTCCCATGTGTGTTAAATTGCAGGATGGTAAAGCCAGCATCAAAGATACGCTTTGTCTGCATATTCAAGACAGACATAAGGCAACACACAGACTCCTGCTGAACCCTCATAGAATCTCTGAGCATCTCATTTGTACACTCAGCAATAGGTGCATAGTACTCCTCAGCTTCTGAATACTACCTAGTAAGCCAACAGTGGTGCCTTGTTAATACTTGATCCTGTGCTTGAACATGGCCAATCACTGGTAGTGGCATATCTTCCTCCCTCCATTGCCTGACTTCTGTGAACCAAAAGTGGCTGATCTCCATCAGAGAAGCCAAAATACTATCTTTGTGCAGGTGCAGGTCTTCCTCTGCCTAGAAGCATTCTGAGTACCGGTCTCTGACTGCAACCTTGGGAAATTATATGCTCTTGAGCTGCCATCACCACCATTTGCAGGTGCTGTGCCTGAAAAAAAGAGGTGAATGAATGAGAGTTCATTTTTCCTTGGTGTTGCCCTGATATCATGTAGAACTCCTCAACAAAAGTTGCACCTTGCAAGGCTGTGCAGCTGGTGGACAGGCTTAACTGACCTGCAGACTGTCACCCTGATCTTTCTGACCCGTGGAGCCAGCCTGTGCTCACTGCTGTCTAACACTGTCCATCTTGCCTCATACAGGGAAAGATAATGATCCCTTATGACTTTGACCCTTGATGTGTGCAGGTATGATACAATGCCTCACCATAATGTTTGGCTTTTCCCTGGAATGTCAAGGCTGCCTCAGATTATGTAATGAAGCCAGTACTGTTCTCCTTTTCCTTAAACAGGCTCCCTGCTTATCTAAGATAAAACTCTCATATAGAAATATTCTGTATCTTTGTGTGTCTGTCATTCTTACTCTTAGAATTGTAACAACTCTTGTCTTTCTTTGTGACAAATAAATCTGAAGGTTTTCCAAAGGGCCTTATCTGTAATCTTTACTTATGGTCCTATTCAGGTCTGCCAAATCACTGTGCTATAACAGTATTTTTTAATATTTTCCAGAAATATTTAACAATTTATGCTATGAGCCCTGTTGCTGCTTCTTTGTTATCCAGTCAGGCGTGAAGATTCTGCAGTAGGCAAAGTCCTATTCCTTTTACTGATGATACCATCATTGACATAGTTCATGATATCTTGAAATATAGCAACATGTGGTTTGGTTCTGTTTTCTCTGGGACATGGCATGAGCTATATATTGGGCGAGTGGATGTCTGATTAAAAGAGATGGGTGTTTGATCCCAATATCCTCAGATAAATTTCCTATCTGACAGACCTTGTGTTGAGCAATTATACTTCTTAATGTGAGGTAGCTAGGGGGAAGGGCTGTCAAGGTGAATTTCAGTTACAGAAAAATAAGCACTAAGAAGATCAGGAAATGAAATTTTTATCAACTATGTGCCTCTATGGGTGCATGGACAGAAATTCTAGGATTAAGATTATCTTTACTCTCTGTCCGTGTCAGTATTCAAGCAAGAGGTATCCTATTAAATAGTGAGGAGTAGGAGCATTACCCAGCAGTCATCTCCCAGGAGCTGCATGGACTGATCTGGGCTCCCCTGAGATTGCCTGGCCTAAAATGCAACTGATCAGATTGCATCTTCTTTGGCAGCCATTGGTCTTAGGAGACCATACAGATTGCACATTTGGTGAGTTACTGGGTGGCACCACAGCTTCTTGAGTGGCTGAGTCTGATGTGTGACAAGCAGACCCTCTGGCAAATTTCATATACAAACTTGGTTGAGTTTGCTTCCGCATGCTGACTACTATCTTGCCTTGCCTGCCTCTGATGCCTCTTCGCTGCCTCATCATTGACTCTGTCCATCTCAAAGTGGTGTAGGCCCTGCTTCACAGTGGTTTTCCACTTGCAGAAGTCTGAAGTGGTTTGATTCCCAGTATTGGCCATTGATGAGCACCTTGAAAAGATTTTTCTTGCAGGAATCGACAAAATGGAGTTTGGGCCATCAAAGTTAATATTTGCCAGTGGTCAGCTCACCAAAGAGTATGTTCTTTAGGATTCAGCCACCTCTCATGATTCACACGATCTAGCCAATGGAGGTGCCTCTGTCTCATTAGCACAAACATGCTGGCTCATTCCAGAACAGCAGTGTTGGAGATTTTGTCATGTCATGTTATGCCCAGGATACAGCAGAGACATTGAAGATGAAAACTGTTTGTGGCATAAGGAGTCTTGCGTTTCACTGCCATACATATGTAACAGAGAGCCTGGGGCTCCCTGTTACTTGAAGATAAAAACAGCCCAGACTGGGAATGATGCAGGCTGGGCAGGGCACAGCAAGAACAATAAGCTAATGGAGCAATTAGCAGACACTTTCAGGCAGTAAATTGACTGGAGGTAGGCAGGGCCTTGGGAATATATAAGCTTAAGGCTGGGACTGGCAAGGGGGTCTCTCCCTGACAGGTACTGGGGAAGGAGCTCCTACCTAGGAGAGCCACTTGGGGATGCTAGGCTGACTGTTTTGCTTCCTGCAGGAACAGAGAGACTTGGGGAGATCACAAGGAGCCTACGCTGGGAGGTATGCTGTATTAGTGAAGGTTTACATTCTTAAAGGGGCAGAGGGCTGCTTCTGCTGTTGTTTGTGTTTCTGTTATAGCCCAGAAGCTTAAGGTTTATGTTACTGTTTATATTGGTGGTTTGGGTTAGGACTATAAGGGGTGGTTTACAGAGGTCTTGGTGGTGCCCAAGAGGCATGTGATCCCCTTGAGCCTTGCCAAGGGCAGGGTCAAGACCTGAGTTATGCTGAGCCCAGTTAGGGACAGAGTGCAAGGCTATAGAGCAGATAGGGCCTGGTGCCTGAGAGGGGCACGGTGAAATAGGGGCTAGGGGCCTGGCACTCAAGAAAAGCACAGCCACACGGGCGCCAGGGGCTAGGCAGACAGGAACCAGGGGCCCAGTGATTGGAAAGGCTACAGCAGTTCTTATATTTAAAGAAAACTGACCGCTTTTATCAACAATGTGCCTCTGTGGGTGCAGGAAAGGAAATACTAGGATTTAGATGATCTGTAGTATCTTTCCACGTTAGTATTCAAGCAGAAGGCATCCTATGAAATGGTCAGTATAAGAAGCAGTACCCTTAGTAACCCTAAGGGTGCATTTTAAAAATAGCCACAACTAGACACCGGGGTTCAAATCCACTCATAGAGCAGATAAAATGGAATCCAAGCTTTCCATATATATTTTCAGTGAGTTCCCTAAGCCAACGAATAAAAAGGAACACATCCTCTCCTTTACTAGTTTTGTGATTTCTTTTTTACCCAGCTAAACATGTACTATGAATTTAATCCAAGTTTGAAAGTAGTTCTAAGTGACTGAAACTACATTTCTTCTATTAATTTACTTTTCACTGAAAAAAATCCCAGCCAGTTATACAGATACATAAAGAGATATTTCAAGGCAATAATTTCATGGAACTTATTTCATGCAGCTAATATTAATTCTATTCAATATATATGTTAAATTAATCCATCCCTGATGAAAGCTACTATGTACCCAATAAATTTAACAAACTGTAAGGACTGATCTGTTTCAGACCTTCTGCAGTACCATGCCTGCTCATTGCTCTTCCAGGAAAGAAAGATTAATCAACACTCTGGAAAACAAGAGATTATCATTATTTCATCCTAGACTAGCAATATATAGGATCATTTGCTGTACACACATAAACCCTGGTTTAGAATTTTCTCCAAGACTCATCCACATAGAGCAGTTGATAACAAGAATAGAATATGTGCAATTTATATCTTTCACTTTTGAAATGTTGGCCCATTCAAACAGCCCTTGAAAACAGTGGTATTTCCTTTGTGATATTTTGTTGTTATATGAATAATGGTGTCAAACAACATTATAGAGCAAAAATCTTCAGAAGAAAGGGCAAACAGCAGGTAAAGAATGATCAGACTAGTTATATCAGAAAAAAAAATTCAGCAAAACCAGTCTCTGAATTGCAAATAAATGTAAGACAATTGTGTTGAGCAAAATTTGAAAATAAATGACTGAATAACTGGATAAAAAACAGTTAAGTTAGAATCAGCAGGAGGTATTTATAAGAAAGCTGGAGCTTGCGAAGATAAATTGCAAAAGCTGTGGAAAAAAATGATGTTTTTAAAGAATCTATGGAACAAAGGTCTGGGAGAAATTGTAGATGCCCTGGAGATGGGGTAAAAAAATTCAGATGAAGGTATTTATGGGGATTTTAACTGCTATTTTTTATTCAATTGTAATTTGAAAATGATTGGAAAATGGATATAAAAATAGAGGGGTTTTTTTGGAAAACAAAATATTTTCTGAATAATATATTACTAAAGCTAAAATTAATATTAAAATTGAGAACTTAGAAACAAGTTGCTAAATGAGGTGGCTTGTATAATTTAAAATAATGTATAAACAAACTAGAAATGATAACAGGGATATGTTAATGTTTTTGGTAAAATATCAGGAGCTGCAATTGTCAGTTTAAGAAAATTAACTTTTTTCACCAGTGCTAATATTTTAAAACATTCAAGGAAGTAGTTGATTGAACAAGAAAAAACCTTGTGTATAGCAAAATGTTTGGAAGGGAAATATAACAGTACCTTTGGATAGGTATATAGGTCAAAAATTCTTAGGACGTGCAATATAGCTTGAGACACCTTCCTATAGTGTAATGGTTAGACTGGTTACGGAAGCCTGAGGTTGTAGTCCTAACCACTGAGCTACACACTGTTTCTGTTTCTTGGTCTATACCCATAATTATTTAAACAATGTGGTTTACATCATTCAGAACAGGAGACAATAGTTAAAAACAGAAGAGAATGCTACACAACAGATTTAAGAAATCCTGAGTGTTTTGGCACTTCTATGGGTGATGCGAGGTGTAAGACGCATGCAGCTTTTCAGTCAGATGTCTTTTGTCTCAGGCAACTGAGGTGGCTGAGTTTAGCTTGGAGATACCTAATAAGAGAACCCGGCACTGGCTTTCTCAAAAGCAGCTGTAGCAAATCCCACCCATGGTCCTCACTGACTCTAGAAGTAGAGTACATGAAATAGAAGTCCTTTGGTAGAGTGAATAGATGTGCATTTATTTTTTAACTGCAGTCTTAAGACTGGTGTTTGCCAGTGTAGGCATATAATATGAAAAGTAAGAATAAAAGATACAGCTGTGGATATTTTTGTCAAGCTCATGAGAGGGAAAAATACAAAATTCAAATATTTTCTGACCAATTGTACACTTAGGGCTAGATTCACATGGGTGACTTAGCTCAGGTGCTGTCATACCTAATATTTATTTAACCAGCTTCCTAGTGGAGTTCACAGGTGGGGTGGGGGAAGGCTCCAATTCACCCGCCCCACCTTCCAGCACTGGTTGGGTAACCCCTAGAATAAGCTCCCTTGAGCCCCTCTTCTCTCCTCCCATTATGAAACAGGGACAGGCTGGAAGAGTGGAGGGGCCACTGCTAGGGGAAACCAGCTGCAGGCTTTCAACCAGCAACTAGATTTCTCTTCCTCTTGGAACCAACAGTGAGCTTTGGTTTGTTCCAGGGGATTGTAGTAACTCAGAACACTTGCTGCAAAACATTCAAAGTTACAGCTGTGAGCTGCACTTCTGTCTGCACCCTTTTAGAAAGCTCTAGCTGTCCTGAACTTCTGTAAAGTTCAAACTTAGATCCACCTAATTATGCATCTAATTCTGTACAGTTCACACTTAGATCCACCTAATTATGAAACTAAGTGTAAAGTCTGCACCTGGGTTAGATCAGGCAACCATTTTTAATGTAATCTAACCTCCCTGAACTATATGTACCCTAAGAGAGTTAGATGATTCTGTATGTACCCTGAGAGATACAGATCAGTTCTTATAGTTTGTTAAATTTTTATCTCCAAACTGAAGAGTAGAATTTGTCTCCATCCAGGATATGGAGCCAGTAACAGTTAGGTGTTTAAATTAAGTTTGTTCTTTTTTGCAGAAACATTTCCAAGTTTATACCCAAGAGCTCAGTAGTTAGGTCATTCACCTAGAACAAACCCACACACAAATGCCCTGTCTGTCTGCGTTATAGTAAGGATCTGAAGATGGTTTCTCTAGCTCTCAGTAGAGTCCCCTACCCAGGGCCAGTAACTGAGGCCTCACAGTTTCTATTTTTAAACTCTTTTATTTGCAAAAAATAATTAAATATTCATTGGAACAAAGTCTATAACCTGACCCTGTAACCAGTGACTTCAGTTAGGCAGTAAACTCAGTTAGCACAAAGTCCTTTTTCATTTTACATGCTCAAATGGCATATATTCATTCATACAACCTTATGCAGTTGTTTGTGGAATGTATTTACAGATTGAGATACCATTTCACCTCTTATTTCACACATTTTGCGTATGTATTATCCAGCACTTTGGCGGGGCAAATTGGTGGCTGTATATAAATATGTCTGGACATGTATAGATCCTGAAATTGTAACTGGGCAAAATCCTTATGACTAGCAAGTGTTACACTGACGGAGTGGAAGGATCATTCCATGATTGAAGAGGGAAAAGGAAGATTGTCCCATATTGTAGTCAAATAGCATAGTGATTAGGACAGATACCTAGGAAGCAGCAGACCCAAGTCGAATTCACCCAGATGGTGACGGAACCTACACTTCTGCACAGTGCTTTAACCATCCAGGCACTAATACATTTTCTATTGGGATTTCCCGAGAGCAAAATAAAGCACCAGGAAAAAAAGCCACCCGGTGCACACTACAATAGTGGTACCAAAATAAATGGAGCCTTGGTCCTCCAGGGAGATATTCTGGCTGCTCGCCATAGTATCTCTACTATTTCATTTGTTCCCCAACTGCTCCAGCAGGCCGCAAGCTGGGAGGAGCTGGGAAAGGGCAGTTTGCCCAAAGTGAAACAATCTATCCCACACCAAAGCATATGTGCAGGGGCGTGCGATGTGGCACAGAATTGTGCCCCTGCAGGCACATGCCCCTGCTTGTCTGGACATGGCCCCTGTCTTTTTTCCACTTTCTCTGTCTTTCTGACTCAGTAGATATTTAAGTATATATGCAAAGTGGAAAAGCTTCAACAGGAGAGGCTGTGGTACAAACGTATATACCATAGGATACCCTAATCCTAATAGCTGGGATATCTTTTTTCAGAGGTGGAAACCTCTGTTCCTACTCTGAATCAATCAGTAGGAGAACATAAAATAGATAATATGTACCATGTATCAGGTACACCTTTTAACTACTTGATAGGAGGTACTGCCTCTTCTTTTTTTGTTTTGTGTGAGGTTGGGTGCAGGTGATGCCTTCTAATACATATGCTATGAATCTTTCCCTACATTTCCTAAGATATCATAAAATGCTGTATCTTTGAGTAAAGAAATAAAGGTGGCAACAGGGAATAAGAACAAGTAGGTGGAGAGACAGACACCATAACTCTTGTTTAAAATGCCATTGAGAAGCTGGACATAAAAGACTGAATGGGATTAAAACTAACTGATTGTACAAGGATTTCAAAAGACCAGGAAGAATGGAGGAAAGTTATTGCTACATCAAAGGTGCCCCTATGATCAGTGCAGCCTCAGGACTGACTAACCATGAATACCACCAATATCAGGAATGTTGTTGTTTTGAAATTAATAATTAACAGTAATATTGTATGAGTAAGTCTTAACTCTTCATGCATTAAGAGAACATATTTTAATGTGGGAAAATAAAATGCCAGACTGTCAGTGAGATGGCCTTGACTTTCAGATAAATCCTGAGAATTATAAATTGACTTAAAGAACTTTTATTTGTACATTATTAATTAAAATGGTAATAATATGTCAGGAAAAAATGTCTAATTTATCTTCATATTACTGTTACTAATAACTTGTACAACATTCAGCCTGAACTGCTTTAAATTAAGGTTTCTGAATAGAACAATTTAAATGTTTTTCAGATTTCATAGATTTCATAGACATTAGGACTGGAAGGGACCTCAGAAGATCATCGAGTCCAGCCCCCTGCTCAAAGGGCAGGAAGTCAGCTGGGGTCATAGGATCCCAGCAAGATAAGCATACAATTTGCTCTTGAAGGTGTTCAATGTAAGGTGCTTGAACCACCTGCGCTGGCAGGCTGCTCCAGACCTTGGGGGCTCAGACAGTAAAGAAATTCTTCCTTATGTCCAGTCTGAAATGGTCTTGCAGTAGTTTATGACTGTTCTACCTTGTCATCCCTCGGGGTGCTCTAGTGAACAAATGTTCCTCCAGATACTGTTGGTCACCCCTGATAAACTTATAGGTGGCCATCAGATCACCCCTGAGCCTGCACTTTTCCAGGTTAAAAAGCCCCATGGCTCATCGTTAGGTCTGTTTTCCTGACATGTGATCATGTGCGTGGCTCTTCTTCGGACTCTCTCAAGCTTCTCCACATCCTTTTTGAATTGTGGAACCCAAAACTAGATGCAGTATTCCAGCTGCAGCCTCACCAAGGGGAGAGTGACGTCCCAGGATTTGCTTGAGAAGCATCTATGGACGCAAGCCAGCATTTTGGTCACTTTAAGTAGCCGCAAGATGCATCGCAGGCTCATGTTCATCTTGTGGTCAATGATGACCCCCAAGTCTCTTTCTTCTATAGTGCTAGCCAACATAGCACTGCCTATAAGGATGCTGTAGGCTTTTCTTCCCAAAGTGGAGAACCTTGCATTTTTCGGTGTAAAACACCATCAGGTTCTCATCCGCCCATTTTCTGAGCCTGTCCAGGTCATCTTGGATCACCCGCCTATCCTCTGGTGTGGGTGCTTTCCCCCAAAGTTTGGTGTTATTGGTGAACTTGGCCAGTCCACTTCTGACTCCAATGTCCACATCATTAATGAAGATGTTGAACAATATGGGTCCAAGGATAGAGCCTTGGGGGACCCCATGGTCACAGGACACCATGATGAGTGACCTCCATCTATTACTACTCTCTGGGTCTGACCACGGAGCCAATTTTCCAGCCAGTGGATCGTGGTGGACCCAAGGCCACAACTGGCCAGTTTCACCAAGAGGTGATCATGGGATACCAGATCAAAAGCTTTTTTGAAGTCAAGATATATGACATCAATCTCTTCTCCCATGTCCAGGTGATAGGTCACCTGGTCATAGATGGAAATGAGATTGGTCAAGCAAGACCTACTCACAAGAAACCCATGCTGGCTATCCCTTAGGATGTTGGCATCAGCCAGTCCATTAAGGATGGCCTCTTTAATAAACTTTTCTAAGATCTTTCCTGAGATAGAAGTCAGGCTGATAGGACTATAGTTAGCCGGATCCACTTTCCTCCCTTTCTTGAAGATCGGCACCACATTGGCCACCTTCCAGTCTTCAGGCACTACACCAGAGCACCAGGAGTTTTCAAAGATCCATGCCGGGGCTGGGCTATGATGCTCGCCAGCTCCTTGAGTACTCTGGGGTGTAGATTGTCAGGGCCAGCTGACTTAAAGGTATCCAGGTTTTCAAGGTGTTCCTTCACGAGGTCAGCATTAATGGAGGGCAGGGGATTTCCCTCACCCAGACCTCCCTGTCCTGTAGCAGGCATGGACATCCCATGGGACTGATGAAAGACTGATGCAAATTACCCATTTAATAGATTGGCTTTGTCTTGGGTGTCAGTTGTCAGTTGCCCCATGTGGTTCAGCAGGGGTCCACTGTTGCCCTTACTTTTCCTCCGGCTGCCCACATGACTGAAAAAGGACTTTTTATTGTCCTTGATGCTCAAAGCTAGTTGGAGTTCAGTTGCAGCCTTGGCTTTCCTGGTTTGCTCCCTGCAGGACTGGATCAGTCAGAATAATCCTCCTTGGAGCTGAATCCCATACTACATCCTTTGTAGGCCTTTCTTTTTAGCCTCAGGAGGTCTGCTAGGTCTCTGGAGAGCTAGGGGGGCTGCTGTGCCCTCTTGCTGCCTTTCCTTCGAGATGGAATAGACTTAGCTTGTGCAATGAGGATCACTCTCTTGAGGAGCAACCACTCTTCTTCAACTCCCCTCTCCCTGGGGTCATGGTCCGTTAGGGCCTCACTGACCAGCCTCCTGAGCTTGTCAAAGTCAGTTTTCCTGAAGTCAAGGAGTTCTGTGTTGCTGACTGAGTTGCCAGCTTTATGGAGGATGGTGAAGGTGATCAGCTTATGGTCACTGTCATCCAGCTTCCCATTGATCCCTAGGTCATCGATTAGGTCATCCCTAGTAGCCAGTACCAGATCGAGCAGCACTTTACCTCATTGGCCCATAGACTTCTTGAGTCAGGCAGATGTACAAGATTATTTCCGGAACCATAAAACATATATATTGTTTTTATATGGTGAATTAGTAAGTTTGATCTAGAAAAATGTCATGACACCATGACAATACTCTTGCTTCAGTTCCATACAAACATGATGCTTTCTTTTTTTTTTTCTCATTTATTCCTCACAACACTCTGTTAAAGAAGACAGGGTTACTTGGGTAAATGTGATGTCTTTATGAGACCAACTGAATAGTTGGTGTCGAGAAAGGTCCGGGCAGCTGGCTGAGCGAAGCTCACAGTCTCCTCAGTCACGATGGGTTGGCTGGGTGGGGGCAAATTGGATGCGAACAGGTTGGGATTAGTGGCGGTTGAGTCGGGGTGGCACAAAAGCTTGATGGTTGTAAACAAGCAGATTTACTGACTTACGCTTCTTCTTGTCACAGTTATACAACAAATGAGGAGGTCTGTCCACTCATGAGGTTCGGCAAACAAGCCCTTGCTTTCTACCCCTGAGACTTGCCCAGGGATAGATGCGACAGCCTGATGCCTAGTCCCAGAGTTGGGAGACAGGTCATGAAAAAGGATAACGAACAAACAAAACTGTAACTGAACATGGAGAGAGTTGGTGGTCCAGTGGATAGCCGAAGTCGGTAGCTGGTCGAGAGATAGCGGGAGTCCGATGAGGTGATCCGAAGTCGTAACCAGGTCGAGCAGGCCGAAGGTTGAATGCCAATGGGTCAAAATGGAGAAACGGTATCAATGCGAAGCGAGAGGCAGGTGAGGAGGAGACCGGTAGGCCTAAGGGCCTAGCTAAGAGACAGCACTGTGACGAGCAGTCACTATCTCTAGCCACGTGGGTTGTCTCTGAGACAGTCTCTGGCAAGCCAGTCTCTGTCACAGAGTTCCCGGGTCTCCCCCCCAAGGAGGGGCTCAACAACTTTTAAAGCAGTCCTGTGGCCAATCAGGCTGCTTGACTGAGTGAATTTTCCAGAAGGGTGACCTCATTCCAGTTAAGTCTCTGAGCATGCCCAGCCACAAGCTCTGTGAGGCAACTGAGTCTGCGCCAGAGAAAAACTAGGTCAGGCCTGAGTGACAGGCCGACAGGTCATGAAAAGGTCACCTGCAAGGCTCATCGCCATGGTGCATGCCTGGTAGCTTCTGTCTTGGCAGCACACACAGAGCTAATTTCTCTGACAGTTGGAAGAATTGTTCTTTACAAGCATTTGGGAACAAGCACCATTCTTCAGGCACAAGGCATCTGTTAAAGTAGATGAATTGGTACTTGAGTAAGGCCATTGCAGAATTAAGATACTTTATTCAGAATGAAATGTATGAATGGCAATGGTCTTATGTTGTACAGCAGGTTACCTTGGGATCATGACATAAATTATTTACTTACTTTATTACTATTGTTATAATACTACATTCCAGCATATATAATGATACATATATATACACGGCCTAATTTTTACAACTTGCATTCAATGGGAGCACCTTTGACATTTTAGTTGTAGAGAAAATAGATATTTTTTTAAGGAAATCATTTTATGAATGGGACTATAGCATTATAAAAATCTTTTGTTATGAGCCAGATAGATACATATTTGTTCCCTTCTAGATCCCCTTGCAGCCTTCTCTTATGGAGGCTGAACAGGTTCAGGTCCCTCAGCCTCTCCTTGTAGGGCCTGTCCTGCTGATCATGTGAGTGGCCCTCCTCTGGAACCTCTCCATGGTGTGCACATCCCTCTTGAAATGTGGCACCCAGAACTGGATGTAGTACTCCAATTGCAACCTGACCAGTGCCACATAGAGAGCGAGTATCACCTCCTTGGACCTGCTTGAGATGCATCTGTGGATGCATGACAGGGTGTGGTTGGCCTTCCTGACTGCAACCCCACACTGCATGCCCATATTCATCTTGGCATCAATGATGACTCCAAGATCCTATTCTGCCTGTGCACTGATGAGAACGGAGTTCCACAGCCTGTAGGTATGGTTCTGGTTCTTCCTCCCCAGGTGCATCATGTTGCACTTGTCAGTGTTGAATCCCATCCTATTCTCATCCACTCACCCCTGTAACCTGTCTAGGTCTGATTGCAGCCTTTTCCTTCCTTCTAACATGCCCACATCCCCCCACATCTTAGTGTCATCAGCAAATTTGAGCAGGTTCCTTTTTAACCCCTCATCCAAGTCACTGATGAAGATGTTGAACAGTGCAGGCCCGAGGACCGAGCCCTGCAGAACCCCACTGCCCACATCCCCCAGGTTGAAAATGACCCATCCACTACCACTCTCTGCGTGAGGCCCTCCAGCCACATGGCAACCCAATTGACTGTGTGGGTGTCGACACCACAGTCCCCCAGTTTTTTAATGAGAACGGGGTGAGAGACAGTGTTGAAGGCCTTTCAAATGTCCAGAAAGACTATGTCCACTGCTACCCCTGCATCTAAGGATTTGGTGACCTGGTTGTAGAAGGTCATTGAACAGATCCACTTTTCCTGACTAACTTGCAGGATCAGGGCCTTAATATCACAATCAATTCATTGATTTCCATTTAGTTAATTTAACTAGATTAAACTGAACCAAAATGGGCATGCCTACATGTGCTATTATTGTTATTTAGGTATTATTGTGCTTTAGGTATTTTACTTCACAGTAATCCTTCCCCAGGAGCACATCTATATGTGCATCCTGTTGGGAGAAGATGCTTCTGCCCTGCTTTGCTTCTTTGAAGCAACCAGGAGGAAATTCAGGCTCCTTCAGCTGCTAGCCCAGGTGCTGGCAAGGGGCACAGGGACTGGTCCTGACAGGGACATAGAGCCAGGAGAGTTCTGATGGCTGCAGTGGCAGCTATCTCCAGGCCCATGCACATTGGGATGGGTCCTGATGTTCACAGGGCCAGGAGATGGCTAACACTGCAGCCAGCAGACCTCTTCTGTTCCTGTGGCATTGGAACACAGAACTGCTAGCAGGGCCCCTGCTGGGTGAGGCTTTCTTATCCGGCAGTGGGTTGACCAGGAGCAGGTCTGGGCATGGGGCTACTGCCAGCAAGCCTTGTACCCCACCACTCAGCAGGGAGCTCTCTGTCAGCTGCCTTGCTTGGATTCCCAGCCCTTGCCAGACCCCCAGAGCAGCTCTAAATGGCATGAAACTGGGAAGTCTGGAGAGGGATTGGGGCTGAAGTTCCTAGGTCTGTGCAATGCAGAGCTGCTCCAGAAAGCATCTGGGGGGGGCATTCCTTCTCCAGAACTCCAAGCTCCACGCTGGGATCCAGGAGCCAGGATGGTAGACAGAGCTCCCTAGTCCTGGCACTTATCAGTTCCTGGCTACTTGGGGGAGCTAGGAGCTGACCAGTGCTAGAACCAGTGACATAAAACTCTCCATCCCTTGTGGCCCCCTGCTGACTAGGCTGACGAGGAGCAAATTTGCCCCAGATCAGCATCTACAAGTGCAGTACTCTGTAGAAACTACTGCAGATTATTTACAGGTACTAGTTAAATGCTCAGTAGCCTAATTTACTGCACAGTAAATGCCATACATGTTTAGATGGTGATGCTTTACTGTGCAGTACATTAGTCTACTGCACAGTAATGCAAATCAAGTAGACACACCCAATTTCATTTATTCCAGTTTAAATCTGGGGTAGCTCCTTTGAGTTCTGTGGATTTGAACTGGTAAGAACAGAAGTAGATTTGGCCTGTAATATAAACCTCAAAGTCAGAGGCATACTACAGCCAGAAGTTATTAAGGTCTGTCTGTTAGGTTTGTATAGATAAAGTAGATTAAGAATCAAGATGTGGAGATGTAAAAAGGACTGTCTCAGATCAAAATGCTTTGGACTTCCAGTGAAAGCTCATTACAGTTTATCCCTAGTTATAGATGCTCACTCAGCAATACCTTACTTTGTATATGAAACTCAGAAAATTCCTTTTCCCAAATGACAAGAGAAATATTTCATAAAAAAAAAGAAACACTTTTTTTCCTCTCTCTTCAAGAAGAAAGCTAACAGCATGGAAAGTTTTATATCATTGTTGCAAATTTCACTGACGATATCAAATAACAGCAGCAGAAACAGCACCGAAGCACATACATTAATCTAAATAGCTAACTGAAGACTGAGTGATGCAGGCATTTAGAAGGTTGCAATTTTCTGAGCAATGTAAGTCTTCAGTAGGTGAAGCTCAAATTGAGTTAGAAATAGGCAGTAATTTAGAGAAAGGATCTGACATATTCCATCACTTGATTTAAATAGTAGCTTGGGGATATATTTTTCCTGATTTCACTATCACTACTGATGGACTTCTAATGAGTGACATATTTATGAATAGTCTAAACCATTTGCCCAGAATGCATGCTGTTAGGCCAGCCTTAATCCTTTCACGGCACATCAGATGTAAGTGCAGTGTTCTATTACAGAAGGCAGTATATTAAGATTAGTGTAGTGATTTTTTTTTTCAGTTTACCAGCTGGGAAAAAAAAATTTTGGATTACATTTGGATTAAATCAAATTGATTTTTATGAGTTTTTTGTCACCAGAATAAAAACAAAAAGATTAATTTAATTTGATATAAAACATTCAAGTTTATAATTCTGTATAATACTTACTTTGTGTAATTGATAAAAACATTTACTGTTATGGTACCAGTCACTCAAATACTCCAACTCTTAAAGGCGTGCGTCAGTTACCTGGCTAAATTTATTCCTTCTGTCTCAATTTTAACTATTTATATAAAAGTTGACCAATGCCAAGGGACACAACTGAGGGAGCTCTGTTTCAAATTTTCCTGTATCCTAATGATTAGAAAATGGGAGACATAAGATCAACTCACTTAACTGAACCAAGTATGGAGTAGATTTGAATGTCCCTTTCTCACCCCTCAGGAAAATGTCTAATCTACTGAAGTATGAGTCTGAAATGGAATTCTCCCAACCTTCTCCCCAGCCTGTATAAATTCTACTTTGTATGAAATACTTAAATGGTGAATGAGACAGTAAAAACAAACAAACAAACAAAAAACCTTCCTAACCTAGTAATCCTAACCTAGTAAAACTTCTCTATTTTATGTTAAATTTGTAATTGGGTAGTAGAGTAGATTGAGGGCTATTCCTCTGTCTCTCATGTCTCACTATATCACTGTATGGTAGTTATTTCATGCACCTCTTCCTGAGCTTCACAGACTATAAAATATAAGCTAGATATTAGCACTCCTTTACACAGTGGTTAGAGATCTGTAGCTTCATAGAACTATCTAAGATTAATGCTGGAAATGTAAAATAAACTAAAATGAGTGTTTTATGTCTTAATCTTATATTTTTACCCAGTTCTAATATTATAACAGCCTACATCTGTCTGGCTGTCCATAACACTTTATTCGCACTCTGATTAGCTGACAAAAACAGCCAATCAGTATGCTCCAAGCATAGTGGAGCACCACTATGATTCTGAAGCCATGCCAAGGACTGGAAAGAGGGTCTTGGCCTCAGCTCCTCCACCCTGCTCCTTGCAAGAGGCAGAATAGTGGCAGCATGGGGCATTAGGTGGTGACACTCCATCCATGCCCCTCCCCCCAACCTCCCCGTAATTCTTGACAGGAAATTGGCTAGTACTATAATAAAAGAATGCCTTTACTGTTTAAAAAATGTGTGTGATTAACACCACTAAATAAGCAGAACTTTTAAAAGTGATTTATTTATATTTACATAACCTTTTTATTATATCAGATCATTCATGGTAAGAAAAAAAGAGGCATTCTTAATTTGACATAACTCATGCAAGAAAATAAACAAGCTGTGATTAACCAAGTTTATAAGAATTCATATTATTATGACGTTACAATAAACACCATCTCACTCTGGAGTAATCTGATGAACTTCTTATGAAGAATGTTTAAATATATTAGTAAAATTTGAAATGAATCATCAGTATTTCATGCTAAAGGTAGTTTTTTTACTTCTCTGAAAAAAAAGTATTCATTTTGAAGGTAATTAGGAGGTAAAACTCTGAAATCTTGCATCACAGTTTTCTTTATTTTACTAATTCTAATTAAGTAAGCAAAACAGAGCAGATCACACCTTACTCCAGAAGAACATTAAAATTGCTAGGAATATATTCCTTCAGAACATGATTACCAAAGAATTCCAAATGCCCTTTTTAACAAAGCATCAACAAAATACTTTTAACAGTTCAAGCATGTTCTGGTTCAAACTGGAAAACTAATGGAGAAAAAATAATTTTACAATAATTTATTCCATAGCACTCATGAAAAAATGAAACATTATTTGTAAATATAATTTTAATGATCTCTACTTCTATTATATTCTAGAATTAATAATGCCTATGTTACATTTTTAGACCATGGTCATTGTTGTAAGGTTGGGGAGCTGCTCACAATTTTACTGCTTTAGAAGTATCAATACATTCTAAACACTACTTTGGAAGTAGCCAAGGTTCGTTCTAAGTGTGCATATGCGTGGCTGTGTGCAACTAAAAGTGTGGCCACACACAGCCTTTTCAAGGCCGTGCACCAGGCAAGGTGGGGGTGGGAGCCTGGTGTGGACTCTGCCAGCTCCAGGGAAGTGCTCTGCTCCCTCATATCAGGGCTGGAGCTGGGGGCTGGAGCTGAGAGGCTGGGGGCTAGGGGCTGGAGGCTGGACCTGGAGGCTGGGGCCAGGGGCTGGAGTTGCGGGCTGGTGTGGGCTCCACTGGCTCCGGGGAAGTGCTCTGCTTATTACACATCCAGAAGCTTGAATTTTAGCCCTGTTCTTGACTTTGCTTGTTCAAAATCTGCCTCCAAATAACCAAGCTGTAAATGTGTACCTGACCGGATGCCTAAGGGACTTTCAGGTAAAGCAGGGAGGTGCCTATTAAGTTTAAGTTCTTACTGGTTTAGGTGGCCACTGAGTAAAACATATTTTTTTTTAATGGAAAACAAGGCATATTCATGATGGAGTGGAGGGGAAGGAAGTTGGCTACTTTCACCCTTCTGTGCAGCACATCTGCAATGATCTCTGTGAGGACATGTCTACATGAGACGCTGACTGTAAAGTGATTACTGCAAAGTCAATAGTATTTGCTTCAAAAAGTGCTAAGTGACTTTACAGTAATCTGAGTTACTGCACAGTCAAGCTGAGAAATGGTTTTTTTGTGACACTGATTGCACAGTAACTCATGACTACTGCACAGTAGCATTGCATCACAATTACTGCCATGCAGCACTACTGTGCAATAGTCAGGGGCTACTGCACAGTTACACTGTTCACTTATTGATCACTCTACAACTTACATAGTTATCTCAGACAGCCTTAGTCCTTTCTGAGGTGCCTGTGAAAGAAGGCCACCTCTGTTTCTCCCAAAAAATTCTGCTGTGACAATTTGGTTAGTATGGGCCCTCCAAATCTGAGCTGGATACATTCCTGAGGGAAAGAGGAAGCCTGCTCCCAATGCCTATGTGACTGGCATCACATACCCGAGTGAGGGGCTTGGGCTCCTTGCTGGGCTAGAGACTGCCAGTCTGCCCAGCAACCAGTGATGTATTTCAAATTGGTTGGCTAGCAGCCAACAGGTACTGGCCTCCATTGGACCAGGTAAATGAGGTCATAAGGACTATATAAGTTAAGGACTGCCCAGGAGGGGGGCATCAGCCATGATGAAAACTCAGAGAGAAGAGCCGGACCATCTGAAATTTGCTCTCTCTCTCAAAACTCATGATCAATGAACTGCCTGCCTCCAGAGGGAATCTCCACCCACCTCTGGATGATACTTGTAAGCTACCTGAGAGCTAACTGATATATAGCTTGCAGTAACTCAGTTACATGATCAAAGGCTACTCCAGCCACCCTGTTTGCTCTATGGGATTTCTCTGGTACTACTCAACTCTGTACCCTATTTCAACCCTACTCCTTGTAATCAATAAAGTTCCCCTTTGTACCTAGCATGGGAGACTTATTGGGAGTGGATCTAGATTACGCCCTGGGGTCCCCTTGGTTCGTCTGACTAAGGGAGACCACTACTTGTGCTTCCGACTGAGGGGAGTACCCCAAGTTCTTGAAGTGAGTCAAGTACCCTTGAGGGCTACTAGGCCTGTGTTTCCCAGGGTGTGCAGAGCCAGAGTCAAGCCCATCCCTGGGTGGTGGCATCTCTACCCCCAGGCTAGTGGGTGTGCTCCAGGTAAGGGTTCAGCCAGACGTGAGGTGCACCCAGGGAGGCACTTGGAGCCTGGAAGGTGATCAGGTGCAGTGAGGTGGGTGGCTCAGCATAAGCATTTTTGAAAATCCCACTTGTCTGCCTTCATGTTTAGATGCCTAAAATAGTGAAGAAAAAGAAGAAGAAAACTGGCTCACAATATCTTAAGAATGTAAACTTGGTGAATTAGACATTAAGCTTAGCATCACTTCTTGTTAATGTGGCTACTTTAATTTTTACTAGGATTGGTTTACCCTGGTGGTCCCCAGGATCAGCAGAAGTGAAAAAGTAGGGCTGATGATAAAAGCTTGCTTGGAAATTTTAGCACTGGAAGTTTTTGTATCAACATGTTTAACGATCATATCCCTGGATAATAGTTTTAAATAGCTTACAAAATAGTGGAAAATATGCAAAAACTCAGCATGCAAATGCAAAATCTGATAAATGGGTTCACAATTGTAAATAATTTATTTTTTCATGCATTTTTAGCAGTTTAAAGATTAAGGTGCACCCTTTACTCTCTTAATTACAGTTTTATGTAATTTGGCACAGGTCACTATTGAATACAGAGAGCAAGAGTGTATCTGGGTACCAGTCAATGTTATTGACTTCCATAAGGAAGCATTTTTGTATTTGCAATTTGAGAAGAATTTATTTTTTTCTATACCTATAAATGCTGTAATCTAACATATAGAAAATCTGCTAGTGTTAAAATGACAGGGTGGTAAGAGAGGAAGTAGGAACTCAGGTATTAGGTTGCTCCCTTTTTTATTTTTCACATAAACAAAACAGCTGTGATGAAACTGAAATCAGAAGCATTAATGAGACTTAAACTTTGGTCTGTAAAGGATCAAAATTTGGGGGTTTCACACTTACATTCTATCAAAGTTTTTTATTCTCTTAGTTTTAGCCATATAAAAGGATAAGGAAAGGGCAATGAGTTTCATGATTTTATTTTAGTCCATGTAGTTCATTTCACCCAAAGGGATCTTTAAACTTTTGTTTTAAAAGAGGAATTAAATAAGTTCCCCTAAGCACTGCTACAGGTAATTGTCTGGCAGAATTATGTACGTTTCAAAATTGGACCTGTAAAAAACTTTTCTCTGCCCTGAAACTTGTCAAGTAAATTCCAAGTCTCTGAGATTTGACAAAATCACATGCGAACATCCTAATAACACAAACATACATGCACAAATGCACACACCCCATATAGATATAGATATATACACAAGCATACACACACACCCCTATAAGTGTGTGTGTATATAACAAAAAGGAAAAAAATTGGGACTTGTACAATTCTAGATATTTTCTTTTCTTTTTTTTTTCCTTTTCTTTCCTTTGCATAATTAAAACACACTTCATTGGTGGTGGTGGTAGTAGTAGTAATAGTAGTAGTAGTCATAGCAGTTTTAAAGTCTATCAAGTTTAGTAGGATACCCTTTAAAATTAAGGGAAAGGAAAGAACCTTTATTGATGCTAGTGGTTTTAAATGAGACAATGTCATTGGAGGTGCCTCTGATTGTTACAGAAGTTTGTTCTTTCCATCCTGGCTTTGGGACATGCACAACTGGGGCAGATCTACAACTAGTGTAATTTTTGGTTAACTGAGTTCTGACACTTTACACCAACAGAGGATTTGTACTCAGGCTGATAACAGTATTTTAACTATAATTGTTGCATTCTTTTCTTCATCCGTGCTTCATCCCCAAAACTATTCAATGCAAATAGGATACTCCATCCATCTTCATACGCTTGATGTCTGCAGAATTGCTAAGACAGATATAATGGTCTTTGTATAGCACATTCTGTAGAATGCCAGACCAGGAAGAAGTGGTGAATGAGGCTTTCTTCAAACAGCTGGCAGCAGTTTCCTGATCACAAGCCCTGGTTCTCATGGGGGACTTCTATCACCCTGACACCTCCTGAAAGGGCAATACAGTAGTGCACAGGCAATCCAGGAAGTTTTTGGAGTGTGGTGGGGACAACTTGCTGGTGCAAGTGCTGGAGTGGCTAACTAGGGGCCATGTTCTTCTTGACCTGCTGCTTACAAACAAGGATGAATTGGTGGGGAATGTAGTAGCAGATAGTAACTTAGGCAGCAGTGACCATGAGACGATTGAGTTCATAATCCTGAGGAAAGGAAGGATGGAGATCAGCAAGAGTAAAGACCCTGGATATCAGACTTTGAGTCGCTTTGGGAACTCCTGGGCAGGATCCTCTGGGAAGCTAGTCTGAGTGGGAAAGGAGTCCAAGATTGCTTGCGCTACTTTAAAGAAGTCTTACTGAGCGTGCAGGAACAAACAATCCTGATGCAGAAGAAGATTAGCAAGTATGGCAGAAGACCAGCTTGGCTTAGCAGGGAACTCTCAGTAAACTAAATCACAAAAAGGAAGCTTATAAGAAGTGGAAATTTGGACAGATAACTAGGGAGGAATATGAGAGCATTGTTCAGGTATGGAGGGATGAAGTGAGGAAGGCAACCTGGCAGTTGGAGTTGCAGCTAGCAAGGGATTTGAAAGGTAACAAGAAGGATTTCTCCAAGTATGTTGGTAGCAAGAGAAGGATTAGGGAAAGTGTGGGTCCCTTACTGAATGAGGGACATAACCTTGTGGCAGAGGATGCAGAAAAGGCAAAAGTGCACAATTTCTTTTTCACCTCAGTCTTCACAGCCAAGGTCAGATCCCAGATTACTGAACCAGGCAGCACAGTCTGGGGAGGAGGTGAGCCACTAACAGTAGTGAAAGAACAGGTTAGGGACTATTTAGAAAAGCTGGACATATACAAGTGGGCCAGCTGCAGGCCAGCTGCCAGTGTGCTATGACTGCAGAGTTGACCTGTGTGCGGCATTACTGCCATGTGTGCCCCTGCCCAACCATCTGGGCAACTATAGCCCAGAAAATGTTCTGGATGTGGTGCCCTGCTCTTAACTGTCAAAGCATGTCCTCCTGGCCCCAATTGTCCAGGAGGTTACCCACCTTTGGCTGGGTCCAAGATGCTAGCTCTGAGCAGGCATGATCCTTCCACTGACCTCCCTAGCAGGAATGCTTGTGCTCCCTACTGGAAAACTGAAAAATCCCTGATTAAAAAAAACCCCAAGTCACTCTTGAAAATACCCACAAATCCATGTTCCTTCACAAGTATAACAAAAGACCACTATAAAGAGAGTGAGACAGAGATCAGCTGGACAATGTGTTATTGATATATCTACAGTGTTAAAGCATGTCTCTTATCATAATAGTAAACTGAACTCTCAATACATGAATACATGAATATATGAATATATATTTTGCTGCCCTCCCACAGGGACAATGGCCCCCAACAGGGGATTTGGCCCCTACACAAGGGCTATGGCCCCCCAACAGGGGATTCAGCCCCCCTACCAGGAATTTTGGCCCCCACACAAAGGGGTTCAGCCCTCCAGCAGGGGATTTGCCCCCACACAAGGGCTACAGCCCCCCAACAGGGCTATGGCCTCCACACAGGGGTACAGCCCCCACACAAGGGAAATGGCCCCCACAGGGGATACCACCCCACTGCAAGGCCCACATGGCCCAGCCCATCCCCCTGACTGCTGCCCCAGCTGGCCCCATCCCCCACTATCTGCTGCAGCCCACTGATGGCTGCCCCACCCAGTCCCACCCCCTGCTCACCCAGACCCTCCATTGACTGCCCCACCCAGCCTCACCCCCAACTTGCACCCCAAGGCCCCCATGGCTGCCCCTATAACCCCAGGTACCGTGACTTAAACAAAACAAAAACAGAAAAAAGTTTGAAAAAAGACTCTGCTTACCTTAGAAGCAGGGGTGGGGGGGCTCCAGGTCCTCCTGGCAGACCGCCCCCTACCAGGCAGCACAGGACAGCAGAGGGCAGCAGGGTGCAGGCTGGAGCCACTGGAGCTGTCACCATGTTCAGCACTGTGTGGGCATGGCCCCAGTCAGCCAGACGGCAGCTCCAACTGCCAGTAAGTGCTGGG
>NW_017728918.1:51427094-51437967 GCF_001723895.1 Crocodylus porosus | reverse complement strand
GGCTGGGGTAGTGGGCAGGGCTGGCGGGGATCCCCCCCATGGTCCCCTCTCCCCTCCTCCAGTCCCCCTGACACTTACTCACTGGCACTGAAGCCCTGGTGCTGAATACGTGGCCTGGCTGACCAGGTGTTTCAGCACCAGGGTGAGGGCCAACCACAGAGATGCTTTGGTAGCCAGAGCATCTCCATGGAGGACCCAGCCTCTGGTTGCCTCGGGGCATGGTCCAGGACCATGCCCTGCTCTGCTTTTTTAAACTTTGACTTTTTTTAGACAGCTGGATACCCTTAGTTTATGCTTAGTTCAGTAAAGCACAAATGTAGACATGCCCACTGAAGATTCATATTGAGTCTGTGGTCTCCCAAATCTCCCAAAACCTTTTTTATAGTGCTGTCTTCCTGTCAAGTGTCACCCATTTTATATTTGTGATTTTGATTATTTCTCCCAGTGTGTAGCACTTTGCAGTTGTCTGCATTGAACTTCATCCTGTTAGCTTTAGCCCAACATTCCAACCTGTTGAAAACTTGCTGAAGAATCTTTTAATGCCAGCATCTAAATTATTAATAAGCATATTGGACAGCACGGGGGTCAGGAAAAACCCCTGTGGGATTCAAAGCCTTCTGCCATTCTATCATGGACACCTTAATAATTCCCCTCTGCTTGTGGCTATTGAACCAGTTATCTATCCACCGTGTAGGCATTTTATCTAGTCCACATTTCTCCAGCTTGTTAATGAGAAGGTTGTGAGGGACCTTTCCAAAGTCCAGATAAAACTGTATCCACAGCATTCCCTTCACCCACCCAAGTAGTTACTTTATCAAAGAAGGAGATCAGGTTTAACATGATTTGTTTTTCATAAATCCATGCTGGCTGCTTGCAATTAGCCCTTCCTCCTCCAGATGTTTGCAAATGGCTTTCAGTATTTCAGATAAGTGGGACTGATTTGAATGATAGTTTTGGAGATATATATGAACATGTTCTAAATGCCAGGAAAGATTGATACTGTTTCCCAGTGGCATTTATTTTCCCTCCTATTGTATGGTTAATTCGTGGGGTATATTTACAGCAACATGACTTCAGCACATGTCAACATCTCATGCAGTTTTGATCCCCCAGTTTCCCCAAACACTTGAGTCCAGTGACAGGCTCCATCTTTATCATATGTTCTGGATCACTTCCTAAAAATCTGTTATCTGATTTCTACCAACTGCTCTGAGCTTCTATGTAACAGTATTTTTAACGTCCCTTACTTTTAAAACCTTTGGAGGAAGAGTATCTTAATTATAACAGTACTATCAGGTACTTCCATACCTAGTCACTTTATTCCAGAGAATAGATGAAATTGAAGCTGTTCCATTCCACAAAGCAAGCATTATTTTAAAATAAACAGCTTTTCATTTGTGTAATGAGTGGAGTCATACAGCCCAGATACAGATGATGCTGAGATGCAGATTACTAAAATTGAAATGAACGCACAACTTTGCAAAAAACTTGGGGAAAAAATGTGGTGGGCGAACCCCATCACAGCTTTAAATTTAGAGGAAGAAGACATTTACTCAGTATTCAAGGTAGAGAACTTTCTCCGAACACAAGCATTATCATATGCAGAATCCTTGAATAAGAGAAACCAATGATCAATGATAGTACAATAGAAATATTTGAAAGGAAATTTAATTAGTCAGTTTTGAGAAACCCTCCAGACTCAGGTCCATCTTTCTAGGCTGAGAAAACACCATTCTGCTCATTTTATGTGCATAACAGTCTCAAGAAGACCATGTAACTCTGTTCCCTTGGCATGTCCTTCAGTACTAAGCTCAAATGATCTGCTTTCTGTGTCCCTGGGGCAACAGTATGTGGCCTATCATGAAGTTTGAACTGTCATTTCCTGAACAATATTTCTCTACTCTAATCAGGGAAGAGGTAGCAGCAGGAGCAGGGTTTTTGACCAGCTCTCTAGCTATCCAGGACTCTGTGCGGATACAGAAGGTTACTTTACATGTCAATCTACCCTCTGACTTATCAGTACTAAAGAGAAAGGGCTGCTGATCTGGGGAGTGATACCTCTACAATTGCTTCTGTCAACTTCCCTTCTTCTCTTATCACTTTATGATCTGTAGTCCAGCAAATCCCAGCTGGGTCCCATAGGTTCCTATGGCAGGTTAACCTGGGGTGTGGGGAGCCCCAGCTGAGGCCCCATGTAAACCCCATGCGGTGAGCAACAATAATGATATAGAGCTTGAAAGGAAAGTCATACAAAGAGAGGTTGAAGAAGTTATGTTTATCTTTTTTTAATAAAGAACTTTTTTTTCTCCTGAAGGGAGTAGTACATATGCTGGAGGGTAGGGATAGGATTCAGAGTGACCTAGACAAATTGAAAGATTTGGCCAAAAGATCTCTCATGAGGTTCAACAAGTCCCGCACACAGGAAGGAACAGTTCCATGCATCAGTACAGGCTGAGGGCTGACTGGCTGGGCAGTAGCTCTGCAGAATAGCACCTGGGGATTATAGTGGACAATAAACTGAATATGAGTCCACAGTGTGCCTTTGTTGCAAAGAAGGCTAATGGCATACTGGGCGGCATCAGCAGGAGTGTTGCCAGCAGACCAAGGGAAGCGATTATGCGTCATTATTCAGCACTAGTGAGGCCAATCTGGAGTACTGTGTTCAGTTTGCTGCCCTCCCTCCTCCTCCCTGTTACTACAGAAAGGATGTGAACAAATTGCAGAGAGTCCATAAGAGGGTAGCAGGAATGGTGAGGGGACTGGGGCAAGACAGATATTAAGAAAAAAATTCTCACTAGGAGAGTAGTAAAACACTGTAACAGGTTACCCAGAGATACAGTGGAATCTCCATCATTGGAAGGTTTTAAGACCTGGCTAGACAAATCTTTGGCTAGGCTCATCTATTTGGGGCTGGTCCTGTTTTCAGCAGGAGGTTGAACTATATGACCACCTGTGGTCCCTTTCAACCCTAATTTTCTATGATTCATGCTCCTCTACTCAGGGTCAAATTGATTTCTATATTTGGTATTAGAAAGAAATTTTACCCATTTCTCAAACTGGTATGGACTGTGGTGAATTTTTCCTTCTCTTGGAGCTGGAGGGCATGGCCTTTTTCCTGGGATCTACTGAACATATTTTAACATTTGCAGCAGCAGAACATTGTTCACTGTGTTCCCCCTGCTTTACTTGTAGCAGATTAGGGTGTTGTGTATTGTGGTTGTGTCAGGGTTGAATGAACCATTTTGTCAATAGGTTAGACAATGGATATGCATAGGATAGTTTGGGTAGGGATGATCCTGCCTCAGGCAGGGGCTTGGACTAGATGATCTCAAGGTCCTTTCTAACCCTATTTCTTATAATTCTGACTACCAGAAAGATAAGGACAACACTTCTAGTGGTAACCTGCTCAGGGTGTTTAAATACCTCCTCCTGTTTTCTTGTTGTTGTTTTTTAAATATGGCAATGTCACAGGCTTCCCCCACACAGTATAGGATCCTTTAAGAGGAAATTTTTATCTACATTTATATCCCCAGTCTCTTTCTACTATTCCCATATGGCACCTATATTATAGGCCTGTGCAAAGTGGCTTGTATTCCCTTTGGATTTGGCCAACTCAGGGGACAGTGATTCTGTCTGGTGATTCAAATCATTGGCCGTATCTCCAAATTGGCCCCATTCTCTACCCACTTTCTTAGCCCTGTCAATGGCTATCCTGCCCAGCCCCAGCTCCCGGCTCTTTGAAGAAAAAGCCCGGCTCCTGCCAGGTGGGGTGGTGATCCGCACTGTCCCCCACTGCCCCACACTGCATGGAGGGCTCTGGCACAAGACCCCAACTCCCGCTCGCTCTCCCAGGCAGGGCAGTCATGGCAGGGTCTGGGAGAGCTGGCAGAGGTTGGAGGCACTCAAGGGAGCTGGGGGAGCAGGCAGGGATGGGGCCTGGCAGGGGTCCCCCCTGGTCCCCTCCTCCATCCTCCCTCCCCCACCCTCTACTAATCAGCATGGAGTCTGGGTTGAGCTCCTTTGGCAGTGAGCAGGGACTGCCCAAATCTCTGAAGCTCTCCAAATCTTTTTTGACTCAATTCAGAGAGATTTTAATTGATTCAGACCTTTTAATTGGTCTCCTGATTTGATTTGGATTTGGAGATTTGGCTGCCAAATTGAGCTGAATCTCCACCAAATCGAATCAACATCCGAAACTTCATGTAGCCCTACTATATTAAGACTCAAGAGGATTCTTCCCTGCTTTGCACCACATACACTCATTTACACTTCTGAGAGGGGGTGTAAAATGCTACAGTACTAATTTAGTAACATTTCACATTTACTTTTTGTGGGTATAAATGACAAAACATGGTGCAAGACCTTGGAGAAGCAAGTGTCAGAGCTATGCAGTTTAGTGACATTGTGTAAACCCCTTTCATGGAACACATTGCTCTGCAGCTTCTCTACAACTTACACTCCACAGTGCGCTGGTAGGAATATCAATATAAATAATAAAACTTTATGCAATACATAAAGAGACAGAAGGTTGCACATCTGACTCTGGCTCTATTAGACTAAAGGATGAGGGGAGCAATTAGAGGGGGTGGTAAAATATGAGAGGAGTTAAATTAATTTTTTGCATCTGTCTTTACTATCAAGGACTATAGGGAAATCACTCTTCCAAGGGCACTTTTCATGGGAAATTAGACAATGGCCTTAACAAAATGAAAGCCTCTAAGGAGGAAGTTATGGAGCAACTTAAAAAACTTAAGTGCAGTAAATCACTAAGCCTAGATAATATCCATCTGAGGGTAGTGAAGGAAATTAAGTGTGAAATAGGGAAGTTACTGGCAAAGATATGAAATATAACACTTCAATCAGGAACTAATCCCACAGACTAGAAAGTCACTAAGGTGGTGCTTACCTTTAAGCAAGAACACTCTTTCTATAGATTTAAGAGCATAAAGATTTTGGGGAATCACCTGTGACATAAATAATAGATCACTAACTTGTGGTCATCTGCTCCCCAATCATGTAAAAAACATTCCAAAAGGAGGTAAGTGCTGGAGAGGGGGAAACTTTACTTCCAGCTAGATTTAGAACAGCTCTCAGGCTGCTTCAAGTTAGTGGCAACCTCAAGGTTGGTAACGTAGAAGGACTTAAAAGCAATTCCTTGCCTTAGGTTATACAATAAACACAGCTTGACAAAACCTAAGCTAATGCATTTGGGGTACTTTGGGGCTGTCTCCCAAGTCAGAGCATAACCTCATAAAAAATGTACCTCTGAAGTTTTTCACTATGTAACAGGTAATGGTTATTTATATATATAAATGTCCTGATTTATGTGTATATGTGTACAAAGTTATACAGTAGCATGCTACACATACAAGCACACATTTAATTGATTGATTCATATTTCCAACTTCATAATTATAAAGGAGTCCATCATTAAATAATTGTCATTGATCCACTGTTTAATAGAATTGAGGGTAGGCAATTTCTTCCACAGATCAGTTATTTGCTTTCCTGGCACTGTATAAATTTAGATTGAATTTGGTAGTTTGTTGGTCTGAAAATTTGTTTTGCCTTAAATCAGAAAACTGAAGGGGAAGGACCCTTTTACCCAACATCCAAAGGGTAAGGACACGTATCCATCATGTGGGAGATACAGGTGTAATTTTGTTATTTGCCTGAGGAAATTTAAATCAATATTTATTGCCTCCCAAGACAGTATCCAAGACACTCTTGTTATTGCAGTTACATTCAGCTATCAACTATTGATTCAGCTACTGAACAAAATTAAACAATTACTTGTATCCTGTAAAGAGCACAATGAAACCATCATCCTTTCTACAGGTAATTGTGTATGTAGTAATAATGTACCATGTAGGCCATATAATTGGGTACTCTTAGACATGAATGAACACAAATCAGAAATATAGATCATTGATATTTTAGAGAAAGAACAATCCTTGTTAGTCACTATATTAAATACATGTATGTTAAATATCTTGATGTGAGTGTCCTGTTTACATTGCTACCAATAGTTGAGAGTTAAAAATAAGGATTTTATAGTTTCATAGTTGGTAGGGTCACAAAGGACCTGAGCAGATCATCAAGTCCAACCCCCACCATGGCAGGAAAAAGTACCGGAGTCAAATAACCCCAGCAAGGTGTTCATCTAGCTCCTCTTAAAGACTCCCAGGGTAGGAGCCAGCACCACTTCGCTTGGAAGTTGGTTCCAGATCCTAGCTGCCCTGACAGTGAAGTAGCGCCTCCTGATGTCTAGTATGAATCTACTCTCTGCCAGCTTGTGACTGGTATTTCTAGGCACTCCTGGTAGTGCTTAGGGGAACAGGGACTCCCCCAATGCCTTCTGGTCCCTTCTAACTAGTTTGTAACAGACCACTAGATCCCCCCCTAGGCCTTCTCTTGTGCAGGCTGAACAAGTTCAGGTCCCTCAGCCTCTCCTCGTAGGGCCTGCCCTGCTGCCCCCTGATCATTCGAGTGGCCTTCCTCTGGACCCTCTCCAGGACCAGCTGATTTGGTGAAGAGAACCAGAGAAAATATAGTTGTATCTTTTATATGTTGCAAAATGTATGTTTTTAACTACTTTACTAAATGAGGGAAAACATTGTATTGCTGAATATTAGATATTCCCACTAATAAAAATGCATTTACAGTTATTTGCATGCACCTATGTACATGCATAATCACCACCCACCCACTGTTATGCAACGAATTATGCCAGAGCTTTCTATTCAAACCTATTTCATACAACACAGAATTGATCTCAGTCCTTGTATTCCATATTCACATCAGAGAGCTGACCAGCTGCCATTTTAATGGGGAAATGTTGAGGAAGATGCCCACTGAATTTAATGGAACAGACACATGCTTGTTTCATATACAGTACTGAAAATTGTTTCCCCTTTTCTGAACTCCTGTAAATGTAAAGCCCTCTAAAGTAATAGAATCTTAGTACATTCCCTAAAATGGTTACCTGTTTGCTACTGATTTTTTTGTCTTGACCTTTTACAAAGTAATCCTGGGGGCTTGGTTCAAACTTCGTTTTTGCTTGGTTTGTTACCTGTGAAAATAATGTTTTTCTTAATGTAAATGGGGGGGGGGAGCTGAAAAGATTGCTAGCATCACATTTTAGAGAAATGCCTAACTTCAGTGCAAAATGTGCATGCATATATGACTAATGTGGTAGTTTAATGCATTGGAGTATACCTCCCTACTGTGTCTGACTCCAGTGACAATAGAAACCTGATATTTATGGCTAAACCTAATTTCTAGTTCAAGACGTTCAGCCTTGTGCTCTTGTTGCTTAGTATTATAGACATGACGCATACTCTGAAATATGCTGGCACAATTTATTTGCAAATGCCTAAATTGTTTGGAAGCTAATTTACCCTGCTTATGTCCACAAAGGTAAATGCAGATGCATGTATGTATTAATTAGTGTAAGCCAGGGTCCTGATTTTGAAAATGTTCTTTTTATGGAGAGGAGACTGTTTTTCCCCCTTGTTTCACTTTAAAATGGCATTCAGGACCCACTAGAAAACTATTGATTGACAATTTATATTAATTGTGCATAGTACCACCAATAAGTATTAATTTATGCCTCATCTGATTATGCAATGTGTGAGTAAAAAGTAATTCAGTGAAGTAGAACACTGACGGGTTTCACATATTGAGTTAACTAATTGGATGTCTAAAATTTAAAGTGATCTTTGATGTGTGAAATTTCAGGTTTTGTTTCTGCTCAAATCAGTTTGATTATTAATTATGAACTGTGTTAACTCTTGCTTTTCTTTCCATTCTCTCTCTCTCTATTTATAGAAAGGCACAGCTTATTTTTTGCATTCTGCATCATTTGTTAAAGGCATAAAAGAAAAGAATGTGAGTTGGATATTTTCTACTACTGGTGGTAATTAATTGTAGATTATATGTACTCTCTTATAACAAAGGAAATCTTTATTAAGATTCCCAGCATACACCAGTTGTCATTCAAATTAATTTATTAATTGGTAACATATGTAGAAATTGCTAAAATGAATTCTAAGGAGTCTTATTTCATGAAAGAGTTCCAATCATTCAATTAGTTTTATATGATTTTTTATACTGCCACAGGGCACTAAGGTGCCTGCTCCTTTAAGGGCAGAAACTGCCTAGGGAGAGGGCCTTAGCAGTCAGGCAGGAATCCCACAGATGCAGGTTACTGTGGCAGCAGGCTAATGAGGGAATTAGCCTGTACCTGCAGCCGGACAGCTGACTGGAAGAGGCAGGGACCTGGGCATATATAAACCCCAGGGCTGGGACTAGAGGGGCAGGTCTCTGTCAGTAGCCAAGGGGAAAGGAGCTCTCATAGCAGAAGCTAACTGGAGATGCTTCACTGCCTGTTCTGCTTCTGGTAGAATTAAGATGCAGAAACATCACCTGGCCTACAAGGCATTTAGTGCTGGGGGGGGTGGGTAACTTTTTTAATGGGACAGAGCACACCCTGAACTGCTTGTATTATGTTACAGCCCAGGACTTTATATTTTGATTTCTGTCTATAAACTGGTGGATCAGGCTGAGGCTACTGGGGAAGGAGAAGTCCTCACTGGGGGGGCCCACTACAGTGTGGGGACCCTAGTGGCAGGGGACATGATGACAAAGGTGCTGCGGAGACCCCAGCACCAGTGTGGGCACAGACAGGGCTTCAGAGAGCCTAGTGCCAGTGCGGGTGCATAGAAAGGGCTGTGGAGAGTCCAGCATCAGTGTGGGCACAGAGACAGGGCTGCAGAGAGCCCAGTGATGACAGGAGGCTGAGCTATAACAAGGCCCCAGGGAGGCAATGTTTAAAGGCTGCAAGCTTGGGCCATGGTACAGGGGTGGTTTTGGAGCCATGCATCTAGCCCATAAGGTAGAGGGTGTCTTGTGAGGCATCCATTTTGAGCGAAACCCAAAAAGGGGTCCAAGAACCCACAGGGTTCAGCAGAGTCCATCAGGACCATGTCCAAACACAAAATCGAGAGTAGCCTCCCTATATTATAATTACCAGCAAGACACGGCAGGAAAGGAAAAGTGTGCCTATTGGGCAAGATTGACATGGTCGTGGAGGCCTAGAGGCAGAATAGCCATCCCTGGGACCCCAACCCATGACACACACCCTTTGCAATCAATGTTGCTGTACAAAACTCGGCATAAAGGGATACTAACTGAAAGGTATTCAGATCTCTAAGATCTGAATTCCATAATGTATTCTATGTATTTATAATTCTCTGTTTAACAGTCTCATTGTGTATGTTTGTTGTAACGGCTCTGCAAAAAGGCTCTTCCAAATATGTATTATTCTGGGTGTGTTTGTATGCATACATAGACATAGCCATAAACATAGCTATAGATACCTACACCTACACCTACACACATTCTAGAAGATGCTTCAGAATTCACTTTGGCAAATATTCTAGAAGAATTTTCTAATCACTAGGTTATGAGGTAGTGGGGTCTGAGAGCATCTACCATCACTGCTATTAAAACTATCCCAATATTCAGCCAAGAAGGAAAGTGTTGTGAGGCCAGAGGCAAAGCAAGCAAAAAGGAGCCTAACTCTGTGACTACTGTAGCTGAGAAACCTGGATGTCAAGCCCATTTCCAAAGTTGTTGTGGCAGGGAACTTCCAGGAAATGCCACACCTGTGCCTCTCCAGTGAAGGGTGAGTATGAGGCACCAGAAAGGCTCAGTCCCCACTGCCTTGCTCATACCCTGCAGAGGGGAAAAGCTAAGGAAGCACACCCCAACAGAAAAGCACAGGGGCTAAGGCTCACCCCAACAGAAAAGCACAGGGGCCCAGACCCATTGAATGTAGCTGGGGGCAGGGTCTAGGTATGTTGACAGACACCTGAGGCCTGAGTGGGCCATAGGCCAAGAGTGAAGTCCAGACATGTCAATAGACACCTGAGGCCTAGGGGGGCATAAGGTCCTGCAGCCCCAGTGAGTCGGTGGAGTAGTTACCTCAGTGAGAGGGCAGAATAGCAGCCCCAGTGAGAGCAGTAGCTGACAGCCATGTAGAGTAGGGCCTTATGGGGCCTGAAGGATTGCACATGGGCCAACCAGAGTGGTGACAGCTGGCAGCCATGCAGAGTAGGGCCTGAGGGGGGCCTGACTGGAGTAGCCAGACTTGAGGTCCTAGTGAGGGGGAATAAGTTGAGACCCCAGTAAGGGGACAGGAGGCCCAGGCACAGCTGAGGACACCTGAGGACAGGTTGGGCCAGAGCCCGAATACAGCCTAGTGAAGGGGCCAGTGGAGTAATAGTGGAAATGGATGCCACCTATCAGGCATGGGACACAGTAAAGGGAAAGTTTGAAGCTGTGTATAATGCCCTAGGCAACAAGGTATTAAATAAGCAACTTCCCACAATTTTCCATCTTCTTTTATACATCAAGATGTGGCAGGAGAGACAGGCGAGACTGCCCCAGACAGGTGGGCAAGCTGACACTGTGACCAGGCTTGAGATGGCCCCTCTGTCACGGTTGTCTTATGCATGTTAATCAATGACTATCTATACTTGCCCCAAGAAAGTTACATCAGTATAAGTGAGAGAGGACTCTGGCTTTAGCACAGTTTACAGATAATCAGAAAACAAATTTCTCACTAATATAATGTCCATTCTAACCCTGTAAGCTCTTAAAACAAACATTAAAGAGCAGAACCTCATCTGGTATAAATTGCCAGAGCTCCACTGAAGTCCATGGAACTATGGCAACCTACATCCAGATGTTAGAAATGCACAGCCTGCATTTCTCTCTTGATAGGAAGAAATGCTACTCAAGGTTTCTTACCTCCCCCCAGCTTCTCCCTAGTCTTTCTCATGCTGATTACAGAAGCTGGAATTCAATT
>NW_017728918.1:51380594-51426994 GCF_001723895.1 Crocodylus porosus | reverse complement strand
AAGACCCTGAAAAGATGAGGGACTTGTTTCAATCCATTGGGCAAACCCATCGACCCACTTGGGCTAATGTCCAGATGATACTCCAAACCCTCCTGACCCCGGAGGAGAGGAGATTAGTGTTGGGGACAGCAGAGCGCATTCCAGCAGCCAGGGTAGAAGCGGAGGATGCTGCTGGTCGTACCTTGCATGATACCTGCCCTGTTGAGGAACCGAGATGGGATAATCATACTGCAGAAGGAAGAGAGCTGAGTGCACAGTATCTAGGAATTATACTGGAAACAATAGGAAAGGCAGTGCCTCGGGTTACTAATCTGTCTAAACTGTATAAAGTAAGACAAGGAAAAAAAGAAGATCCCTCAGCTTTCCTCCGGAGACTGTATAAGGCGTTCCGCAGATTTTCGGACCTAGATCCAGAAGCCTCAGATAATCAACGCATAATAAATCTTATGTTTATTAGTCAGTCCGCTGCTGATATTTGTAAAAAGCTACAGAAAACTAAGGGGGGTGCTGAGAAACTGATTTCAGAGCTGGTGGAAATTGCATATAAGGTATATGGGAATCGTGAGCAAGTGCAGGAGTGCAAGGAGGATAAAAAGCCTCAGCAACAAATGGCAGCGCTGGCAGCTTCTATAACTAAAGGTAACCCTAGAAAGGCTGGGATACAAAAAGAAAAAAAAAGAGTAAAAGCAGACTTTTGTGCTTATTGCAAAGAAAAAAAACACTGGAAGAGGGAATGTCCAAAGTTAAAGGAGAAGAGAGAGGGTAAACCAAGAGGTTACCTCATGCAGGCAGAGGAAAAGGGTAAAGACACAAAATGAAGAGGACGGGGATCTAAGACCACTACCCTTCGGGTTGAAGCCCGAAAAGTTACCATAGTAACCATTAGAGTTAGTGGCAAAAACTTTGAAGCCTTGGTGGATACTGGGGCTACATTTTCAATAATTCCAGAACCACCCCCCCACCCCGTGCAAGAGCTAGTGAGCAGCAAGTTCTTGTGGAAAAGATTGAAAAAACACAATCCCGACTCCCCGTTTGTAAGCCACTCCTCAGCAGAGTGGAGAATCATTTGCTTAAGCACTCCTTTGTATATTCTCCAAGTTGCCCAGTTGCACTACTTGGGCAGGACCTACTCACAAAACTGCAAGCTAAGATGTTTTTCAGAGATGACCAGATGGTGGTCCAGTTACCTGTCAAGCAGATCTCGAACTATCAGATGGCTCTCCTGAAGGACTGATGCCCTGTAGTAAGTTCTGAAGATCACATGACTAGAGTAGACCCTTCGGTATGGGCTGATGGAACCCCTGCACAAGCTAAGTTGGTCTCCCTGGTAAGACTCATACTCAAGGATGGGGAGGGGCCCGTTCGGGTAAAACAGTATCCACTCAGCCGAGCAACCAGAGTTGGACTCAAGCCGTTAATAAAAAAATACAAGCAGTACAGATGGCTAGTGGAAGGGTCCTCGCCATATAATACCCCCATTCTTGGAGTGCCAAAGGCAGATGGGGTCTCATACAGACTGGTCCAAGACCTGCGAGCAGTAAATGAGAAGGTCCTTTCAGACCACCCTGTAGTCCCGAACCCACACACGATTTTGACACAAGTACCGAGGGAAGCTAAAATATTTTAAGTGCTAGATTTAAAAGATGCTTTCTTCTCCATTCCCCTTCACCGAGAGAGTCAAAAATTGTTTGCTTTTGAATTAAAAGACCCAAATACTTTCCATAAAGCCCAGCTCATGTGGACAGTTCTCCCACAAGGATTCATAGCAGCCCCCCATATTTTCAGACTTGCCCTTCAGAAGGACTTGGAGAAGTGGAAAGGATCACACCTCGCAGTGACTCTCCTCCAGTATGTGGATGACCTGCTAGTTGCAAGCCCAAATTTGCAACTCTGCGATGAAGCCACCAAATCACTGCTAAACACCCTAGGAAAAAAAAGATATAGAGTCTCTAGAGAGAAAGCCCAAATATGTCAGCCTCAAGTTACATTTTTGAGATATAAGCTCTCAAAAGAAGTCAGAGCCCTGAGCGCGGATCGCATACAGGCAATCCAAGGTCTAGCCTCACCTAAGTCACCCAAGGAGCTGCGGGCATTCCTAGGGCTAACTGGGTTCTGTTGACTATGGATACCAGATTATGGTAAAAAGGCTAAAACCACTGTATGACTCCCTAACTAAGGAGAGTCTCACTGAATGAAAATAGACTAAAGAAATGTAGCATACCTTTGATTTGCTTAAGGCAGCATTAACCCAGCCCCCTGCCCTGGCCATCCCAAATAATAAAAAGCCATATTGACTGTATGTTCATAAAAATCGAGGAGTCGCATCGGGGTGCTGATGCAGTCATCAGGCCCAACTTGAAGACCCACGGGATATTACTCAAAGGTTCTAAATCTGGTTGCGCTCGGGTGGCCAGCCTGTCTTCGGGTTGTGGCAGTCACAGCAGTGGTTGTCGAAGAAGCCCAGAAGATAGTCATGGGTGCAGACATGGAAGTACACACCTCACATGAAGTTCCCCAGATTCTAGGGACTGAGGGAAGAAAGTTTCTCAACCCCTCCAGACAATCACGGTATGAAATATTTTTGCTCTCTAATCCAGGGGTGGTGAATAGTACCAGGAGGAAAAATCATGATACCTAGGCCATTGCTTCGAGAGGTGCTGCATTAGCTCCATGCTAGTACCCACATGGGAGACTTGGCTATGAGTGATCTAGTGATCCGCCAAGCAGTAGCCCCAGGGCTATATGTAGAAGCTCAGCGCATTGCTACCAGGTGCATCACATGTCAGAAAGTAAACCCTCAAACAAAACCCCCTGTGCCAATGGGAGGTAGACCCTGGGCAGCATACCCTAGACAAGCATGGCAGATTGATTTTGCTGAGCTCCCATGGTCCGGACATCATAAGTTTTTACTTGTCATGGTAGACCAGCTTTCCAGTTGGGTCAAGGCATGGCCCACCAGGACTGCCACTGCGGCTACAGGAGTGAAGTATCTGTTGCAGGAAATGATTCCCCGGTATTCTCTGCCCGAATCCATCGAGTCAGGTCAAGGACAACACTTTGTGGAAAAAGTAGTTCAAGAGGTCGCACAAGCCCTCAACATCACTTGAAAACTACACACACCATGAAGACCACAGAGTTCAGAACAAGTGGAATGCATGAATTGGACCTTAAAAACTCTACTCACCAAGATCTGTATTGAGGCACATCTTAAGTGGCCTCAAGCATTACCATTAGCTCTTACTTACATTCAAAACACTCCCCGACGAGGCATCAAATTAACCCCATATGAAATTATGTTTAGCAAGCCCCCTCGAGTCTTACCCCCTGGGATGCAAGAAAATGCAACTTTTGAATTAAGTAATAGCGAGCTTCACATGTACGTTATTACTTTGCAGTCTGTCTTGTCTTCTCTTCACAAGTATACAGCCTCCTTTCAGTGTCTGCCTTTAGACGTTCCAGTACATAACTTCCGCCCGGGAGACTGGGTCTTGGTGCAGCGGTGGAAAAAAAAACCTTTAACTGAGAGGTGGAGTGGCCCTTTCCAGGTACTTCTAACAACCCACACTGCTGTAAAAATTGCTGGCCATGACCATTAGATACACCATACCCATGTGAAACGATATCCACGAGCGTCAGAAAACACCAGCTCCCAAGACGGGCTCACTCCGGAGGCTGAGCCGTCCTCGGAACAAGAAGCCAGCAAGTGGAGCTGTGAAGCTACTGGTGATCTCCAAGTGCGCCTGAGACGGCTTAATCAGAGTCCAAAAAATCAAACAAGGAAGTAACAAAGAAAAAAGTTTAGGCTGTATTTGATCTCAAGAGAGGAAAAATATGGTGGGAATCTTAATATGCCTTGTTGTTATCTATGTGGTAAAAAAAGCAGGATTAAATTGCCCTTGCCGCCACCCTATATTCCCGTTTCCCCCAATTGCTCCCCCAGAAGCAAATTTGTATGTTGACATGATGGAAAGAATTGTAGGTACCTTCAATCTCATCAACTGCTGGGCCTGTGGGGAACTCCAAGAGGCCGGAGGCCGGTGGCCTTGGAGGGCTTTTCCTTTGGCCCCAAAGCGGCTAGTGAGTAGTAAGACAGATGTTAAAAGTACTAGTTAAGAATGGGGAGCAGAAAGCATCTTGAGGGGGGAATATTGTTAGAAATGCACAGCCTGCATTTCTCTCTTGATAGGAAGAAATGCTACTCAAGGTTTCTTACCTCCCTCCAGCTTCTCCCTAGTCTTTCTCATGCTGATCACAGAAGCTGGAATTCAATTATCTATGTCCTTGAAAGGGGGGGGGGATTTGAACTCTTGGCGACCTGTTGTAGTTTCTGGGCATGCTTAATTAGCTGATGCATATTTACCTCTCCGCCCTGCATACTTAAGTAGCTAATTATACTATACATGCCATGTATGTAGTGATGTAACTACATGTATGCTTGTATGAAACAGAAGTAGCTGTAAGAGTTCCGGTGTCTGCACACGTGCTCAGGGGAGAGAAGATAAATTCCACTTGCAAATACCAATGCGGGGTCAGAGTAATTTAAGTACCTGACTCTGCTCTGACCTTTGTTTGCAAACAAATACAACCTTTTATGCCGGCGGCTGAGTGTGTGTCTGTGATTTTTGTGGGCCTCCAAAGAAACGAACCGCTTTTGTGCAACACAGAGAGGAGCTATGCCATAACATTAGCCATCTGGGCGTGCCACAAAACCATTTATTTAGAAGGATTTAAAAGAAGGTGGAGTGCATGTTCCTCGGGGAAAACACTAAAGGGGTCTATTCTACTGCTTTGACATGTAGGCTGGAAAAAAAAAAAAAATATGTGTGATTGCTTTTCTTCAGTTGGTTGATTATCACTTGAAAATGAAGAGATTGTTGTCTAAATCATTAGGGCACCTGGACCTTTTTGAAGGATATTTTTATTGTTATTTGCTCATAAGGAAAACAGATAAACTACACCCTTTTTATATTTCTTTTTCTTCTACTATATTTTCCTTTCTGGGTTGCTTCACACAGTAAATGCTTGGGATAATCATGTCCTGAAAAAAAATAAAAATCATGAGAAAAGGAAACAACAAGACCCAGCTTTTGTACATTTTTTCCCCAACAGGCATTCTAATTGCTTTCATGAGGCACTAATTAAAAATGAACTCTTTTTTCAAGCATCAGATATGTGCTCGTTGCTTCCATGTTCTTAACAGAGTAATGGATGACTACGTTCCTCTAAACCCCCCTTCAGCTGACATTTAAAGCAGAAGCAATTTCCATTTCTGTCAATTATCATTGCCAGCCATGTGGGAATAAATTAAAGATACTGTTGTTATTCGGCAGAGAGAGTATGTTGCTGTTAATACTTTTGATCCACGGTGCATAAGACTATTAGCCTCTTGTACATGAATGCAGAAAGCAGTTTCTTATCAGCGCTCAGTGTGCAGCACCACAGGGAGGAGGGTATTAAAAGCATCGGTTGTATTGAGTTTCAACTGCAAAAGACCCCGTCCTGAACCCGTTAATTTGTTGTATATCAATAAAGGTGTCACTGAGATGCTTATGACGTACTGAATTTTTTGTCTTAAGGACTTCATATTATGTAAGCATAGGATACGCTTTAATCTGAACTTCTAAGGGACATGTTCTATTCCACCTGTTAAGTATGTAAGTGGACTTAGGGACCTAAGCATGATTCTATTCTTCCCTGCTCTTGACCCTTAAAAACTGGTATTACAAAAAGGGTGTGCTGGACCTCCTCCTTCTTTCTTTTCCTAATTAAATATTAAGGGTCATTTGATGTGCTACTAAAGTAAGAACATCATAAATGTATTTTCAAGAACTTAAATGGTGTGGAGCAGAATCACAATTAAACACCTAAATTCAGTTAGTGGAATAGGATCCAATAAGTGGAATAGAATCTGGCCAGAATGTTCAGATACTAATGAATTTCTCCACCATTGAAGGAATCTAGACAAACACATATGCTTTTGGCATTCTGCAGGTCCTTTTCTACCACGCAAAATTGTTTCTTTGTCTTGAGTTTCACCCTTCCACTCCTAAAGTTATCAGGACAGAGTCAGGGTGATCACATATTTCTGTACTTGCCATTTGAGGGGCTGAGAAGGAATTTGTCACTCACCAACATATTTACCCAGGGAGGTAAACAGCTCAGAGACATACCTGGATATTTTAAGAAATATGAGTCAGGACATTGCTACTTAGCAAGTGATAGGAGTTTCTGCATATTTATGCTCTACAGGGGATTAGGTGTCTTGGTAAACCAAAATTGGAAGTGTACTTAGCAAAAGACATCCACAACATGTGAGTGAACTTTTCCTGCCCACCCCCACTTTCTAGTTGCTTAATCCTCAGATAAAAGGAATGCAGTATCATTCCAGAAATAGGCTGGGACCAGGTTTGGAAGGGTGGGGGAGTTGTAGCAGCCCTAATTAAATACATGGAAATAATTGAAGAAAGAATGATGACTTGTACTGATTGCTAGATAATTCTGAGATGAGGTCATTTTAAAAAATGGATCTTGCATCATAATTTTTTTTTTTCAGACTCTTGTAGTCTTTGGCTTTGGGCCCCTCTTCATGTCAACTATTTGGCTCCTGTAGTGGGAGACTTCTAGTCTCCTAAAGATGTATACCAGATGGTATACCCTTTTCCCAGCATGCTCTATGTTCTAGCCATAAAGTCATTGCCCTACGCACTGAGGTATTTCCTGAGGGGCCTAGCCTTTCCATTGTCGACAGGTATTAGCCCTCCAGTCAAGATTACAGCTTATGCCAATGACATAACTAATAATGAGGATGACATCCAATTTCTGTTGTATTGTCAGCACACCTATGAACGCACCTCCTTGGCCTGTATCAACTGGGTCAAAAGCAATACATTTCTGCTGGGAATCTGAACTAGTTCTCACTCTCCCTTACCTGCCTTAAATCCTGTTCTGGTGCCACTTCAAAGTCCGTTTCTAGGTCCATCAGCCCATCTAGCACCAAACTGGGAAGACTTCACTGAAAGTGTGGAGACACAAATATTAAGTGCCCCTGCCACCATTTTGAAGCACAGGCATGCTGAACACATGTGATGTCAAGGTTGCTGGAAAGAGCTAATTAGCTTACTCCATCACTCGATTAATTGAGTCTGTTCTGACACACATTAATTAGCATGCATCAGAGCAGACATTGGACACATATACAGGTGCCCCCAAATCTACACCTGATAAACCACTTTCCCTAGGTCTACTGTTCAGGGGTGGCCCAAAACACTGTCATATAGATTCATAGATCCATAGATGTTACAGATGTCAGAAGGGACACGTTCATAGATGTCAGAAGAAACCTTGGTAGGTCATCAAGTCCAACCCCCTGCCCTGGGCAGGAAAGAGCACTGAGGTAAGATGAGCCCAGCTAGATGCTTGTCCAGACTCCTCTTAAAGACCCCCAAGGTAGGGGAGAGCACCACCTCCCTTGGAAGCCCATTCCAGATTCTGACAACCCTTGCTGTGAAGTAGTTGTTTCCAATGTCCAACTTAAGTCTGCTCTCTGTCAATTTGTGGCCATTGTTCCTAGTTACTCCAGGGGTGCCCGAGTAAATAGAGCATTTCCTAATCCTTGCTTCCCTCCCCTGATGAATTTATAGCCAGCTATAAGATCACCTTTCAGCCTTCTCTTGAGAAGGCTGATGAGATCAAGGTCGCTCAGTCTCTCCTCATAGAGCCTTGCCTGCAGGCCCCTGATCATACAAGTGGCCTTCCTTTGAACCCTCTCAAGGTTCTCTGCATCCCTACTGAAGTGCAGTACCCAAAACTGGATGTAGTACTCCAACTGAAGCCTGACCAGTGCTGCATAGAGGGAAAGCATCCCCTCCCTGGACCTGTTCGCCATGCATCTGCTATTGCATGATAAAGTGCTGTTAGCCTTGTTGATCACTTCATCACACTGACAACTCATGTTCACCTTGGAGTCAACTATTACTCCAAGATTCTTTTCTGTTGCTGTACTGCTGACGAGGTCATCCCCCATCCTGTGTGTTGGTGGTTCTTTTTCCCCGGTGCAGCACTTTGTACTTGTCTTTGTTGAACTGCATCCTATTTTGTTCTGCCCATTTTTCCAACCTGTCCAAATCCACCTGGATTCATTCCCTACCCTCTGGTGTTTTAACTTTTCCCCATAGTTTGGTATCATCTGTAAACTTGGACAGGGTGCTCTCCATGCCCTCATCCAAGTCACTGATGAGACATTGAATAGCACTAGTCCAAGGACCCAGCCTTGTGGGACTCCACTGCCCACATCTTTCCTGGTCAATATCGAGTCATCCACCACCACTGTCTGGGTGCATGGTGTTCTCTTGTATATGACCCCAGCCCATATGGCATCATGCTGCTCTAGGGACCCTAGAAGACTTGTTTTCAGACCCTGACCCAGTCACACAGCCCTCCACTCAAAGGACTAAGCATTTTACCCACATTGGCTCTCCTTTATTCAGGAGAATTTGCAGGGTGGGAGAGAGGGCAATCCTCATCAATCTCCCATGTTTCTGGTGGGAAAGTGAGAAAGAGCAGCCTAGCATTGAGCATGGTAGGAGCAAGGGGCCTGGGTAGCCATGCCCCAGAGACCATGCTGTTGCTGCAATTCCTCCCTGGTGACTCTGTGCTGGTAATGGAGCTACTGAGCAGTGAGAGCGTGGTGCCCAGGAAGGCATGCTTCTCTTCATGTGTTTCATGTTTTTGCTCCAGTTAACTTACAGCTGTTTTACTCCTAGAGGAAACATAGAGTTCTTGCTCCTGGCCACACCTCTGCTTGCCAGATGCTTTAGTGGCAAGTTATAGTTATGCAGGTCAGATATGGCATTAAACCTTAACCTGCAACTGCTCTGAAACTGTTCTGACTTAATACCACCTAATGTTCCAAAGAATGGTATAAAGGTAACCTGTAACAGCACACAGACTGAGGCTGCATGCTAGATTTGACCATTCTGGCAGGGAAAATGTTAATGAAAGAGGTATTTTGTTGTTGCAGTAAGGAAGGGCTGTCCAGGTCAATGTGGAAATTTTAAAAATAAGCAGCAAAAAGGGCATGAAGAGGAAGAAAATAAGGTAAGCCACAGAAAGGATGCACTAAAGGGAGGTAGGGAGGAGCTGCCAAAACCCTAAGTTTGTCTCTTGGGAGCAGGGAGTGAGTGGGAGGTGCATGATGAATCATAAAATAGTAAAATGTACAAAAAAGCAGGGGGGGTATAAACAGATAAAAAGGCCAAATCTAACTCAGGAGGAGTTCAGACAGCCAGAACATGCAAAGTTCTGTAGGAGAGGGAATTAAGTGTATCTTAGCAGAGCTGGGAGATGAGCAAAGCTGCTGCCACCTCCAGATAGATAGGGAGCTAGATAGATAATGAACTCTGGATGAGGGAAAAATGAAAATGGAGAAACTGAAAACATTAGTCATACATTATAAAGATGCAAGTGATTATTGTACTAAAAGATACTCAGCAAAAATATTTGGAGCTTCTTGCTTTTCTTGCATTTTTTCAGATAAATCTTTTTTTTTTCCAGTTAAATACTTGCGCTGTTTGAATGGGGACTTCATAGGACAAGATCTCATGTGAAATATTGATACAGTCTTCATCTTAGCACCCTAGGCCCTACATATATCATCAGTGCAGTCAGATAGGCTTTTTAGAAAATGAATCACAAAAACAGATAAGTATACTTTAGCAATTATAAAAAACATGTGTGATAATGATTTCAAACACAGGTACTGGGACCATTTTTTCATATCACATACAGTTGGTTGAATATCTCAGTAGTCAGCCTCTTTTATCACAGCACTGAGAATTACATTAGTGGATTATTTCAACACAAATGGTCTGTTCCTAATCCCATATGACTTTACATCCCTTAAAGTATTGTGTCATTTTTGCTTGCTATTTTAATAAGTAAGATCAGAATATGCTGGTATTTTCTGATGCTCCATGGCAGTCTGGAAATTGCTATTTAAATGTTTTTAACTAGCTGTAAGGATTCTATTTTGATACACTTCTATGCTTCCTTTTAACTTATACTAGCCCACATTCTTACTTTATAACATCTGTTCACATCAAGCCCTGAACCATAGTAAAAGGGAAACATTTTCACAAAATAGTAGTGTATGGACATATTAGAGGCCTTGGCATAAGTGCCTCCATCTTGTATACATCCTCCATTATATAAATGATGGAATAAAGTTTAGTTAAGCTTGTAGAGAAACAGGTTTGCAAGGACAGATTTCATGTTTTTGCTAATGCAAATAGGAAAACAGTGATTTAGGTGTTTGACTAGAGTCACATAAGCAAAGTAACTGAAACCATTACCATAAGGAATACCACTCTTTGCTAAGAGTGGAAACCTAAATGACAACCTCTAAGCCCATCTTAGATGAACAGTTGTTAAGTATTGTCACAAATTCTGTACTTTACTGTGCAGGAATTCTTCATGATCAACCCCTTTCATTACCATATACCCAATCAGGTTGTAGAGAGATGCATGTTATTAATAACTGTGGAAGTGGAGAAGTGGGGAACAGGGACCTAAACTACTGGAACAACTGAGGTTCAAACGATGGAACATCCATCATTCCAGACATGAGTATGTTTTTTGCATTTCCATTGCCTGAATCTAAATGCTAGTTAAGCTTATGTTTAGCTTTCTAATGCCTTTGAGAAGATGTGGGTGTGCTCTCTCTTTATTCCAGGGCCCCATCCAACAAAGTAAGTTCCCTTTGTCACAATTTGGGGACAAAGTTCCCTTTAACTACCAGCCCCAAAAAGTTTGTGCTGATTAGTCTACAAGAAGGCATAGTTGAGATACACCTCAGAGACTTACATGAATTAGAGATACATAAACTTATCTGCCTCTCATTCACTTAGTCCTATGAGCTGCATCTCTATCCTGCCCTTTGCCTGACTTCAGCCAAATATGGCCAACTACCTCTCCCTGATAGTCTGCAAGTTACGTTTCAATTAGTCAATTACCTACAATTTATTTGACACTGAAAAAATATAGATATCAAGATAGTCTCTGACTTAAAATATTTAATTTCTGGACAAAAGCCAAAGAAACAAAAGATAAAAAGTCCACAGAACTAGAGCCCAACAATTTGTATGAGAGAATGACTTACCTTCATGCTTGGCCAGATTCAGAGCAATGGTTTGAACAACAATCTTCCAGTTCTCCAGAGAGAGCCCATCACAGGACTACACAGTTACTCTTTAACATTCTCTGTGTTTCAGTGATTAAATAATTAATGGAATTGAAGTGGAATTGCATCAGTTAGAGAGACTAAGCAACCAAAAATGCCCTGCAGCATGATTGGTAGGAAGTGGGAGGAGACTAGGAAGTGGGAGAGGTAGGTTTCCACTTTCCTCAAGAAGAGAAGGGATTTGAATTTTTGGCCTAACTTATACAGGGTAAAAGGGCAGAGGGACACCACTTCCTCCGCTGGTACTTTTGTACATTTCCTTGGCCTTCATTACAAGCACTGAAATTGAGATGTTTTATTTCAGGTGGAATTCAACTTTTCATTTTATAGCAGACACTTTCTGGTGGATATTGTTCCAGGAAGAAAAAAAAAGGAAAGGGGGCTGGAAAAGTGGTCAACTTTCATTCTTTTTTTTTTCTTTTTGGCAGCTGAACTAAAAATAAGTTATTCACATATCTCTCATGAAGACAGAACTATGCTCAATGTATAGCTGCAGTAAAATATACAAATTAGATGTTAGGTGAATAAAGACAGGAAGAAAGAATAATACAGAAATTATTATTTAATTGTATGCTTTTAAATAAATCAGTGATGCAAGCTTTTCTGGACTCTTGTGTTCTGTACTAGTCACCCCATTACCAATACTGTTTTGCAGAACAGACCTGGATTTAGAGATGGGCAACAAAATGATTATGGGCAAAGACAAACTTGCATATGAAATAAAAGTGATTGCAACTGAGGTTTGTGTTGCTGTTGTTAGAAAAGAGATGAAAAAGAGATGAATGATTTGTAGGGCTTGATTGGGTGTTTCTCCTCTGAAACCAACAACATACATATATTTCATGAAATTAATGATCATGGAACTCCTCACCAGTGTTATCACTGGCCAATGTCTTTGCAATTTTAAAGAAGGGCCTTTGAAAAAAAAAGTAAAAAAAAATCCAAAATTAAAATATCTTAAAATAAAGTTTGGAGGCAATAGTAAACCTACTATTTCAAGATTTAGGATTGTCAGTAATTATTAGGATTTAGGAGGAGATCTATTATGGAAAGCAAATTATCTTGCATCTCTCAAATGCAATATTTCTTATGCCATCCTCTGAAATATCTAAGAGTGTCCAGTGATTCAATGACATGTTGAACTGGTTGGACCAGCAGTGTTATCTGATACGAAAGTTTCTATGTTCCTATTGCTTTCCATTTCTGTCTGTAAAACACGCATTCTGTATTCCCCATTTAAGAAAAAAATCCCAGTTTCATGTTCAGGTTTCAGTGCAACAAGGAACTATAAAAAGCTATGCAATTTCCACAAAGCACCATGTAATTGTTTACCATAACCTAGGCACCCTGAGCACTAGGGCATTACCTGAATTAATAAGAATTGACAACATCCATTGATTCTTCACCAATTCTTTATTTTCACTACTGAAAAGCTATTATGTAACTTTTTACACCAAAGGTTTTTAATGAATCATAACAGATATATTTAGCCTGCCATGGCAACAGCAGCTATAGGAATAGGTGACACTTTTTTTCTGTATTCCCCACAGTATGTAGACACCATGAACTTTTTTTGGACAACCCTTACTCATTGCTAAATTGCTAAAGAAGTGTATTGCTAAAGAAAACAGCAGGCAATGGGGTCATGTCATGTGGCCTAAGAGAGAAGATCACGGGTATCCTCACTTTCTCAGGGCTAATCACCAGTGTTTATGGTGCTCGGAGCATCTCAGGATTTGAGGTGTATTTCACCTGGTTACCTAACCAGAGTAGAAAGAGGTAGCTTGTCATGTTAGTATGAAATCAGGCAAAAGGCAAAGAAAGTAGCATTCCTCTGAACCAGTTATTCTCCACAGTGCTACAGTGCCCTACTTTCTTCCCATAGGTCACCTGAACTGTAAGTATTATATTGTATTTCCATTAAGTTTCTAAGCCTTCTGCATTTTTTAAAAGTATGCACTTTGTAACAGTTTGGACTTCAGTCAAGATATATACAAAATAATAATACTGTTTCAATAAAAGCAAATTATTACCTGCCAACATTTATATTCTTGTGCAATTATGGTTCCTATGAGGGAGGATTTCTTACCCTTTCCTCACTGGTCTGGAATGTGTCCTCAGTTTCCTATTTTTCTTTCCTGACTTCATTGTCAGACTTACAAACCCACTCCTATCTATCTGTCATTTCTAGCCTCTAGGAATTTGGCTACAAAAACGTGTTGAAGAAGGGTTAGATAAACATGGCAGAGATTCTGTAGACACACTCTATAGCAATATACAAATCATTGCTTGAGGGTATAGCATTTACATTTCAAAACACTAATACAAATCTTTGCTTATTTACTAATAACTCATTTAATAATTGCTTCTTAGGCACAGCCTTTCTTATGCTAAAATTAAAATACCAAATTTACTGTTCCCTTAACCTTTCAGGTTGTTTGATTTAATATCCTTCTAGTATGCCATTTGCACTGCCTTCAAGATTCACTCTGCAATTACTCAGACCCTCAAAACTGATTCAGGCCTACTGCCTCAATTCACTCCTATGGCCTTACACAGGCTATCAAACAGACATATTTAGACTGAAAATTGAAAGGTTTGGTAACAATTTTCAGTAGCAATTATTTTCCCAATACTTTCTAAAACAAAACTTTCTCTTTTTGTCAGATCTAATTAACCATGAAAGTGACCTTTAAGTGGATGTTTTAACATTATTTTGACTACAGTTTCTGATGAGCATTCATTACTATAAGCTACATTTTCACATCTGCAAAAATATTTCAAATAATAATGATGAGACATAAAGCAGCTCTAAAATAAACATATACTTTTCCTATAAAAGTCATAAACCCCAGATCTCTTACAAAATATGTTTTTACATTGTATTATATATTCTTTATGGACAAGGAAATTAATAACCAATAGCTTAATAATGGTGGAAGAAAAATGTTGATACATCTGCACAGAGATGGTAAGCTGTATTAGGCTAAAACCAGAGAAGACAGGCCACAGTGCCACATTAGAGACTAACTGGTTTAGAAAGGCATGAGTTTTCATAGATGTCTGTCCCAAACCCCTTGCTGGTTTAAGATAAACCAGACTCCCCCAGCATCCTGGCATGGTCTCCAGGCTGGGCAGGGCTCTCTACTCCATAGCAGGGTTGGCCCCTCCCCTCTGCTGCCTGGCTGGAGCTCCAGCAGAGACTTGGAGGCACAGTAGGGTCTGCTTGGCTTCCCCCTGCCCTATGGCCCACTCACTGCTCAAGCAGGAAATTCCCCCCCAACTCCCATCTCCCACAACCGGGACCCCAGACCCATGGACCCTAGGCATGTGGTATGCTAGCTAATGTAGATGTATGTTTGCTTCCAATTTCACTGGGACAAGCAGACAGAGCAGTGACTGATTAGGGCTGTTTGGAGCTAATCAACAGGTCAGTTGGTAATCTGTTTAAGAAGAGTTTGAAGTAATGGGAGAGGATATTGCTTTGCTAATCAGGTAATAAACACTGTTGTCAGCCCCATGCTGACTTGCTCTCCTGCCAGTGTGCTGCAGACAGTTTAAAGAAGCAGGGAGGGAGATTGAAAAGCTCTGTATCATCAACAGATGCATGCACTGTACCCACTGCCCCTCCGCTTGCCTCAGTATGCTAGCACGGGATGAGGGCTGGCGACACTCCTTCCCCTTGAGCAACAAGTGGGGAAAAGCCTGGGATGGTTCAGATAGACCTCCCAAATCAGAACATCTTGCCGGGGCCTGGTCTCACCCTGCTCACCTTAGCACTATGTAAGGGAAGGGAGGGCTGCTCTAGCACCCCTCAGCTTCTAGCCTGAGTCCTGCAGGCATGTGCCTGAATTTCCTCAGTCCAGAGAGAATGTCTGTCCAGTTACAAACCTGTGCAGCCTACCCCAGTTAGGGTCATGATCAGGCTTTTTGAATGTCTGTCCCTAGCGATAGTGTCCATACATATTGTTATCTAATCTAGACCACTGAAGTCAATAAAAACAGATTATTAACCACACAAAAGAAAAGAAACCCCTGCCTCCCCGTCCTGATGGCTGCATTGACAGGAGGGGAAAGCCTGTGTTGAAACAAGAGCTCACAAAGGGGAATCTATTTGCAGTCATGATTGGCTAACACAAAGTGAAACCAGATACAAAGTTATAAAAACTCTCCCCATCCTTTGTTCGGAGAGATCGCCATTCAATCGTAACTTGAGCTGGACTCATAGTTACCCGGGCTGATCACCCGTTGTCTCCCACCACCACTCCCCCTCAGCGTACCCCACCCCCCGCTGTTTTATTTTGAGCTCCCAAACACGTAGCTGGCAGCTGCTGTTGAACTGAATCGTGGAACCCGCATCCCCACGAAAGCACAATTAAAAAAGAGTGTGAGTAAATAAACCTTCTTTGTTTATAACAATCTACATTTCTGAGCCTTCCTTATCTCATAAACCCAGATCTGTCACGAACCGGAGGGCGCTGTTAAGCCTCTCTCAAAGTGCGGGACAACTTTTTGATCTGCAAATTTCTTAGGAACCTGAAGTTGTTCTTCTTCACTTACCCAGAAGTATCCTGGTGTGAATAGCTATTCATCTAGCCCCAAGATAACGTTATTGAGATCCAAGAACTAGGTATAGCAGCTCCTAAATTTCCTGAAGATCCCAATCCATTAGGCATGCTTAAGCCATGCCTAACGTGTTACTAGCACATGCTGAGCTCAATAGAGAATATAATAAGTAGTCTTTGAAGAAAGTAACAACCTAATAATTAGCACAGCCTAATAAGTAGTATACAGAAGCAGTAAATGGAAGATCTGGGTTCTAGTTCCTCTTCAGCTTGTCATGATTCAAGTCAGCATCTGCAAAAATACCTAATCACCAAGCTTAAAATTAAGCTAAATTAGAGGCCAAGGAGGAACATTCTCTGCCCTTCCTGGTAGAAGGGAGCATAGTAAAAATTAAAAAATCCTTAGGGCCTGAAGGAGAGCAAGCAAGGAGGGGAATGACTGCATTATGGGAAATTCAAAGTAAGGGAAAGAATGCTCATGATTGGTCCTTGCTTCCCAGAGATATTTCTGGCTTAGTTTTGTTATTAAATGTGCCTTGATCATTTTGTCATAGAATAATTCTAGGCATATAGTGTCAAGAGTAGGTGTTGGGCTCTGGATGCTAAGTAGATAAAGGTACAGCCCTCAAGGGGCATAGATTTAGGCACCTAAGTGCCAAAGAGGGGTAGAATTCCATACATGTTCCTAGATTTATCTTGTCTTGGTATCTAGCTCTAGCTGTAGGTCATATCTTGCGGAGCCTGCTAGCTGTTTTGAAATGTCCTTAAGTTTCTTAACTGTGTCTCTGCATATGAAGGGTAGGTGCCTAAATCTAGTTTTTGCTGCACATAAAATGATGTATAAGGCTTTTAATGGTTCTGGCCCTTAACACGTCATTGTTAGATGCTTATTCTTGCTCAGACAAGTTTTTCATAGGGGATGCTCACTTATTAACAAGATCATACCATGGTGTCACACAAGATAAATATATGTTGTAAATTATCCTAACTTGGAATGAAGCAAATAGGTGTTTAATGAAGGTTTGCTTTGCAACACTTGTTACTGAATTCTAAATGAAAATGGTGAAATTGGGTTAATGGTTCTGTTTATCAACCACTTTTCAGTCATTTGTGCCTGGTCTGAAAATAATGGTGTTACAATAGAGTGTGTAAATTATAAAGAGTAAGAATATAGCTACAAAGCACATAGATTGAAAAAATAGTGGCAGATCATGCCTTATTTCATTTGGGAAAATATTATTTCAAGACAGTTTTACAGCGCCCTATAACAAGGTACATATTATTCATCTTTATTAAAAACCAAAAAGCATATTTATCTAATGAGGAATAATATTTGCTTGCAAATTATTCCACAACCTCAGCACTGGAATATTAGATATAATAAATAAAGCAAATACGTTGTTATTGCTTGTTTTGTCCAAGAACTGAGAAATTGGAAACTTCATCCTATTGTTATTTCAGCAGCAATTTCACTGTTAATAAACAGATGGCATTCTCTTTGCCTTCACCAATTCATCTGATACAGCTAGATTAATCAGGATTTATGAAGCTCTGCTTTGGAGGGAGTTGTCAGACTACCCAGGGATTGAAGAGAAAATGGCCAATGTACCTAAATATGGCTGTTCTGTGAATATAGCTGTTACTTAATCCTGTGGACAAAACTAATTGCTGCTGTCCTACAAATGCAAGCTTTGTAATCATCTTGTGACTTGCTTCTGCTCATGGTCATCATTGAGCTCCATATGTATATGGGATTATGGGAGGCCCACTTTGTGACATCCTGCTTAGAGAGGGATTGCTGCATAGCCATTGTACTAACCAGATCAGAATATAAGTAATATAATACTGAGTCAGAGCAATGGTCATTCTAAACCAATAATCTGTTTCCAACAGTGGCAATGGTAGAAGCTTTAGAGAAGAAGTAAATCCAGTAAGGGGAAGGGGAAAAGTGTGGAGGGAGATGGCTTACAATGCCAATGATAAGGGAGGAAGATAGGAAAACAGCTTATGACTAGTAATAAGCACCTGCTTTAGGACAGAGGGAGAAATCAGGGAAAGCCATGGAGGGCATCATTAGAATGGCACAGGTTGGGGAAAAATATGTCCGGCAGTGAGTTGCTTACCACTGATCTCATATGCTATAGACCAGATCCAGTCACTTTGGGGGCCAGATAGGTTTTACAACGCTGCTTTAGAGGGAGGCCATTTCCCATCATACCTTCCCTGACATCAACCATCATTTGTTTTAAGGATGTCAGAGGATACGTCACTTACTGCTGAATTTAATAGCTATTAATGGACCTATCCTCTATTACACTATTATATGAGCTGTTACTGGATATATATATAAAATGACCACCAACCCCATATAATAGCTCTATGAAGGTTCTTCATTCTAGTCTCTTCCAACAGATGCAAGCATGAGCTTGCTAACTTTATTCTGTAATACTAGTGAAGAAGAAAGTGAATGGGAATTGAGAACATTGATGTAGAGTTCCTAAAACTTTTGATAGGAGACAAGTGTTGGTAAATATCAACCTATTAATAGCAGCTACTATAGCTTTTTAAATTTAAGTAACAATTATAAAAAGTCTTCTGTGAACATAATGAGTTTATTTTCAGAGCACCTGTTTGGTAAGTAAACAGATATTTTGGAGTGATATATATATATATAAATAAAAATATTGCATTTCATATTCTTATAGCTACAGCCAGAACTCAAGAGTTGATGTAATAAATGAAAATGTACTTCCTATGCTTCATGTCATGGAAGTTGATCTGAAATCCATTGACCTTAAAGGCTATATTTTAATTGACTTCACCAGACCTTGGAGCAAGCTGTTGCTGTGGAACCCCTATACCTGCTCTGCAAAAATTCTGTCTCTCTAGCCCCCTGATCCCCATGTACCTCTTCCATTCCCGTGGTGGGAATATGGGGATCTCCAGCCTCCTGGCTCTGCTGCCGGGGTGTTGTAGGAAAGCAGAACTGGATCAGCAAGAGAGTGCCCACTAATACCCTCCTGCTACACACAGTACTACTACTCTATGGTCAGTAATACTGATATGTTGAAAACTATGCAAGTATTCCAATACAAATTGAGCTCTTGTGTAAAATTAAAAACCAAACAGAAATATTTTCAGTGAGGTTCATAACTATAAAGTACTTTTTCAAATCTATGTTCTTTTCCAGCAGCCTCTACATAGGAAGACAGACAAGTATCACAATGTGTTCTGAATGGTATAATATACAGATATTATTAGTCGACAACTTGAACATGGGAACTTGTACAGCATAATGAGATAAGCCTGATAACTCACTGTAAACTGCTCTCATCTATATTTGTTAAATGCAGTTTACAGGAACTGGGGGAAGTTGGCAGGCATTAAAAACATTGGGAAACTGAGACTTCAAAAAATGAATTTATTTTTCTGAAGTCCATGTAATACAAGATAATGGATCCTTGATTCTTGATTGTTGACCTGCAGTGCCATCCTTAGTTTGCAGACAATTCTTTTTTTCCCTTCCTGTACCTAGAACATTAAAATAGACTGATTAGTACTGGTTCTAAAATAAATGTACCATAGAACTTGACAAAGCTTTGTTTTCAAAACACCCTTAAATCAAAACATGTCAAGAAATAATATGATGTTTCTATCAATTATACATGAAATACATTGTGCCTGCCTGGTCTCCAGTAGGCATTTGCATGCTGCCTTGGCACATCTGCCTGAGACCAACCATGATGTGGGGATTAGCCCTACCTGAATGAGCATATTGTGTCCCTGGGAAAAGCGCTGAGACTCTCCTGCCAAGACTTCAGTGGTAATTTCAGTAGTGGGCATTCCTTCAATGGACGCATTCGGATGTATTGTGACCCTCAGCAGGTCTCCATGGGGCTCTGCCTCCCCTAAACCCCATCCATATGCCAGCCTTTGTGATGACTGCTAATGTTCCCCAGCTCACCCTATGTTGTTGCCTCTCTCCTGGCAAGATGCTCTGAACTGCCTGACTAGGTCTGGCCTTTGGCCATTGTCTACCACCACTTCCCTCTCATGGAGGGTTGTCTTTGCCCACCCCCCAGCCATTACTTCAGGGCCTTTTGGGGTGTCCATGTCCTGGCCTCAGAGCCTCTCAGGGCTAGTCTTTATCAAAAGGGTATCAGAAGACCCCTTCATAACTGGGTCGATGAAAGGAACAGAAGAAAGGAAAGGAAAAAAACAAGGCTTTCACCCTTCATCCAGGGCAGTATCTGGCCTACCCCTTTTCATAGAGTCTTCGCCATTCATCAACATGTTCCCCTGTTCTTGCCTCTGCTAGAGGCTCTTCCTGGTGTCCCCACTTGGGATTCCTTGGCATCCACCGGCGTAGCAGCCACCTGGTGGGGGAAGTGGCTCTGGAGTCTGTCCCCTGCAATGCTCTCCTCATGTCTCCCTTGACACCGGCTTTTATCCTTGCCAGGCAGCCTCCAGAGATGATGTCACTAGCTTGTCCAGGCTCACGCTGGAAGTAGGCACAGCTCACAAACTGTGCAGCTGTTTGGAGCAGGTGCATAATGTCCTCTCCTCCATTACCTAAAACAGGTTAGTTTGCCCTGGTCTCAGGGCTTTTTATGGTGGGGTGAACTGTCCAGTACCCCATCCCACTAGGGAAGTCCCCCTTCTCCCAGTGCTTATCTCCCAGGGACATACATCAATAATTTGTATTGCTCTAGAAATATTTTATACCACACCAGTGCCCATATACTCTAATGATTATTATTATTATTTTTTTATAATACTTGTATAACATAAAGTAATGTCCTTCAGGCTGAAATACCCAGTAAAGATATTTGTTGGATATAAGGAAACTATTGCAGGGGTTTTCAACCAGAGGTGCTTGGGATGGCCTTAGCAGGTACTCAGCAGTAGGTGCCACTACTGACACTTCCACCACTGCTGTGTCACTGGCACACTCACCGACCACCCGTGGGGGATCCCAGCCTTCTCCCACTTATTTGGCCACAGGGGGACTCCTACTTTCTTGACCAGCTGCTGGGGGTACACAGACCCCAAAAGGTTGATTACCTCTGTTCTATTGGATAGTACTGTGTTCTATCTTTCCCCAAAGCCACTTGGGTGGTATATCAGGGAAGGAAGTGGCCTGTTCTCTGCTATGCTTAGACTTCTCTATTATACAGTCCAATAAACAATGAATAATGTAGCTTAGAACTTTAGATCAGCAGCTTTAAGTGAATTAAGGTCCACCAATGAAAGCTAAGGGGGAAAACCTATTTGTAGTGCTTTGTACAATGGACCTCTGTTGGTTGGACCTTTTATGGTACCATAACAAACATAATAAATGATTAACCAGTTTCAGTTACCAGCCACTAAGAGTTTTGGTACAAAAGGAATTCTGGACATGGCTTCCTCCCCTTTGGAGAAGAAGTTAACAATTTTTTAAGGAGGGTTAAAAAGATACATGTCAGCTATCAATGTCTAAGTGTCACAAAGAATCCTGAATACCTCAGACATATTAACATCATCTTTCTTTATGAGATCACATTAAAAATGAAGAAGAGGATTTTTTTTTTACTTTCCAAGCAAAGAAAAGAGACATGAACAGAATATAATATATAATTGTGCTAGCCAGAACAGTAGTGTTAGTATGTAAATGCCTAACCCATTTTTAAAATTAATTCCTAGTTTACTAAAGGTAAATGTTTTTTGTTTTATGGTTTGCTTGTTTGTTTGCTATATTAGCTAGTTGCAAAAAAGCCAAAAAAAAAAAATATTTAAACTCTTCTTATTAACATAAAAGGCAAAGATGCAGGTCATATTATATCTATAAGGCTCCTTCTACATGTGCAGCTGTAACAGGAGTCTCATTTCCGGAGCCCCTCTGGGCGTGCAGCTCCGACCTCCTGCAATGAGCCCACCGCCCACCTATTCTCGCCTCCCACGTCTTGATCTTGTTCATAATTAAGGAATGATGTAACCTAGTGGGAAGCTGCCCATTTTTATATGCCCCAATGCCAGGGGGCACTATCTGCGGCTCCTTTCCTCCCCTGCACCGCAGCCCAAGCCTTGCAGTTGTTTCTGACGTAATCTTCCTCCAGAACATGATATTGGGTCCCAGCCCTTCGCTTGCCTTTTGGGCTCCTCAGAGCCCTCTCACTCTCGGGGCCTCTTACTGCCCCCCACTGTCGGGCTCTTCACCACCCCCTGGCCGGGGCTCTTCACTGCCCCCTAGCTCCGGGGCTCTCTACCGCCCCCACAGTTCCAGGCTGGGCCAACGCGCCCCCTCAACGAACATCAAAAGAAAGAACTGTGCCTTCTCCGGCACCACTCACTGTGTCCGCTGGGCAACAGGAAACTCCACACTGTTGGGGCACTCCCGTGAGGCCTCCTTGCATCCCTACAGCCTCACCTGGTCCTCTGGTATAACAATAACCGAATCATAAACCAAATGGCTGATAACTAAATCATGACACAAACGGCTGTGGCAAAGCAACAAGGGGCCTCCTGGCTCATAACAGAAACTGCATGCCATGCTGGCTCTTAGTTCCTACCTCCCATAGGATTCTCTCTTCCCCGCATCATTGCAGTTGGTCAGAGTGCTCAGGCTGCAGCCCTCGACCCGGTCTGCTCAGCTCTCCCGCAGAGCTCCTGCTCCTGCGGCTGCCAGAAGGGGACTGCCCTCCTGGCCTTCCGCCTGGGCTTAAGGAGGACCAAGCCCCACCCCTTCCTGGCTCTAGGCTTCCCTGGTTACTAAGGCAACCCACACCTGCACAGTCTTGGGGATGGGCAGTTACACTTCCCTCTTCCCGCCACCAGAGGTGTCTTCTGAGCCAATTCCACCCTCAGTCGCAGAGCACCTGAGAGCCCTGCGACAGCAGGTAAAGGTGAGATTGGATCTAATACCTCATCCTCACAATCATAGCTTCTGCCACACCAAATACACATGGCAAAAGGCACAAAATGTGAGAACACTCATGCTTTATTTCTGATACAGAGGGAGCCAGATCCTAGGCTCCCCTTGTATTAGTGAGAAGCAGGCTTTTGGCTGACGGCACTCCCGGCTGCAAGAGAGACCTGCTACACATGAAAATTGAAGCTCAACAGCAACTAGTTAGAAAGTTAGTACATATTTCTGAGATCTAACTTTATAGGTGGTTGGAGTTATTTATCATGTGATAGGTACTTTACATGTGTAGCTGGTTTTAAGGGAATTACACAATTAACCATTCAATTGTTCAATGCCTAAAACATGTAGCGGGGCCTGTGAATGAGATTTCCATGTGTGTAATAAAGGACAGAATCTAACCAGTTACACATATTTGTCTTATATTTGTTGGTGTTTATCTGGCATTGCTGAATGCTGTTTTTAAGTATCAATTAGAAAGTATTTACCAGTATTTTGCTTATTTCATTGGACTATTTTACTGAGTCATTCTTATTTATTGATTGATTGTTTGACTGGAATACTTGTTTTGTATGTTTTTTTAATGAATATTTAAGGATATGAGTGACTTCATTTCATTGAGTAGTAACTTAAACTGGAAGATTGTGAGCTCGGCTGCTTGATGGTTGGGTGGGTGAGAAACTGGCTATAGAATAGGACCCAGAGTGTTCTCATGAATGGATCTGTGTTGTTCTGGTGCCAAGTGGCCAGTGGTATCCCTCAGGGGTCTGTGCTTGGACTGGTGTTTTTCAACTTATTTATCAATGATGTGGATTGGGGAGTGAAAAGCTTTCTGGCCAAGTTTGCAGATGACACCAAGTAATGGGGCAGTGTGGCCATGCCAGAAGATAAGTTGTTAATACAGGTGGACCTGGACTGGCTAGAGAGTTGGGCAGACTGGAATCAAATGAAGTCTAACACTTCCAAGCGTAAAGTGCTCCATCTGGGAGCAAATAACACTCAACATACATACAGACTTGGAGGTGACAGACTAACTTGCACCATGGCTGAAAGGGACCTAGGGGTAACAATTTACCATCTCATGAACACGAGCTGTCAGTGCAATGCGGTAGCCAGCAGGGCAAACAACACACTGACATGCATCAACCAATGCATCTTGTGTAAAATTAAGGAAGTGATACTCCCATTGTACTGAGCACTGGTGAGACTTCAGTTGGAGTATTAAATTCAGTTCTGGGTGCTGCACTTCACTGAGGATGTGGAAAAACTTGAGAGGGTCCAGAAAAAAGCCCCCTGTATACTCAGGGACTTGTACAGCAAGCCATATGAGGAAAAGCTGAGGGACCTGGGCCTCTTTAGCCTAAAGAAGAGAAGTTTGAGAGTGGACTTGATAGCATCTTACCACTATATCAGAGGAGTGCATCAGGAGCTCAGTGAACAACTGTTCACTAGGGAAGCCCTGGGGGAGACCAGAACCAGTGGATATAAACTGCTGGAAGGCTGCTTCAGACTTAAGACCAGGAAAAACTCCTTCACAGTCAGGGTCTCTAGACTGTGGAATAAACTCCCTTATTGGTGGTGTAGTCACCTACCCTGGAGGTTTTCAAGAGGAGACTGGACAGTCACCTCGCTGGGGTCACTTGAACCTAGTTGTCTTCCTGCCTAGAGCAGGGAGGGCTGGACCCAATGATCTGCAATGTCCCTTCCAGCTCCTAACAATCTGTGTATCTATGAATCTCCATAAACTGGCTTAATCACAGTAGCCTGGATGTTGTCCTTTTCTTTACCCTAACAATGCATAAGGCACCTCCATTATAAGATGTCCTTGCAGGTCAGAGCAAATGTTTTGGCTCTCATACAAACCCCTGATGTCAGAAGTGCGGTTGTGATAGTGAGCTGCAGTGTCAGGATTTCCCTGAGCTTGCTGTCATATTGGCCTTTGAGACTATGACAATACATATACAACATTCAAAGAAGACGTGAGGTTCTTCTGAATTATTCTGGAGGATCATACTGGCAAATATAAGCAGAAAAGATAGTTTAAAAGCATGTTCTCCCTCCTTCTGAGTAAGCAATCACCCAGTAGCATAACTGAAGAGGGATAAACAGAGCAGCTCCCCTAGGCAATGCCTTTATTGGAGGGGCAGAGGCAGGGGGAAGGATACAAAAATTGTGAGAGTAGCAGCAGCTGATTGTGTTGCTCCAGTTGGCACTATGGCAGTTGGCACTGTCCTAGGTATGATGAAGCTGTCCCAAGCAAAAAGCTTTACTGATATGCCTTTGCAACTGACCCACACTGCTTATTCAGCCAGTGTAGGTCTAGATCTACATTTTTTATGACATATGAGTAATTTTTCATTCTGATAAAGACTTTTTTTTACTGCCAACATAACTGAAATACACAAAACTATAGACATAAGAAATACTGCATCAATTTGCTTCACTAAAGCATGCTCTCACTAGGCTAACAATTCATTGTATACCAGCTACAACTGTGATCATTTTTATAAATAAATTATAAAAGCTATCACTTCATCAGAAACAATGTTTTGTGCTGTGCACAGTGGCAGCCTCCAGGAAGAAATCTTTTTTTTCCACAGATGTTTCAAAATTAGATTGTATTTAAAAATTTACTATGCCAATTACTGAGAAAAAAAATTAATACTTGTCCTTCAGAATTAATTTGACTTCTTTTGTCACATCATGTAAGGACTATTCATGCTAAAAAGCTAATAAAATTTGTAATTAGGGGAAAAATTCAAAATTAATCTTGATATTGAATTCATTATACTTAAAAAGTAGGAAAATGACCTTGTAAAAAAATTCCAAAATATAGCATCTGATGATAGACACAACTTAAGGTAATCATTAATATCCTGAGTTAAATATATAAACATTAAAAACATGAACAAAATACATTAATAAAATATATTCATTAGAAAGTTGCAGTTCATGTTGCATACTAAATGTTTTACTGCTTTACCTTCTATAAGTCAAACATAGTTCAACATTTACAACTTTTATTAGGCAGGCATGTAATGGGTTTTAAAAGGCAAGCATAAAAAGGCAGTTAATATGTTTTCTGAGTAAGGTTAATTTTTTGCTTTTTAAAATAACTACTTTTCATCTTTGCTAGTGAACAATAGTTTATACAAAGGAATGAAAAGGGGACAGATTTGTTTGATTTATGTAGTAATAGAAGGGGTGAGAAATCAATTTTTTGTAAAGTTTTTATTGATGGATTTAACCTTTCAAAAAAAATTCACAAGCATTACAGAGACATTGTTGGCACTTCTCTTGTAACAGCACATTGACTTAATAGTAGAATCATAGAATGAATGTCATGATTTGAAAATATATGTCCTAACATTAAGAAGGTCTATTGGTGTTGTCAGTGGCAAGTAGTTAGAAGGAATATAAAGATAGAATTTTGTCTGATTGTGTGCATATCTCTGTATGCTTGCACACATATTCTTGCATTTACTTACTCAGCAGAATCAATTAGATTTTTATAGGGACAAACTCTTTATGTATCAGATAAATATGGGAATATTATTAGCATTCCTTTAATTTAAAATAATTCTGCATAAAAATTCAGTGGAAACTGAATATACAGAAGACCTAAGTAATCTGCAAAGAATTTTGATCTTTAAATTCTCAAAGATCTCAGTCTATCTACAACACTCAATCTATATTTTTATTTCCACTATAATTAGTGGATACAAAAGGATTTTCTGTATGGATTTCTCTTTTGTATCTTTTAAAGTTATGAGCCTGGTAAGGTAAGTTTTAAACTGTTTCATTTATTAAAACAGTATGGTGAAGTGATGCACATGCATTCAACAAATGATATTGATATTGCAAACTCGCATGAACGTGATAGGAGATTGTTGATGAAGGTATCAGAGTACCAGCTGTCTGCTGGTATTTAGAATAGAATCTTAAGGAAGGTTCAATAATGTTCACTAATTAATAGGAAAATGTTGATATTTGTAAAACTTAAAGGGGAATTTTTTTTCCAAAATGATTTTCTTGAGGAATTATTGGCCTTTTTCTTCCTAAACTGCCTTCACAAAGGTTCTTGGAAGTCAATACATTCTGACCAAACAAATGATGATATCTCAGAATGTATGAGGCTTGATGGAAGCTGATGAGCAGTGAATCAGTGTTGTTTGCCCCTCCCCCCCACCCTTTTATTTTAGCATCCCTTTGGGTGTGAATTTAACCAATTCATAGTAAGAATTGTAATTTATCATTACCCTTTCATTTATCTTCATATTAGGGCATTAATTATAATATTTACAGTTTTTATGGGAATTGTAATTTTGAACTTGGGGTAGATTCTATTTTCCTTTCACATGTCTAAATGATGCTTACATAGTTACATAATGACACTTACGCACTTTGAGATTTAGTGTAGTTATGCTTGCTCCCTGCTTCCCTTTCCATGCTCACTAGGCTACACTTTGATTGGAGGCCTCTTTAAGGGAAGCAGAGTTGCCCTAGCACATAGAAAATACTGGGCAAGTCCTGATCATTTAGTTCAATAAAAACATGACTGCCAGTATTAAATGGAAGAAATCCTTTGCCCTTTTACCCCAAGAATCTAGCCTCTAGGGGCCCATCCAACTGAGCACTCACGTGCATCTTGCAGCATCTCAAAGACCTTTGAGCCACCAGCCCCATTGCCCCTGCCCTCTGAGCACCCCGATTACTGCCCTGCCCAGCCCCCTCCCCCCCATTGCCCTGAGCCCCTATCACTGCCTCTCATCCTGGCATCTTGGCAATTAAAAAAAAAACACTCCTCTCCCCGCCACACACGCACTCACTGGCAGCAGCAGCTGCTGTCAGGGTTGCTGGGGCCCTCCCCACACAGCACGGGGCTGGGTGACAGCTGCAGAGGCCCCAGCCCAGGCCCCATTGCCTCCGCACTGCCCCTGCTTCTGTGGTGAATAGAGGCTTTTATTTTTCCTTTTTCTTTTTTTTAAGTTCAAGAGGCTGGGGTGGAAGGGGCAGCTATTGGGGGCTGGGGGTGCAAGTGGGGGATGGGGCCAGGCAGGGCCACCATTATGGGGGCTGCAGGAGCTGGCAAGGAATGGGGCCAGAGGCGGCAGCCATCCAGGAGGCTGGGGGAGCAAGCAGGGGTGAGGCATGTGGGCCCTGCAGTGTGGTGGTAGCCTCTGTGGGGGCCATGTGGACCCTGTTGTGGGGCTGTAACCCCTGTGGGAGGCTGTGGCCCCTGTGGAGAGCTGTAACCCTTGTTGGGGGGCTGTGGCCCCTGTGGGGGGGCCTATAATCCCTATTGGGGGGCCTATGGCCCCTGTTGGAGGGCAGCAAAACATATAGGTATTTAAAATTCACTTTATTATGTTGATAGAGACACTGGTAGGCTTCCATATTGCTTTAACACTAGATATTTCAATAAAATATTGCCTAACTGATCACTTTCTCTCACTATATATATAGATATTGATATAGATATAGATATAGATGTCTTTTGTTTTAATTGTGGAGAAACATGGATTTTGTGGTATTTTACAGAGCGACATTGGGATTTTTTTAATCAGGGATTTTTCAGTTTTCAAATAGGGAACACCAGAATTCCTGCTAGGGAGGCCAGTGGCAGGACACAGGCAGAGGAGCCTGCTTAGAACTGGCACCTGGACATAGCTGACCAATTGCGGCCAGGAGGACATGCTTTGACAGTTCTGCCCTGATGGCTGGGTAGGGGGCACATATGACAGTAGTGCTGGACAAAGGCCAACTTTGAAGCCACAACCCACTGGCAGCTGGCCCAGAGGGGAAGATGCCTCTACTGGGTATGCAGTCCCCATCTGGTCTGGCAGGTGCGCAGCAGGTCACAGCCAGGCAGCAGCCCCCACTGCTAGACTGTTGCAGTGGGTAAAGAGTACATGAAACCCTCTGGGCTGCTTCAGCAGTCAAGCTGGCACAAGGGGTAGTGTCTCCAGGTACCAATTGGCTGGTCCCCAGAAGCTCCTGAGAGCAAGTAGCCCTGAGTTCCTTGACAAGCAGCTTTTTATACTGCTGGGTACAGCACAGATGCTGGCCCTGGGCTCTAGCTCCCCCTGGCTGCAGATCCAGGAGGAGCCAGGCAGGGTTATTTTGCCCCAAGTGGCACAATTTCCTGCACACCAAAGTGCGTGTCCAGGCATGTGCGGTAAGGCAAAAAGCCCCAGCTCAAATTTGCACTACTTCTTTTTGAGCTGCTGCAAGTACACGTGCCTGCATACATGGACGTGCCCCTAGGAAGCCAAAGACCCAAGGTGGGATCTAATACCTTGGGGACAAGAAGCCTAGAATTTAGCTCTTACAGGTTTAGGCCTATGTCTTTAGCAAAATGGTTTTGACAGTTAAAAATTGTATTACTGATACTAAATATTCCTCTTCACTATAAATATTACACTGTATACAAGTACATGTGTGTAGTCACAGAATGAGTCACACTGGTGGTAGTATATTATAAGAAAGATCAAACGCATTGAACATTTTATGTAGTGGAGGAGGAAATAAATCTAGACTTCAGTGAAGTACTTCCTGGATGGCAGAAGATTGGTGTTAAAAAGAGACTATTTAGATGTTTTAATCTGGGGAGATTATCATCAGGGATACTGGTTTTCTGTTAAAATTTTTCTGATTAAAAATCCACATTTTTTCTGTGAGTAACATGAAATGTCACTATATATGTGTGTGTGTGTGTGTATATACATATATATATATATATATATATATATCAGTTGAAAACAATGTTTTATTGATATATTTACAATTTTACAATTTTAAAGCAATTTGGAAAGCTACCAGTGCATCAAGCATTATAATAAAATGCATTCTAAATATCTACATATTTTGGCATTTGATATTGGGATTTTCATCATGGAAAATCAGAGCTCCTTCTGCTTCTTACACTCACCACGATGTGGGTCCTGCTGTGGCTGACTCCCCACTGCTTTGTGGCATTCATTATTTCTATTATTCTATATAGTACTAAAACAGTGGGAAAAGACCGTTTATATTATTTCCCTGATGTATTTGTCTCTTGTATCATTTCTTTTTTTATTAGTTTTAGAAAGATACATTTTTATGGTAGCTAAATCTGTAAGAGACACCTTATCTCGTATTATTTAGACATTTTCTTACATATTCTGAACATCCCAAAGAAAGCCAAAATTCTGTTAAAAAAAGAAATCTGTTTTCATCTAGCCCTGCTGTGAATATATACTTTGTTTAGGGAGTTTTTACTTTCATTTACCTGTAAACTAGCACAGCGTTAAATGACCTTGTGGAAATCACCATAATTTACTGTTTACAGCTGTCCCTTTAAGTAAAGCAAAACAGCAATAATAATAATTTTTAAAAAATTAGTTCAAATCTCACTAAAATATATTGTAAAAATTGTGCTGATTTTATTAGAAACTTATTTGACTGTAGAGAGTCCACATAAGATATTTGATGATCTTAAATGTCTTTAAAATGTCTTTAAAATTTTTTTCATATTTCTGCAATAATATAATACATTTTATTTCTCTCTATTACTGATACATGGCTGGTTTATGTCAGTGCCACAGTTAGTAAAATAATCACTAGCTGAAATGTGAAGCTTTTTTTTAGCATGCATAATTTAATTAAACTGGGTAAAATATATATAAACCCATTGTATCATTTGGTTTACTGTGCAGTAGTTTGCAGTTACCGGGGCAGTGGCGGGATGAGTGGGGAGCACTGAAAAAAACATATTTTTGTAGAATCCCTCTGGCAGATAACTTGCTTTGAAACATGACAAATTTAAAGTTTCCGACACTCACTTGTCTTGAAGCTTACCCATACCTTTCATGAATGTGATTCACCAAAGGGAAATATGCCGACAAATACATAAACCACATAAATTATGCAAGTTGCTTAGTTCCCAACCCCAAATTAATTATCTTTTAGTTGAAGAAACATTAGTTTTATAGAAGAAAAATCATTCCTCATGTTTTCCAGCCTCTATAGAATATTATGATGAGTGGCTTTTCTTTCATTGACTTACAATTACTAGACAACTATAAGCAGTACTTGAAAACTTGAGATATTGATTGCCTATTGATAAAAACAATGGTCTCTCAAATTATAATGAGAAGTTTGTTAAAAAAAAACTCTAATAATTTTTAGCTAGACTATGGCAGAGTTCCTGGTAAGGGGATGGGAGCAGTGTTGGATTTAGGCTTAAACTACTTTAACTGAAGCTACAGCTTAGGGCCCCACAATATGAAGGGCCTCTAAATAAGAAAAAAAAATGGACCTTTTCATTCTAATATGAAAAAATATACATATATATGTCTCCACAGTTATTTATATTGAGTTAATAAATTAGTGCAGAAATAACAATAATTCATCTTAAAATTTCATGAAAAACCTTTTTCATGGTTTCATGGGTTATTTTTATTGTATGGCTCCTGTTAAACTGGACCTAGTTTAGGGCCTCAGTATTTCATAATCTGGAGGAGCAGCAGAGCATGTAAAGCACCTCCAGAGGTGTGAGTCTGAGCTTTGTTCTCAATTGTACCAAAGTCTACCTCATTCAACCTAACGATAAATGCATACCTGGCCATTTGGACTGGGGAGGCAAAAGAGACTGGGTACAATACTAGCAATGTAACTGTCTTCTGTGCTGTTGGCTACAGAAACTGCCATGCCTCATTATCTTAGCTTAATCAGCCACTAGTCTTGGGTGGTCCTTTTTTTTAACTTAATACAGGGCTGTCTGTAACTTGCACTACACTGGCATTAGCTGTTGATAATACTGTACGCCTGTGCCATTTCTTTGATGTGTAGCTCTTGCCCTAGAGGGAAACAGGGACAGGGACATGTTCCCTAGGCATATAGAGTGGTAGCAGACTAGCGTATCAGGACTCAAAACTTCACCCTTTTATTCAGTCAATTTACCTGATAGGCACTTTGAGAAAGGTGTCAGAACCTTGGGTCTATCTATTTGTTTATCTGAGGAATATTCGGTGCAGTCTCTGCACTCCCCCATTTATGCAATTTATGCAGGCAGTTCTTTTTAATCCTGTACAACTCCTCAAAGCTGTATGACAATAGAGCACAATCTAGCCATGGCACAATCGTGATTTTGGAGTATGGGACTTTTTACAATGGGATGGTAGAAAGGATGGAGGCTAATGAAGAAGAAAGGATGAGAAGGAGAAAGGAAAAATCCCAGTAGATCTTGATAGCTTCCATGTTTAAATATACATAAATATTTGAATGTATGCCCCCGCACATGCAATGCAAAGCTCTTTTGAGAAACATCCTGATTATAGCTTATACAGGAGCTGTATGGTGCATGGTTGTCTGTACCTGTTCTTTTATCAATGTACACTCCTCAGAACTACATTGAAATAGCCATTTTTTCAGCTTTCTTACTTTTAAAAATATTTCTTGAGCTGTCCAATATTTCTTCAGCTAAAAATAGCTCACTGTTGTTTCGTGCTAATAGTATTCAGGCTCTGAATCACAACTCTCATACATCCCAATGTGTTTTTTTTAAAGGGGCTGGCAAACAAGGTTCATGACATAAGGCATCTGTATAATAGTGTCAGGCATTTGTGTCTACTTGACTGACAGAGATATTACATGAATTATTGGTAACAGTCTTAGGGTCTTGGCACATGTTCAATTTGTGCCATTCCAATGCATTTGCAACATCCCAGAGTATTAGCAGACACACTTTCAAGCTGTCTCTGATGTTACAAGGGCAAGTATTGCAAAATGATGCCCTTTCATTCAAGGTTCATTGTGAGAGTGATATCTGTGATCAGGACATTGAATGTGTGCCTTCTCCACGGTCATATCGCTACCTCCGGTATCCCAGGAACACTGCTCTTGGCCCCCATTCACTTTTTTAGAGATAAAAACTAACCTTTAATTGCCCTAATAAGCCACGAACTGGCCATTTGAACCTTCTCACAATGCATACAAGGGCTAAGATTCTACCAGTATACCCAGGAGAAGAGCAGTGTGGGGACTCACTACCAGATTGTGGCCCTGTGAGACTGAGTTTTCCCCTCCAAACTACCCATGCTTCAGTTTCCCTATTAACCTCCCAGTCCCCTTGCTTTAGTTTTCCCCATAAGCCCACCAGCCCTATATCCTCATTTCTCCCCATGAGCCATGGTCAGGAAAGGAGCAGTGTCATCAAGATAGGCAATCAGTAGTTTCCTGTGCACTGTTCACACAAATCAAATGAGGTTAGGAAAACACGCTAGAATATCTGCAGCATTCGTGCAATAGTAGAAATAAGCATGTTTGGACTTGTGGGAACATCAACATTTATCTGCTCTGGTTATATCTGAACTTTGCTACAGCACAAAATTCCACAAATTTGGAACAGCACAAATTGAGCATAGGTCAGGGCCCTTAGTCTGTACTATGTACTAAGATGCTAATGGTCCAAGAAGAAAAAATGTTCTTCAAAAGAAAAAAAGGATAAAAAAAACTGGTGAGGTCCTTTCCCAGTGATTATGATGTGATTATAATAACTTGTACCAACATAAATACATTGTCACAGGTCAAACAGTCAATACCTCTAGGATCTGCTCATGTCAGCTGGGAGTGAGTGGATGGAGTCAAGAAGAAAGGATGTTCCCTAAATATCATTCTTCCTCTCCATCTTCCCAGCCCTGTGGGTATCTGTCATAAAACATTACCAATGGCCAAATAGCTGACTTCAGCTTGCATCCCACCTATTCCAGGGAGTTTCACTGCAGAGAGTTGCTCTGGGTGAAGAAGCCCACAGTCAGTGCCCTTAACTGAGTTAAGTGGAAAGGGTGAGATTCAAAGACTACATATGAGTAAGATAAAAAACTAGATATCCCTCGTCCTCTGGCAGATCCTTTGAGATTTGCATGAATTTGGGGTGATTTATGAGCTTTCAGAGCCAGATAACTGTCTATCCTAAGGAAGATTCCTTGCTCCCTAAGGGTGGGTACAAGCATTCACAAAGTGTGGAGAAGAACCAATTTTAAGTTACCTGGTTTAGTTTGAGCAATTTAAGATTTGACTGAGAGCACCATGCAGGTGTTTTCCCCATGAAGGGAGGAGGTGTGCAGGCAGCCTGGGCTAGTGAAATCATGCAGACACGGTGCCCTTCTGCATGTATCCCAGCATGGCCTGAGGACTCCCTGGGCTTCCAAATATTGTCAAGCACAGCTGAGCACCTAGGCCTCTCCTGATTGCTGATCTCCAATCTCTACCCTGGGGAGTTTCGCTTATAGTGGCCCCTGCCCAGAAGTTCCCGAACAGGCCTGAAGCAAGTGTCTTCACATGCAGAAGTTTCTTTGCCCACACCCCGCTATGGCATCCTACCATGCATACCCGGATCCACAGACTCAGGAGATGCAGATAAAAGAAAACATCCCTGAAGCAAAAGTAGTTGATCAAACTTAGAAGCATAATATTAGATGACACATCCCATATGTACAAACAACTTACATGGAAATCAAATTTCCTTTTAACTTCTTCATGGATGTACCAGACACTCTAAATGACATATCATACTCTTTAAATACTATTCCAAAATAACAATCTTAACATAGCAATAGCAATCTTGTATCTTCCTTTTCATAAACGTGGCATGCTCTATCCTGAAGGAATTCAAGTTCCTTAATCCCATTACTTTGTTATGATTGTTAGAAACCTCTCTCTAATTTCCAATCTATATTTTTCATCGTGAGTATGTACCCATTTGATATTGTACCAGTATTTAAGTAACTCTTCTTTGCTATTAATCCCTTGAAATTATTTATAAAAATAAATCAACTTTGCCAAACCAAATAAACCAATCTCATCTATTCTCCACTCATAAAATAATGTCCCAATTTCCCTAGTAACTCTTCACTGCAGCTTTTTTTTTAAATTTAACTTTCCAAAACTGCATTTAATATGCTAAAATAATTCTAACCAATGTCTGTCTCTCTACCCAAAATACCTTAGAATTGCATCAGTCTTAAACTGTATCAGACTGACAGTTTATTATATTCTGGATGTGTCTACATAAAATGCTATGTTGCCGTAGCAATGAGCTACAGTGACATAACTTATCTCTTTGACTATGTAGTGTCAGCAGGAACGAACCAAGACATTAACACTACCGCACCGTAACTGGTTGCTGCTGTGTGGTAGGGTCAGAAATGACCTGTTCACCACCGGGAGTGTGCAGTAATGGCAGTTACTGCACAGTCAGGCACACATGTAGGGACACCCTCTGATCAGTTAAAACACCAGGTCCCACCATTCCTAAATTAGCTCCAAACATAAGCCCCAAGTGTAATACAAAAGTCCTTTTTCGTCACTCAGGTTGAGTCTAAACATACATTTGATGCAGGAACAGTTTAATAGTAAGTAAACTTACTGGTATATACATGCTGTCAGGCAGGTGTCTACATGTATAGGGAAGTGGGAGCAGATTTGCTGCTAACAGCTGCACACTGCTCCTGCTTCCTGGGGGATCTAGGCTCCCCCTGGGGGCTAGCCCAGGGGCTAGCAGAGAGCACCAGGCCAAGACACTGTCGGGGCTGGGACATTGCACCCTGCCACCAGGTGATGCCTACTGTTGGGGGAGGGACAATGTCCCTCTGCCCCCACAGCAGGGAGCTTCTGACCCCGCCTCCTCAATTAGGGGCAGAGGATTTGGAAAGAGCTGCAGAGGACGGAAGTGTTGAACTGGGACAGGGGGCTGAGACCTATCCCACCTCTGTGGCTTTTTCCAAACCCAATGCCTCAATCACCCAATCATAGAACAGAGCAGGGAACAGACTTCCCAGCCCTCACCAGGCAGGGGTTCTCAGCACCAGCTCTGCAGTCACACAGCCAGTTCTGGGAGATTCTCATCTCCTATCACCAGCTCCATGACTGTGGGGCTGGTGCTAGCAAATCCTTATCTCCGAGCCCAAGCTCTGTGGTTGCAGCTCTGATAAGGATCTCAGAGCTGGTGGCTTGGAACTCCCTGCTGTCAGGGCAGGAATATTAAGTCCCCACATAGGCTCTGATGGCAGAACTTGCTCTGGCAGCAGGCAGCTCCCAGGAGCAGGTAGTAACCTCCTGCCCCTTGGTGGCCAGCTGACCAGGAGCAGATTTGCTCCTGGTCAGGTGTCTACATGAGTGCTACTGCACAGTAAGTCATTTCAAGTAAATTTGCTACTTGCATTTGCAGGTTTATCTAATTCCTCTTGTATGATAAACTAATTCTCTTCCATATTGTCAACATGTTCTAACTTTTTCATTAACAAATTTCATTAAAACATTTCTAATTCATACTAATTAAGCTATTAAGAAGTTTGGATCCTATGAGAGGTTCATGAGAAACAATAGAGGTATCTTTCCTCATATAAGATAAAGCACCTTTCAATGTAACCCTTTTTATCTTTTTAGCTTGCTCATTATCTATCTTGAAATTAAAGTATTACTTTTAATTTTCAACATTTAGTTAATTATTTCCTGTGAGACACAGTATCCTAGATTTATTTAAATCCAGGAAGATTAGGTCTATTGCATTGTTCTTACCTATAAAAGAAATCAGTTTGTCAAAGAAGAATAATAGATCACATTTATATGATCTTTCTTCCATTAAATTATATTGCATTTTTTTTCAGTTTCTGTTTACCACTGTATCCTTGACTATTATTTCCTTTGTATGTGTTTCCACATAGTTTCATCGTTTCTGGAGTCAGAAGGGTCCTGAACAGATCATCAAATCTGACACCCTGCCCTGGGTGCTGAGTGCTGAGATCATAATACCCCAGCCAGATATCTATCCAACCTCCTCTTGAAGATCCCCAAGGTAGGGGAGAGCACCACCTCCCCTGAGAGCCCATTCCAGAGTCTGGCATACCTAGCCATAAAATAATGCCTCTGATATCAAGCCTGAACCTGCTGTCAATCAATTTGTGGCCATTATTCCTTGTTATCCCAGGTGGTTCCCCAGGGAACAGAGCCTTACCTATTTCCCTCTGGTCCCCCTGGTGAGTTTATAGATGGCCACCAGATCCCCTCTCAGTCTTCTCTTGTGGAGGCTGAATAGATTCAGGCCCTTTAATCTATCTTCATAGGTCATGGCCTGCTGCCCCCCGACCAAGTGAGCGGTCCTCCTCTGGACCCTCTCAAGGTAAGCCACATCCCTTTTGAAGTGTTGCACCCAGAACTGGATGCAGTACTCCAACTGCAGTCTGACCAGTGCTGCATAGAGGGGAAGGATCACCTCCCTGGACCTGCCTGTGATGCGTCTCTAGATGCATGACAAGATGCAGTTAGCCTTACTGACCGCTTCCTCGTATTGGCAGCTCATGTCCATCCTGGAATCAACAATGACTCCAAGATGCCTTTCAGCCACTGCGTTGTTGAGAAGGGTATTTCCCAGCCTAGAGGTCTGTTGCAGGTTCCTTCTCCCTCAATGTAGTACCTTGCACTTGTCTGCGTTGAATTCCATTCTATTCCCATCTGCCCAGCTCTGTAACCTGTCTAGACCTAGTTGGATTCTGTCCCTCCCTTCCAGTGTGCCCACTTCTCCCCACATCATTGTGTCATCCGCAAATTTGGACAGCATGCTTTCCACACCCACCTCCAAGTCACTGATAAAGATGTTGAATAGCACAGGACTGAGGACCAAGCCCTGGGGAGATCCACTGCCCATATCCCTCCAGGATAAAAATGACCCATCTACCACCACTACTCTCTGGATGTGACCATCGAGTCAATTTGCCACCCATCTGATTGTGTAGACATCAATGCCATAGTCACCTAACTTTTTTTTTTTTATGAGAATGGGGTGAGAAACTGTGGCAAAGGCCTTCTTGAAGTCCAGGTAGACAACATCTACCTCAACACCCACATGTAAGGACTTTCTGACATAGTCATAAAAGGAAATGAGGTTAGTCAGGCAGGATCTGCCCACAATGAATCCATGTTGGTTGCCCCTGAGCATTACCTCCCATGCTGGGACCCCTGCAGATGTGCTCCTTGATTATTTTCTCAAAGGTCTTCCCAAAGACTGAGGTGAGACTAACTAGCCTCTAATTACCTAGGTCATCCTTTGCATTTTTAATGTACTAGTTATATCAGTGTTCCTAGATGAAGGTTCTCTATGATCCTCTGGTTTTTCATAGTAAGAAATCTAAGTTTTAGTTTCACCTCTTGTATTGATTTTCATTATTTTTTTTTAATTCTTATTCCTATTATTTTCCTCAATATTCCTAATATTTTCCTCGTATACATTTTTAATGTTAATTAAGCGTTCATTTAGTGTTAGATATATCTAGATTTTCTTTAATCTCTACATCAATATATTGTGTGCTTCTTTCTATCCAGTTATCTTTTTATTTGTGTAACTGAATATTTTTGGTTTGTTTTGTTTACTATGGCTTTCTTAGCTAATGCAGCTCAACCTAAATTATGGCCAATTTAAAATTACTTCTGCACTTGAACTCTAAAAGGTTACACTCCTTCCTAATCATTCATTGCTTTACTCATTTCTTCTAGGTATTCTGCTTACTCATAATATTCTGTTTAAGGATGCTATTTCTTCCAGGTATGTCCATAGTCCTTCTCTACTATTTACCCCTTGTTTTGGATTCTAGCTATGACATACTCCAGATAGTACTTGCATGTTAGACATAAAGTAATACAATACTCCTTCTGCATATAAATATTTTCACCCTTTTATCTAGGGGCTTTGTTACACATAAATTTTTGGTGATTCAGTGAGCTCTTAACTCCTTGATTATTCACACATTAAAACTTGTAAATGAGTTCTAAGCACCCATTAAGTCATCTTAAAGTTATGCCACTCCTTTACCTCAGATCCATGTTACCCAACGCATGTTCTACAAATGTGTGGTCTCTCCCCAGAGATAAGCCACCCGGGTTTTAGTCCTCTAGTGTCCCAGGATGCAATGTCCCCTCCCCTTATTTTCCAGTTCATGTGGAGAGCTCACACCCATAGCTTCTAGTCAGGCCCCTGCTTGCCAGCCCTCTAGTCGCAAGTCACAGATGTGCAGGTCTGCACAATTGAAAAAAAAGGTGTTTAGCCTGAATGTGTAATGACTCTAAGTTCAAACTAACACTGACCAACATTTGAGAAGCTTAAAGTCAAATGTGAACAAGGCCCTAGATGACTTTCCTAGATGATTTGTTTAATTTTTCAAAGTTTTCTAAGGGGAAGTCTGACACTATAGAGGTATAAACCTCTTCTTCATTTATTGTACAAGTTATACTATATAATAGATGACAGAATGTATATTTCAATTTATATTGAACATAATTAGCTCATGATTTCTTGATCCAACATTTGTCTCCACAATGTGTTCTTTTATAAGATCCTACTTAGGACTTAATAAAATCATTTCTGAAATAGTATTTCCTCTCTTTATTTCAATGATTATCTGACAAATAAATTCTTCAGTAATTCAGAAGTCTCATCCAAGAATATCTGTGCCCTCCCATTACTGGTATAACTTATTATCTAATCAAAATCTTCACAATTAACACCTCCCATAATCATACAACTTCAACTATTACTAACCCTCCCATAACATTATAAAGAGCTTTTTTTTTATACCTGAGTTTGATCCTCAACAAAACTCAGCATAATCTCTGTGGAACCCTTTTTAATTTCCTCCCTCTGATGTTTCAGACAAAGGGATTAGGTTTGTTTATTTCACTGCTTTTGATTCCTTACAATCTAGCACCTTGTTGTATATGATGCTACCATGACCCATGAACCTTTATCTCTGCCTTTATTAAACAATTTATACCTTTCAATACCTGTGGCCTGATGCTTAGAACACTGGGCTCTGCACAACCCCTGGGATAAGAGCTATATTTCCAGGGTATAACAGAATCCAAGAAAATTAGAGTTGGAAAGGACCTCAGGAGGTCATCTAGTCTGAATCCCTGCTCAAAGCAGGACCATTCCCAGCCAAGGCTGTCTAGCCGAGTGTAAAAACCTCCAAGAATCCCACAACCTTTCTGAATAACCTGTTTCAGTGTTTTACTATCCTCCTAGTGAGAATGTTTTTCCTTATATCTAACCTAAACTTCCCTTGCTACCACTTAAGACCATTGCTCCTTGTTCTGCCACCACTGAGAATAGTCTACACTGTGGAACTACGCTTCAGGTAGGTGAAGGCTGCTTTTAACTCCTCTCTCAGGTTCCTTTTCTCTAGACTGAATAAGACCAGTTCACTCAGCCTGGCCTCATGAGTCTTGTGCCTCAGCCCCCTCACAATTCTTGTTGCCCACCGCTGGACTCTCCCTAACTTGTTCACATCCTTTGTGTAGTAGGGGGCCCAAAACTGGAAACAGTACTCCAGATGTAGCCTCACTAAAGATGAATAGAAGGGAATAATCACTTCCCTGCTAGCAATACTCCTACCAATGCAGCCCAGTATGCCATTAGCTTTCTTGGTAACAAGAACACATTGTTGGCTTATATTCAGTTTATGGTCTTGTGATGGCTCTAGGTGTTGTAGTGCTTGCTACCACTGCTCTGAGTTTATTTTTCTACAGGTGGTGACAGGGTGGATATAGGCTATGGTCTTCCAGGAAGTTGATCTTGTGTTTCTCTCCTGCCAAGACTTTGATGAAATTATATTCCTAGGAGGCAATGCCCAAGTTGATCCTACCCAGAGTCAATCCCTGTTTTTTCTTCTGTGAGGCTCCAAAACCTCCCCTTTACCCCACCCTAGCCTCTTCAGATGGTACTTCAGATGAAGTCCTCTGCAGCCAGGTCTTAATACTGCCTGTTAGTCTATCATTCTGCCCTCTGCCACCAAGGTGACCATTGGTTTTGGTTAGGTGCACCCTTCCAGGGCTGGCCTTGCCCCCCTCTCAAATATACAAGAAAAGAAGGAACGCCCCCCGCAAAAGAAACCTGACTACTCTGTCTCCTTACCAGGCTCAGTCCATGTCCCCTTCACCTGGGATCAGGCTGTCATGTCCCAGTCATGCCAGAAAGAAAACAATTAGTCCAATCACTATTCTGCATAAGCCTGCCTGGCTTACTTGTGAACATGTACAGTCCTAATGGTATTTCTCCCATGTGCAGCAAGACTCTAACCTGAAACAGCAGTTCTTCTGTTCTCTTCTCCAGATCCTCAGCTGTCACTCCGCTCTGGAGATTATCAAAAGCCATGCACGTGCAGGCCTCTGAGTGCCTCCTTCTCAGGGTCATACCCACAGCATTCCTCTGGCAAGTTTTGCAACCCTTGCCTGCTGGGATGCTCAGCTGCTCCTCTCTCTATGGCTTGCAGGGAAATGACCCCTCTCTGCCCCTCTCCAGGGCCTGAAATACCTTTGGGCAGGCTCCCCCCTCCAATCCAGAGTGAGATGCTGCTCTGGAAGTGTGGTGAGTGTTTCTCTTCCCTTCCGGTTTCCAGCTGCAGCTCTGCTGGCCCTGAATGCTGTAAGTGTTTTTTGTTTTCTCTTTCCCTGTTTGTTGCTGGCAGCTGCTTTTCTTCTCCTGCCTTCCCTTGCTCAGCATGTAAGGTACCTCAGGGCTTTTGTTTACTGTCTCTCACTCTTTCTCAGGTCCACTTTAACCTCTAGATCCTGCTGCTTAGCTAGCTGGTGTCCAGCCTGTACCAGTGCATAAGATTATTCCAACCTAAGTGCAGGACTTTGTACTTGTCCTATTGAATCTCATGAAATTGAATTTGGTCCAACCCTCCAATTTGTTGAGTTTTCTCTGAAACTTAGCCCCTAACTCCAGTGTATCTACTGCCCACCAGCTTGGTATATTCTGGAAACTTGGTGAGGGTACCCTGTATCCCATATTCTAGGTCACTGATGAAGATATTAAACAAAACCAGGCACAAGAGCAACTCCAGGGGCACTCGAATTGATACCGCCTGCCAACCAAACATCATGCCATTGACTTTGAGCCCGATGCTCCAGTCAGTTTTCTATCAACCTTATAATCCATTTATCTAACCTGTACTTCTTTACTGTGTGTGTCAGAATGTTGTGGGAAACCATATTAAAAACCTTGCTAAAGTCAAGGTATATCACATCCACTGGTCTCCCTACATCCACAGAGCCAATCATCATAGAAGGCAATCATGTTACTCATTCATGATTTTCCCATGCTGACTGTTCTTAATAACCTTCTTCTCCTCCAAGTGCTTAGAAATGGATTCCTTGAGGAATTGCTTCATGATTTTTCCATGGGTTGAGGTGAGGCGGACTACCCTTTCCAATCATCTGGGGCCTCTCCCAATTGCCATGAGGTTTCACAGGTGATGAGCAGAAGCTCTACAATCACATCAGCCAACTCCCTCAGCATATCAACTAAAACCCTCAAGTGCATCTCATGCAGCCCCATAGACTTTTACATGTTCAACTTCTCTAAATAGTCCCTAACCTGTTCTTTTGCCACTGTCAGCTGTTCACTTCCTCCCCAAACTGTGCTTCCAGGTGCAGTAATCTGGCAGTTGACCTTGCCTCTGAAGGTGAAAAAGGCATTGAGTACTTCAGCCTTTTCTGCATCCTCTTTCACAAAATTGCCTCCCCCATTTAGTAAAGGACCCACAGTTTCCCTGATTTTGCTCTTGCTGCTATGCTTGTAGAAATCCTTCTTGTTATCCTTCACTTCCCTTGGTAACTGCATTTTGGCCTTCCTGATTTCATTCCTGCATGTGCAAGCAATACTGTTATATTCCTCCGCAGTTGTTTGTGAAGGTTTTCACTTTCTATAAGCTTCCTTTTTGTATTTTAACTCACTGAAGAATTCTTTGCTACACAATATTGGTCTTCTTTTATACTTGCTAGTCTTCCTGCCCATCAGGATGATTGGTTCCTTCATCCTCAGTAAGATTTATTTGAAATCAGCTCTCTTGAACACCTGTCCCCCAGACTGGCCTACCATGGGATCCTGCCCATGAGTTCCCTGAGTGAGTAAAAGTCTGCTTTTCTGAAGTCCAAGGTCCTTACTCTGCTGTTCTCCTCCCTTCCTTCCTTCCTTCCTTTCCTCAGGATCCTGAACTCAATCATGTCATTTTCACTGATGCCCAAGTTGCTATCCTCTACTACAGTCCCCACCAATTCTTTCCTTCACATTCTCAATATAGCCAAGTTGCTTATATCTCTTGTTCCCAGAGTCCTGCTCTATCCTAGTACTGTGCATTTATGGTTTATATTCCCTAGGGAAAGACAACCTGAGTTGCACATTCCACTTAACACATACTAAATAAAGTTAAAATGGAAGCAGATGCATGTTTAAACAGTTTAGCTTATGTTAAGTGCCCTCATGATATTACTAAAGTTATTGTCCCACATTACAATTATAACCTTCTCAAGATAAGTGTTATTAAAGTCAGAACATTGTTTAACTATTTGCAGATTAAGGGTTTATGCTCTGCAAGGCTTTGACTTGCTGCTAGAAGGCTGGTGAGTAGGATCATAGCTAGGAGATACCAAGCTCTCTAGCACCACACCACCCCATCTCCTCTAATCCCACCAGACCAGGAGCAAGATGGGAATGATCAATCCCATCCACCCACCATCCTGCCCCCAGGACCCAGGGAAGAACCCTGTAGGAGCAGGTTAAAAAAGGGGTGAGACCCAGGGGAGACAGTGGTGATCTCCAGGGGCACAGATGGACCCATAATGGTAACAGAAATGGATAGCAGGGGAGGGGATATTCCTCTGAATGTGGGTGGGGGAGGAGGAAAGGATTCTTACCTTCTTTGGGACTCCCCCAGCTGCTGATTTTCCCCACCTGTCATTCTATGGCAGTAATTTTCACAAATAGATTATCCACATGGAGCAGGCTGGGAGAAGTGCATCCTGAGATTCTGGAAGATTGCTTCCAACTCATTTTCACCCCATGAAGTATTCTAATGTTACAACAACACAAGCTGCCTAAAATGAGATAGAGAGAATCCTCACCTGAAAAAGATTATCTCTGAAATGCTCAAAGCTCACTTAGCTTGTCTTTTCCTGCCTTAAAATGGAGACACTCCTATCTTAAGAGCCACTAACATATGGGAAAGGTAGCATGTAACACGCTAAGTTGTTCCTTTGCAGGGAAGTTTTATTTCCTAACATGTGCTAACTTTAATATAAGACAACATTCCAATGATTTGCAGCCATTGCAAGTGAATTTGTGACAAGGCCCAGAGATTTATTTCAGCGGGATTTAGGATCAGCAGGTTTGGTAACAACCTCACACTTTCACAGTTTCTAGACAGGAGTGATCCAATCAAAATACATTTTTGGACTCTTCTTTTTGTTTCATATTCTTTCCTTGCTTTTTTGATTGACTGTTGGCTGTGCTGTTTTTTAATCAGTCTGAGCCCAAGATGCTTGAAAAAATAATCCTTTTAATTCAATGATCAATTCCATCTGCTACATAATAGAACATTTTGTTTTGCAGCCCCTTTGCCACCAGATCCCCTCTCTGCCTTCTTTTGTGAAGGCTGAATAGGTTCAGGCCCTTTAGCTGCCCCTTGACCATGCAAGTGTCCCTCCTCTGGACCCGCTCAGTGCTAGCCACATCCCTCTTGAAGTGCGGCACCCAGAACTGGATGCAGTACTCCAACCGTGGCCTGACCAATGCCACATAGAGGGAAAGGATCATCTCCCTGGACCTGCTTGTGATGCATCTGTAGATGCACGATCAGGTGCATTTAGTCTTACTGACTGCTTCCTCACATTGGCAGCTCATCTTCATCCTGGATCAACAATCACTCCAACATCCCTTTCTGCCACTGTGTTGGCTAGAAGGTTGTTCCCCTGGATATAGGTGTGTTGTTGGTTCCTTCTCCCTGGATGCAGTATCTTGCACTTGTCTGCATTGAATTTCATCCTATTCTCATCCGCCCACCTCTGTAACCTGTCTAGATCTAGCTGGATTCTGTCCCTCTCCTCCAGCGTGCCCACCTCACCCCACATCTTGGTGTTGTCAGCAAATGTGGACAGCATGCTTTCCACACCCACATCCAGATCACTGATAAAGATGTTGAACAGTACAGACCCCAAGACTAAGCCCTGGGGGACTCCACTGCCCATGTCGCTCCAGGTCGAACTTCCCTCTGAGTCTGGACAATGCTTTTGAAACTACTGTAGGAATAAATGATTTATAGTCATGGGTTCTTAAATAACTGTAATTATACTCCTATAGTGTGTATATACTTATATCAGTAAGGGATATAGTGTTGATCACTAAAGGAGCAGAAAAATCATTTTAATTTTGGAAAATACTTTATGAATATAAACAATACCATTAAGTGCTGTAAAATCTTTGAGTTCTGCTGATGAAAATGTCAACATAGATTAGTTTTCATAAATGAGACAATGGGTTTTGTTATATTTTCAAAATAGATATTTGCCATCTTTTTGTAGCGAAACTCTTTCTTAAATTCATCAATTGTTCATACATATGCTGTCTGCTTTGGCAAATTCCAACTACTTAGAGATATTTATGTCAAGTGGAAACAGTTCCTACTTTCTGTAACTTCTACTATCACTTTGCGTGTCTGTTCTTTCAGATATTAGGAAATAAGTAATCAAATCGGGTATGTCATATGTTGTTCTCTCTAGACTTAGAACATTGTCAGGACTTCATGTTCAGAAATTGAATCATCGAAAGCTAGAGGTGACAGAACTTGCATTGTAGGATACAATTTTCTCTGAAACATATCAATGCAACTTACAATATAGAACTCTCTATCAGTACCCAAAAATGCTAGGGAACAAAAAGTCATACACTGAACACATCAATTCAAAATCCCAAAAGGACACCTACTTATCTAATAATTGTACTGACATCAATGGTATAAAAATACCATTATGTATATTAAATTAAGATGATCTGTATTTATAGTCTTTTCATTGTAGAAAATACTAACCTTCATTATATATCCATTAGAGCCATGCTTCAATCTGAATTTCCATGTGAAAGAACATCCAGATTGCACAGAAATGGGATATACTCTAAACATTTATTCCAAGTAGCCAATCTTCCAACTGAATAAATAGGAAGATTTACTAAATTACTAAATGCAATTCACAAAGGAAATAGTTCAGTACATCTTATTTCCATTGTTGATTTTACAGTCAATTTGTAATGTCTAAATTATTTCTATATAAAAATGGAAAATCATAACAGACAATGGTGTCTATATTTACAAATTCCAGAAACATCTACCACCCAATTATCACACTTAATTGGTTCAACTCTCCTCAATGATGACTGCAAATCTGTACAATGAACTCATGGAATGCTAACACAGAATGGCCAGTTTGTACTTCCTTTAAATATATTTACCAAAGACTTAAGAAAGCTTGATATGCAAGTCACAGACTTTATATCTTACATTGTGATACATAATACAAATAATTTCACTTCAAACATGCCTATTTTTCCCAAAGGAAACTGGATTTAGCTTTTAGAGAAGTTACAATCAACTATTACTACTACCCTCAACTTTCAATCCATATTATATAATTATAGTTAATAACCATATTAAAATAGTTGTCTGACCCTCCAGCGCAGGGTGGCAAAGGCATGCAGTAAGGCAGCGGCCCTAGATTTTAGGAGGGCAAACTTCAATGAGCTAAGGAGGATAGAGAAGCACTGAGATCCCGGAGGGGAGGGGAGCCAGGTGTCCAAGGAGAGTGGTCGCTCCTTAAGGAGACGATCCTCCAA
>NW_017728918.1:51377824-51380466 GCF_001723895.1 Crocodylus porosus | reverse complement strand
GCCAAGGCAGGGGGTCGGACTAGATGATCTACCTAGGTCCCTTCCGACTCTAGCTACTATGAAACTATGAAACTATGAAGGTCCATTTTTACTGGGAAAAATCTATGGGTAGCTATTCTAATTTTCTTCAAGCCTGTTTTGAGCAACTGGGCAGTGTTGACAGGGTTGCCTCCCCTATAGGCCATCTGGGGGAACAGTAAGCAGGTGCTTAAATTTAATTATATAAAATGTCTCACTAATTTGAATGGCATTAAAATATTCTTAACACTAACCTTATGCCTATGAACTTTGTTATCTTTAATGGGCTTGTCAATCTGATTCCATTACACAATTAGCAATGACATTCAGAAAATAATACATCTATGTCATATTTTTGAACCTGTGCAAAATGAAGTAGCCATGAGTTTTCAGTTTGGCAAGTTTTATTTAGCAAATTTCAGATTATTTGATCAATTTTGACAGTTTTCTCTGCCATTCCATCCTAGTTCTTCATTAAACAAATGATAAAGTCTAATATATTCTGAGAAAAGAAAAAAACAACTATATGAGGCTGGTTAAGACTTTTAAAGATCTCTAGATCTAGTTTAATTCTTGTCCTAAGAGAAGAATTGCAAAGGAGGGACAAAATAGCAAATATTAATGGCAGACTTAGAGACAAGTGCTGTCTCAAAAGGTTTTGAGATGTTGACCATTATGGAAAAAGGGCTTTTTTTCAGGGTTCCAGTTAGATGAAAATCACATTAAGAACAAATAGTAAAAAGGAACTGAAAGACTTTGTATTTAAAGAAAATAATGGAAAATAATATAGGATCAAACAAATATAGATTGATTCCATTTAATTTAAAAAGAAGGCTGGACAAAAATAGGACATTAACAAGGATCACTGATTTCAAAAGAGCTATGTTTGAGAAAAGAAGGCAATTCTTTAAGGAGGTCCCCTAGACTAAAGAACTATATACCTTATATATAGCAACATCAAGGAACTATTTTAAGGTAAAAGTACAAACAGTATCAGGACTTGTCATCTCTAGTGATGAGGAAAAAAACATAAAGAAAAACTACAGAGCTGCAAATCTGAACAAGCACCTCAAACTGGCCATTGAGAATAGAAAATCTACAAACAATGGAAAAGGGGACTCATTGGTAAAAAGAGACATCTCTCCGTAGTGAAAGAAATCAGGAGAAAGTGAGAAGGGCAATGGGCAAGATTATTCAAAACTCTATATAGTATTAAACTCCAGCTAGTGAGTCTGTAAGGCTGCCTACAGCCATTTGATGAAGGTAGGGGCAGGTTATATTGGGTTAAAGATGGCCACTCAGTCTAACTTAGTTCACCCAACTGTTGACCTTACACTAGTACAGAAGTTCAGGACAGTTAAATCAGTCCAGAAATGACTGACCTGGTCTAAGTTAACCCTACCTCTGAGGTACACCTAACTTAGATCAGGTTTTTAGACCAATCTAACTATCCTGAATTTCTATACAGTTCCCAGTGCAGTCCCATTGCTGGGAAACCACAGATGCTGCTCCCAGTCCCAGGGCTGTGTTTTCCATACCCACCCCCAGGGACCAGGCTATTTTTAACCCCTTCCCTCCACCAACCTCCAGACACACTCCCCACACCAGCCTGCCAACCCCCCATCTTGGTTTTATTTGCATTTCCCAATGCTGGAAGCTGAATAAGTGATATGAGGGAGAGGGGCAGGGGAGATGTGGGCATTGTTCACCTGGGAATTAGGGGACTAGAAATAGCCCCTGGTCCTGGAGGTGGTGAAGAGAGACCTCCCATCCCCCCAGGTCTACTGCAGACCTCATGAGCCCCCTTAATCCTGTCACACAATCCTGAACCCCACTAAGATCCTTGGAGACCCCACCTGGCCACCCAACGCCTTTTACAGACCTCACTTGCCTTCCCAATCCCCCCCAAAGATACAGCCTGCTCCCCCAATCCCTGATCTGTGCACAGACCTCCCCCATCTCCATTGAGCCTACTTGCCACATCATCTCTCCCCAGCCCCACCCAGTAGTCCCTCCATGCCAACTTATCTTAGATCATGAGGCCATTTTTAACTCCATTTGACATCCACTTAACCTCCCTAAATGTCTGTATGCAGCTTAAGTGTCCTGGTCATTGGGGGCACCTAAACATATGCTCCACGGTAGGGTAGGGGGGTGTTTTAATTAGAGTGCCTCCTGAGAGCCATTTTAATTAAAATGCCACAGTGCTTCCTGTATTCAGAATCCCACATTACAAAATGGTTATAGGTTAGGGGCTGACCCTCTTAGCAGCACAGAGGCAAAAAGGGATCTGGATTGACTCCAGGATGAATATGAGTTGCCAATGCAATGAAGCAATAGGCAGAGCCAACCGCACCCTGTCATACATCAACAGGGGCATTACTAACAGGTCCAGAGAGGTTTTGCTCCCTCTCTATGTGGCTGTGCTCAGGCCGCAGCTGGAGTACTGTGTCCAGTTCTGGATGCCACACTTCAAGAAGGACGTGGAGAACCTGGAGAGGGTCCAGAGGAGGGCCACTCATATGCTTGAGGGCTTCTGTGGCCAGCCCTATGAGGAGAGGCTGAGGGACCTGAATCTCTTCAGTCTCCACAAGAGAAGACTGAGGGTGGATCTTGTGGCTGCC
>NW_017728918.1:51369461-51377724 GCF_001723895.1 Crocodylus porosus | reverse complement strand
CCCCCAGTGCTCCTTCCTGCCCATGGCAGGGGATCAGACTAGATGATCTGTCTAGGTCCCTTCTGACTCATTGATTCTATGATTCTATGACTCCATGAAAATGCCTATGGGGATGCTGTAAGTAAAGCTTGTTCAATGAACTTTAAACTGCCCCCCATCACCATTTTGAAATGTGGGACACTAACACACGGAATGCTGAAAGACTCAATAAATCAAATATGCTCCAAGTGTTCTAAACAGAAAGTGTCAGAGCATTTGTATAGGCACCCTGAGTTACATGAGTTTAGAAAGTGCAAAGAATAGGAAACTGGAAAAGCTTCTTTCATCATAGAAATTAAAAGAACCAGGAGGAAAGAAGTGGGACCACTACTGGATCAATACAATGAGTAGCAAGGTCAGCCCATGCGTGATCCAATAATTGAATTAATACTTTACCTTAGACATCAGTAAGAATAAAGGTTTGTTTTCTGAGACAGCCCAGAAACATGGGCGGCTGGCATGGGGCAGGGCTAAAGCTATTCCAACCTGGCTTGCTGGGGTGGGGGGAGGGATGATAAACTCCCACTATGATTATGATAGCTAGAACCAGAAGGTTAATAACAAAGAGAAGTCTGCTTTTTGGAGGTATCTGAAACAGTAGCTTATGGAACAGTTTCCTGTCTGTCTGGAAGAAGATTTATATATAGTTTTTTGTGTTAATCTTCAGACAGCATGAACTTTAAAAAAAGCAGAACTAAGGATTATAATTGCAGATGTAGCTGATTTATGAAATTTTGCTTAGAGTTAGTAAAAAACTAACAAACGTAATCACAAAATATAATTAGCATAGTGGGTTGAATTTAGGTGGGGACATGTTAATTTCAGACCCCAAAGTGATGCTGTATGATTTGTTTATTGTATAAGTAACTTATAATGATTTCTAACACCTTTTAACCCCATAAGATAACAGCTCTAAAGTAGCACTATGCATGTCTATATAACCAAAAAATTAGCATGAATAGGATAGAAAAGAACATGCATGTCAAGTAACCCTCGGAAAGGATGGAACAGAAGGGTCATTGCTGTCCCATACCCCCATGGATCTCTCTTACTCCCTGTGACAGCGAGGACCAGATCCTGACTGAGGGGCCTCCCCCGGTTTCCCTCTGACAACCCAGTTCAGGGACTCTGACTTCGCTGAATCAACTTGGTGTGTATCTTCTAACTGAGGGACTATCGATAAGTTGCTAACCAAGTGAGAACTCTTGGTTAATTTCTTTATCTGTTTTATTATCGCTGTCAATTTTAATCTGTATTGTTACGTTGTCTGTTTAGTAGCTTAACCTTTTTACTAACTGTCATATGTGTAAACTATATCTTTTGTTGTTATAAGTACAATTTATTCTTTTTTATAAGTGAAACTTGTCATTGCTTTTCTTCCCAACATCACCTCCTCGATCCCGAACCAAAAAGCCCAGTGGCTAATAAAGTTGCAGTGTTCAGTCAGTCTGCAGCAAAATTGATATATACTCACAGTGCCCAGCTGGTCTGTGACATATGAGGCATTTTCCCTTCCCTTGCACTGTGTAGATGGGGTCAGAAGAGTCTGGGGGTCCATTGCCCTGCTTCCCCATCCCATTGAGCCAACAGATGCAGGCAGGAAGCAAGGTAGGGAGCAGAGTCTTTATTGCCTCCACTCTGTGACAAATGGGGGAAGGGCTGGCCCTACTTCACCAGGGCAGACAACATTGCCCAGTGCTGCAAATAATCCTGGGATGTTGGGGGCCTGTGAGGTAACCGGAGTCAGGAGATCTAGGACAGAACTTCATAAACCAGTTCAATCTAAATCAGGTAAGTCTGATACTGCATCCATCCAGGTTTATCTTAAACTGGGCTTTGTGTGTTAGACTTCTCTTCTGTTACAGCTTTAAACTAGTTTGTGATCACTTAAACTGGTTTATATGTGATTTCTGTCTCTATCAACAGAGTACCCTCTGTTGTAGGTGTTAGGCAATCTGATGCTTTAGGGCCTTGATTGTTGCCTTTGAGATCCAAGACAGATAATTTTCCCACTTTATAACTGCTACTGGGCACATCTACAAGTGCATTAATGTGTCATAATCACAGCCCATTGTTTAGTTCCTGTAAAAACAGGTACTAACTTAATGCACTATAATCAGCACTATTGCACAGTATAGAATGGGCATGTCTTTTATGTGACACTGATGCTCAGTAGAGTAATTCTACTATGTATTAGTATGTCTTTCATAGTGGTGCACTAATGCATAGTAAAGATAGTCTACAGTGCTTTTAGCATCTCATATAGATGTACCAACTGGCTTCTAATTTTTTTGCATTTCCTTTCTGCTGAAGCATTTGGCATAGCAGCTTTTGTCTGGAGTCTGTTCAGAGATTCTTTGCTAGAGGGTCTCACTCTTCTACTCATGGTATTACCAGTTTAGGGGGAAGGGGACGAAAATCCCTTAAGCCATAATAACAAGGACTATGGGTTGTTTACCTTCCTCTGTAGGATGTGGTGTGGTGTTTTTCCTAGGAATTCCTAGGCATGTGTATACATACATTTACTGCACATTAAAGTTACTGTGTAGTAATTTACTCTGCAGTAAGTGGGAGTGGGCCCAGCAGTAAGTGGGACTCTACATGTGCAACTGACCTGGGACTAGATTTAGTCCCAAGTCTGAGGAGCGTGCCCCTGTGGCCACTCAGGGCTGCTCCTGTCTCCAGTCACATGGCTGCCAGAACTTGGCAGTTATGCTGAGGCCAGCACTTGGTGGTCATCTCAAAAGCACACCCTTGCCCTCTGATCCCTGCCCAGCCCCTCCTCAGCCTGTGCGCTACATGCCCAGCAGCACACAGCAGCTCCACCCTTCCTCCCCACACCACCTTTGCCCCTTCCCCTGCCCCTGCCCCTGTCCGTGCTCCTGTCCTTGTCCCTGCCCCTGCCCCTGCTAGCGGTGTCCAGTGCCCCACTGGTCCAACCCCTGCTAGCAGTAACCAGCACCCTGCACTACTGCTGACCATGGTGATGGCCCTCCTGACCCCACCAGGCATCCCTACCCAGGCGCTAGGGCAGTCATGCACCCACAGGGAACTGACTGTTGGAGGCTTTGACTGATCCCCTCCTCCTTCACTCCCCATGCCAGCCCACCTGCCCAAATGCCCACACATCCCCAACCCCCTGCTTATTCCCAGCACCACTTCAGGACACATGTAGGTCAAACAGTTCAAACGTTCTTAATACACCAAGCCTCCATCTCTCCCCCCTCAACAAACACACCCCCTCCACCCCACACAAATTGCCCCTCCAATACGCCCCCACCCACCAACAATAAAAACCCTTCTCCCCAAACTTAAAAGGCACTTAACATGTCTGACCCCATCCCTGAGTCCATGTGTGTGGGGCTACCCAGGGCACAAAGCCCAGCATCAGGCAGGCAGCACCCCAGCCACAGAGTTCTCCATGGCTTGGGGGAGGGGGCACAGTGAAGACCAGGGGTGCCTGTGACTGGCAGACACTGCAGCACCTGCTGGCAGAGCATGCTGGGGGCATGCTGTGGTGGATCAGGCAGGACCCAGAGCCCTGTGGGACACAGTGGGAAGCATGACTGAAGCCCCTGCTGGACAGCCCTGAGTGGCCAGCTGCTGTTCCAGCAGCTCCACATGCCACCACTCCAGGACTGCCAGGTCTACCCAGTGGGTCTGGCAAGCCCACCGCTGTGCCTCCTCCTGAGCAGCCTCCCAGGTGAGGTCCACTTCCTTCCATGCCCACAGTCTGCCACCCACCCCTCTACTATTAGCACCAGCCATTGCAGCAGGAGGGTTCCATCAAGGCTAAAACAGTCAGGCAGGTACCTCTGGGTGGCTCCAGTGACAGGTGGTGGTGAGACTGTGGTGGTGGTCATGTGGGCCTTTGTGGTCTCTCCCCCATATCAAGATATTCACCCTGCAGGAGAAAGAGACAGAAGTTTTTTTGTGAGACATTGCAACATTTTAGAGATATGATACTTTGCTACAGGGGCCCTGTGCTGCCTGGCCTAAGATTGGAGATCAGCTGTGAGTGGGTGCCCAGGGACCATTGTAATCTGGCCAGACAGGCCTGGGATCACGTGGGTGCTTCCTGAGCCCCCTCCATCCCTGATTTCTCCCTGGTGGCTGGTCACAGGTCACCTGACTCTTCTGCCCACTTCCCAGGGTAGGCCAGGCTAAGCTGCTGGAGGCACCTGCTTCCAAGGCTCGGAGCTCCACTGACCCCACCTCTGCTTCTGCGGGTCCACAGCTCTGCTATGCTGCTGTCCAGCCTCCAGTACCTGGTCTTGGGGCATGTGGAGCTCTCAGACATCTTGGGTGATGGACTGACTGCACCCCCACCCTCCCCATGGGGGCCTGTCCAGGGAGATGCTCCGGGGCCACTTTCCCCTCCACTCCACCATTGCACACCAACTGTTCCCCTGCTGTGGATGCCATGGGCAGTAGACAATGAGCTGTTTGTGTAAGTGGAGGGCTTTCTAAGCCACTATGCCCTGTTGCTGCTGATCCTGCTGGTACCCCAGGCACACCTGTGCTGCTGGATTGGGACCCTGAGCTATAATAGTGCAGGGGGGAAAACCCAGCCTTCCCCACAATGTCCACTGATGCCTGGAGGGCTATCTGTCACAGTGCTACTCTTTCCTGCCCTCAGCTGCCAAGGAGGAGATCACCAGGATCTACACCTTCTTCAGTGTATGAAAGGCCTGTGCCTGGACAGCTGTGGGGACACAGGCTTTTCAATAAAGGTCTGTCTTGTGTTTTACCTCTCTTCATGCTCTGGGGGAAAGTGTGGAGCCAGGGGAGTGCGGGCTGGCCAGGCAAAGACAGAGGACTGCAGCCAGGGGACAAGGGCAGAGGCAGGGGTGGGGGTGAGGGCTGGGGCTGGGAGGACCTGCCTTCCATTGAGAGACTTAACATGGGTTAAGTGAGGCTGACAGTTTGGCATGAGGCTCCCCATGCCAGGTGGTGTCCAGCTTTGCTCACTGTCCATGGTGCCAGGTGGTGTCCAGCTTTGCTCCACTAGCTTGGAGGTCAGTGCTGGATTCACAAGGAGGAGCTTGTGTTTCTGGTGGCTGGCAGTCACATGGCCATCTACTCCTTGTGGGTAGATGTGGGGTGGGGCCAAAACTGAGGCAGCCACAGGCCAAGGCTTCCTGGGCTGCCAGTGGATGCAGCAGCCAGGGAGGAGTGCTGGGCAGGGTACTGAAGGCCCAAAGTACCCTCCTCTGGTGATATGTCACAAAAAGTGTCAGGGTGGCACATAGGCACAGGCTTCCAGGGTGTCAAAATGTGTGTCAGCTCCCATATGAAGGCCATGGTCCTGGGGGCCCCACTGGACTGACAATTGTGGCTCATCATGGCCATCCACTGGTCCTGCAGTCCCTTGACCTTAATGCAGCACTGCCGTGCCAACCAGAAGTGGCCCCCCACACACATCTCAGCTGTCAGGGCCTCATAAATGTGAGCATTTGTGTGCTTACCCTGGTCAAACTGCCTCAGGATATACACCTTGGTGCTCAGTGCCACAAGGGCATGCACCTCCTCCTAAGTCCAGTTTGGGCCACTGGGGCTCTGGATGGGTAGGCACACATGGATGGGGTTGGACATGGGAGAGGAGGAGGATGTCATGCCCTCTGCAGGCTGACTAGGCCCTCACACAGCTGGCCCTGTGATGCCAGCCCTGGAGGGCTGGCAGCAGTGCCCCCAATAGAAGCACATCCAGGGAGTCACAGCTGCATATGGTCCTTCAAATAGAGGAATGTGAGGGCCTAGCAGCAGTGGGTAGCAAGTGCTGCCTCTGGTGGCACAGCCAGCAGGGCCAGCACCCCTGAGGGAGTTCTCAGGGATGGGAAAGAGATGGAGCCACCCGCAGCCTTTTGCTGCACTCACCTCTGGCTAGAGAGCAGGTTGGGTGGGGGCAAACCCAGCCTGCAGGCTGTCCAGGGGGCACACAGGGCCTGCTGGGCTCCTGGACAGAAAGCAGCTCCTTCAGGCTCCCTGTGGAGTGTGCCCCAAGACACAAAATGCCTGAAAGCTTTTATACCCTGCATCTAGGCACTGCCAGAGAGCAGCCAAACCCAGCAGCAGGAGAGGGGGCCAGGCAAGAGCCCTCGAGTTGGCACCAACTGGCCCCCTAGTGGCTGGGTAGACCCAGCCAGGAAGCTCACATGTTACTGTGCAGTACCGCATTTACACGTGTTACTGCACATTAACTAATTCATCATAATATGCCATAGTTACTGTTCAGTATGGAAGTGCACGTGTAGATGTGCACCCATACTGAACAATAATTTTTGGTTACTGCACAGGATTAATGTCACATCCATTTAAATCCTGTGCCCCCTGAGTATATTACTGCTTCATCATTTCTTAGGCAGGACATTAGTAGTGTATTCATCTCCCCTACCTTTACCTAGCCAAAGTAGAAAATTATTCCTGGTCTTTCTAGGTTTTGGCCTTCTTGTTGTACATGAGGGTTAGAAGTGGCTATTTTGGGGAATCCTTTGGTAAATGAATTCCTGGAAATTTAGAAGACTAAACTGATGACACAGTAGGCCCTTTTTAAAGTCCTTAAGTTCTTGTGCTCCTGGTCTCCAAGATAGGGGATCAAATCATAAAACTTATAGTGGAATTTTATTTACTAGTATGCAATTGCTAACTTAAAGTTTAGAAAAGAAAAGTTTATTAAAATTTTACTTTGGACAAAATTCTAGGAAAGGAGAACAATATAGCATATTTTGACAATTCAAGTGTAGCTTCATTTTCAAATTCATTTTATTTATAATTTGAAGCATTTACAGTTCTATTTTAAATTTCTTTTCATCATAACCCTTTAAATTGCTCCATTACAAATATAGACTTATCCAGGTATAACAGTAGACGTTCCTGTGTATTTGGATCCTACATAGGGGCGCATCTACATGTCACCATACAGTGACTTTGCTATGGTGCCATGCTTCAATACTTCCTTTTGGAAGTGCTAAAGTAGGGTACAGTAGGTGCAGTACAGGTGGCACGCACCATAGCAAAGCACTATAAGCAGGTAGTGCCCCACCATGGTGACATAACAGGTGATCACATGTAGACTCGTGTGATTCCTACATTGCTGTAGTGCACCATATGGCAACGTAGCACATTGTTATGTTGCCATACAGTAACATGTAGATGTGTGCAGGATGTTTCTAATTCTGCATATTAATCAATTCTTTCATTTTTATTGACAAAATCATGCAATATATACAGAGATGCTTACATGTTAGATCTTGTCAGAATACTTTGTGTTTTGTTTTGTGTGTGTGCGTGTGTGTGTGTATAAATAAAAAACCACTGTTCATAAGACACTGATGGAAAAAAAAACAAAAAAACAATTTTACCTTAAAAGATACTCAACTGATGTTTGATCCTGGACCATTTAAACAAGAGGGAAGTTTACCATAGGACAGAGTCCCACCTAAAATACGTGATACTGGCTCATATACAACGGGATACCAAACTAGAAGAGCTGTTTTTATCTCCTAAATAAAAAAATATAATCTAGCAATATTTTGTAAGGGTATTGATATGTTTCAGTGTCCCTGACATTAATTGTAAGCCTGAGCCTTTTTAAAGGGATGATGGCGTATAAAGCAAATAAAATAAATTGTCTTCTCTTTCCCTGCTTTTTAAAGGGCTGTTGCTTCCTTTAACCAGACATAGAATTAAGAATTTTGGTGCCCTGGGCAAAGATAGTTTCATAGTTTCATAGTTTCTAGGGTCGGAAGGGACCTGAGCAGATCATCTAGTCCGACCCCCTGCCATGGCAGAAAATAATTCTGGGGTCAAACAACCCCAGCAAGATGTTCATTTAAAACCACCCAGGGTAGGAGCTAGCACCACTTCTATTGGAAGTTGGTTCCAGATCCTAGCCGCCCTGACGGTGAAGTAGCACTTCCTGATATCTAGCCTAAACCTGCCCTCTGCCAGTTTGTAACAGGCCACTAGATCCCCCCTCAGCCTTCTCTTTTGGAGGCTGAACAGGTTCAGGTCCCGTAGCCTCTCCTCATACGGCCTGCCCAGTTGTCCCCTGATCATACGAGTGGCCCTCCTCTGGACCCGCTCGATGCTGACCACATCCCTCTTGAAGTGCGGTGCCCAGAACTGGACGCAATACTCCAGCTGCGGCCTGACCAGTGTCGCATAGAGGGGGAGGATCACCTCAGCCTTCTCTTTTGGAGGCTGAACAGGTTCAGGTCCCATA
>NW_017728918.1:51364498-51369320 GCF_001723895.1 Crocodylus porosus | reverse complement strand
CAGGCCTGAGGACCAAGCCCTGCAGAACCCCACTGCCCACGTCCTTCCAGGTTGAGAAGGACCCATTCACTACCACCCTCTGGGTGCGGCCCTCCAGCCAGTTGGCAACCCATTTGACTGTGTGGGTGTCAACACCACAGTCCCCCAGTGTCTTAATGAGAACGGGGTGAGAGACAGTGTCTAATGCCTTCCGGAAGTCCAGGAAGACTATGTCGACTGCTACCCCTGCATCTAATGATCTGACAATCTGAGCATAGAAGGCCACCAGGTTGGTCTGACAGGACCTGCCACTGATGAGCCCATGTTGGTTGCCTCTAAGCATGCAGTCCCCTGCTGGCCCCTCCTGGATTTGTGCCAGCATAATTTTGTCAAACAGCTTGCCTAGGATTGAGGTAAGACTGACTGGCCTATAGTTTCCTGGGTCCTCCTTCTTCCCCTTTTTGAAGATGGGAACCATGTTGGCCCTCTTCCAGTCCTCGGGGACCACACCAGAGCACCACGAGTGCTCATAGAGCTGTGCCAGGGGTCCTGCAATGACCTCGGCCAATTCCCTTAGGACTCTAGGGTGGAGATCGTCTGGGCCGGCTGACTTGAACACATCCAGCCCCTCCAGAAGCCCCCTAACTAGTTCCATGCTAATCTTTGGCCGAGGTGTGCCTCCCCTGGGGCCTGAGGGGGGCCCAGCAGGTAGGTGGTAGTTCTGGTCCCTACTTAGGAAGACGGAGGCAAAGAAATCATTAAACATGTTAGCTTTGTTATCTGGTGTGACGACCAGATTTCCCAACGTGTCCTGCAAGGGCCCCACGTTACCTGGGACCTTCTTTTTGCCCCCTATGTATTTAAAAAAGGACTTCTTATTGTCCTTAATCCCTGGTGATGACCCCTTCTTTCCATTGGGCCTGAGAATGTAGAGGTGGGGGGAAGGAGGGGAGGATGAGTGCTGAACATTGGAGTCTTCTCACAAATAGACTGTTGGTGTCATTACTGCCACTAAACCATTGGCTGTCCTTGCTGTTGCTGCTAGGTATGGGCTGCTGCTGTCATGGTGGAAACTCCAAGGCAGACACCATTTTGCAGTTTTAGTCACTTTAGCTGCTTGTATGCTTTCATTCAAAACAAATATATCTCTACTTTTTCTTTTAAAATAATAACTGGCAGTAATCTAACAAACAGGGAAACACATATTGTAATACATGCACTCAAGAAAAAATATGAAGAGTAATGTATTTCAATAGCAGATTTCTAAGCAATTATAAGGAAGAGTGACTTTTTAAAAAGTCTGAAATACATTAAAATTATTAAAAGAATTTTGTAATTTTTGAAAACTCCAGAAAAGTTAGGCTAATGCCAGATATGTTATACCTGCCTGTACAAGAGTTCCATTCCCTTCTTGCTTATTGAGTATAATATAGCCTTTCATTTCACATTTGCATGATATTTTTGCTACTTGAGACCTTGTTCCCACTAACATTTTTGCATATGTTTATTTATCTAACTATCATTCAGTTTCATTGAGTGTCTATACACGTGCCCCCAGTTTAACATGTACTCATCACCCCCTACTTCAGAATGGTGGGGGTGTGCTTTAGCAAATGTTCATTCAACAAGCTTTTGTTAAAGCACCCCTGCCACCATTTTGAAATGCAGGGATGCTGAATACACATGATGTGGAATCTGCTGGAGCACACCAATTAGTATGCTCCAGAAGCCTCACAGCAGACTCGTTTAATCAAGTCTGCTCTGATGTGTGTTAAAGAGCATGTCAGGGAGAAGTCCCTTACCTGTATAGGTACCCATAGATTTAACAACTATGCATCACTGTTTGCAGAACTAAGGCTTTGGTACACAGAATGAACAATACTCAGAAAATAAGACAGCTGTCCAATACTTCCTTCTAGCCCCGTCACTTAGTGAGTGGCCCATAGTTTATCTGCTACACAATGTTCAAATACTGCACCATATACTTATGACTGGAATCATATATTTTCTTTTTGATTGCCTTTCCTTAACAGCCTATCCTTAAATCTTCAAAATAACCCTTTTGTGTGGGCAGGTATGATTATTCCCATTTTATGAACAGGACAATGAAACACAAAAAAGATTAAGTATCCAGAGTTATCATTAGTTATTGGTGGCAAATTGGAATATTGTTGAGTTTGAAAGACTTGTTTTAGATGAATCAATAGGTAACTTAGATGATTACACAGTTTTGTTGTTGGCAAATTGGCTTGGGGGTTGCACCCAGAGAATGGTGGTGGATGGGTTGGTATCAACTTGGAAGGATGTGGGCAGTTGGGTCCTGTAGGGCTTTGTCCTTGGACCTGTAATCGTCAATGTCTTCATCATTGATTTGGATATGAATCTGAAGTGTACTCTGTCCAAGTTTGTGGATGATACTAAATTATGGGGTAAAGTGAACAAACTGGAGGCTAAGGAGCAATTGCAGGTGGACCTGGACAGGTTGGGAAAGTGGACAGAACACAATGGGATGCAGTACAACAAGGATAAGTGCAGAGTGCTGCACCTACGTTGTAAAAATATTCAGCACACCTAGTGGCTGGGAAATGATCCTCTCAGCAGCACAGAAGCAGAAAGGGATCTTGGAGTCATAGTAGACTCCAAGATGAACCTGAGTCATCAGTGTGACAAAATCATCAGCAAAGCTATAATGCACTTTATCATGCATTAGCAGATGCATGACAAATAGAACCAAGGAGGTGATACTTCACCTCTATTTGACATTGGTAAGACCACAATTGGAGTATTGCATTGACTTTGGGTGCCTTACTTTAAGAAGGATATGGATAAACTTGAGACGGTCTAGAGGAGGGCCACTCGTATGGTTAAGGGTTTGCAGGCCAAGCTGTATGAGGAGAGAATAAGGGACTTGGATCTCTTCAGCCTCCACAAGAGAAGGCTGAGAGGTGATGTTGTGGCCACCTACAAACTCATTGTTGGGGGGCACAGCAAGGAATCAGAGATGCTATGTTCACCAAAGTGCCTCTTGAAGTAACAAGGAACAATGTTCACAAACTGACAGAGAACAGATTTAGGCTAGACATCGGGAAGAACTTCATGATAAGGGTGGCCAGAATTTGGAATGAGCTTCCAAGGAAGGTGGTGCTCTCCCCTACCTTGGGGATCTTTAAGAGAAGGCTGGATAGGCATCTGGCTGGGGTCATCTGACCATAGCACTCTTTCCTGCCCAGGTCAGGGGGTTGGACTTGATGATCTGTTCGTGTCCCTTCTGACCCTAGCATCTCTGAATCTATGTGTCTTTTGGGCCAGCCTATGACAAAACACATAATTCCTTAAATATATACTACATACTATATGTAGAGTGGTCTCTATTACAAATACATTTAGACCCAGAAATGGTTGGAATAAAACTGAAATTATCATCTGAAGAACAGCAATACAAACCTACAGCAATACAAACCTAGAGCAACTCCACAGATGCAACTGAGACCAGGATTTGGTCTTTTGTGTTTTGTGGAAATAGCTTACATTTATTTTGAGAATAGAGGAAAGATTTCAACATGTACCCTGGAGCTTTATTACATTTTCCCTTAGTAAAATATTATTCTAAATTTTTTATTAAAGAAGCATACATACAATATTTTAGGGGGAAAAAGCTAAAGCAATAACAGTTACTATAATTCTTTATTTTTATTAAAAAACACATAGACTAAAAATTCAAAACTAATATACAAAATTACTTTGTTATTGATACCAATTCTTGAAATCATTTTGGAAACAATATGTTGTTTGGATTTTTTTTTTTTTCATTTTTTCTGTTTCATTAATTTGACTTTTTGGTTTAGTGCACAGATTGTTAACTGAATCAGGAGCCTACTGAAACTCCAGACTTCCAGATTTTTATGCATATTTAAATTTGAGTTATTCTTTGTTGCTATGGTTGCTGTTGGTTCTGTGAGAGGATATTTGGGACTGGGAATGTAACCCCCTCTACAATGTACCCACCCTGAAAAATATATGGCCAAATTTTGTCAAATGTTTTGATCCCATTTACACACCTAAATGAAATGACTGGATTCGCAAAGGCACTCCCCTCCTAATGGTACCATTTTTTCTATCTAGCCATCTTATTTAGATGCTTGCATTTTATCAGGGGGAAATACTGTGGTATTTGTAGATGAAACCAGTGTCCTAAATTGAAGTAGTGGGTTTTAAAAAACACCACTTCAGTTTAGGACTGATTAAGCCCCCATGTCATGTACACACCCTGCTGACTTACCCTTCACTGGCTAGGTTAGTATGTGGCTACAATGTATGCACACCTTTTGTGGACATATACCAGTATATTAGGCACAACAGGATAGGCCATAATTCACAACAAGTGAATGTTAGAATCAGGAGGAGGGCACAGCCATACTCAACCATACTTTAGCCTCAATAGCTAAAAAAAAACATATAAAAAAAACCTAACACTTTGGGTTCCAGGGCCTACTTTGGGTTCCAGGGCCTACTCAAGTCTCAAGCAGCCCATACCAGGGCTGCTCGAGACACAGCAGCACCAGTTCCTCCAGTCCGGCTGGAGAACAGGTACGAAGTCCTGGCAGCTCTGCAGGACGAGGAAGGAGAGGACGAAACCAGGGAGGAGGCAACTCCACACTCACCATGTCCCATGCAAGCTGAAGGAGGCAAGAAGGCCAGGAGGAAGAAGCGTCGCATGATCATCATTGGTGACTCCATCCTGAGAGGTATGGAGGTACGGAGGGTCCCATCTGTCACCAGGACCCCTCGGCATGCGAGGTATACTGCCTACCTGGAGCGAGGATTCAGGATGTGAAAGGGATGC
>NW_017728918.1:51353829-51364487 GCF_001723895.1 Crocodylus porosus | reverse complement strand
TAGATGATCAGCTTAGGTCCCTTCTGACCCTAGAAACTATGAAACTATGAAAGGGAATTTTAACCTGTATTGTTCTAAGTTCGGTTCCTGGCTCCAGTGAGAGATGCACAAGTGGAAGCCTGTTGCACCCCCACTGAGGCCAGTGACCCCCAAGACCCCCAGCAGGACCCCAACCTGGACCTCCAGCACAGCCAGAGATAGATGGGGCCCACAGCAGGGAGGAAGGGACCTCAACCCCAGACAGTTGGAGGGCAGCTGAGTCTGGGCTGGGGAGGCACACGGCCCAGAGGCCTCCAGGGCCGCCCAGTGGATCCCCGACCCAGACCTCCAGCACAGCCAGAGGTAGATGGGGCCCACAGTAGGGAGGGAGGGACCCCAATCCCAGACAGCTGCAGACAGCTGAGTCCAGAGGGACATGCCCCACCCTGGCTTCTACTTAAGCCAGCACCCAGGGAGCCACATGATTGGAGCCTTGCAAACAGGCCATGCAAACAGGTGTGCTTGTCTGCTGGGAATGTGAGTTATTGTGGGCTTTGTGCAGGAGGGTGAGTGGGGAGGCCCAAGACCCTACCAGAGGAAGTCATTCCCAGTTGTGGCTGGCCTCACAGCAGCATGACACGAATGGGCATATGCACAACCCGAGGGTCCCCTCTGGGTCTGTGGCCCCCTCTCTGGCACCTCAGAGGTCTCCACCCAGATGGATCCCATGGTTCTGTGCTCCATGCAGACAGAGCCTCTGGCTCTGGCACTTTTTCAGGCTCTGGGGTCTGGGACCATGGTGAACTCCCCTTGTGCGGTCTGCTCCCTTTTGGGGTCCCTGGTAAACCAGCTGGAGGAGCTCCAGGCCACAAGCCAAAGACTGCATGCCATCACATTGTGATCAGGAGATTGCCTCCTACTGCCAGGCCCTTCTCCCCCAGGAGGGAGAGGGTAGATCACGGTTGGCTTCCAGGACAGAGTAGGACTTGAGGACCTCCCATGCTCTCCAGTCCAAGGGTTGGACCTAAGTGGTCAAGGGCCCCAAGGCCCATCACACCAAGGTCCCCACCCCACTGGTGCTCTGCAACAGGTTTGAACTTCTTGCAGTCCCAGTAGAGCCTTCTAAGTTGCCAGCTCCAGTAGACAGGACAAGCTCAACCATAGCTACTGTCCTCGCTCTCCCTAAGACAAAATACAAAGTGTTTGTTATGGGAGAGTCCATCCTGAGGGGGACTGAGGAGGAAATCTGCTGCCCAGACCCCTTAACCTGGGAAGACTGTTGCTCCCCGTGAGCCCAAATATGTTATACTGGGGAAAAGATCTTTGGACTCCTCCAGCCCACTGACCACTATCTTGTGTGCTCCTTATCCATGTGGGCACAAATGACATGGCTCAGAATGCTCCCAATCTGGGTCATAAAGCCCTACAGGGATTTAGGAGTGGGGCTAAAGGGTTTAGGGGCACAGCTGGTGTTTTCTTCGATCCTCCCAGTCTCAGGCTAGGGGTGGAGGAGGGAGAGGAGAATAAAGATAGTGAACCAAAGACTGTGGTGCTGGTATCATTGGGAAGGCTTTGGCTTCCATGACCACAGTCTGCTTCTTGGTCAGAGAGGCAGAGAACTGTTGGGAAGAGATAGTCTCCACCTCTCTTCACTGGGGAGGAGGTTCATCTCAGCCAAACTAGCTGACCTGCTCCACTGGGCTTTAAACTGAGGCTGCCAGGTGATGGGGGCACTACTGCCACTGCTGGCCCACTGAGCAACCCTTGCAAAGCCAGCAGGTCAAGGAACTTAAGCAATCCCACCCCTGCCCCAGCCCTGGAATGAGTGGTGGGTAAGGCAAGGACCTCTAGAGGGACACTTGTCTGCCTGTATACAAACTTCAGGACCTTGGGGAATAAATAGGAAGAACTTGTCCTCCTGCTTAACACAAATAATTACGATGTCATAGAGATAATGGAGACCTGGTGGGACTCCACCCATGACGAGGCCACAGGTATAGATGGTGACACCCTGTACAGGAGAGATCGAGTGGACAAAAAGGGCAGGGGTGTAGCTCTCTATGTCAAGCAAAGCTACGCATCCCTGCAAGCCAACATTGGCACCCAGGGTGGACAACTGGAGACCCTCTGGGTTAAAATCTGTGAGGAGCACTTCACAGGGGGCACAATGGTGGGAGCTGATTACAGACCTCCTACCCAAAATCAAGAGTTTGACCAGGAGTTCACCAGGGAATTGGCTGAGGCCACATGCTCCTAGTCCATGCTTGTCATGGGAAACTTCAACTACCCAGACATCTCACAGGAAGAATGCTCAGCCAAATCTGAGTAGTCACAAAGCTTCCTTTCATGCATGGATGAGCTTTATCTGACTCAAGAAGTCTATGGGCCAATGAGAGGTAAAGCACTGCTCAGCCTGGTACTGGCAACCAGTGGTGACCTAATCAGTGACCTAACAATCACAGGGAAGCTGGGTAACAGCAACCATGAGCTCATCACCTTCACCATCTGCCATAAAGCTGGCAAGTCAGTCAGCAATACAGAAATCCTTGACTTCAGGAAAGCTGACTTTGACAATCTCAGGGGACTTGTCGGTGAGGCCCTAAGGGACCATGACCCCAAGGAGAGGGGAATTCAGGAAGAGTGGTTTCTTCTCAAGGGAGCAATCCTAGATGCACAAACTAAGGCTACTCCATTGCAGAGGAAAGGCAACAAAAGAGCACAGATCCCCCTTAGCTCAGAAAGGAACTAGCGGACCTCCTGCACCTAAAAAAAAAGACCTACAAAGGATAGAGGATGGGATTCACCTCTAAGGAGGAATATCCTCCACTGGTCCAGACCTGCAGGGAGTGAACCAGGAAAGCCAAGGCTGCAACTGAACTCCAACTGGCTACTAGTATCAAGGATAGTAAAAAGTCCTTTTTTAGATATGTGGGGAGCCAGAGGGAAAGCAAGGGTAACCTTGGAACACTGCTAAACCAGATGGGACAATTGAAAACTGATGCCCAGAAGAAAGCCAACCTACTAAATGGGTACTTTGCGTCGGTCTTTCACCAGTCCAATAGGACACCCTCCATTATGGGACAGGGAGGCCTGGGTGAGGGAGATTCCTTGTCCTCCATCAGCGCTGACCTCGTGAAGGAACACCTTGAGAGGCTGGACAACTTCAAGTCAGCCAGCTCTGATAGGCTACACCCAAGGGTACTCAAGGAGCTGGCTAGCATCATAGCTCAGCACCTGGCACAGATCTTAGAGAACTCCTGGCACTCTGGTGAAGTGCCCGAAGATTGGAAGAAGGCCAATGTGGTTCTTATTTTCAAGAAAGGGAGGAAAGTGGATCCGGCAAACTACAGGCCCATCAGCATTACCTCTAGCCCAGGGAAGGTTTTAAAAAAGATTATCAAACAGGCCATTCTTAACAGACTGGCTGATGGCAACATCCTGAGGGATAGCCAGCATGGGTTTGTTGTGGGTAGGTCTCATTTCCTTTTATGACCAGGTGACCTAACACCTGGACCAGGGGGAAGAGACTGATGTCACATATCTGACTTTAAAAAAGCCTTTAATCTGGTAACTCATGATCTCTTGGCAAAACTGGCTAACTGTCGCCTTGGGTCCAGCACAATCTGCTGGCTGGGGAATTGGCTCTGTGCTTGGACCCAGAGGGAGGTGGTTGTGGTGCCCTGTTACCAGTCAGGTCCCCCAAGGCTCTGTTCTTGGACCTATTTTGTTCAATATCTTCATTAATGATGTAGACATTGGTATCAGAAGTGGACTGGCTAAGTTCACCAATGATACCAAACTTTGGGGTAAAGCATCCACACCTAAGGACAGGAGGGTGATCCAGGCTCATCTTGACAGACTCAGGAAATGGGTGGAAAAACCTTCAGGATGCTTACAGGTTTAGGAGTGGTATGCTGGCTAGCACTATGGATGAAAGGCACTTGGGGGGTCATGACTGACCACAAGATGAACATGAGCCTGCAATGTGATGTGGCTGCTAGTAAGGTGAGCAAAAGTCTGGCTTGCATCCATAGATGCTTCTCAAGCAAATCCCAGGACGTCATTCCCCTGTTGTACTCAGCTTGGTGAGGCCGCAGCTGGAGTACTGCGTCCAGTTTTGGGCTCCACAATTCAAAAAGGATGTGGAGATGCTTGAGAGAGTCCAGAGAAGAGCCACGCGCATGATCAGAGGTCAGGAAAACAGACCTTATGATGAGAGGCTGAGAGCTATGAGACTCTTCAGCCTGGAAAAGCATAGGCTCAGGGCTGACCTGATGGGCACCTACAAGTTTATAAGTGGTGTTCACCAGGATCTGGGGGAATGTTTGTTCACCAGAACACCCCAAGAGATGACAAAGTTGAATGGTTATAAACTCATCCAAGACTGTTTCAGGCTAGACGTAAGGAAGAACGTCTTTACTGTCTGAGCCCCCAAGGTCTGGAATAGCCTGCCATTGGAGTTGGTTCAAGCACCTACTTTGTACACCTTCAAGAGAAGTCTGGATGTTTATCTTGCTGGGATCCTATGACTGCAGCTGATCTCCTGCCCCTGGGGCTGGGGGCTGGACTTAATGATCTTCTGAGGTCCCTTCCAGCCCTAAGGCCTATGAAATCTATGAATCTATGTCAGGCTCAATTTGAAATCTATGAAACTCCCCAACAAAATGCTCTAACTTCTAGGCCACATAGGCATTTTTCAGACCCCCTTTTCCCTCCTTGTCATTTTTTTCCCAAGACTTGCACTTGTAATTAACCCATACATATGCATACAGACTTGCATGTCCAAAGCATAAAATAGTGGCAAAATGTAGGCCATGTGCAGACATTTCCAGGACCTGATCTAAATGATGGTAGATTAGGTCCTGCTTGTGTACACATTCATCAGTGCTGTGTGCTATACCAGGAATGCAGTCTAAGTAAGTCAGGGTGGAAGGAGGGTTGCAGGTCCAGGGGCTGTGGCTTGGTGGGATTGAGGGGCTAGTGAATCTGCAAGGGAAAGTTTGTGGGTCCATGTTAGGGTTTCCGTCTGAGGATAGGGGTGTAGGGGGACTAAAAATAACATAGTCTTGGGGAGGAGGAAAGGAGGGGACAAGAAGCAGGTAAGTAAACAGCTGCCATGGGGATGGAGCAAATGGCTTCACTTTACCAATCCTGGGGCTATTCTCTGAATGTGTACACACAATCAGTAGATCAGGCTAACCTATGCCTGATTTAACTTAGTATACCTCTCAGGTGAACTAAGTTAAATTGAGTTAGCCATTTTTTTGCCCAATCCAACCCTACTTAGGTCAATCAATGTAATGTCTACATATATCTGTAGAGAGTTAGGAAGCTGACAATTTAAATTCACAAAGGAAAATGAAATTCAATGTGTAGGTGTTTAAATCCTTTTAGTCATTGTAGTGAAAAGAAAATAAGAGAATGAATAATTAGTTCACATGCACACCCAGACACACATGGTACTTGTAATTCTTGAGACCTCGGTCATGGATTAGGAAATTTTCTGACTAATCTTCAATGACTTCCCTTCTTTCACTATTATTCATATTTTCCTCACATGCTGTTACTTCACCTTTCCTAGACTCTGGAATATTTAAGTGCCTATATAAAATTTGAAGTGAGTTCAATATTTTTATGGATGGTTTTATCATCTACACTGTCAAACCCCAGGGAACTAGCAGGAAATAGGTTGTACTTGCAGGGGATGGATATGAGCAATGAACCTTTTTGTCTCCAACTTTGAAGAACTACAGCCTCAAATATCAGCAACTTTGCATTATTGAATCACAAAGCCACATAAAAGACAAACAGTCACATCATCTGATTAAACTCTCTTGCAGCCATAGTTTTGATTTGTGCACAAGAAATCAGTAATAAATATAGAATATTAGTAATAAATATAGAAAACTTATTACAAGCAAACCCCACCAATTTAGAAATAGAAAGCGCTGCCACCTCTTAGTTCAGCAAGCAACATTAGCTCATGAAGAAAAAGCAAATGTAGCTTCTCTTTGAGGGTAATAGATTAATAGAAGAAATAGAAATTTTGAATTCAGGGATGCAGAAGCCTCTTTCCTTTCCTTCCTGAATTCTCCAAAAGGGGTATTATGCTCTTATATAACTACCATGGTATCTCTGCATGACAGTATAAATGGAAAATGAATTCTGGAATTTCAATGAATATTGAAACACATAGTTTCAATATTATTGCTTATACAAGATATAAAAATCTTATCTATCTTAATTTTACATATCTATTTACCTATGTATACATTTCAACTGTATCCATTTCTATAGTAGCCAGGATATGCAAGTATGAATTGCAAAACAACTATGCTGTCGCAAAACAATCAAAACTCTTCTTCACTGTATCATTTTATGTAGTGTGCTGAGCTGAAGACTTTTCATTTCCAGTTCTAGGCAGAATAGTACTTAAATCATTATGCTGTTTCCAAATCCATCTCAAGTATGCGGTCACTTTAAGATTCTCTTCAGTTATTTGTGTATAACTGTCTTAGATAACACAGTTCCTGTTTTAAGGAGTTTCGTTTTTTTTTTTTCAAACTGCAACTGAACCTGTTCACAACTGGGAAAAGACCAAGTAACGTTGTTACTCTCTATTGTTTCTTGACAGTCCCAGGGCCAACCCTTCTGTTAAGGTCAGATGTTTTGATGTTAGTGCTGTAAATTGGGTAGTGTATTCAAGTGAAGTCTTTCAACTGTAAGAAATAATTGAATTTTTATTCTCTGTGGAAGCATATGGCCTGTAGCTACTTTACTTATTCTGGGTTTATAAATATAGCTGCTGCTGGTTAGAAAAATGGCAATACTGGAGGTGTTACTTTTAGCTCATTTTCTCAAAAAGACTGTACACACAGTTAGAGTCATTGTCACTTTCACTGTACTCTTTTGTTCATATCTCTGCTGTCACTTCCATGTTTGCTGAGCACCACTTCCAAGTATTACTAAAGGATTTGCAATCACTAAAGGTTCAATTCTGCACTAACGTACACAGTAAAACTCCTTTTGATTTCTGTGAAAATTGCATAAACAAATGGCTCTTCCTTCAATATACTTCTGTAGTCAAAAGTGCCTTTGAAAATATGTTTTGTTTTGGGTTTGTTTTGGGGGGGGGGGGGAGATGCCACTGAGATCATCAGCCCACTCTGTTTGCATTACGTTAATTGTTTGTTGAATTTACTTGGGATTAGTAAATATTCCAGCATTGATTTTTTTCTTTGCAAAAATGATAAAAATAGTTTAAATATTCTGTTTGACAGAGGGATACTGAAAACTGAAAAGATTACTATACCTTTCCAAAAAGAAAATTGCATTTGTAATTTATAAACTGTTCTTGTGATTGGCTAAGTCTTATTTTGATTTGATTACATTCACATGGGCTTAAGGTTTATTTGAAATGTCAGTACTCACTATATAGAATTAGGCCTATAAAACAAAGTGAAAATTGTCTGAATTAAGGCATCAGTATAAACTCAAATTTCAGATATCAGATCAGATTTACTGGAGAAGTTCACGAAAACATTTTATTGAACAAACCTAGAGATATTAATCATGATTTTCCTTTACTTCAGTGTAAAGCCAGGTAAAACTAAAAAAAAAAAAAAAAGAACATTTTGTGGTATTGGAAAGCAATAGTAATAATTCTGAGTCCATATTATTCTGTAAACCACTTACACTCTCAACTTGGTAAATTTATAAGCTCTCTCAGTTAAAACGTATTTCTACTGAAGTTAATGGAAAAATTCCCATTGATTTCAATGAAGAGAGATGCTTTCTATTTTTCTTCACTTGCAAAATTGTAATAAGATCAGATGTAGATTATTTTGAGTATAAATTTAACAATTTTAACAGAACCCTATTCCATTTTATCTACCAAAGTGGTATTTACAAAACTGCTTAGCTGCCATTTTTGGCATTTATATATAGTTTGTTGCATGGAAACACAACTGTCTATATGGAAACTAAATATTCACAGTAGCTTTTTCTCTACCTGGGAAGGTAGGCAGTTTCATATGCATGTACCTGAGCAAACAAGTTTCAGAATTGTAGCCAGGCAAAAACCCATGACAGAGGAGGCAGTTTGGGGAGAGGAAGCAGCTTTAGTCCAGTAGCTCAGTGGGTGACAGCCTTCATCCTGGAAGTAAGAGAACCAGGTTTTAGCCACCCACACCTCATGAAAAGAGGATTTGAGTTATAAACTTCTGTTTCTTAGCACAATGCTATAAGACTCTAACAAGACTTTTGCATCCTATCCCCTCAGAACAATCCTCATTCAATATATGAGGTTAACTTTTTCTGTTAAATCCCATGATATCAGGTTTTAACATCCACTTGTTAACTGTCAAACCAACATATATTCATGTTTGTTACTACCCAGGGGAGGCACTGCCATGTCTAGGGTCAGGGATGACCTAGCTAGGGAAATTTTGGAGCGGCTGGACATGTTTAAATCAGTAGGTCCAGATGCTGTCCAGCTGAGGGTGCTGAGGAAACTGCTGGGGGTCATAGCGGGGCCCTGGCCAGGTACCAGAGGATTGGAAAAGGGCCAGTGTGGTCCCCATTTACAAGAAAGGGAGAAAGGAGGACCCAAGTAACTACAGCTCAGTCGGTCTCACCTCGGTCCTTGGGAAGACCTTAGAGAAAATTATCAAGAAGCACATCCGCAAGGGCCCAGCAGGGGAGGTAATGCTAAAGGACAGCCAACATGGTTCACTGAAGGCAGATCCTGCCTGACTAACCTGATTTTCTTTTATGATCACATCACAAAAGCCCTGGACGAGGGTATTTAGGTGGATGTCATCTTCCTGGACTTTAAGAAGGCCTTTGACACAGTTTCCCACCACAGTCTCTTAAAAAAAAATAGGTGACTGTGGCATTGATACTACACAGTAGAGATGGGTGGCAAATTGGCTAGATGGTTGCACCCAGAGAGTTGTGGTGGATGGGTCATTCTCAACATGGATTGATGTGGTCAGTGGAGTCCCCCAGGGCTTGGTTCTGGGGCCTGTACTGTTCAACATCTTTCTCAGCAATGTGGATGTGGCTGTGGAAAGCATGCTGTTGAAATTCACTGATGACACCAAAATGTGGAGCGAGGTGGGTATGCTGGAGGGCAGGGACAGAATCCAGCTAGATCTACACAGGTTACAGAGGTGGGTGGGTGAGAATAGGATGGAATTCAATGAAGACAAGTGCAGGGTACTGCATCTAGGGAGAAGGAACCAACAACACACCTATAGGCATGGGAATACCCTTCTAGTTAACACAGTGTTAGAAAGGGATCCTGGAGTCATTGCTGACTCCAGGATGAAGATGAGCTGCCTATGCAAGGAAGCAGTCAGTATGGCTAACTGCACCTTGTCGTGCATCTACACATGCATCACAAGCAGGTTCAGGGAGGCGATCCTTCCCCTCTATATGGTATTGGTCAGGCCACAGTTGGAGTACTGCATCCAGTTCTTGGTGCTGTGCTTCAAGAGGGATGTGGCTAGCATTGACAGGGTCCAGAGGAGGGACACTTGCATGATCAAGGAGCAGCAGGTCAGGCCCTATGAAGAGAAGCTAAAGGGCCTGAATCTAATCAGTCTCCACAAGAGAGGGGATCTGGTGGCCATTTACAAACTCACCAGTGGGGACCAGGGGAAATTGGATGAGGTTTTGTTCCCCTGGGCACCACTGGGGGTTAATAAGAATAACGACCACAAATTCTTAGTGAAAAGGTTTAAGCTGGACATCAGGAGACATTACATTACAGTTAGGGATTCCAGGTTTTGAAATGGACTCTCAAGGGAGGTGGTGATCTCTCCTACCTTAGGGGTCTTCAATAGGAAGCTGGACAAATATTTGACTGGAATGGTATGACCCTGGCACTCATTCCTACCCAGGGCAGGGGATCAGACCTGATTATCTGTTTAGGTCCCTTCCAACCCTAAGCACTTTGAAACTATAAGAGAACTTCAGCTCCGGGGAACAATGGTTATTTGTTGATTTGGTTTATATGCCATTCTTCCTAAGAGAGGTCCAGGGCAGCTAACCATAGGAGAACACAATAACTTATAGGAAAAATAATTATAGAACGGGGGAAGCATGAAACCAAAACCCACTAAACAGTATTGCAGCCTAGCTTTGTTTGCTAAACACTTTCCCAAATAGGAAGGTTTTACAACACTTCTTGAAGAAGACCAGGCTTGAACTCCTGCAGGTCCCAAGAGGGAGGGAGTTATGGACACAAAGACTTTAAATCTCTGTACAACCTTATCCAGTGATCTAATATATTCATTGAACAGCAGAGAAGACAGCAGAAGATGGAGCCCTGGAGAACCCCAAAGGAAAGGTTCTGAGCACTTGCCCATCTCTACTCCCTGGGACTTCCTTGCTAGGAAGAGTAGAACCAATTGAAACTGAACCCATGAATTCTCCCAGAAGGTCATGTAAATGCTTTATCAGCATCTCCTGGTCAACTTTATTACAGGTCACTGAAAGATTTGGTAATATTTGGAGATCACAGGTTCCATTATTCTCTTCAGTTGAGGATCATTGAACAAGGCTACAAGGGCAGTCTGTGTTATATCTAGGATGAAAGTCAGACTGATGCAAGTCCAGGAATCCAATAGAATTCAGATAAAACTAGTATCTTAGGGTACTTTTGCAAATGCTTC
>NW_017728918.1:51347933-51353729 GCF_001723895.1 Crocodylus porosus | reverse complement strand
AGAGTTTGGGTGCTTTAATTAGAGTGACTCCAAGAGCTGCCCTAATTAAAGTGCTGCAGCATCCAACATGGAGTCTGCTCCAACATGCTGTAATTGCAACACATTGGAGTAGCCTCTCAGCATGTCTACAGGCACCCTTAGATATGAAGGGCCCACCCATTCAATGAACTTAATTGCTTAATTAGAAGATGTTAATTAAGCGGGAGGCTGCTCATTTTACTGCCCTGTTGCAAGGGGGCATTATCTGCGGCTCCTTTCCTCCCCTTAAACCACAGCCCAAGCCTCGCAGGTGGTACTCACATCAGTTAGTCTGGGCCTTACTATATTCTGGCCCCCTCATTTTCTCTGGGCTCTCCATGGCTCTGTTCTGCTGGGTGCCTCACTGGGCGTTCATCAATGCTGCCGCCCCCGGGTTTTCTCACTGCCCCTTCCCTGGGGCTTCTCATTGTCAATGCTGCCCCTTCTCTGGGCTTCTCACTGCCCTCTCTCTGGGGTTTCTCTCACTCAGGTGGGCTCAGGTGGCCATAGCCATGCCTTACCCTAACTCTCCTTCTCGGGGTCTCAAACCCCCACCTAACTCAGGCAGCCTTGGCCTTACCTGGCCTCCAACTCTACACCCCTTCTCTGGGGCTGGGGTCTGTACACACCAAAGTACTGTGCCCTCACAGGCGCCAGGGCCAGTGCACCTCAAATGCTGTGGCTTACAGGCTCTGGGGTCCCCACGCTACCGGGGGTCCCCTATAAGGCCTCCTCCAACCCGTAATAGCCTCTCCCAAACCACCAGTTGCAAACAATAACAGAAAACTTGAGCCCCTAGGCTATAACATAAATCTCTGCCAATCAGCTACAACATTATTTGAGTCCTCCCCAGTACCGCATTGTTCAGGCCTCTTCCTTTTCAGGCCATTCAGGCCCCTTCCTTTTCCTCACTCAGGCAGATCTCCTTCCCCTTCAGCTGCCAGCAGGGAACTGCCTGCTTGGCCTCAGCCTGGGGTTATATGGGAACCAGGCCCTGTCCCTTCTAGTGAGCTGACTCCCACCAGTTACCCTGGCAACCCGCAGCTGGATTCCTTATTTATTGCTCCACAAGTAGCAAGCACCTCAGTGCCCTGCTACAGGGGACCAAACAACTGAGACTCAAGGATGACCAGCACTCCCTGCCTTTCTCTGCCATCTAGTTTTAAGACCCAGGATGGGTATTAGTTTGAATCACATCCTCTACATTAGTGTGTCAGCAATTTAAAATGATACATATAAATAGTACAAAGCCCCCAAACTCTGATTCTGCAGCTAAACTGGTTGTGTTTGCTATTCCTTATTGTCTTTGTTTTAATTGAGGCAGCCTCTTATGTTAGTGTTGGAACTTCTTACGTTAGTGTTGAGTGAAAGAAATGTCTTTTTTTTTAAACTCTGTGAGAGAGGGACCCATCTTTTTTCCAATCTGTAAAATTCCATTAGTATTTTCTGCTCTATACATGCAGAAATACTAGCCAAGCTACTTCTCTATTTACTAGTTGCATGTTTAAGCTCCTAATTTCATACTGTCAGTGATGCTTTGAATGATTGTTTTTCTTTTGTAGCTTTAATAAAGTTGACATAGGTGTGGCATTGTGGATAGTACTCAATTCTGAAATAAGTCAAGAAACTTCTATATATATATATTTTTCCCCCCAGTTTTCCATTGTTTTACCATACTGGAACTTAAAAATATATATTTGTTACATAGACTTTTTTTTTTCTGTTTTGGTCCTCCTTACATGAGTATTTTGAGTCATCCATTACACTGTATCTAGGTGTACACAATCTTGTAACTTAACATCAGATGCAAAATCCCCACATTTTGTTTGGCTTGTTCAGTGGTATACACATAAATTGGACAAGATTGGCCCATCAATATTCTAAAATTTATTATATATTGCTATTACTTATTACCTTTCAACAGTATTTAGATCCAGACCCAATACATTTGACACTGAACAGCATATAAAGAGATAACGCATGATCAAACAGCTTACAATGCCAACAACTGAAACCACAGGTGGAAAGAGAAACAGTGTATGATGAAATGATTTACTCAACACCATTTAGCAGGTCAATGGCAAAACAGAAACCATGAGAAGAATCCAGATGCTCTCATCCACAGGGTTGTGTTCTCTCCATTATATCTGGCTGCCCATGGTTTATGTTTTGCTTTGCTCAAATTCTTTTTCTTAGGAATCCAGAGGCAAAATGAGTTGATCGACAGAAATTTATTGGAAATCAGTGGTGCAAGATATTAAATCCCAAATCAGCTTTTTGGAACAAAGTTCTTTATCTTTGTTTATATCACTTGAATCATTCATCGTCTATCATTTTAAAAGATTGTTTTCTTGTTTCTTTGGATTTGACCATTGTAAGGTGAATTGATTACACATATATTCACTCTTAATACTGGATCTTCTGAATATAGAAAAAAAATCAGTATTTTTGGAATACTAGTTTCCTCCATATGCTTCTGGGTAGCATTTGGTCTCCTTTAAGCCTTGAGGATATCATTTTAAACAACTTTGATCCATTTTTCAGTGAGCTTACTGTTTGGAAAGACCTAGAATTTCATTCGTGGGATGGAGATTTTATGTGACTAAGAAAATAAAACTGTTTGATAGCATCTGTTCTATTTTATACCTGAAATAAACACTAGCTTGGTGCAGAAGCATTTGAAAAAATTCTGAAAGTTACTGTAGCATAGATCCTAACTTCTATTCAGACCATTATAATGCTCACATACAAAAGATTTATTTACATTTCCAAAGACTGGGTCAAATCCTCTGATGTACACAGCAAGCCAAGTAGGAAATGTAAGAGTTCACCACTCAGATTTAGAAAAAAAACCCTTCGAAACCTTCCATCTTCCAAACCTTGATGGAATAAGTGTTTTGGAGAAAGAATGAGGGAGGACCATCAAACATTTTACTGTCCCTCCATAGTGAAAACGCGTGTGCTGGTCCACATACCTACTGTCAATGGGAAAGATCTTTTGAATTCAATTTAAGTTTGTTTCTTCCATGACTTCTGAAACTACTTACTTACTTCTTATAAGTACATAAGTTCACATTTCAGTCAGATTTGAAGAAGTACAGAGAATATTATCAAAACTACTATCACTTAATAATAAAAAACAGCATGTGTGTAGATGTGTGGAAAACAAGCCATATTCAATTTGCATTTGGATTCAGCCCAAATCAAGGACAGTGATTCCATTTGTTGATTCAGCTCAGACGAATCTGTATCTGAAGATTCAATGCTGATTCGGAGAATCAGCGATTTGGCCATAGACACAGCTTTAAATGTTTTTTCTACACACCTCAAGGTACCAGGCATGGCTTGTGAACACTTGGATGGTGGGGCGGATACAGCATCCCACAGAACCATGGGAGTGTCCCCCACCTGGTTGGTGGCAAACCTGGAAGTGGATCAGAAGTACTTCCAGTCCACTTCTGACTCCACCAGGAAGCATGCTTTCCCCCCACATACCTCCACCCCCAGTTTAGCAATCAGCCATGGGGGAATCCTCAGATTCCACCCCCCTGACCCAGAAGGCAACAGTCTTTAACCCCTTGAGTCCCTTCTCCTTCTTCAGTACCTCCTTTATATCCATCCTTGCCTCATCCTGTTTCCATTTTTACTGCTCTTCAGGCTCCCTTGATATCTATGGCCCTTCCACCCCCACAAGGGTGGCAGGTTGCCCTTGAGGCCTGCGTATATCACCCCTTTAGTCCGCAGGATTTAATTTCCTGGCAGAAGCAAATGCCGCAGCTGCAAGATGATCCTGAGAAGGTTCTGCAAACTATTAAAGGGATCTTTTGAGCTTACAATCCAACTTGGGCAGATGTTCAGCAGTTGTTAGAAATTCTTTCACCCCAGATGAGAAATTTGCTATTCTAGATGCTAACTGTTGTTGGGCAGCTGCTGACCCAGTGTGTACCCCATGGCCTGCCCAAGACCCGGGGTGGAATTATGGAGATCAACAGCAGGTTGGTGTATGTCATACTGTGAGAGGGGGTTTGGAAGAGGCTATTGGACTAGCTGGACAGAAGCCTGCTAATTGGTCAAAAATTAGAGAATGCCAACAAGGTTTGGAGGAGCACCCATCAGCATTTATGGCACCTTTGCTTAAACAGATCCGCATGTATAGTGGTGGACTTGACCCTGAAGGTGAGGTAAATCATCCAGTGATAGTTTCCTCCTTTGTTGATCAATCTGCCCCTGACATAAAGAAGTATTTTTCCAAGCATGTCCCGGATTGGCCCGGGAAGTCTCTAGATGAAATAGTAAGGTTAGCCACTTTTGTGTATAATGGGAGGGATGAAGAGAAAGTTAATGAGAAACATAAGCAGAGAAGAGAAGAAGTTAGTATATTAATGGCCATTCTGCAAGTGCCCTATGGAGGGCGTGGCCATGGGGGATGAGATCGGGGCAGATGGTACCCAGACATTAAAGGTGGTGACAGAGCTGAAAGTGAATATGGACTGGGAGGAAGGGGCAATTGGAGTAATTGCAATTATTGCAAACAACCAGGACATTGGAAGCATGAATGTCCCTTGAGACTTCATGGGGCCCCATGGATGCATCAGGAGCTGGTGCCACCTCCCCCTCCAAATGCTCTGCCAATGCCGCCTTTCCCTCCAAATGCTCCCCTGGATCCTAATGCAACTCAGTGACTGAAAGCAGAGCCCCTAGAGAATTAGAATGGGATTTGGGACCCCAGTCCCAGCTCTATATTAAAAATGGGAATCGTTTTGAACTTTTTCTTATTGATACTGGTGCCAGTCTTTCTACCTTAAGCTTTCTTCCTGACAGTTTGTCCGAGGACCAGGTTTTGGTACAGGCTATTGAGGGTAATCTGCATTTGGTCCCGATGTCAGCCCCAATTCCCATTGAATTGGGGATTCTAAAGCTCTCTCATGAATTTGTAGTAATGCCTGGAGGTCCTGTTAATTTGCTAGGTTGTAATGTTTTAGGAAAGGTGGGGGCACGCATTCAGTGTGCACCTGAGGGATTTCACCTGATTGTTCCTGAAGAGGCAGTTGAATCTCTCCTTGCCTTGTCCACTTCATTTCCTGACATTTCTAAAGAACTGCAAGAAGTCCCCCAAGGACTTTGGAGTATGGACCCTACGGACGTAGGCCTCCTTAAATCTGCTATTCTGGTTCTTATTAAGGTTAAGGATGGGTCACCGCCATCAGCGAAACAACATCCTCTGCCTAGGAAGGCAGAGGAGGGGATTTCTATACTGATTGATAGTTATGTGTCACAAGGTGTTCTTGTTCCATGCAGCTCCCCGTATAACACCCCTATTCTGCCTGTTAAGAAGCCTAAACCAGGCCCTGATGGGAAGCCAATCTACCGCTTTGTGCAAGGTTTTTATGCGATTAGTAACTATGTTATTATTCCTCATTCTGTTGTTCCTGATCTCAGTACTATTCTTACCTTAATCCCTTGTTCTGCTAATTGTTTTACTGTGGTTGACCTTTGTGCAGCATTTTTCAGCATCCCGCTCCAACCTGAGTCACAATACTTTTTTGCTTTTACTTGGAAAGAGAAGCAGCTTACATGCACTAGATTGCCCCAGGGGTTTGCTGGGTATCCCACGAATTTTTCACATATTCTGACTGATGGTTTGAAAGATATTGTCTTGCCTTGCAGGGTCTACTTTGGTTCAATATGTTGATGATCTGTTGCTAGCCAGCCCTGATTGTAATGCATGTTTGTCTGATTCTGTAGCTTTGCTCAAAGCTTTGGCACTTAAAGGTCATC
>NW_017728918.1:51344853-51347833 GCF_001723895.1 Crocodylus porosus | reverse complement strand
AGGTGGTGACAGAGCTGAAAGTGAATATGGACTGGGAGGAAGGGGCAATTGGAGTAATTGCAATTATTGCAAACAACCAGGACATTGGAAGCATGAATGTCCCTTGAGACTTCATGGGGCCCCATGGATGCATCAGGAGCTGGTGCCACCTCCCCCTCCAAATGCTCTGCCAATGCCGCCTTTCCCTCCAAATGCTCCCCTGGATCCTAATGCAACTCAGTGACTGAAAGCAGAGCCCCTAGAGAATTAGAATGGGATTTGGGACCCCAGTCCCAGCTCTATATTAAAAATGGGAATCGTTTTGAACTTTTTCTTATTGATACTGGTGCCAGTCTTTCTACCTTAAGCTTTCTTCCTGACAGTTTGTCCGAGGACCAGGTTTTGGTACAGGCTATTGAGGGTAATCTGCATTTGGTCCCGATGTCAGCCCCAATTCCCATTGAATTGGGGATTCTAAAGCTCTCTCATGAATTTGTAGTAATGCCTGGAGGTCCTGTTAATTTGCTAGGTTGTAATGTTTTAGGAAAGGTGGGGGCACGCATTCAGTGTGCACCTGAGGGATTTCACCTGATTGTTCCTGAAGAGGCAGTTGAATCTCTCCTTGCCTTGTCCACTTCATTTCCTGACATTTCTAAAGAACTGCAAGAAGTCCCCCAAGGACTTTGGAGTATGGACCCTACGGACGTAGGCCTCCTTAAATCTGCTATTCTGGTTCTTATTAAGGTTAAGGATGGGTCACCGCCATCAGCGAAACAACATCCTCTGCCTAGGAAGGCAGAGGAGGGGATTTCTATACTGATTGATAGTTATGTGTCACAAGGTGTTCTTGTTCCATGCAGCTCCCCGTATAACACCCCTATTCTGCCTGTTAAGAAGCCTAAACCAGGCCCTGATGGGAAGCCAATCTACCGCTTTGTGCAAGGTTTTTATGCGATTAGTAACTATGTTATTATTCCTCATTCTGTTGTTCCTGATCTCAGTACTATTCTTACCTTAATCCCTTGTTCTGCTAATTGTTTTACTGTGGTTGACCTTTGTGCAGCATTTTTCAGCATCCCGCTCCAACCTGAGTCACAATACTTTTTTGCTTTTACTTGGAAAGAGAAGCAGCTTACATGCACTAGATTGCCCCAGGGGTTTGCTGGGTATCCCACGAATTTTTCACATATTCTGACTGATGGTTTGAAAGATATTGTCTTGCCTTGCAGGGTCTACTTTGGTTCAATATGTTGATGATCTGTTGCTAGCCAGCCCTGATTGTAATGCATGTTTGTCTGATTCTGTAGCTTTGCTCAAAGCTTTGGCACTTAAAGGTCATCGTGCATCTCCATCCAAGTTACAGCTGTGCAAAACTCAGGTAAACTATTTGGGCTCTGTAATTCAGCTAGGGGAGCGATTGCTGTCCCCTGACAGGGTGCAGGCTATCCAAGATCATCCTTGCCCTGTCATTAAAAAAGCAGTTGCAGGCTTTCCTTGGGGCAACGGGGTTCTGCCACCCTTGGATTGCAGTGTTTGGAGAAATCGCCAAGCCCCTAGTGCAGGCGACTACCTCTGTAGCTGCCAACCTGCTAATCTGGACTCATGAAATGGATGCTGCCTTTCTAACCCTGAAGAGATCCCTTATGTCAGCTCCTGCTTTAGGTTTGCTAAGGCTTTTTTCCTTTTCAGTCATGAGTGGCAAGGAGTTGCTAGTGGTGTCTTATTACAATATCTTGGAGACCGCCCACGCCCTGTAGCTTACTACTCTGTACAACTGGATCCAGTCATTCAAGGCTCCATATCCTGTGTTCGTTCCATTGCGGTGGCAGCTGTGATGGTTGAGCAGTCATGCCCTATCATTCTTGGGCACCCATTGTCAGTATGGGTTCCACATTAAGTTGAGATTTTGCTGAAGCAACATACTACACAGGCTTTGTCTCCACAATGCGCTCATAAGTATGAACTTATTTTATTAGCAGTGGATAATGTTTCTCTTCAGAGATGTAATGTTCTGAATCCAGCTACCCTTCTGCCACTGCTGGACGATGGAGAACCGCACCACGTGTGCATGGACATAGTTGCCAAAAGTGGTAAGTCACACCAGGATTTGCAAGAAAAACCCGTACCGAATTCTGATCTGATTTTGTTCACAGATGGATCCTCCTTTTATTCAGACAGTCGCCACATTTCCAGATATGCTGTTGCCACCTTATGGGAAGTTGCTGAGGCAACCTCCCTCCCTCCTTCAATGAGCGCTCAGGTGGCTGAATTACATGCCCTCACTTGGGCATGTTTACTTGCTTCTGGTAGGCGGGTGTACCAGGGCACTAGGGTGCCTGCTACTGATAACAGGAATATGGGCAGCTGCCACTCACCAGGGCAGCACAGGTGTGGGTTGCTGGGACAACCCCAGAGGTCAGCTGACCGGAAGGGGGCAGGGCGTGGCCTTTACAAACAGCCTAGGCTGAGGCCAAGGGGGAGTTCCCTTCTGGCAGCCGTGGAGGAGAGAGCTCTGCTGGGAGTAGGAAGAGGTGGGAAGCCCGATGACCTGAGCAGTTCCTGAGTGAGAATACCAGGCAGAGGATCCCTGGCAGGGATGGAAGATAGTGATGAGCCAGAGGGCTTTGGGTTTATGTTTTAAGCCAGGAGGCTAGAGTTTGAGTTGGGGCCAATTGGCTGATGGTTTTTTGTTTGTTGTTACATCGGAGGACCGGGCAAGTCTGTAGGGGTGGAGGAGGCCTCAGGGGAGCTCCCCAGTAGCGTGGGGGGTTCCTGGCACTGCAGAGGGTGCTGCGTTTTGGGGTGTCCTGACCCCGGCCCCAGTGGGGCAATATCAGGAGGAGCCCAGTGTGGGTGCTGGCGAAAGGCCCCAGTGGGGCGCAAGACCCAGGAAAGGGGTCTGGGGGCCAGGTAAGGCTGAGGCCGCCTGAGCCCCAATTGGGAGAAGCCCAGTGGGTGTAAGACCTGGGAAAGGGGTCTGGGGCCAGGTAAGGCTGAGGCC
>NW_017728918.1:51334933-51344303 GCF_001723895.1 Crocodylus porosus | reverse complement strand
ACCGCTTTGCAACCGATACAACTGTCTTTCTCCGATGCGACGAACATGAAGGATATGACATTTCCCCCTCTCAGCTGGAGTCACCTTTACAATGACATGCCCGCTGACGAACTTGCTGACTGGAAACGCTGGCGGGGGAACTGAGTCCTGACAATATCTGGCGGATTGGAGGTAAGCCTGTTCTTCCAAAACATTATTTCTGCAAGCTGTCCACTATTTCCATTCTTTAGGCCATGCTGGGATTGAGGGCACTGCAAGTGCGATTCTCCAATGGTGGTCTGCACCCCATATTTATCCAGCTTTCAAATGTGTTTTGAGCGCCTGCAGTACTTGTTTAGCCTTTTCAGGTCAACAGAAGCTTGATGCTAAATCAAAAAGGGGGAGACCATAGACAGTTTTTCCTTTTCAATGCATTCAAATTGACTATGTAGACATGCCGAAAAGTGCAGGATACCAACACCTTCTAGTTATTGTGAATCAACTCTCAGGTTTGCCGGAAGCAACTACTATTAGAAAAGCAGATGCTTGCTCAGTTGTGAAGTTTCTCATGAAAGATATACCACACTTCGGAGTACCAGAAGTTATCGATTCTGATTGAGGGTCACACTTTACTGCAAAGATTTTGGAAGAAGTGTATCAATGCTTAGGAGCTGCTAGGCAACTCCACACCCCATATCATCCACAATCAGCTGGACAAGTGGAACGGATGAATCAAACTCTTAAAACTATGATAGCTAAGTATTGCAAAGAAACTGGACTTAAGTGGCCAGAGGTACTGCCAATAGTACTGCAGCACATTAGGTGTACCCCAAGGATGCCCCTAGGTTTGTCCCTGTTCAAAATTCTTTTTGGTAGATCTGCTTTGGTCCCAGGAACATATGTTCCTGCACATGCCAGCCTCTTGGATGGAGATGAAATGTTGTCTAGGGTTGTTCTTAGATTACAAAAGGAGTTTAAAGAGACTAATACTCAGGCACAACTTTCCCAGGCTCCACCTTTGGGTTTACAGATACATGAATACAGACCAGGTGACTGGGTACTGGTTAAAAAGATACCATGAACTTGCCCTTTGGAACCTCGGTGGGAGGGGCCCTATCAAGTTTTGTTATGTACTTATTCTGTTTTAAAGCTTGCAGGAAAAAGCAGCTGGATACACCATAGCCACGTCAAGAAGGCACTGAATCCAGACCCGGCATTTGACCCTGAGTGAAGTTCAATGAATCAACTATTTACTGTATGAATAATTCTACAGACCCCCGGAGCGTTGTGGGGAATTATTGGGATCCTAGATCTCCGCAAGGACTTGTTGTATTCATTATAATTGTTCTAACTGTGGTAATTGTGTGTTGGCAGCCAGGATACCATAGCAAATTAGGGCAATCATGAGAAAGTCTACATCCTTGGGGCTATTAGTCTGTGCCTTACACCTGGGAATGTCTTTACCAATATATCCTCCCCTGTTAAATGATATTGTGGGATTGCACCCTGAGGAAAATCATTATCACCAATTCATTCGGAGTTTCACTCGTGCTTATAATCTTTCACAGTGTTAGATTTGTTCTCAAATTCCATTGACACAAGCACATGGGTTTCCCCTTCTAGGATTAGGAATCAATATACAGCAGTTTGGAGACTACACCCTAGCTATTAGGTTGGAGAATTGGAAAGAGAAGGATAATTTAACAGTGTTAGGGTGGAATGAGACCATTTATAATAAGACTCAACTTCAAATGAACTGGATGATACAATCTCAGGTGCTCCCTACTGTCCCACAGCCAATTCTCTATAGTACATGAGTTTTGGTCCTTTTTCTGTTACTTTCAGAATGACACATATGGACCAGATGTGGGATGGGAGAGGAATTGTAATTTTTCATTATCTTGTCAAGCAAATATAACTATTTATGCTGGTAAATCCAACACGAATGTACTTTTTATGTGGGGGTAAAGCATACCTCTGGCTCCCACACAACTGGACTAGGCAGCGTGGTCTCAGTTTTTTAGTACCCGGAGTACGGATTTTATCTCACCTACCTGCACATGTTCAACCTAGGAGCATAGATCATACTAGTTTGCTGTACATCAATAATGTAGTTGGCATTTTTGGTTCATCTTTTCCAAGGTACGGGGCAGCTAAGTCTTTACAGGCCATCAATAGTGTAACTCTTTTCTTACAAGCATTTGTCAAGTAGTCTGTTGGGGCCTTAAAGGATATCTCTCTAGAATTATACTCACTCTGCCAGGTTGCTTTACAGAACTGCATGGTACTCGACTATCTTTTGGCAGACCGGGGAGGTACCTGCACAGTAATAGGGACTGAATGCTGCACCTGGATCCTGGACAAGAGTGAGTCTCTTTACGCCCACATTGACTCCATTCAGTGAGCCTGGACAACCTTTGAACAGACTAAGGATTCAGACTCTAGTTCGTTATGGACTCGGGTGGCTTCCTGGCTTCCCAACTTCAGCCTCATAGTGAAGAGAATCTTGTGTATTTTTATCCTTGTGATAGTAATTTTTGTTGTACTGTTTGTTTCCCTACAATGTGGTTGCCTGTGTTGTAAGACTATTATGAACATAGTCCATGGCTATAGTTATTCCTCTGTTCCTGTATAACTCTCTGACGAGCAAAAGAAAAGAGGGGACTGTTGTATATGAATCTTGTAGGGCTAAAGCAAGGCCTTGTAGTGCTAAAGTGAGGCCATTTCCTTGTCCTTTCACATCCATTTCATAAAAGTGGACACAGCACTTACGAGACGGCTGGGAGAGGAGAGGTGCTGTATGTGGGCTACTGATAAGATATGAAACTAGCTGAATCCGGTCAACAGAGGAGTCTCATCAACAGAGGAACCTTGAAGGAGGTACGAGGATTGTTTTTGTAAGGTAATATACATCTTGGCAAGAATATATGGGGCGTGTAGTCACGAAAGTTAAACTTCGGTGTTCATGCTCACAGTACCACTTGATTGGATAGAATAGTGATTTAGTTAATAGATGATTGGGTATTTTTAGGAGCATGAGCTAATCAAGAACTAATGCTGATGTACTAACAAAGTATAAAATAGTATTATATCTGGTAGGCAGGGTTCCTCCTCGGAGGCACCTCGCTGCAGCAAATAAAGATTCTGTATCTGACTTTGGATATTTGCTTTGCATGATCATTGCCCCAGCCTAGAGTGAACTGCACGTGGCTTTAAGAGTGTAATTCATAACACATAAGAGGACGGTATTTCAGCAAAAGAAGAGAGAATCAGGGAAAGGTGGCAGTTCTACCTCATCTTTTTCAACTCGAAAACTTTCTGCTCTCTGAACTCAGAAGTGATTAGAGATTATATTAATGTACTTAAAGATTCACATCAGAAGATAATTTTTTAAGGAAGCTTAAAGAGTTACAAGAACATAAGAATGTATATTGGCCCAGACCAATGGCCCATCCTGTCTCTGACAGTAGTAATAGTAGATGTTTTAGAGGGAGAACATCTGAACAGCATATATCTAATGTGATGCATCTCCTGTCATACCCTCCCCGGCAATCATGATCATATTTTAAGGATAGATCTCTGTTTACTTTAATATCAATTCACAAAACTATCATCCATCAATTTGTCTAATCTCTTTTTGAACCTGGCTATACTATCTGCCTATACAACCTTCTGTGGAAATTAGGTCCACAAGTTACCTCCATACTGCGTAATAAAATACTTTCTCTTGTCTATTTTAAAACTACCTCCCACTCATTTAAGTAAGTGCCCCCTAGTTCTAGTATTCTGGGACCTGACAAAGAATTTTTCCCTATTTTCTTTGTTTACATGATCTGTAATGTTATAGACCTTTATCATACCTCCTTTAACCTTCTTTCTAGACTGAGAGGTCATAGACTTCTTAGTCTTTCCTGCTACACCAGCTACTCCCCTGATCATCTTTGTTGTTTTTTGTACTTTCTCCTACATCCTTTTTGACCATTTTACCCTGCTCTAAGCAGGTGTTCATCCCCTCAAGGGCTTGGAATCCATCTACAGAAAGCAAGTGGATAATAGTCTGTCTGGATGGGGGTCATCTGGAAAAGATGACTGACTAATGAGGGTGGAGTCTCAAAAAAGGGTTAAGCATTCCACGAAGGATTGCTGAGAGCACAGGTAACTGTGCTGGGGAGAAACTGGAGCTAAGTTGCCCCTTCCTAACATCTGGATAGGACAGAAGATTCAGGCGGTGAGGGGAGGTGTTGTGAATTCAAGGTCGTATTGGCACAGAATAAATTGGTGGCAGAAAAAAACAAGTGGAAAAGCATGTCTAAATTAGAAGTGAATATAACAACAACAACAAAATGTTAAAAATTAAGTATCACTAAGTGAATAAGAAAACATGTCCAAGCCACAAAAAAGTGTCACCAAGAATATTCATTGTAGGCCAGTGACATTTCATACAATTATGCTTAATTAAAATGTCCAGACTTTCCGATAAAAGCTCTCTACAACTACACCATAGGTAAACATGGTCCTACTCTAACTATTTATTCCAGATTAGAAACATACACAGAAATAATTAACACTGAGTGTCTCTACATGAGATGCTTTATTGCACAGCAGAGCAAATTACTGTGCTCTAAATATCACTGTCTACACATGCTGATGATTACTAAGCAGTAAATCATTTTACTCAGGAGTTAATCTGCTACCTGTAAATACAAGTAGGAAATTAATTCCTGAGTAGTTACTGTGCAGCAATACAAGTGTAGATACTGACCAGAAGCAAATTTCCACTGACCACCAGGAGGGCACCTGCAGCCTAGCCCCAGGGCTGGGTCAGCTCTTTGCCTGGGGCCCTAGGCCACTTGCAGCCTGCCTCTGGTTACTGTGTCTCCTAGCAGAGGTCCCAGGCCAGGTGCAGCAACCTGCCCAGACCCTCACACTGGTCCTAGGTACACCATCACTGCACAGATGCTGTCCTCCATTGTAATGCTGTGATGGCTGCTGCAGGCAGCTGCCAAGCCTGGCAGCTCCATGAGCCATCTGCAGCCAGTCTCTGGCCATCAGGTCCCACTCTTGCTGGCCCCAGGCCATCCAAAGCAGCCTGTCTGGACTCTACCACTGGTGCCTAGCACTATAGCCACATGCCTACCTGTCCAGCACTGTGCCTCTGTGCCGGGCACTGTTCACATCGGCCCAGGCATGTCAGCACTAGAGCCAAGCCATCAAGGGAGCCATGCTGATATCCTCCCTGATGCCATATGCCACTTCCTAGAGCCAAAACTGGTCCCAGGAGGATACCATGGACCTTATGGCATGATGCCAAGGTCTGCAGGCAGTTTGCGGTGAGTGGCCGTTCCAATGTGTGCTCTATGAGGGCATGTCAGGCAACATGCAAGAGTGTGGGCACAAGCAGTCAGTGCACCCGTGCTTCATAAAGGTCAAGGTTTTGTGGGCACAGCAGTCAGTGTTATTGACCACCACTGCTGATTGGCAGCTGCCTTCAAGTCCATGCCTATTATGCTGCAGATGGATGACATCCTTGCACCCTGGGACACTGGCCAGAACCATACCATCTACTCAATCATGGGTAGCCTGCCCAAACTTCCATTGCAGCCTGGCACTGGTGATGTTGCATCATTGGGGGAGGGCCCCTTGAGCCACCAGGAGTCCATCGCATTGTGCTTCCAGCTACTGGCTTCCTCCAGCAGCTCCAGGATCCTGGGCCAGCAACTGCCCCACCAGCTCCAGGTGTGCAGCCCCAACCAAGTGACCAGACTGGCCATGGAACCATCATCCCTCAGCAGCTTGAGGTCTTTCCTAGAGGAAGCCTCTGTGTGGGCAGTGAGGTGCTGTGCCCCTGTGCCCCAGGACTCTGCGAGGAGCTGCACATCCTCACTGCTAATGGGGATTGACTTGGGCTACGGGGACACCTGCCATGCCCACCTGGTAAGTCCTACACTAGAGGGAAGGCCCTGACCCTTCCCTTGCTTTCTCTCCCCAGTTATGTTCCACCTGACCCCAGGAATCCTCCCTCAAAGCACACAGGGAAGTGGGAGACAATGGACAAATTTACTGAGCAGCAGCTAAATGGGTATGGGCCTCTCACATGCAGAAGAATGGGTTGATGCTGGTGACAATGTCACCCTCAGTTGTGGGGGCGGGGACATATAGCACAGCCACAGGTAATCCTCTAGACAGTGGTGGAGGTAATGAGGTAAGGTAGGCTTTCTCTCCACACTGTTAAAGCTCAGGGTCACATGCCATGTTCACAGATATATCTGGGCACCAGGCACCATAGGCACCTCTCAGTGCTGGCCAACAGTGCATCTCTGGAGAGGCCTATGGGTGGGAAGGGGGGACACCACCAGCTCTGCATCCCAGTGACCTGGGAGTCCCTGGCCTGGCCCAAGTGCAGGTGCTGTGGGCATAGAAGACAGGTTGGATTGCAGGAGTAGGAGGTGAGGCAGTGGATTTGGAGGCACACTAGCAGATGGTGCCAGGAGACAGGCCTCTTCCAGGCTGGGAAGCGGGTCAGGGAGGCACACTGCCTGCAGCCAGAACCCAGTGGCCCACCTCCCTCTGCAGAGCAAGTGCTGCTGGCTGCCTGTGCTGTAGCCTGCCTGGCTGACTTAACATGGTCCGTGGGCACCTGTTCACTCACAAACCCCAGTCTGAGGCCATACAGCACGCAGCCCTCTGGTATTGAGCATCTTATCCCAGAAAATTGCAAACACTCATAAATAACTCTTTCTTCTGGCTCTCTAGGATCTTCAGCTTCACACAGGGGAGAGGTACCAGTTGGCAGCCAGGATGCACAGCCAGGGTCATCACCAGTCTCAGCTGGGGCTCTGTGTATGCACCAACTCTGGCTGTGTAGGACCCAGGACCACACCCAACTGCTGAACCACCTGGTTACAGTGGCCAAGGAGTTCCTGGTGAACTTGGGGCCTGCCAAGTGGAGGACATCACCTATGAGTGGAAGTGGGATCCATACAAGGAGGAGAGGCTCACAGGTGAGGAAGAGAGAGACTCACAGGCAAGGAGGAGAGGGACTGGTAGAGGGACCAGGTGAAATAAGAGTTCAGAGACATGATCTTGGTCCTGGAGGAGAGGCAGCCAGGGCAGTGGAGGCCATGGAACAGGACTGTCAAGTGCTGGACACCATCCTGGCTCTGGCAGTTGCCTTCATGATACCTGCTGCCCAACCACTGGCTGCAGCCCTGCCTGACCCTGGCAGCCACCCCACCCAACCAGGCCATAAGCCCTCTTGTAGTCCTGTGCTGAGGTTCAGCAGCACCTCCACCAGCCAGGAGACCCTTCCCTAAGCCCACCCCAAGTCTCCCACCATGCAGTCCCTCTGTCTGGGCCTAGCTCCACCTCTCACCCCAGCTCCATGTGGCCCAGAGCATGACCTCCCTACAGCAGGGATAGGAATATGCATGGTCCCTGAAGGCCTAGCCTGCTGGCTTCAGGAGTGGGAGCCACCTGAGCCAGCAGAGCAGTGTCCACCATTGCCCTGGGTGAGCTCCTCACCCACCAGACTCACCACAACATGCACACCGACAGGGTTTTGACCAGAGGCCATGGTTCTGTTTGCTTGTCCCTAGGCTCCACACCCTAGGAACCCTCACCTCACTGCCCCCCACCCCAGGGCACCACATACAACATGTACTAGACAGGATCTTCACAGGGAAGAAGATGCTTTATTGGTAGTGGATGAGGTGAGTGGGGTGGAAAGTGGGGGAGAAAAAGACAAGATCTGTTGTGGGGAAGGGAGGGCGAATCAGGGTATGTCACTCTGGAGAGAGGGTGGAGGGAGTTTTGTATTTATGGAGGAGAATAAAGTACTTTGCTGAGAACTGTCTGCAGTGAGCATGGTGCTGGGGTGCACAGTGGGGTAGGAGTCTGGGGCCAAGCATCCAGGTGGCCTACATGAAGCCACCAGTCCTGGCTGGCTGGGCAGGCACACAGGCGGTGGGCCTGGAGGCCCAGGGACATGTGGACAGCCCTGCTGGTGGCCTCCATCATCAGCATCCTTGCCAGGTTCTGGGTGGCAGCATGGGGTCTGAGTGGTGGCAAGGCAGCTGGGACAGTGTGGTAAGCAAAGCCAGGTGGTTGCACTGCACGGGGGGGGGGGGCAGGGAGGTGTGGGGTTGCCAGAGACAAGACTGACCTGGGTCAGGCAGCAGTCACTGTGGTGGTGGAGCAGGCAATCAAGGTGTCCAGCAGGAGCCTGAGGCACTTGTGTGGCAGGGTCCAGGGGGTGGCACAGCCATGGTGCAGTGGGCACAGGCTGCAACAACAGAGCCATAACATGCTTACACAGAGCTCTGCATGCTGCTCTGGGACATGAAAACAGGTGGCCAGGGAGCAGTGCATGGGGCTGGCTTTTAAACATGGCCACTGGCCACAGGCAGCTGCAGCCAGAGCCTCCAGCTTCCCCTTGATGCTGCAGAGGGGCAGTGTAGGGCTCAAGGGGCAGGAGCAGATTGTTGCCAGGAGCAGTAAATATGCTCCCAAATCTCTACATGTTTCGACACCCACCTAGGGTGGTTTTACCACTCAGCAACACTTGCATGTCTAGACATACCCACTATATGCAATTATTGGCAAAAAGAGCTAAAAGAACATCCAGGCAGAAAAATATCTGGATGGAAACAAAAGCTAAACAAGGGTTTCAAATACAAGGACAAATAATAAAAGGGAAAAATAAGTTTCCTTGGCAGGTAACCAAATGGAAAAAATGGAAGAGTCAACAACTTTAGTGCTAATCATTGTTCTCTGGCTTAAATTTAAGTAGTGAATCCACTTAAGACATTTAGTTTCAATGCTGACTAGACAGTGACAAAAATAATTTTCTATTAAATGTCATTCTGTATCTTCAAGTAAGATGATGATCCCTGAAAGCTGAACAAATGAAAAAGGACAATAACCAAGTCATACTGGCTTATTCCTGTCCCTGCAGGAATTCTGGATATAATTTTTAATGGGGGATACCACAGTCTTCCGAGTTTCAGATGAAGGACTTTTGTGGGAAAAGAGTTATTTTTGGCATTAATCATGTAAAAATCTGGATGAGTCATAATCTTGTTCTTTCCCTCCTGTTATTTTTATTTTAGAGTATAGTTCTCATTTAAAGATGTCAGACTGATTGCCATATAAAGACAAGTCCTTTGTAGATTCAGACTGTTTTGACCTTGCCCTGATTCCCCCATAATGTGTTTTAGGCTTGACTGAGGTGAGATCACCCACATTTTCAAAATAAAAAAAACTGGGAAATTTCAGTAGCAATATTTTAAGATGATATATTTCTCATAAATGAGCACTTACTGTTCTGTACCCCTCCCCACCCCTCAGTCATAGATTTCATAGATTTCATAGACATTAGGGCTGGAAGGGACCT
>NW_017728918.1:51317508-51329989 GCF_001723895.1 Crocodylus porosus | reverse complement strand
CCTTGGGGGCTCTTGCCTTGCCCACAGATTGTGCCAGGGCTGGGGCAGGGGTGAGCTCCCTTAAGTGCCAGTCAGTTTCTGGCTTTTTATTTTTCTTTGACAAAAGACAACAGTAATATTTTTTTGTAGTATCAGCTGCTGACTACTGCTTGCTATGCTGATTATGGATAAAATTCTATAAGAATATTAATAATTGTTTATGTATTGAAAACATACTTTAGATATTTACTACTGAAACCTAATGTTTATTAATTTAGTATATGCTTAATATATATTCATTTATATATCCTTCATAATGAATATTAACAGCATGGTATCAAATGTGCACCTTACATCACAAGTTGTATATGATTTAAAGCATTATTTTAATTATAAATCCAATCCTGAAATGAAATATAATCCAATTGAAAATATGAAATTCATCAATATAGTTTTATCCCTGGTAGAGAATTTTCACGTTTGTGTGTACATTTATCGCATTTTATATTTTCTCTAAATTCATGAAAAACAGTATAAAATATAGTTGTCAAATTTCACAAAGTATATTATCAAAATACTTAATTTTTAAAATATGTTGCTGTATGGTGTCTCAGAATTATAGCTAGTATTACAATATTATCTTGAATACCTACAAGTACCTTGTTTTTGGAGTGCACAATGTAGAAAAAAGATTGTTACTAATGTCATGGCTAACTGTGCGACACAGAGTAAGTTGACTTGGAAACATACAATGTCCAAGAAATGTGGTATACCAGGAGACAGTCTGGGTGAGGCAGGAGGAACTTCAGTGTGTCAGGTGAGTAACAAGGCTAAGCACCAGTCCTTTGCAAAGGCAATAGATAGACTTGGACTTTTTCCTGTAAATAAAATGTTGTTTCATAGAACTCATAGAAAATTAGGGATGGAAAGGACCTCAGGAATTCTTCTAATCCAACCCCCTGATTAAAGCAGAACCATCTCCAACTAGATCAACACCACCAAAGCTTTGTCTAGCCACGTCTTGAAAACCTCTAAGGATGGAGAATCCACTTCCCCTCTGGGTAAGCCCGCCACCTCTCTGTTGTATTTCCACAACACAAGCCTCGTCAACATCTTGCACAAGCCTCATGGACATCTGGACTCTTGTCCTAGCTTCCTGGGAAGCCAGGCCACTCACAGTTGCTCACCATCTGTCTTGGCCCCCTCCCTGGTATCCCTGACCAGGCAAATCTAGGTTTCATTCAGCCTGCCATCCCTGTCTGCCCCTCCACCCACAGCCCCAGCAACACACACACACACACACACACACACACACACACACACAAACGCACGCGTGCACATGTCCCTGGCCCAGGCCAAGGCTGGTCTTGCTTTTGTCCAGATTCCCTGGTATCCCTGACCTAGGACAAGACTGCTCTCAGCTCAGCCCAGCCCGCTTTGACTTTCCTGAGCTAGGGCAAGGCTGCTACTGGTTCACCTGAGGTCTCCCACCTCCCCAGTATTCCTCACCCAGGGCAAGGTTGGATGTGAAGTGTCACTATGACTTCTGTTTCACCCTTTATAGCCACATCCATTTCAGTAGTTTAAATTTTAAATTACAATATACACAATACAATACACTATTTTCCAACTAATATCCTACCCAGCTCTGGGTTCTTGCCCCACTCAGACTATCAGGTCCCTTTAATTCCCTATAGGCAGCTCCAAGAAACAGCTCATGTGCCTGCTAGTCCTCTTGGTGCAGGCATTTCCCTTGTTTCGGCATGCAGGGCCAGACTAGAAGCCATGCCCCCTTTTTATTACATGCTTTCCCCAGCTTTGCACAGGGTTTTCCTGTTAATCAAAGGCTAGCTTGCCCACCTGAAGCTGTGGCCCCACACAGCCAGCTGAGTCTGTGGCATTCCTGTTAGTGGCAGGAGTTTCATGGCTCCCTGCCACAGTTTCCTCTCATCCTGTTCCCTTACACCCAGGTAACAGGGTCAGGGAACCCTGTTACACATGGGAAATAGCTTTAGAAGAGAATAGACATAAATAGTCCTAAATCATCCCTTACCAATGCATGTTGAGTCTCCTTTTGAACACTAGTGATGATGTTCCTCCAATAGACCTCCAATAAATTTCTATAGGTAGTCTATTCCATTGCCTTATTATTCTAACACTGAAGAAATTATTCTGATATCCACTCTAAATCTACTGTGTTGCAATTTCATGCCATCAGTGCATGTTCTACTCTCTGCAGGAAAAGACAAAAGGTGGTTTCTCTCTTCTTTGTGGCAGTCCTTATGATGTTTGAAAATTGGTATCTTCTCTCCTCTTCAGTAGTTTTTCTGGAAGTTTACCATGATTATTCCCTTCAACCTCTCCTTGCATGGTTTCGAAGCCCTTTATCATTTTGATCAAGCACCTCTGGACCCTGTGTCCAAATGTGGGTAACTTCTCCATACCTTGTTTTTTTTAATGTGGAGCTCAGAACTTAACATAATATTCCAGATGAGGATTAACCAGTGCTGAGTAGAGAGACACTATCACCTCCCATGTCTTGCTTCTAACATTTCTATTAATACAAAACCACATTCACCTTTTGTGCAGCTATGTCACACTGAAGACTCATATTGAGTTTGTAATCCACTAAGACGCTTCTCTGTCATGCTGCTATCCAACCAGATAGTACGCATTTCATATCTGTATTTCTGATCATTCTTCCTGAGGTGTAGCATTTTGCATTTGTCAGTGTTGAACTTCATTCTGTTCACTGAAGCTGAGTTTTCCAATTAATCAGGAACCTTCTGAATTTCACTCCTCTACTCCAGTGTGTTCTTCATATTTCCCAGTTTCATTGTTTTATGTAAAGTTGCTCAAGAAGCCCTTGATTCTAGCATTCAAACTACTGATAAACAACTTTAACAGCACTGGGCCATTCTGACATGGATTCATTTATAACTAGTGCCGTAGCAAGGTTGGTGGTGCCTGGGGCAAGCCTGCAATGGCAGCCCACCCTTGCCTCGCACACACATCTGGGGGGGGGGTATATGCCCCCCCATGATAGCCTGGTGGTGCACACAGTGGTAGGAGATCTGCCTCCCCCCATATCCCCTCTGGATTAGCTGCTTGTGGCTCTGTCCCACATCTTGCCCTGGCTGGACAACACATGCCCCAGTCCCAGCCTCCTTCCTCCCTCACTTGGGGTACTCAATCTCTCTCAATGCCCCTTCCCTTCCCCTCCCCATTCCCCCACAACAGACTCACCCACTGCTCTCCAAGCTGCCGGGTTGGCTACATGCATGCTGCAGCTGTATACATGCATGCAACATTTATCACTGACATTATCAGCCACATCAGTCAAAATTATTTGAAATCTTTATAACAAAAAAAATATTGACTCACAACATGCTTGTTTGCACCCCTTTGCTTCAGCACCTGGGGAGTCACCCCACTCATCCCTCCCTTGCTACAGTACTGTTTATAACTACCCTTTTATAGTTAATGGTAGCTTTGTCTAGCCCACATTTTTCCAATATTTTGAAGAAAATTTGTGCGGGTAATTTAAAAAACCTCCCCTTCTTTCCCTCTCACCAACCTGTATCTCACCCACTGACTCCTCATTTTACATCTTCAGTGACTGGCTTTCTTGCATGTATTCCAACCTTTGGATTCTTTACTATTCATTCCATCCAGGAAAAGCACATGCCAACTGCAGATGTTCCCTCAGCCTGATGAAGGGTATTTATATCCAAAATCTTGCAAAAAAGAATTTTTCCAACTCTTTGAGTTGGTCTAATAAAAGATATCACATTTACCCAAAGAACCTTGTCTACCTCTTGATGAAATCCGGATACGCTATATGCACTACTCATTAGTTATCTTGCTGAAGGAAATCAAGTTTGTTTGGCATGATCTGTTCATAGTAATTCTATGCTGGCTGCTTGTGATCAGCTTTTCCTCCTCCAGATGCTTGCAAATGGATTTCCTTGTTACATACGCCAGTAACTTCCTGGGTATCTGGTGAGGGTAACAGGTCTGTGGCTCCCTAGGTCCTCCTTTTTGCCTTTTTAAAAGAGTGGCACTATATTGGTGCTTTCCCTGTCTTCAGGTACCTTGCCTGTCTCCCACAGCTTCATAAATATTATTGCCAAGGGCCTATTGACTAGTAGAAATACTGATGCAGAGCATGCCATTCAAGTTTAATTTTTTGTTTGGTCCCTAGCTATTGTAAGGGTATAGCAATGGGGACCTCACCCACTTTTCCTTAACCATCATGACAGCTAAATCTTATTCTGTCTTTGTAAATTTTGTTGATGTCCTGAAGGTGTTGCATGATGTTCATATCTCTTAGTAGATGCTATTGCCAATAGAAGCTGATATAGAGCACTGTGTGCATTTATGCATCATTCCTATGAGGCATTCAAAGACTTCAAACTTTCATACACAATTTAAATGATCTCTAAGCTTAAGACCTATGAAAAAATGCAGATTTTTAAAACTAAAAAAAGATCCATTTGAAATGACAGTTATAGTGGTAATCTCTAGTCTGTTGCAAACTGTAGGAATTAAATGGATAGTTTATAAAACGATAAACTGTTTTATAGTGTTTGCAATGTGCATGCAGCTACATACACTTTAATCCCCTAAGGATTCAGTTTCAATTTTGTTTTGAAGAATAAAATATGTTTTTTATTTCTGTGTTTTAAAGAAAAATATGGAAAAATAAAATGTTATAAAATGCTCATTAAAATGATAACATTTATGTTACATATATCATATATATATTTACTCAATAAAGCTGGTGACAAGTCAGTCACAAAATGCTTAAGACCTGATCCTCAGCAGCTGTAATTTTGCATAACACCACTGGAATCAGTGAGGCCAGATACCTCATTCTGACTTTTCTGAGTAACACAATGGATGAATCACACCATGGGACTAATATAAGACTACTGATATACAGGCAGAATCAATGGAAGAAATCCAAGTCTTTGCAAATGTTGGGAAATAGGGCTATTAAGATAATTAAACCTGAAATTGAATGACCAGAGGAAGTAGGATATCCCACTCTGGAAAAGTAAAATATGGAGATGAGGTGGCAAAGGGGTGGGCCAGAGGTAGGGCATTAGTAATACAGGTGAGTGGGAGGTGTAAAAAAGACAAGTATGAAGAAAAAGCTGGGACTGGGCTGAATGTCAACATGCATGGGAGAGAATGATGTAGTATGTAGAGTTGTGGGATAAGATGGGAAGGCAAGAAAAGCAAGAAAAGAGAAAACCAAAAACGGTCAGAAAATGGGAATACTTCAATATTCATGAAATTAAATTTCTCTTTATCATCAAAAAAATTAACCTCAAGTTTTTCAACAGTTCTAGAAAATACATCTGCATATTTCTGTCACTTCAATGACACTTTATTATACTGTGCATTCAATTCAATTCTGATAAGGTTCAATTCTATGCAGCCCCAAACTACCACATTTATCTGAATCCAAGATGATTCTGAATTTAAGACAACCCTCTAATAATTAGATTTTAAACACAGAAAAATTATATGTTTGTTACAATTTTCCATGTATAGAATCTAGTTATTGGAGGGTCATCTTGATTTCATACTCCCTCACCATTGCAACAGGGAAAGTGAGGGTCGGGGGTAGTGGTGGTGGGGAAGGCAGTGAGGAAGGTGCTGGAGGGGGAGGCAGTGATAGGGGATGTGATGAGTGAGGCTGTATGAGGGACAGGCAGTAGGTAGGCAGGCAGTGGAGGTGGTAGGAGGTGGAGACAGGTAGGTGGGAAGGCAACAGAGGAATAAGCAGTGGTGTAGCAGGGGGTGTGAGTAGCAGCTGTGGCTGTGATCCCCAGTCTCAGGTCAGGGCCAGAGTCAGAGCCCCAGCAGCTGCCTGCTATCCTGCTACCTTGAATTTGAATCTGAGATGAGGGGCATTCCACCCCCGCCCCATGTTAGTGAAAAAAACCTTATCTTGGATTCAACTAAATTCATTACATCTCTCATTTGTTGTCCAGTCATGTTCTCTCCAACCTTTCAGGTCACCAGTAGCAGCAGGACCATATCGCCTTCTCTCATAGAAGTTTTATGCTTTCTTCCATGATGCCCCTTATACTTGAGGTGCCTTCCTAAAATCTGTTCCCCATCACTCTTTAAAGCTCCCCTAAAAACTCATTTTGATTCAAGGTCCATGAGACCTTCTTGTAAAGGACAGGTAGGACACATCCAGACGAGCCTGCATATGCCTCTTGCAGCATCTCAAACCCCTCTGAGATGCTGCAAGAGGCACATGCAGGGATTAGGAAAAGGTTCCCTCCACTGCAAGTTTGCAGTGCGGGGACAAAATTAGAACCCTAGATATCCAGGGGTCAAAAAAAAACCCAAAAAAACCAGAGCTAAACAAAGCAGAGCAGGGTATGATCCTGGACTGTGGTCTGAGGCAACCAGAGGCTGGGTCCTCTACAAAGGCACTTTGACTGCCAGAGTGTATCTGTGTTTGGCCCTCACCCTGGTGCTGAAGCATGCTGCCTGTCCATGCAGGGAAGGCTCCAGTACTGGTAAATAAAGGGTCAGGGGGGCTGAAGGAGAGGGGAGAGAACTATGGGGGGACCCCTGCTGGCCCTGCCTCCCCTCCACCCCCCCAATTCATTCCCTGCCCAGTCCCACCCCCCTGCCTGCCCCTCAACCTCTCCAATCCCTGCCCTGCCAAGCCTCATCCCCCACAGTGGGCTGTGGCTGCAGAGTTGGACTTTGTGCAGCACTACTGCCATCTGTGCCCCCTGCCTGGCCATCTAGACAGCTATCACCCAGAAGATGTTCTGGGTCTGGTGGCCTGCTTGGAACTGCCAAAGCATGTCCTCCTGGCCCCAGTTGGCCAGGAGGTTAGCCACCTTTGGTTGGGTCCACAATGCCAGCTGTGAGCAGGCAGGTTCCTGCCACTGGCCTCCCTAGCAGGAATTTTGGTGTTTGCTATTGGAAAACTGAAAAATCCCTGATAAAAAAAAAACCAAAGTCACTCTGTAAAATACCCTGAAATCCATGTTCCTCCATGATTAAAACAAAAGAACACTATATATATAAAGAGAGAGAGAGTGATAGACACAGAAACAGCAATCAGTTGGGCATGTTTTATTGATATATCTACAGTGTTAAAGCAATTTGGACACCTAGCAGTGTCTCTATCATCATAATTAAATGAATTCTAAATACAAATATGTTTTGCTGTTTGCCTTTGCATTGCAGCCCCCCTCCACAGGGGTAACAGCACCCCACCAAGGGTAACAGCCTCCCCACACAGAGGCTTCAGCAACCCACCGGGGGTTACAGCCCCCTCACAAGGGTAACAGAACCCCACCAAAGTTTACAGCCCTTGACAAGGGTAACAGGCCCCCACAGGGGCTACAGCTCCCCCATCAGGGGATTAACAGCCCCCGTAGGAGGCTATTAATCCCCTCTGCAGGGTCCATATGCCCCACCCAGGCCCCCAATTGCTACCCAACCTGGCCCCATTCCCCGATGGTTGCTCCCCCAACCCCAAGCACTGGCACTTAAAAAAAAGGAAACAAAAAAAAGGGCAGGGGGAAGCCTCTACTCATCAAGCAGTGGCTGAAGGGGTGCTCCAGGTCTTCCTGACAGAGTCCCCCAAGGCAGCACAGGGCAGCAGGGGGGTAGCATGGCCTGGGCTGGAGCCACTGGGATTGTCATTGGCCCCACGCTATGCGGGTGGGGCTCCAGTGACCCATACAGCAGCTTGAACTGCTGGTAAGTGCCAGGGTTGTTTTATTTGTTTGTTTGTTTTAATTGTGGGGAAGCTGGGGTGGGGGGGCAGGAATTGTGGGGCTGTGGGGGCTGAGACCATTGCAGGGTAGGGATCAGGGGGGCGTGGTGGCCAGGCAAAGGTGTGGGGCCAGACAGGGGAGGGCTGGGGGAGTGAACAGGGCCGGTGGGGGGGTCCACCCTACAGTCCCCTCCATCATCTTCCAGATCCCCCGAACCCTTACTTACCAGCACTGGAGCCCTGCTGCTGGCACATTGCCTGCCCATGGCAGCCAGAGCATCTCTGTGGAGGACCCAGCCTCTGGTTGCCTGCTCCACCTTTTTTTTTTTTTAACTCCTGGATATCCAGGGATCTAATTTTGCCCTTGCACTACAAACTCGCAGTGGGGGGAACCTTTTCCCATTCCTGCACATTCCTCTTGCAGCGTCTCAAAGGGGTTTGAGATGCTGCAAGAAGCACATGCGGGCTCATCTGGACACACCTGTAATGTGCAGATACAAGGATATATAAGGTAACAGAGTAAAAATTATTCATAAAGCACACCCTCTAGTCCTGCTAGCTGTTGCACATAGCTAACTCCCTACCATTATCTGGAATACCTCTGAAATCCCTGGGGTTTTATGTGGGCACAGAATTTGCTGATATAGAACACATTTCAGATTCAGGGCTCTCCAAGGTATTATCATGGCCATAATTTTTTTTTTGTCTCAGCTTTCCTCTTCCCAATTTCTATCTCCATCATCTCTTATGTCAGGTTGAAATTATTCTGTATGCCCTTTGGGTCAGAAGCTGTGTTTTTTCATGTTCTTTAAAGTACCTATATTTTGGAGTATTTGAAAAAAAATATTAATAATTATGCATCTACTAGGAACTCAAGTTTTACTTCCACATGAACTTGTAAAAATATAATCTTAAAACCCGGTGCTGTACGAATGTTTTCCCACCCCAATTTTTTAAATGAATGTCTGCTAGAAAATCAGATGTGACATATTTCATGAAACTCTAATATTGGATGGTACAATTCTGTTTGATTGATATTGTAACCGAATTCATCAGTCAAAAATTGTGAATAAATCAATGGCATTCTAAACAAAGTGATGGCTCTGATAACTGGGCCAATGAAAAGCAAATTGGATATATTCAAATTCCTTTTACCTAACACAATAACTGACTATCAAAGTCTTATTGTGCACAGATACTCTTAGTGACCTAGTGCCAGTGTCAAAATTTTGCTATTTTTAATAGAAAACTGGAATAGCTTTATTTCTGCACCATATGCATAATGCAATAAAGAGGGAGCATCTCTGAGAGAGCAAAAGCCCTAATGGACTGGTGACAGTTTATGTGTATAAAAAATTGATTATTCCATTTTAATGGGTGAAAGCAGAGAAGATGATTGCAATAGCACAGAAAAGTTAAAGAAACACCCCAGGGTGCTCTCACATACCTTGAAACTCATTGTGCAATTCATTCATTATGTGCCTGGAATATAAAGGTGTTTTCTGTTAAGAACCTTTTGAAAGCAGTGGAGTGAGACAGCTGACAATTATTTTTAGAGAGTCATTATAAATATGAAATTACACTTTTCACTTCAGAAGCAATTTAGTTGTCTTTTAAAAGAAATATATCCAAGATAACTTTATAGTATAACAGATTATAATGACACATTAAAATAATTAGTGTAACAAACTATGTACTTTTAATTGTTGATGACCAAATTATCTTAAAGAAGGGTCATTAAGCTTGATGGAAATTTGAGAATTCACTTGAATGGAAACAGTGATGCTTGCAGTTTCTATTCTATTCCTGTTCACTTTAATATATAGTTGTTGAATTGTTAAGTGACATATTAATTTTTTTATATTAGAGATGGAGATGAATCTAAAAAGGAGAGAAAGATGAAAAGTCCTTTATGAGAAAAATATACTGGCTCAAATGGATGGCACTTAATACATGGAACATCTTGTAAATTGTCTTTTTTGTACTTCAAATGAAGAGGATGCAAGGAGCTGGTTGGGGTCAGGAGTGGGTCCTTCACTAAGTTTTAAATAAGCTATTATAATGAATTGGTGATTTTTCCAACACTGTCTGAAAGAACAAACTGATCATCTAAGCTGCCACCTTACCTGTAAAGGGCTGGTAATCAAAGTTAGAGAATTAAGTCACAGTACATAACTAACATGGTCAACGTTGCTCTCTTGCTGTTTTAATAAAAACTTGTTTTGCCAGGATGGATGAAAATAAATACAGCAAAATTTCATTTGTTTTTTATGGCTTCTTGCATAGATGTTGACATGGAGTTTTAAGCATGATTTAAATGTATAATATTCAGCACCCAAGTCCTAGAAAAAACTAATGGGACTGGAGCACATTTTATGCAACTTCTCCTTTTCAAGCCTTAGTCAAAGAAATTACATTCACAGCTATAACCATGTGAGCACTAACTTCTGCTAACTACTACTACTAACTTCAGTGCATTTTGATATGCTAATCATAAATGGATTTCCATGGGACTCTGCAGTTTACATGACATCATCATGCTAACATCCAACCTACGTTGAATAAGGGGTAACTGCACAAAATAGAAATTTCTGTGGCATTTCTAGTAGAAGAACCAATCCAGCCCCTGTTATTCTATTATGAGAATTATGTATCAAGAGCAAAAAACAAACCATTTGGACAAACAGGGAATTTGAGAATTTTGCATATATTTTCTTATACTGAATTTTTAAAATAAGAATATAGAAGCATGATCATTTCTTTTAGTGGCATGTTGTTTATGATCTCAAAGTCATTATACTTTAGACATTATGTGTAATGTATTAATCAAATAATAGTACTTTACATTTCTGTAACCACTTTCATTTTAAGAATTTCTAGTCCTTTAAGGGGCATGATAGCTGGGTAAGTAATATGATATAGCTTTAGACCTGGGTGACCTGAAATACAGAGAATGATTTGATGGAAAAGACAAACATAACAAGGAATAAGAACCAGAAGTCCGGGTTATCAGTGTCCCATATTGCTGATCTTCAGTGAGGAACTTAAATATACAAGGAAATTATTCAGTTTCAGTATTGTGCTTAAAATGATTTTTTTGGGTTTTTTTAATCTCCATTTAGTTTCACAAAGCACAATGATTCTAGAATAACTTTGCTGAAGTCAGTTATAATCTATTGGTATAAGCTGGCACCATTGAAAGGACACTGACTGACATGTCTGTAAGCAAGTATCACTAATTTAGCTTTTAGAGAACAAGAATTCCAAGGCATAAACTTGACTTGGGCTCCCTGTTCCCATTGAAATCGGCAATTAACGGCAACTAACGAGAATTAATCCCTCTCCAGTATTCTTTGCATCCTCAGCATTATTTGTCATTTGTGATAGCAAGTTCTTAAAGAGGTACTTTGAGGTTTCGTTATTCTTGTTATTACCGTATTATTTCTGCACTCCTTTCTAGTGAATGTGGCTGTGTGTCACATAGTCCCATTATGCACCAAATCTTTGGCAAGAGTCCTGAATTTGCTTATCTCTGTGAAAACATCCACTAATCAGCTCAGGTGATCACAAGGGCTACCTTGTAACTTTGGCACTTAGAAATATCCAGAACATCTTATACACATGCTTTTTTCATTATATTCTGTGCCAAGAGAAATACCAAGAAATATAAGAGCTACAACAATGTGTATTGATATTATTTATCACCTTTTATGATAAGGGTACAGGCTTCTCTTGCTTTCCCTTTATTTTTTTAAAATCCCTTGAGGATATTGAAAGCAAAGAAAAGACTTTTTAAAATAGTAAATGACTCTGCAATTTATAATATTTTGTATGTTGTAATACTATATCATACTTTACATAGAACATACTAATTCTATTTCAGAGGGTTATGAGAAAAATAGGTGTCTTGTAAATCCTGCCCTCAGCATTAACTACCCTCAGTACCCCTTCAAACATATTTTATGTCTGCCAGACAGCTGCAGTAAAATTTAGGAACCATTCAGATGTGTAATTATTGGTGCCCTTTGAACTGAACTTCACTTCTGTAATTTCAGGATTCACAGACATTGTTATTATAGATGCGGGTTGGGAAAATAGTTAGCCTAAATTTCTTTTCCCAAAAAGAAACTCCCATCAATTTTAGCAATTCCTGTATTTCAATCCATATTTCTATGTATAAGCCACAAACAGGAGGAACGCAAAGTGGAACAAACAAACCCAAAAACAACAACCACAACAAAAACCATTTGGTTTGGACACAGATACATTTGGAGTCTTTTAAAAAATGGGAATGCTTCAAAAGGGCAGCAAAACTACTCCAACTTTAACACTGCTTCCTCCAGGGTTCCTCTTTTGAAAGACCTCCAAATGTACAAGTGTCCACCCTTTGTGTTCTGAAAGTTTCAAATTGATTTACTCAACTTTTTGTTCAATGTTAATCCTGAAAATAGAACAAAGCTTAACTGACCCCACCCAGCTCACAGTATCCAGAATGGGATATCTAGCTTATTTATTTAAAATTAAGGTTTTAACTGGAGATACTTCTTCAAAACAAACAAAACACCCCCTTTCAATGGCACAGAAACACCTTAAGGCAAATTAATGTTATCTTTACACCAGGTAATACTGGTATTTGCCAGTGGTTTTAATATGGAGAACCTGTGGATACACAAGTTCACTTACCATAAGAGAAGACTGCATGTAAAGATCTGTGTCCCGGGGAGACGGCGCAGGGCT
>NW_017728918.1:51308610-51317428 GCF_001723895.1 Crocodylus porosus | reverse complement strand
GGAGCGCCACCATGCACTGTCCCACGCTACCACACAGGCATTGCCCGCCTGGCTGGATGCAGGAGTGGGGGAAGCTTGCACATGGCAGCTGCTGCCACTCCACATTTGGCCGCGTGCCACCCGCGCCCTCCCACTTTGTGTCCGGCCACTGGGGTACACTGCTCTGCATCCAGCCACCGAGGGAACACTGATCCAAAAATGTTGAAAACCCTTGGATTAGAACAACACATAAACATTATCTCAAACTCCCAGTTTCAGTTAACTGGTTAGTTCAGTGCCATCAGCAAGTATCAGTTACTATGGCATTTCCATTTTTTATCCATCTATTACTATGAAGCAAAATCCCTTAAACTATGGCAAGTCAGAATGGTTATGTCATGGCTTCATATGTTGCTACACTGATGACATTTTAATGGCTCAATGAAAAAGAGGGAAAATATTTTGAGCATATTGAATAAGACACTGCAAAAATGTTACTTGGAGTGCTTTTTGCCTTATTTTGTAGTAGGACATTTACAATAAGGACATTAAATATGTTGTGCTTTTTCTTTGTTTTTGTTTTATTTATTCACCCACCTCTGATATATCCAGCTGTATATGACCTAACACTTTCCAGTGCAAATTAACTGAAATTAAAAGAGTGGAATTGCATATGATTTTTGCTAATTAAGGCCCCTGGCACAGATTCATTTAATAGTATGATAGGATCTGATCTCCCCACAACAATCAGGTTTCTTGCTGTACCACACATGCATTATAGGACATGCAATGTTGGGATAAGGGATCAGATTCAAATTTCACCATTGCAGGGCAAGCCTGGGATCATGAGGCTAGGTTCCCCTTGCATTGGCAAATTGAAAGCCAGGTATGCACAGACCAGCATGAACTGATGTGGTCTCACAGATGGAACCAACAATCAGCTGATTAATCAGTCTAAGCCCTGAAACTGCATTGGAGTCTCAAACTGACTTCAGTGCAGTCCCATGGCTGGGACGGACAGCCAAGTGATTGTCAGTCCCAGTCCCATACACCAGGGCATGAAACTACTTAGTCTGTAGCCCAGGAACATGTAGTTTTTAAGGTCCTTTTAGCGCAGCACCTTTGGTGCCTGTCACTTTAAGGGCTAGACCTGGGAGAGGGCACGTGCCCGATTAGGGAGGCCATTTAATGCTCATCTCTCTGGTTTGAGGGGGGGCATTTTGAGACCAGCCAGCAGGGGAAGAAAATCTTGCTACTGATCTCCTTACATGGAGGTAAAGGGGAGGTTATGGAGGAGGAGGCCTCAATGGTCCTGAGTGTAAGCTAAAATGGCAGCCTGTTGGGGAAGGATGGCCTGGTGGCACAGGAGTCTGTCAAGGGCCGGGGTCCCTAAGGATGGCCGTGATCTCCTCAGGCCCCTTGACTCTGCCAATTCAGCCTAATAGGCACCCTCTTTACTCATCCACCACGTCTTGATGTAAAACGTAATATAGGGAGGCCTTCACATCTGGCCTTCACGTAATATAAGGAGGCCTTTATATCTGGTCAGACTTGCTCCTGGACTTCCTGGAACCCTGTGGGTCTCGGACCCCTTGTGGGTCCTGTTTCAAAATAGGTGCCCCAGGACATCCCAGCCTTATGGGCTATATGAGTGGCTCCAACCACCCCTTTACCAAGCCCCAAGCCTCACACATGGCATTGATGTTGTCCGGTCTTGCTATGAATTGCCCCCTTGTTCTCTCTGGGCTCTCTGCAGCCCAGTCTCTATACCTCACCGGTGCCTGGGCTCTCTGCAGCCATATCTATGCACCCCCAAATGCTGTGCCCACCCTGACACTGGGGTCTATGAGCCCCGAAATGCCATGCCCACTCTGGCGCCAGGGTCTATGAGCCCCAAAATGTCACGCCCGCTCTGGCGCCGGGGTCCCCATACTGCAGTGGGCCCCCAAAGGGGCTTCCTCCTTCCCCAACTAGCTTCACCCAAACCACCGGTGTTATGGAACCAGAAATAAAACACAAGCCCCTGGGCTATAACATAATACAAAAGACAAGGGTGTGCTCTGCCCCTTTAAAAGCATCAAACTTCATCCCTGGCACTAAGTATCTAGCGGGCAAGAGTACGTGAGGCACTTCTGGAGCCCCATTAGCCCTGGGTGCAGCATATCAGGCTGTTGCTTTGTCACTGGGCACTTCCTCCCTGGAGGTTCCCTTCCCTCTGGCTGCTAGCTGGAAACTGAACTCACTAGGCCCTGTCCTGGGGTTTATATGGGCCCAGAGCCCTGCCTCTTCTGGTCATCTGACCATGTGCAGGTGCAGGCTAATTTGCACTCTGGCTTGTTGCCCTGGTAACCTGCACCTGGGCTTCTGTCTCCCTGTCTTTGGGTTGTCTCCACAGGCAGTTTCTGCCCTTCTAGGAGCAGGGCACATTAGTGCCCTGTGACACATCTCCCCCCTTAAAACCCCAAAACTCATGCGGGGGGAGAGGGGGTCTTCATTCTGTGTCACCCCATATGCTTCATCTTAGGCTCCTGACACCCTTGCTCTTGCTGCCTGACAACTCTAGAGCATGGAGGTGGAGGTTTTCAGGTGCCCCCTGCTTGCCTTTTTCCTGAGGACACACCAGGTGGGATTTGATGGGAGTTACCCCGCCACGGGTAGTCCCCCCACATTAGCCAAACTTGGTATAGTATTATTTTCCACTGGTTGGGCCTCCTGCCTTCTAGGGTTCAAGGGGTCTTCCGACATGATGCTATCTTTCTCTTTAACTCTGAGTCCTGCAGTGGGACAGCCGGAAATTTCTCCCTCCTCCCAGGAGAGTTTCCCTCTCTCATTTGGGGTTTTCTCCCCCTCATCTTGGGCTCAGTTCCACCCTGTTCTTCCTCTTGGGACTGGCAATAGGACTACTTGTTTCACTATGGCTCCTTGCAAATCTGTGAGCATTCCCCAAATCTCCCAGTGCATCCTCAAGGTTTTCTGGGCATATTCTTCGGCCCAAAATTCTATTTTCCCCTAGCCGGTGGATCTTCCCTTAGGTCCCCTATAAATAAGGGAACACACAGGCCACACCCCCAACCTTTGCTTCAAGCAGTTTTCTCAGGGTCCACCAACTAACCTGCCCTGGGATATTACTAACATATACCTGAGGTCTTCTCCCAGGCCTTTGCCCTCCACTTTGGGTGGTCGTTCCTTCTTCCTTAGCTCTGGACCCTTAGCCTGATTTCTCTTCCTGGGCTCACTTAGTCTCTCTTTTCTGGGGTCTGTCTCTGACCCATGGAGCCCTGGGCCTTGGGTCACCTGTGTACAGCCTTGGCAAACTAGATGACAGGTCTCACTCCGTGAGCTAACCTGCTTACTCTTCCTTGTCATCACAACATCTGCTGTGTCTACTCCAGTTGGCCAGACCTGACTTGGTACTGTGCTTACTCCTTTGCCTTGCTGTATAATAAGTTCTCTCACCTGTTGTCTTAGCCAGCTCATCTCGTCTGCATGGTTACCCATCCATTGGTCCCATTTCTGGTTCAGGCATTCTATGAGTGCCAGCAGCCTCCATGCTGGTAGGGTAGTAGGACTTACCCCTATGGATCCCATTGCCATGGTGCTTCTCTCCAGTTGCACCAATCCAGCCCCCTCTCTTGGGTTCTCAGGCTCTAGGTGTCCATGTAGCTGCATCTGTTCTGGAGGCTACGGAACCCCTAGTCATGTGGTCTATAGCTGTGTCTCCACTTCCCTTAGGGACTCTTTCAACACCTCAAGTTCACAGAAATGATCTTGGTGCTCAGCTTTCGCCACAGCTACCTATTCCGCTAATTGGGCTCCCGGCACCAACAACCTCCCTCTAATTGTGTCTGTGGTCATTAGCATTGCAGGGTTCTGCCCTGCTTCTGAAGTGTTGCATTCCTTGAGGCATCTGACATCTCAGTCTCACTGGGATCCTGGACTTTTATAACAGCCTGTGTCCCTGCAAATCGTAGTAGTTGGTTCTCCTGCTCCAGTGCTTGGACTCGTTCCCTTGGAGCTTGTGCCTGAAACTGTATCTGCTCTCTTTCTGCATTCATCACTGCCTCTCTAGATATGCTGGCTTCTACAAGGACTTTCGGAGGCTGTACTTGTTCCCCAAGTTGATCTTTTTCTGCCTCCACTCTCTGCAGTTGGATCCATAATCCATCGCACTTTTCTTTCAAGGTCTCCACCTCCTTTTCTGGCCCTGCAATGTCTCATAGTTTGCCATGTATTCTTCCACATTTTCCATCTCTCTCGAGATTATCTTTCCTGTCTTTTCCTTCTGGGTTTCGGTTTTTACCAGCTCGACTTGCAGCTCCTCTGCATGGTGTTCGGCTTGCCTGCATCTTTGCTGCCAAGCCTCTGACTCTTCTTGCAGCTCTGACAGCTGGTCCTCCTCATGGTGCAGTCCTGTCTGGAAGGCTGCCCTGGGACACCTCCAGCTTCCACAATACCTCCTCCTGCTCCTCAGGCCATACTGTGCTGACTTCTGGGGGCCTTGATATCTACACCGTCAGGTCTTTCTGCATCCTCTGCAGTGCCTCTTCCTAATTCCATCTCTTCTGAGCCTCATTTGTGATGAGCTGCTCAAGTGCCCATGTCCCCTCGGTCTCCACAGCTATCAAGTGCCTAATCTTCTTAGACCCTCCTTCTTTCTTTTAGAACCATGTTCTAAAGCAGTGACCCTTGCTTCTGCTTGGTGTTTCTGGGATTGGGCCACTTCTAACTCTCATTCTAACACAGCTGTTTTTTTCTTTAACTCATCCACCCACAATAGTCAGGTGAAGTTCTCTTGTTTCAGACATTCCATGGTCTCTGCCTCATCCATCGCTCACTCTTGACCTTACTACTTTCTGGACCAGAGCCTAAAGACTCCCCTTGTACTGTATCTGGCAGTGTTAATGCCCCTTCAGCCTTGCCTCCAGTGCTGGGGTGCCACTGCCTTACTGCAAATATCTTTCTGTGTATACCTTAGCCCCAAAGTTTCACTTCCCTTCTCAGGGACATGGGTTACTTCCCCATGCATGGCCAACTTCCTGGCCAATACGTTACTTTGTCAAGGCATGGGGTCCCTAAAGGTAGCTAAGATCTAAGGCCCCTTGACTGTGCCAATTCAGCCCAATGGGTACTCTCTTTACCCACCCACCATGTCTTGTTGTAAAATGTAATATAGGGCAGCTGCCTTCACATCTGGTTGGACACGGTCATAGACTTTCTTGAACCCTGTGTGTCCCAGACCCCTTGTGGGTCCCATTTCAAAACAGGTGTCCCAGAACACCCTAACTTTATGGGCTATATGTATGGCTCCAACCACCCCTTTACCATGCCCCAAGCCTTGCAGATGGCACTGACATTGTCCAGTCTGGGTCTTGCTATGAATTGGCCCCCTTGTCCTCTCTGGGCTCACCACAGCCCTGTCTCTGCACTTCACCGGCACTTGAACTCTCTGTAGCCCTGTCTGTCTCTGCCTCACCAGCTCCTGGGTTCTTCATTTCACTGTCTCTGCACCCCAAATACCATGCCCTCTCTGGCACCATGGTCTATGTGCCCCAAAATGCTGCACCCACTCTGGCGCTGGGGTCTATGTACCCCAAATGCCATGCCCTCTGTGGTGCTGGGGTCCCCACACTGCAGTACTCCCCCAGTGAGGCCTCTTCCTTCCCCAACTAGTCTCTCCCAAACCACCGGTGTTATGGAACCATAAACAAAACACAAGACCCTGGGCTATAACTTAATACAAAAGACAAGGGTGTGCTCTGCCCCTTTAAAAGCATCAAACTTCATCCCTGGCACTAAGTATCTAGTGGGTAAGGGTACCTGTGGAGCTCATGGAGCCCCATTAGCCTTGAGTGCAACATATTAGGCCATTTCTGCACCACTGGGTACTTCCTCCCTAGAAGCTCCTTCCCCTTTGGCTGCTGGCAGAGAACTGAACTCGCTAGCCCAGGGCCCTTCCCGTTCCAGTCAGCTGACCATGTGCAGGGTAGGTTTATTTGCCCTCTGGCTTGTTGCCCTGGTAACCTGCACCTGGGCTTCTGTCTTCCTGTCTTTGGGCTCTCTCTGCAAGCAGTTTCTGCCCTTCTTGGATCAGGGCACCTTAGTGTCCTGCAACAGAGTCCCTAAGAAATGCCAAGCCATTTGCCTCTTCAGTGAAAGGTGGAGAAAGGTGCCTAAACCCTAGCCTCCACCATTCAACAGGTTTTTAGTTAGAATGGGTGGGCCAAGCAGATCTAGGCAGGCACCTGAGCCAATGTGGGTGTTGGGGATGGAGAATCCCAGAGACCCCCAGACTGAGTGAGAAGGTTGGTATAGAGACCTGGCAAGGGGGTGGTGTGAAGGCCCAGAGAAATAGGGATGGTGAAGTGACCCAGAGATGGGTGTGAGGCAAAGTTAGGCTTAGTTTGACAAATTGCTTGGCAGCCATTCAGATGGGGGCATGAGAGAGGCCCAAAAGGCTGTGTGCATACTGACCAAGGTGTGAAAGGAATTAAGTTCAATGGCTCTAAGGTGTCTCTCAGGGAGCAAGGGTGGGGTGTGTGTAGTCCAAGAAGAGGCATTATGAATGGGACCCTGGTAAGGGAGAGTGAATGAGGCCCTTGTGAGAGTGGGGCTGTCTGCATATGGCCCATAACTGGGCACTAATGAAGAGGCCTAACTATGGACGAGTTTGTCCTGGCCTTGATTCAGAGCCTGTTAGAACTCTTGGATACCATCTGTGAGGCATGTGCCATGGTATAGGTGTAGTACAGAGCCATGGATAGTACTCCCTGGCATCAGGGCATATAATTGGCAGTCTCCCACATTTACCATCAGTTATAGGAACAACAAAGTTGTGGCAGGCAAGAGGGGGTGGATTGCTCTATGTAGACAGGTGGGCAGGCCCACTTGAGACCCCAGCCCCAAGCTTGTCCCCATCATAGTCCTCATGTGCCAACATTCTGGGATCTGAGAGAGGTTCCCTGATCCTGTGGTCCCCATGTCCAGGGTTGTTAAAAAAAACATGTATGCAGCTGGGCTGATGTTGGCTGCATAGCACGGCTTGGTGGAGATATCCCCTGTATCAGCAGACTGATATCTGTATGGTGCATCTAAGCATGGGGCTGCACCCTAATATTTTCAGGATGCCAAGTCAAGGGAAATCACCAGATGGGCTAGGTTGTGGAGAACCATGGGTCACTGCCTAAGTGTACTGTATACAGGATTATTGATAGAAAGATTATATTATTTATTAGCTAATAGAGACAAATTTTAGAATGACTAAGTCAGTGTCTTAACACACTTAGAAAATAAATTATGACTAAAAAATATATACATTGTCTTCTTGATCCTCTCAACTATTTGACAGTTTCAATGAGCAAGAATAGCTGCCACTTGAACAATATGGTGCAAATAAAGAAGGGACAAGGAGAGGAGAGAAAGTGAGGAAAAGTGAAGATTGGAGAGAGATTCAATAGAATGAAAAAAAGTTCACACAGGACTTACTTTATGCAGCTTCCAAATTTTAAAAAACCTTCAGTTTATGTTTAAATTTGCATTTTGTATACCTGTATGGTTAATTTTTAAAGGTGTGGGAGACTTAATGGTCTATTTGAAGAGAATACACTCCTGTTGTGCTCATTTTATGAGGACATAGGTTATTATCAGAACTTTTTTGGACTAGAAAGGTCACAGCTTTCATCCCTGACATTTTAAAACCGCCATATGTACTTTTAGAAACATTTCTTAGAATTACATAATTACAAATGACAGGAACTATCAATTCTGAGGTAAGTTGAGCAACCAATTGCTCAGCTTTTAGAATTCTAAGATTTTCAGCAGTATTTCTAATAGCGATTTAAGTGTATTGTAAATTCTTACATGTAGTCCATTTGACATAGCAAAGTATAAGAGGCAATGTATTGCACTGATTAGGGTTCTTAATAATAACCTAAAGTGTAATATCTGCCTTTCTATTCAATCTTTCTGTGGCCTTGGAAAAGTGTCTTCACTTCCCTGGGCTTATTTCATCTCTTTCACTGCTCATGTAAATCATAAGATTTTTTATATAGGGACTGTTTTTTTATTAAACATCTGTATGGCACCCAAACCTAAATCAGGGCTTTTAGATGATCCCTAGCACTCACAGCCATGATGATGTACATCGATATATATTTAAAATATTTGAAAAACATATTGGTCAAATAAGTTTTTAGAATTCTAATCTTGATTTTTATAACTCCTTAAGTCCACCACATGAGGAAACATAGTTTATTTTCTGCAGCTGACTGTTTCACATGTATAATGAAGGATTAAAGTTTTTTTCTAAACCAACAAACAACCTGAAAAAACCAAATATTTTCTAGAGTATCTAATATAAGTGCTCAACTGGGTACACCTTACAGGAGCTAGATTTCTAAGTACCTGAGAGTCAGGCCCCTTCAGGGTATTTCATTATAAGCACCTCAAAACTGAGGTATCTACAATGATGGTTGGTGGTTATATTGAAAGTCTTAGTTTTGAACTTTTTTTTAGTTTTAGTAATCAGTTTCTCTTGGGCAATATTTCTTAATAATGAATGGCTTGCATTACATGTACTGGTGATTTCCCTAGGTTGAATACATGAGAACCTGTGGGTGAACACAACTTTATAACAAAGATAACAAAAATTATGTTGAGATTCAAAAATATTATTATATGCAGGTATTTTTTTTCCCCCTCAGACTATTTTTCTTAATTTTTTTCTATCTACAATATACTGTGCCTTGGACAATCCTGCAGACTTCAAAAACATTTTGTTTACCTGTAAGCTTTTTCACAAGGTCTGTTATCACATTTAATTTTATTACCAAATTTACCCAAA
>NW_017728918.1:51304189-51308510 GCF_001723895.1 Crocodylus porosus | reverse complement strand
CAAGACAACACTGAATTTCAGAGAAGTCCTCTGAAAAACAATAAAAATAATAAATATAAATATTGATTAATAGCAATACCTAAAAATAGGAATATGATTATTATTATTTTCCATGTCCAGAATCTAATTATTAGAAAATCACTTTAATTTAGGCTCCCTCACTACCACCGCAGTGGGGAAAGAAGTGACAGGGGGGCAGCCACTGGTAGGGAGGTGGTAGAGAGCAGGTAGTAGTGGAGGAGACAGTAGGAGGTGGAAGGGCAAGCAGTAGGTGTCAGGTAGTGGGTGAAGCAGTGGAGCAAGCACTAGGGGGTAGGCAGCGGAGAGGACAAGTTCAGAAACATGTTCTTGACACCTGCCCCTTGCCTCTGAACAGCTTGTCTTCTGCCATCTGTTCTGCACAGCCTCTGTCCCCAACTTGCTTGCCTCCCTACAGCCTTGACTCCCCAACCCCCTGCTGCCTCTTTACCTCATCTCCTCTACATGCAGTTTCTGCTGTCTCTTCTGTTCTTCCCCACTGCTTACCCTTTCCAGCTCTGGCCTCATTCCATCCTGAAGTACAGAGCATGTTCATGCTCCACCCCCATCCTGTCTGATGGCAGTAGCAGCAACTCCAGCCAGACCTTGAAGCCACGGCTGGAGCTGCCATGACCTCACCACCCCTGGTATCAAGCTGGGCAGGGGTTGGGGGGCAGATGCTGATTCAAGGAGAAATGGGCAGGGGTGGAAGGCCAGAGGCTACAGGGGTGGTAGGCAATGGGGAAAGAGGCTGCAGGGGGGGAAAGAGGTGTGAGGGCAGGGTTGCAAACAGCAGCTTCAGGGCCAGGGCCAGGGCCAGAGCTGCAGCTGCAATAGCCATCTGTGTCCCCTTCCCCCACTACATTATGCTCAATTCCAAGATAAGTGTATCTTTTCCCCTTGTCGTATGGGAGAAAAACATCATCTTGGAATTGAATACATACAGTATGTTGCACATTATATAGCAAATGTATTCCAGTGAATCCAAATCAATCCAAGTTCTTCAAACTATTATTAACCTTCCATCATTTTGCATTAAAAATTATCTCATTTATTACATGGCCCTGCTTGTTAAAAGAAATGAAAGAAAAATATCACATGAAATAGGAATCCAATCTTGTGTAATCATACACTATCTTTAAACATTTGTGCACCACACACACTAAGACTCATCAGGCAAAAAAATATATATAAGGAAGAAAGTGGTACAATCAACATTACAGTATTGAACATACATTTTAAGTAAAAAAATACTTAAAAAAATTAAAGCAGTACATAGAAATGTGCTCATTTTTTGGCTTAATTTTGCTCCCATTAAAATCAATGCACGTTTATCCTTTAACTTCAGCAGTAAAAGACATTAACCAATTTTTGAAAAATTCCACCCTAAATTGCTTGCTCTTATAACCATATGTTTTATATATTTTTTCACTTACCAGTTCCTAACTCATTAGAACATGTTTGTATCATTCTGTCTATCCATTGTTATAAAAACCTGGAATTATTATTTGCATATTTCTGTTTTTCTCTTGCTTCCTCTTTTAAAAAGCATGTAAGAATTGTTTTGAAATTCACTCCTTATTCCAATCTTCTATTATTATTTTCTTCCCTTTTGCCAAGAATAGGTTGAGTAACATGTTTTCATTGTTTTGTTTTTTTTGATGATTGATGTCTTATTAATAAGAGAGAGTAGATCTTGCTCAATCATATTGTTCACTAGGTTGAAAATGGACTGATTCAAAAGCATGTTTGTGTCTCCAGTAAATGTGACTATTTTTTCCCTCTAATACTGATACTGTGGTCCTCTTTCAAATTCAAGTATTTAGAAGAAAAACACTGTCAACAACTTAATAATAATTTCTGGTGCCTAATATTCAAAACAAAAGATATTTTATCTATAAGGATCTTTGACAGGGGTGTGCCAATGTTCTTCATTTTTATTTAATAACTGCATAAGACAGCAAAATTGTTTCTATAAGTGATTAGAAGTCCAGTATTAACATAAATGATCTAATGGATATGATTAAAAAATTAGAGTAATCCCTCAAGGAATGTCCGTTCTTTTAGATGGCAGTTGGAAAGGAGAGGTTGCATTTTATATAATCTTTTTAGAGAATTGAAACATTATTTTATGGGTCATACAGAATGCCAAAGAAGACTCAAACAAGTGAAAATTGAATTATTTTGTACTTATCAAAGAGCCTACTTATTTCTTATGACTTGTTAAATGTCATTTCATAAAAATTAAATTACTCAGAATAATGACTTAAAATCCTTATGGTGTTAGCATGTGACAGCACTATGCTGCAAAGAGCACTTGGGAGTCTTTTAGTAAAACACCAGGAATTTTGGTTAGGGTAAGCTTAGATTGCTCACAATCTTTCATAATTCACCTAGTCACTGCATCAAATTAATATTCACCAATGCTGTTTGTTTGATATTTTTAGAGCCATCACCATGAGCTGATCTTGATTGAGGGAGGACAATATTTCAGAAAGCGGAAAGTAAATTGTTTTGAAGACAACTGACAGGAAAAGAAAACTGGCAAACCTCTGCTAGTTCTCCTCTTTCTTTTTACTTCAGTCCTTTAAAGGATCCCCTCATAACACTCCAGCTTTTGATGTGGCTCCTAAGAGACTCTCTCCCTTCTTCTCACTCCATCTCTAATTCAAGGACGAGGGCTAATTAGGATAGAGTAGTGGTCCTGAGATTTGGCTATAAAGATACCTGAGACCTTAAAAACTGTTTTTCCAGTGATCAGCAAGGGGTGAAATCTAAGTTGGATGGAAGTGGAAGATGCAGTGATGATCACAGACATGAGATGGAGGAAAGTGACAGAGTAGTTGCTGGAAAGGAAGGTGTCAAGGATGTATTGTTTTTAATGAGAGAGGTTATGCATGTGAGTATTATAAGCAGAAAGAACTGAGGGAGAGTGAGACACAGAGATGAGGAGTGGCTGAAAGTATGTGGGAAAATGATCAAGAGATGAAGTTTTACACACAAAATGACTTTAACCCATTATGGCAATAGTATTTAATGGGTTAAACTGAAGAAGTCTAGTTTTATTAAATAATAAAAATATCTACATTAATAGTGAGGAAAATATAAAATAGAATTCTTCATTTGGTTTATTTGTTTAGTGCTTAGAATCATAGAGAAGTTGGGTTGGCCGGGACCAACTGAGGTTGTCTAGTCCAAGCCATTGCCTGAAGCAAATTCATCCCTACCCGAACCATCTGATACGCTCCATAATCTAACCCTACATAAAACCACCTTCAACCAGATGCAACACTGACTTCACACCCTAACCTGCCACAGGGAAAGCAGGGGACCATGAGAAGCCAATGCACTGCTTATATTGGCATCATATCATTGATGCTGCCTCCTCCTTCCCTGCCCCCACACACACACACTACAGAGGAAGGTAAAAACTCTTGCAGTCTGTACCAATCTGATCATAGAGTAAAAGTACTTCCTGCCCCCAAATATGGTGATCAGTTTGACCCAGAGTGAAGGAGCAAAACCCTCTAATCTGGAATGTCTGGCTTATAGTCCAGCAAAAGCGTTGGTACAACTCAGTTCCCAAACCCAGCATTGGCTGTAGCCTACACCCAAGGCCTCTGGGAAGGCTTAAAAACACCATGGTACATGAAGCAGAATAAAAGGGAGGTGGTGGGAGCAACCAACAAAGCCCAGAAGCATGGGAAATACCCCAGGTAAAACATAGGCATAGCTACACTTAGATCATTCCTGACAAGTTCATTCAACCACTTCTTGAAAACCTCCAGTAAAAGAGAGTCCACAGCTTCCTTAGACAGCCTATTTCACTGCCTCACTATTCTCTCAGTGAAGAAATTTTTCCAGATAGCCAGTCTAAACTTATTTTATGCAACTTACAGCCATTGGTTTGCATCTTCTTTTCTGCAGCAAGAGAGAAAAGCTGATTTCCCACTTCTTTGTGGCAGCCCTTCAAGTATTAGAAGACTGCTATCATGCCCCCTCTTAAGCACCTTGTTTGCAAGATGAACATATCAGCCTCTCCTCATATGACATGGCTTCCACGCTCTTCATCACCTTTGTTGCCTGTCCCTGAACACTTTCTAACTCCCTTTCTAATTTCTAACCTACAGCTTTTTTAAAATGTGGCATTGAAAACTATACATAGTTCTCCAGATAAGGCCTAACCGCTGCCAAGAGGCATTATCCCCTTCTGTGTCATGTATCTAATGCTTTTCCTGATGCAACCCAAAATGGCATTCACCTTTTGTGTGGCTGCATCACTCTGTAGACTCGTACTGTTTCT
>NW_017728918.1:51290699-51303809 GCF_001723895.1 Crocodylus porosus | reverse complement strand
GAGTCTGAGAAATCCTTTGAAACAGACAAGTGGGTGATTCCCCTTGCTGTGTGGAATTCTCCCTGTGATCACAGTATAGCCTTAAATAAAGAAAAGCTGGCTCTGTCAGTTCTGATCCAACCACAATGCGAAGTTTGATTTCTTCCACAATAATATTAGAATTCTTTCTTGCCTTTTTAAAAAGAGGAGCACTACTCTGGCCCTTTTCCAGTCCTGTGGTACCTTGCCAATCTCCCACAGTTTCATGAAGATGACTGTCATGAACTCTGAGATCTCCTCTGCTAGGTCCTTCAATACCCCGGGATGAAGGTCATTCAAGAATGCTGACTTGAGTTCATTCAAATACAACAAAAGCTCTCTGACCATGTCTTTTTTCTTATCTGTTCCCTCGGCTTGCCCCGTTCCTTATCCAGATAATCTCTATTAGGTGTGTAGCTGAACCTTAATCTTTTTGTGAAGACTGAGCTAAAGTAGTTGTACAATATATCTGCGTTCTTTGTCTCTTCTGTTATTAGTCTCGCCTGGCTTGTTAACAGAGGACCCGCAGATTTCTTGCTCCTTCTTTTCTGGCCAAAAGATTTATAGAACTTTCTTGGTGTCCCTAACCTCCGTTACCAGGTACAGCTCATTCACCTTTGCCTTCCTGATTTAACCCGTCAGATTCTTCCTATTTCCTGGTACATTTTCTTGGTGATCTGCCCATTCTTCCATTGCCTATATGTTTTCCTTTTGCATTTGATTGCAACTCAGAGTACAGACCCAAAGATATTACTGAACTTGTACACTTCATCCTCACACACAACTTCACTTTCAATAACTAACACTTCCTCCAGGTCATGGGCACGCTAAGGGCACCAACATGGTTCTACAGTATGCCAAACTTTTTATAAGCCACCTGGAAAAATAATTCCTCAAGTACTGCACCATCAGACCCTGCTTATACTTAAGATATATTGATGACATCTTCAGCATTTGGACTGAAAGCCTGCAATCACTGACTGATTTCCATCAGAAATTAAACAAACATCACCCCTCCATCAGACAATCTCTTGAACACTCCAACATCAACATTTCCTTTTTAGATATAACGATCAATATCCAGAATGGTAAAATACATACCACTATATACAAGAAAACCACAGACCAAAATACATACCTACACAGAACCAGCAAGCACCCTAAATACACCAAGCAAGCTATAATATATAGCCAAGCCCTCCAATATCACTGAATTTTCATTGAGGAGAACAACTGTGATCGTCACCTCATAACTCTCAAAAGGGCTTTCACTCAAAAGGACACTTCTCCGGAGAGAGATTACACTTTTGAAAGAGCCACCCGATATCATGTGCAGAATTGTTGAAGTATGGAAGAAAAACTCCCATAAATCACACACCAAAGGTTATGATATATCATTCCTCCTTGGAATGTATACAGAAAATTCATAGATTTATAGATTGCTAGGGCTCAAAGGGACTCCTTGTAGATCACCGGGTCCAGTCCTCTGCACTAGGCAGGAAAAGACAACTGGATTCAAGGGACACCAGTGAGGTGACTGTCCAGTCTGCTTTTGAAGATTTCCAGGGTAGGTCACTGTACAACCATTGAAAGGAGTTTATTGCACAGTCTGGATACCCTGACTGTGAAGGAGTTTTTCCTGGAATTGAGCCTGAAATGGCCTTCCAGGAGTATGTATCCATTGCTCCTGGTCTTCCCCAGGGGTGCCCTGGTGAACAGCTGTTCACCGAATTCTTGATGTACTCCCCAACATAGCGAAAAGCCACTACCAAGTTCCCTCTCAGTCTTCTCTTCTGTAGGCTGAAGATCTCCAAGTCCCTCAGCCTCTCCTCATATGGCTTGTCTTGCAAGTCCCTGGTTATACAGGTGGCTCTTCTCTGGACCCTCTGAAGTTTTTCCACTTCCTTGTTGAAGTATGGCACCCAGAACTGGACACAATACTCAAGCTGTGGTCTCACCAGTGCAGAGTACAGTGGGAGTATCACTTCCTTAGTTTTGCACAAGATGCAATGATTAATGCATGCCAGTGGGTTTGCCCTGCTGACCATAGCATTGCACTGCCAGCTTATGTTCATGCGATGGTCAATCACTACGCCTAGGTCTTTTTTGGTCATGGTACAAGTGAAATTGTCACCAGCAACACTATAGGAATGTTGGGGATTGTTTGGCCCCAGATGGAGCACCTTACACTTCTAAGTGTTGAACTTCATCTGGCTCTGGTCTGCCCAACTCTTCAGCCAGTTCAGGTCTGCCTGTATCTGCAACCTATTTTCTGGCATGACCATGATCCCCCATAATTTGTTGTCATCCATAAACTTGGCCAGTGAGCTTTTCACCCCCACATCCATATCATTGATAAGGAAGTTGAAAAGCATCGGTCTGAACACAAACCCCTGAGAGATACCACTGGTCACTTCTCACCAGGACAATGCAGATCTGTTCATGAGAATTTTTGGGGGCCTACCATGTAGCCAGTTTTCCACCCACTGAAGTGTTGAGCAGTTAAGCCCACAATCTTCCAATTTTTCCACAAGAATATCTTGAGATTCTAGATCAAAAGCCTTTTGGAAGTTTCCTTATCTGTCTTTCTGTGCTTGGCTGCCACTGGTGGCAGTAGAGACAGGAAGTAGGGTACAGATGGACAGGGAATTGTGGGACTGTGGTGGGCAGACTCCCCGTGTTCATAGTGTCTAGTACCCAGGTGAGAAAGGGTGGGGTAAGAAAAGGATCCACCTCAGACCCTGGTTCTCATCAGAGCTTCTGAGCTTGGGCTGGATGAAGTTGAGGGGTCATCATAGGGGTTTACTGTGTGGCAGGTTGGGGATTTGAGTTTGAGGGAGTCCTTCAGTCTATGCCTGGTTTAGTGAAAGGGCCCCTGGAGCCTGTGCCTTTTGTTCCCCTCTTCTCAAAGCTTGTGTCATCTTCCAGTTCACTCTCCGTGGAACAGTCCACAGCTCCAAATCCTGCCTGGGAAAACTGGACTTCTCTCACACAGATGTGCTCCTTAGCCTCCCCATTGTCTTGTCAGTGTAGTCTTATAAACCTATTAATGACTTTCTTATTTGTTCAGTAGCTTTTTCAGCTCCATAAAACCTATTCAGGGTTTATGATATGTGACAGACTTCCTGTCAGCCCATTGCTGGCCTGCTGTGAATCTATGTAACGTTGACCTTCTCTCCCTTGTCCATGTGGTGAGAGACCTGTTTATAGAAGGAGATTGGTAAGACAAGACCTACCCATAATGAAGCAATGATGGCTGTCATTCAAAATCTTACCTTCAAGAAGGGTATTACACATAGATTCTTTGAGGTTTTTCCAGGATTTTCCCTGGGATAGAGGTTAGGCTGATTGGCCTATAGTTGCCCAGGTCCTCCCTCTTCCCCTTCTTGAAGATAGGCACAATGTTGTCCCCCTTCCAAACCTCAGAGATCTCCCCTGTGTGCCACAGTTTCTAAAAGAGTTTTGCCAGGGCTTCCACAATGACCTCAGCCAGCTCCATCAGCACTCTCAGGTGAAGTTCATCTGGTCCTGCTGACTTATAAATATCTAGCTTTTCTTGTTGGTTTTGTATCAGCTCAGCATCCATAGTGGGAAGGCTGTCATTCCCACCATGTCCCCTGTGATTGTTATTTTGCTTGTCCTTCCCCTTGATCCAGTGAAATACCAAAGCAAAATGGATATTCAGGAGTTCAGTTTTTTTTTTTCCTGAGTGTCCATTAACAGCTGTCCTGAGGTGTTAAGCAGGGGCCCCATGCTTCCAGTTGTTTTCTTTGTGCTCCCTACATACCTAAATAAGGACTTCTTATTGCCCTTGACTCCCTTGGCTAACTTAAACTCAGTTGTCACCTTGGTTTTCCTAATAATTTCCCTACAAGTGCAGACCTCTGTTGTATAGTCCTCCTTGAGGACTGTCTCTAGCTTCCACTGTGTGTACACCTCTTCTTTTTCAAGAGGACCTCAATATCCCTATTGAGCCAGAAGGGCTTGCCAGCCCTTCTGCTACCTTTCCTCTTCATAGAAATCTTTTTTGTGTGTGCTTCAAGAATCATGTTCTTCAGGAATGATCATTCTTGATGCACCCCATTCATCTTCCATCCCTGGTCACACACTGCCTCCCTTACTAATGCCCTGAGTCAGAGTTTTTGAAGCCCAGGACTTCAATTCTCCTAGCTGATTTGAAAACCTTGTGGCAGACAGTGAACCTGATGAGCTCATGGTCGCTGTCACCCAGGCTACCCTCAATGTTCAAGCCACGCACCAGATCATCTCCTTTGGCCAACACCAAGTCTAAGACAGTGATGCCTCTGGTTGGTCCTTGCACTGCCTGGGTCAGAAAGAGATCCTTAATTACAGTTAAGAAGTTACAAGACCAATCCAACCTAGCCGAGTGTTCTTCCCAATCTATGTCCAGGTAATTGAAGTCACCCATGAGAACAAAGTCCCTTGCATGTGTGACCTTTGTCAGTTGTTGAGAGAACTCCAGATCAAGTTCCTCCACTTCATTTAGTGGCCTGTAGAAACCCCTAGAGTTAAGGTCTCTCTCACCTCGCCCCCCTGCCCCAGCTCCATCCCTCCTGAAGTTTGACCTAGAGGGTTTCAAGCTGCTTATCTTTGGAGCCAATGTCAGCCTCCAGAGAGGTGAACTGCTCCCTCACATAGAGAACTACCCTTTTCTCCCTGCTCTGTCCCTTATGTGCAGGATGAAGCCCTCTATGGCTATGGTCAAATCATGTGAAGAGTCCCACCAGTACTCTTCAAACAATTGTAAACCATTCTAGAAAAAGACGTAGTTCTTAAAGAGATCTTCTCAGAAACACCCAATCCTAGCCTTTAAACAAGCACTAAACCTCACCAACCTCATCATCAGAAGCAAACTTTCTACAGCTAAAAATGCACTAAATGGATCCAGACTATGCCAGGACAAGAAATGTAAAACCTATCAACCCATCTCCATTACCCGCACAGTTACTACACCCCACAACAGAACCATCACCATTCCTGGATCTTACACCTGCACCTCCAGAAATGTTATATATCTCATCCAGTGTACCAAACGCCCTGATGGAAAAATATGTAGGAGAAACTAGGCACCTCCATACCAGAATGAACCAATACCAAAAATCTATTAAAGACAAGAATACATTAATTCCCCTTCCCCACAACCTCTCTCACACTCACTAACCACCTCAATTTACATTTTCCCTGAACTGCTTTCTTGCATATGTACTGGCAACTGGTTGCTTTGCTTCCTGCATCGAGGAAAAGCACAGACCAACTGCAGATGCTTCCTCAACCTGACAAAAGGTATCTGTACCTGAAAGCTTGCAAAGAAGAATTTTTCCAACTATTTGAGTTGGTCTAATAAAAGATAGTAGATTTATTGAAAGAACTTTGCCTGCCTTTTGCATTTAAGTCATTTTTTAAACTATTCAGTCATATTGGACTCTTGTCATTCTTCTTGTTCTTCCATCATGTCCAGACAGTTTCTTGTTGGGCTTGCAATCATAGAAATTTAGAGATGGAAGGGACCTCAGGAGACCATGTAGTCGAACCTCCTGCTCAAAACAGGACCATCCCCAACTAAATAATTTCAGCTAGGGCTTTGTCAAGCAGGGCCTTGACCTTCAAGGGTGGAGATTCCACTGCCTCTCTAGGTAACTTGTTCTGACATGTGAAAGACCTAGTCTGGTTCACAAAGAAAATTATAGTCTCCCTCCCTCTTAAGACTGGAGAGTCTCCTTTTTTTTTTTTCCTGCCATGACTTAGATATTAAAGAAGGTTCCAAACACATAGACTGTCCTGAGGGACAAAACTCAGGTAAAGCCCTGCAATTTAGGATTAGGGTTCCTCTTCACCATTCCCATACCCATGCAAGGACCAGATGTCCTTGTGTCTCTCTCGTTTATTCTTCTTTGTGGAAAACAAAGTTCTCTGAGCTGACTTGCATGGAAGCTGAACAGTTGGTCTCTGGCCACTGACCTCTGATTCTGTTCTAACTCAAGGATCACAATATAAGGTTTCACTTTTCCCTTTGTTTTCAGAGAAGGGTTGTTTCAAGCCATCAGCTCAGGTCCACTTCTCCTTCTTTTCCCTGGTTCCCGGGATGAAGCCATACTCCCACCATATTCAAGCTCACCAGTTCTGCTACAAGGGCTTCCTTGTCACCCTAGCTCTTCAGGTAAGTTTGTAGGGCACACTCAGTCTTCATAGCTTCTGGTTCCACTGAGCTCCTGCGTGTGCTGCTTCCTTCACCAGAGGAGAGCCAACTGCCTGTTTGGCTCCCTCTAAATTCCCATACCTATCCACTGTGACTCTAGCAGCAGTGTTTTATTCACTGCCTTCCTAACTCTTACAGCTGATTGCTTTACTAAACATCCAGGGCTTCCACACATCTTTGCCCCTGCCCAGACTTCCCACATCTTTTCCCTCCATCCAATCCCAGTTCTGTCTCTTCTTTTGGGGTCTTGTGACAGGGTAGTCTTACTGTCCTGTCACACAGTACTTCACCATCCTCTTTGTGAAAAAGATTTTCCCAATATCCAACTTAAAACTCCCTCACTGCAACTTGGGACTATTGTTTCTTGTTCTGTCATCTGCCACTACTGGCTAAAATCTACGTTCATAATCTTTGCAGCCCCCACCCCTATCAAATCCCCTTTGTCTTCTCTTCTGCAAACTAAATGAACCTAGTTCCCTCAGCCCGTTTTCATAAGTCATTTGTCACAGCACCCAAACCATTTTTTGTTGCTCTCTACTTGACTTTCTCCAACTTATCCACATCCTGTCTGTAGTCGGGGCCCAAAACTGGACACAATACTCCAAACGCGACCTCACCAATGTGGAATAGAGCAGAATAATTACATCCTTCAATCTGCTGGTAACGCTTCTACCAGTTCAGCCCAGTATTTTATTAGCCTTCTTTACAACAAGGGTACACTACTGGCTCATCTTCAGCTTCTTGTGCACTGTAACCCCCAGGTCCTTTTCTGCAGAGTTGCTGCCCAGCCAGTCAGTCCCCACCTGTTCTGGTGTACTTGTCCTTGTTGAGCCTCATGGGATTTCTTTTGGCCAATCCTCCAATTTGTCTAGGTCACTCAATCCTATCCCTACCATCCAGCATATCTACTATTCCTGTAGATAGTGAAGTCCTGGTATGATTTTGGAACTCTCTGGAACATCTAGCCTTCTAACCTCAGTGATGTTATGACCTACTTTTTACAGCTGAGTATGCACAGTTAGTTGTTTGTTTGATGCCAAATTGTTTCTTTGGTAACTAGAGGAACATGACAGTTAAGACCATTATGCTAATGAATTATTATGGGTTATTGTGATAGTTTGATTTGTATGATCCTTACTGTGATTGACTTTAATGGAAATGTAAGAGTAATGATTGGATCTCCACATAATGGACCATTTTAGGCCCTATAAAACCTGTCCAGTGTAGGGATTGGCACAGCTTTTTAGGGTCATCATCAGGGCAGTTTTTTGTGGTTGTCATCATTGGAACTGGAGCTCATTGGGGGGCTGAAGAGCTTGCTGAGACTTGTTCTGTCTTGCGCTGTCTCCCTCTTTGCTTTATGCATTTGACTGAGTGTGTGAGTATGATTTAGTGTACAACTAATCCAGTGTTTGAGTTGTGGTTGTTTAGAAACCAGAGTTTCTTGGTGATTTGTTGAGCAAGTGAGAACAGGGTACGTTGCAACAGTGCTTGGGAAGAAACAACAGAGGGTCCATATCACCTGGGCACTTGCCAGCCACTCACTTGATGCTGCTTCACATTGCAGTGGTTGGGTAAAGTATCCCTCCTCCTTTTCTGAGGTACTTAGTACCCACCTGCATGTGAGGGAACAGCATAAAAATCCTCAGGGGTACGAGGCTGCACAGCAGGCATTTCCTGCTTGTCAGCTCTCTAGAGTGATATAGTCTGCCACTTAGGGTGACAGATCGGTATTGGGTTCTTTAACTGTATATTATCTGTATAGTGTTCATAGTACTGTAAACTGTTGCATTAGTTGCTAAAGTACTTTGTTGTTGTTTTCTTGTCATAAAGTGCGCTTTGTTAACTCATGTGGAGATTTCCCTCGGTAGTTTGCACCTCTGGTTGGGGCCAGGCAGTAGGCCAGTTTCCAGAGGGATTTGACTTTTTGGTTGCCCTTGAATCTAAAAGGGTGGTTGGTAGGGTATAGAGGCTTACCCAACCCCCTGTGTGTGTTTGAGAACATGGGTGGATGCCTGAAGTGGTCCACAGAGTTCTCTGTTATATTGTCAAGTGCCTTGCAACTCTCCTATTCTTCACACCCCCTGGCTCAGTATCATTTGCAAACTTATTGAGTGTTCATTCCATCCCATCTTCCAGATTGTTAATGAAGATAGTGAACAAAACCAGCCCCAGGACCAACCCCTGGGGCACTCCAGTTGATACCAGCTTCCAGCTAGGCATTGAGTCATTGATTATTACAGGGGTGTGCAAAATACGGTTTGTCAGGCCATTCTATCCAGCTCGCAGGGCCGCTAACAAATTTAGAAAATTAATATTTATTTGCCTTGGCAACCTATCAAAGGCAAGCTGACAAGAGCCAGGGGCAGTACCCACCTGCATGTGAGAGAACAGCACAGGGAGAGCCTCAGCAGGATTGAAAAGCCCAGCCCCACCTACTCTCAACCATTTTACTCCCTTCCTGCCCCAGTCCTGCTCTGCACCATATGGGCAACTGTTGCCTCCTAATACTGGGGGGGAGGGGCACCAGCAGCCAATCACCAACTGGGGGGAGTCCTCCAGCAGCCAATAATCGATCAGGAGACAGGGGCAGAGGGAGAAACAATGGGAGAGGGATGAGTGTGCACACATGCATGTGCGTGGGGGAAGGGGGAAGGGCCATGGAGAGAGAAGGGAAGGAGTAAGGCTGAGGCTGGCATTGGGCAGGGCTTCGGATTCAGGCCAGGGTCAGTTGCACCCATGCAGCTGCCCCTTCCCCCATGCCAGGGGTCATTGCCTGGCAATGGCATCCACCCCGCCCAGCCCTACACTTGCCCTGGCTGCCTCCCTGCTCTGGCCCCAGCTCTGCATCACCCAGAGCTGCCTGGAGCTGGAGCTGGAGCTGGAGCTGGAGCTGGAGCTGGAGCTGGAGCTGGAGCAGGGCCAGCCTCAGCTTCACCACTAGGCTGATGGAAACAGAGCCCCTGGGACCCCCGCCCCACTAAGTCATCTCCAATGGCTTCAGCAGAATCATAGCACTGGGGAGCCAAGAGAGGCACATGTCCACTCCCCCAATCTTTGCATGGGGCAAGGACAAGCTGTAGCTATGAGGTAGCTGGCCTCTACCTGCTCCCACCTTGCTGAAGCCTTTGAAAGTGGCATGTCACCATGTGTGTCCCATCACTGGGTGGGCTGGACAGCAAGGGGCAGTGCTGCACCACTTTCATAGTCTGCAGCAAAGTGCAGAGCAGGCAGAGCCCAGCTCACCTCACAGCTTCCCCTGCCCCATGTAAAGATTGGAGGGGGGGATGTGCGGCCCTTGGCTCCGCAGCACCACAACTTTGCAGGAGCCACTGGGCTTCACTTGTCCCATGACCCAGCCTGGCCAGGGTTCCATTCACCATGAATGAGGTCCCAACTGAGCTGGGTTGTGGGCCAATCAGAGCCCAGTGGTTTGTCCAAGGCCATGGCATGTTAGAGCCAAGGGGCTGAGGGAACATGCTTCCCCTCCCCCAGCTCCCCCAGTGTGTGTAGTAGTGGGAGCCACTGGGCTCCAATTGCCTTATGACCTAGCCTGGCCAGGGCTCCATTCACAGTGAATGTGTCCCCAGCTTGGCTGGGTTGTGGGACAAACCCCATAGTGCAGCAGGGAGCGGGACAGGGGTAAATGATACATCCCTGCCTCTAGGCCACTCCCTCCTGCACTGTGTGGGGGTCTTGATCTCTCCACCCCTGAAGAAATGTTACTTACCCACTTGTGCATTTCATGCTGTGCTGGCTTCCAACCAGTTGTGCTCCTTCCCCCTACTGCAGCAGCCTGTGGCTGGGTTGGCTGGCAGCAGCATTGGCAGCACTTCTCAGGGGTCACAGTCAATCTCTGGGGGTGCATGTGCACCCCCTATTTGTCACGAATAGATTGCACAAGTGCATGTAAATCAGGTGAAAATATTTTTTGGAAGCCAAATTAATTAATGTTTTAGATGTTTGCTTTTTAGAATATAATTTGGTATTTTTCTGGTGCTGAGATGGCAAAACCTTTTGCTGAAAGCAATACTTCCAGGGGTAAGTGGATGGACTTCTGATGCAAAGGTCAGGGGTTAGGGGGTGGTACTGCTAATCAAAACATGGTGACCAGGAGCAGGGCATCTCTCAAAGGGTGGGGTAAAAAATATGGCCCTCAACAGCTTGCCCAAACTTGGTAAGCGGCCCTCTGGCCAAAATAATTTCCCACCCCTGGATTAGTACCTACTGAGCCTGAAACTTTAGCCAACTTTCTATCCACATTACAGTCCAGTCATCCAACTCGTACTTCCTCAGCTGTGGGAGATAGTATCAAAAGCCTTGCTAAAGTCAAGGTTTATTATGTCCACTGCTTTCCCTGCATCTACAGTTAGTCATCTTATCACAGGAAATCAGGTTGGTCAGGCATGACTTCCACTTGTTGAATCCATGCTAAGTGTTCCTAATCACCTTCTTTTCTTCCAAGTGCTTAGAAATGGATTATTTGAGGACCTACTCCATGATTTTTCTGGGGACTGAAGTGAGGCTAACTGGTCTGTAGTTCCCTGGATCTTCCTTTTCCCTTTCTTAAAGATATGCCCTTTTACAGTCATCCAAGACCGCCCCACAATTGCCAAGAGTTTTCAGAGATAATGGCCAGCAGCTCTGCAATCACATCATCCAACTTACTCAGCACTTGTGGGTTCATCCCACCTGGTCCCATGGACTTGTACACGTCCAGCTTTTCCAAATAGTCCCTAGCCTGTGCTTTCACCATTGAGGGCCTCCACCCTGCTGACCTCCACCCTGCAGCTGTTCTGCCCAAAGCAGTAATCTGGGAGCTGACGTTGCCTATAAAGACTGAGGTAAAAAAAAACATTGAGTACTTCAACCTTTTCCTCATCACCTGCCACTAGGTTGCCTCCCCCATTCAGTAAGTGACCCACACTTTCCCTGACCTCTCTCTTGTTGCTAATATACTTGTAGAAATCCTTATGTTGTAAATTCACTCATGATTGGAGTGAATTACTGTGCAGCAAGTGTCTGCACATGTAGCTGGTGATGCTTACTGCATAGTTATTAGTTATAATCTCAAGTATCTCATTTAGACATGCCCAATGATACCAATCAGTTCATAGGGTTTTTCTGCAGTCTGCAGCTTCTAGCTCATCTTTTTTATTCTGTATACTTCTCACATTTGTATATGCGCATCAGACCCCTTTTTTATTTTAACCTTCTGTTTTTCCTTTCTGTGTCACTTGTTGCAGTCCTGTAGCTCTCTGGCTCTTTTCCAGGGCTGAGTTATTTTTTTGAGTCCTTTCCTTTCTGAACCATGTGCTCTGTTGCTTGAGGGTTTTGATCACCATCCCCCATGGAACCTATTTTAAAGCCCTCCTTACTAGGTTGGCCAGATGTTGCCAAAGATGCTCTTTCCTGTTCTCATCAGAGTTCCTATCTCTTGATAGCAGTCTTCCTCCTAGAAACACTCACCTGTTGTCGAAGAGCTTGAAGCCTTCATGTTGACACCACCATCTCAGACATAATTCACTTCCAGGATATGTTTGACTCTACCTGGAGCCCTGCCTTTCATTAGAAGAGATGATGAGGACACTACTTGTGCTCCAGGCTTCTTAATACTTCTGTGCAGAGCCTCATAGTCATCTCTGATCTAGTCAGTGTCACTTCTAGCAGTATCATTGGTGCCAATATGGAAAAGCAGGAAGGATTGCAAAGGATGGATGCGCTTTGGCAGATTCTCTGTGATATCCTGAATTTGGGCTCCAGGCAGACCTTACACCTCCCAGGCCCCCAAATCTGTACAACAAATTGGTGTTTCTGCTCCCTATAAAAGGGAATCATCAACTACCACTACTCTTTTCTCCCTTCTTAGTGCAGTAGTCCTGGAGTCCCTGTCCTTCTTACCTTGAACTTCCTGCTCTCTAAGCTGTTGCCTCCTCTGCCTCATTCCTGGAAATGTCTTCTCTTCTCTCTTCCTCAGCAGTTCCATCACAGAGTGCTTGAAAATGGTTGCCAACTTCAATTCATTGCTCCTCAATTCTGAGTACTATTCATGGAGCGTAGGATTGTTTACATGCCCAAGAGTTTGTACATGGACCCTCTTTTCTTTGGACTTAAAAATGTATTGCAACTGAAACTTTCACTGGGACAAAAATGAAAAATGTCTGGTTAATATATCTGATTTAGGTAGAAAAAAGATTAAAGAGGCCATGTCATTGGGCTGTCAAAAAGAGTTCAGACATAAGTTATGTAGATGAGAAACAGACTGGCAAATTATTCGTGCTTGCCTGAAGAGCTCCCAATTGTACTATAAGAAGAGAATTTAAAAAGGTCAGGGTTTTTTTTAACAGGCTTATGGTTAATTTTGTTTTGTGTTCAGGGAAAGGAGAGGGAGCAGGGATTGGGGTGCTTTGCTATCCATTTATCTTTCTATTGAAATTATTCTTTTGGGTAATTTCAAGATTTATCTAATTTACTGGACAGTAGATGGCTGTTCAGTGTTCCCTTATAGGTAGCCCCACATTCCTTTGACATAACAAAAAATCCTCATTCTGTGAATCTCATGCAGGAGGCAGAAGTTGATATTATTGATTTCTCTTGAATCTGTGTGTGTTTGTGCAGATGAGTGTTTGGTCTGTAAAGAACATTACGTATTAAATGGAACTATAAAGTACTTGAAGCAATAATAAAGATATTGAGCCAGGCATCCTGAAGTGAACAGGCATAAAGCTCATGAAAGTACCTGGATCAAATTCAGCACATCTAAGTGTATGAAACAATGGACACTCCCTGGTTAAAGTTGAAACAAAGTTATCATCTTAAACCCAACTCTGTTCTTTTCTGTAATACACAAAGAAATATAAGTTCTTATATTTCTG
>NW_017728918.1:51237405-51290599 GCF_001723895.1 Crocodylus porosus | reverse complement strand
CCCCTGTTACAGAGGCACTTACAAGAAGGTCACCTAGCACTTGTATGAGACAAGAATGTAATTCAGCAACTGTACCTGTGACTGAGCAGCCCATTTCAGGTTCTGCTGTGCTCCTCCCAAATGGGAAGGGGACTAGAAAAGGTGCCCTCAACATAGGCTGTCTAATACAGTACTCTGTATTTCTTCCTGACTGGATAACTGCATACAGTGGGGTCACCTTTACTATGGTTGAATATACCAACCAAGACAAACCATCATTTTCAGGACCTGGAACATCAAGACCCTCCTGGACAACCCTAACAGTGAATACCTCACTTCAATCATGGCCTGAGAGCTCAGGCAACACAGCCTGAGTAGCTGCATTGAGTGAGACCCAGCGACTCAGTGAGTGGGAGATAGCCACCTCCATGTTCTTTAAGCTGCCTATAACTTCTTGTGGAACAGTAAACGGGAAGAAGAATGCCTATTTAGGTGAATGTAGAGTCTAAGAAGGGAAGCTTTGAAGAGGACATAAGAACAAAAAGAGGGGGCAGAAAAGGGGACAGAAAAGAAAGGTGACATAGAGGACACCTACAGAGCTAGGAGGGAAGAAAAAACAGAGTAAAAAGGAAGAAAGTTTACTCAAGATGAAAATGACGATGTATCACTTCACATACTTGCAGGCCTTAAGGCTAACAACAGACTGTTTTTGATGAGGCACACAAATGTGCCAGGATGTGTCCTGGTATAGGTGATCCCACTGATTATCAAAAACAAACATCACCTTTGTCCTACAGGGTCAGGCACCTGGTTCTCTCAGGGCCCCAATTCAGACATTAAACACAAAAAGCATCATAGATGTATACCACCTATTGTCATGACCACAATTTTGGCCATTTGTGGTGCAACAAGGGGTATGGATTTATGTTTGCTTGGCCATTCTGCTTCCACTTTTTTTATCGTGCCACAAGGGCAACATCTGTTTCCAGCCTTGGAGATTCAACCACTCTATTATCCTGAAGAGGTGGATAAAATCTCCCCTGCTTTTGAAACACAAGGAAGTTCTGAGGAAAAAAATCACTGCACAGGTCAAGTTATGGCTAAACCTAGATTTCAGAACCTAAAAAAGTAAAAATCCATATTCAATCAATGTAGTTGGCTTAATAAAAGAGTTCAGTGGAATTTTTACTAACTGTAATTTTGAGGAATCTTTGAAGAGTCAATATGTGCCTACAGCTGTTACTTTTAAAAGGATTTTTAAAAAGGATTTTTATCTCAAAACCACACTAATGTGGTTATTTGTAAACACTCAGAAAGAAAAAACAATCATTTTGTGCTCAAAGTATTCTTTATTTTCTGTAAAGTTGGAGGAGGATATAGGACACTGGGACCAACCTTTTTGGTAAGCATTTATGAAATTGAAGTCTTGCACTTTTTTCCAAAGTGCTACACTGATTCCCTTCTGCTGCCAAATATGATTGAAACCAGTCTGATTTCCTTCTATAATGAAGTGATAGGCTCTGTGGATGAGGGGAGAGCAGTACACATGGTATACCTTGACTTTAGCAAGGATTTTGACAGTTTCCCACAAAATTCTCATTAACAAGCTAACAAAATACAGACTAGATGAAAGCACTGTATGGTTGATACATCATTTGTTGGATCAGCAAGTAGTCCTCAATAGCTCAATGTCTAGTGGGGAGAAAGTATCAAGTGAGGTTCCCCTAGGGTCTCTTTTGGGACTGATAATGTACAACATCTTCAGTGATTTGGATGAATGGATGAAGTCCACATTTAGCAAACTGGCGGATGGCACCAAAATGGACAGAACCTCAGACAATCTGGAGGGAAGGACTAGGAACTAGAATAATCTGGATAGAGTGGAAAAACTGTCCACGATCAATTAAATGAGATTCAACAAGGCCATGTGTGAAGTCCTGGACTTAGGATGAAATAATTGCATGAGCAAATACAGACTAGGAAATGACTACTTAGGCTGCAGTACAGCAGAAAAGGACCTGGCTGGCAGTTACATTACACCATAGACTGAATATAAGTCACCAATATATTATTTTGTTATGAACAAAACATGATGAGAAAAAATGGCCTCAAGCTGCAGCAGGGCAAATTTAGGCTGGAGATGAGGAGGAACTTTATGCCTATGAGGGTGGTCCATCATTGGGACAGGCTACCTAAGAAGTTGTGCAATTTCCACCCGTGGAAACTTTCAAAACCAGGTTAGAGAGACACTTAAGTAGGAGTTTACTCAGGGATGACCCTGCCATGAGCAGGGGGTTGGACTAGATAATTTCATGATGTTCTTTCTAGCCCTTTTGTCCTTTGATCCTATGCAAATTGCATCATGATCAGAAATAGACACATGTATAGTCATTCCAGGGCTATTCAAACAATAATCAACTATTGACTACCAATTTTTTTCTTTCGTAAAATCTGCCCCAGAGGACATCAACAGACACTATTTTCACTGTTGTAATTATAGTGGTAATTTTACCTATAACTTTTTTCAAGGGTAATTCTCCACTATATTGGATGGAGAAGTGGACTTCATTAAAGGAGTCTGCATCTTCTATCCATTACTTGTTTTACACTTGTTATGCTAAAAGCGTCATCTGTCAGTTCCCTTACTGTATTTTTATATTGAGCTTGAACCCCTGAAAAACTCAACCCAAACTTAAGTATGGCACAGTACATGGTGCTTTAAAGGATACTATAAGTAAGGTGGTAGGAAAATAACTTTGCCAACATTGGTGTGTGTGTATCTATACATGTATATGCATTTTTTGTTTCACAAGTTGTTGTTCAACATACCCTTTTAAATACTAAATTTTGGAAGGTGCTTGAGGTTACTACTCTTTTCAAAGTTTATCTAATTCACAACACAACTAACATTACATGTATCCTCTGGGCATTGAATCAATGTGTATACATACAGTTAGACTGATCTTTTTAATAATTTAAATATAGAAGCTGGAATTTCCATATGTACCAATGACAGCAATGCTTATAGGCATGTTAGTTTGTCAACATGAGCTACACCATATATGAAATTATAATACTAGATATGTCAAGGTTGACCAGTTATTCTTGTATGAAAACTTTATTATAAAAAAAAAGTTGCTGGAACAATAACATGTAGATAAAGACTGTACACTTTGTATGTAATACAGCTTATCTATTACTTCGTATAGATTCTCTCGAAAACACTCCTTCCATTCCCTTTTTTTCTTTTTAATAATAAAGATCCTTCAAAAATAAATTGTTAATGCTAGGATAATATTCAGATAGACCCATGTAAACTGTATGCAAGTTTTATAGCACATGCCCCTTTTGCTAAAGAAAATATGGACAGTTACACTAAAACATGGGGATGTGGAACTGGAAAGGTCTTCTTGCCTTGGTGCAGATATTCAAAAAGCCCAAGGCAGAGGCGATCGAAGTTGCTTGGTTTTCTGTAAGTGGTGTAGTTTAGATCAGTAGTGAACAGAAGACACATTTGCCCTTTGGCGGGGGTAACAAACCTTAGACTTGGTCCTACCATTTTTTAACTAATCTTTCTGTACCGAACTTCTGCTGTGTTGCAGATACAGGCTGGTTTCTGATCACTTACACTGGTAAAAATGTAATGTCTGTATCTGTTGCTGTACCAGACCCCCTACTGTCACAAGCACTTACATTATCTTTCTGGGGTTCTCTGACCCCAGCTGACTTCCTGCCCTGGGGCAGAGGGCTGGACCAGATGATCTCACAAGGTCCCTTCCAGACCTAATGTCTATGAAATTTATGAAACCTATTATATAATCTTTCTAATAAACTTACTGAGTGCATCTACACATGTGTTTAACTATGCAGGAGACTAATTTACTGCAGTGTAAAGCATCACTATCTATATGTACAATGCTATTAAACCATAGCAAACTAATTTTTGCTGCCATAAGACAATACTGGCAGGGACAGTACATACTGTAAACACTCACTTGGGCATAAATTGCACCCAGCCATCCCAGGCAGCAGGGGACCAGACCCCTGCCTCTGCCTAGCCACATGTCTCTGTTCTTTGTGCACTCTTGTGCCCCAGACAGTTCCTCTGGTGCCCAACACTGTGACCCAGAGCCCAGGGCTGAACCCCGGGGTCTGCTGCCAGCCCAGGAATATTCCACCCCAGTTCAAACTGCTGCAGTCCCAGGTGCATGTGAAGATACTACACCAGGGAGCAGCTGACTCCAGTGGAAACTGCCAGAGTTTATTGAGGTGCACTAATTTCATTCATAGATATGCCCACTGGTATTATGCTCCATTTTAAAAGTAATTATATTTCTTGCTCCAGCTACCCTTATTGGAAGGCTGTTCTAGAACTTCACTGAACAGACAGTTGGAAACTTTTGATTTCCAGAATAATGTATTCATGACTCAAGAAAATTTGTTCTTATGTTAGCATTGTTCACTTTCTTAAATGGTTCTTCTTTTATTCACCCCATAATATTTTTTAGAAAACAATTTTTTTATCCTGCTTCAATGTTTGTTTTCCTAAGTTCAGCAAACCAAGATATTTTTAGTTTCATCTTGTGATCAGGGGGCTTTCCACTACCCTTATTATCTCAGAAGTCTTCTCTAAACCTGCCCTAGTTCAAGTTAATCTTCAAGTACCTAGGTTGCTGGAACTGTACAGTTTTCAAGATGAAGCCTTATTAATGCCTTGTAAAGAACATTAATCTATCTCTGCTGAGAACACCTCAGCTGATATAGCTTACATGTCTTTTCCATGACTGCATCATACCAGTATCTTATACTCATCACATGGCCAGTTAGGATACTCAGGTCTTTATCCTCCCCTGTCATTTTCAGCTGATCAGTGCATCTTATTGAAGAAGGTCTAACTGATTCTGGAGTGCATGAACTTGTATTTTGTATGTTTTTACTCTAATCTTTTTTTTTATTATTCCAGCTCTGAAGGTCATCAAGTTCTTTTCAGACATCTCCATCCTTGTGTGGATTTATGATGCCTCCAAATTTTGTGTCATTGACACATTTCTCAGAATATTCTTACTTTCGGTACCAAGGTCATTAATGAAAACATTAAGCAAGATTAGTCGATCAGTCCCAGAAACCCATCCTTGAGGAATTTCCCTAGTAAATTCCCTACTGCCTGATATTTTCCTTTTCAATCCTGTGTATTTCTGTCTCCCTTTTAGCCAGTCCTTTGTCTCTTTCATAATTACTATCTCCTCCAATTTAAGTAAAAATATCCCATGCCTTACTGAAGTCCAGACAGATGAGATTTATTATATTTCCCTTATCTATAAAATCAATTATTAAAGAGGTTAGCCTGATACAATATGCTTTTGGAAAAGGTATGCTGTATTTAATCCCATTTTCCTCCATATCCTTATTCTCTTCTTCAGCCTAGAATTTTTGTTTGAATAAAAACCTGCCTTGATTCCTGCCCAACATCCTATATCCCACAGGACCATTCTTGCCAGAAGAGTGAAGAGATTCTCCTTCCATACTCTATTACTCCCTGCAGTATACCTGTTGATCCAAAGAAGACTAGGGGGCTATAGTTACTCAACTAGTTCTTTCATTCTTATAAGAATGAAATTCACACATGGGCAGTTAAGCTAGTCTTCTGACTGCTTTGCAACATAAGAATGCACTAGCTCAGTTGGACTGCAGGAGGGGACAGGCTTTAGCACTTTGTGGTCTTGTACTTTGTCTAATACATGGTTAGTATGCAGTGAAATATGTAATAGTTGAACCCCATGGGAACCAATGTCATTAACTTCTACTGAACCAGAAACACTTTTGAGAGAAAAGAGCTAGAATACTGAATGAATGCTCAGCTGAATAACAGTAGCAGTTCAAAGATGAAAGTTAATTTACCTGAAAAAAAAAGCTAATTAAAATACTATAAAAGCATGCAGAGATACTGATCCAGACTGGGGTCTCATTGTATGAGGTGTTGACCAAGACATGTTGCCTACACTGAAGACATTATACACAAAGCAAATGTGTGACATAGAAGAAATACACTAAAACATAGAGATGTTTGTGAGTGTATTAGTAATAGTTTGTTTTTCTAGCACTGCCGTCCTAACTGATTTGACCTTAGGAGCAAAGTTTTGTTTTTAAATTAATTGATTTTACATTACTACTTTTTCAATATTACTCTATCTCTCACTTGCCATTGTATACAAAACATGTCACTTTACAGCTGTAATCAGGCATTGCTTCAAACCTTGGCTCTGTGACAGACTATGGTTAATTTTATTACAATTTTACTATCAAAGTTATTTATATTTTATTTATTGCAGTTCTTGGACCATAACACTTCTGCTGCCAATGTTGTTTCCACACTCCCACTTACCTAGCCCAAGTGATCTTCTCCTCTTGACTGCCTGCCTGAATGCCTAGATTGGATGCAGTAGAGTCCGTATTAATGATCCATTATGTTGTGTCTGACGCAAGTCTGAGCACTGTGGGAGCCATATCCTGTATGTATCCTGCCTGCTGTGTGCAGGATGTGGCTTCCTGTGTTACACACACAGTGTACACTGACAGCTTCAAAATACTGGAAGTATTTCTCCAAAATAAATTTCTCCTGCTGTAAATTTTCCGAAAGGGCCACAGACGATTAATGATGCTTAGGTCTCCAAGTCACACGTGTGCTTTTGAAAATGTTATCCATAGTGTTTAGTTTGAATTGATACATATTACATATTAATCAGTGAAAGATACTGGCATTGGATACAGTAGCAATCTAATAAGTAATATTTGCCCTCTTTTCTCTTCCTAAATTGTTCAGGACTTTTACATTATTAAGCTCACTATTCATAATCCTCCATGAATGTTTTTATAAAGATATCACAGACTAAGAATTTCTCAGAATTTATTCACAGTGTATGTTACTGAGAATATAAAAAGACTGAGATTTAATATTCACACTATGTTGCAGCAAGATCCTGTGGACAATTCTGACAAGCTGTACATGGCTTTTATTCTTTGGGGATTTAAATTCAGATCCACATCTCTGCAAGTTTTTTTTCCCCCCTATCAATGTACAAATGGCAGTGATAGGTAACACATTTTACTTTCCAGTTGGAATGTATTCCTTCCTTTGGGTTCACTGGGAGTTGTGCAGGTGGATTTGAAGGCAAAACTGATGCATGGATTAAGACAGACCTGGAAAGCAAAATATCACTTGAAAACAATCTGGAAAGGCTTTGACTCCAAAATGAAGAATTTCCTGGCATAGTGAATGAGGAATTAATAAAAGCAGATGGAATGAGAGCCTCAGTGTTATTCTGGTCCAGCTATCTAATAATGCAGTCAAACATCTTTCTGAAACCAACCTGGAATAAAATGCATGTCCTTCAGTGTCACTGTCATGGTGCATAAGGCACTAATATAAACTTCAAAAAAACCCATCCATTTTGCTTCTCTTGTAGAAATTGTATACATTTTGGGACTTAAAAACGATGGTTACATTCAGTAATTATGATTATATTATATAATTAAATATTTTGCCAAAGTTATAAACACTAGCACAGTGGAGAACGGCAGAACTTGAAAAGATATATCTTAAACAAAAATATATATTTTATTAAATAAAACCAACTGATCAGATATGTTACATACATCAAAGTCAAATATATTTTGTTAATAAACTTCCTTAGAAAAAAATTGGGTCATATGAATCACCACCAGATCTGGGGTGATGGTTAAACTGATGGTCTGAATGGAATCCTGGCAATGGAAATAAAGAGACTTTATTTACATACATACATACATACATATATATATACATCTCTCTCTCTCTCTCTATATATATATATATAGAGAGAGAGAGAGAGAGAGAGATTTAGAGAGAGAGACAGTAAATAAAGTAAGTAAATAAATACACTATATACACTTTACTATATATATATATATGTCTCTTTACTTTCATTGCCAGGTTAAATATATTATATATATATCATTTTATTTATATATATATAATTTATATACATTTTGGTGTCCATTACAAATTTTATATGAATAAGATTATTTTAATTATATATATATAATTTATATAAATAAAATAATTTGAGTACCAAAAACTCAGTTTAAAAATATCATATAATAGGATATAAGTACAATGTCTGAAATGTGTATAAAAGAAGTAGAAAGCTTGAAAATGTAGGATAATACATAAAATATAAACCAAAACAAAAAAATGAGAACAAAAAAATGAGTTTTGAAGATTTGGAAAAGAAAGTTAATTAAATATACTTTAATGGATACCCAATGCAGGCCAAATGAATAATTGAAGCTGTTACTAATGGTTTAAAATATGAATAGGTAACAGGAGTCAGAAGATAAAGAAAAATAATTGAAACTATGGTGAGATGGCAGTTTAAGAGAGCTTAGATCCTGATTCATAACCACCAAATAAAATATTCATAGAAAACATAATGTGGACTATATGAAAAATAACTTTTAATCTTTAATTAATTAAAGTCTTTTGACATTGTAATTTGTAATTAGAGTTTAAATAGATAATCATAGTTTCCCAAGGGACTGAAATGATCAGAATCAACCCCAAACATACGAATTTGAATAATATGTGTTTATTATTAAGTATTGAGACAAAGAGAATCAGGCTTTTTTATTGTTCGGGGTTTCTGCAACAATTATGAATCCCCTAAACTGCTTCAAGAAAAACACTTTCTCAGCAATAAGCTGTTCTTCAAAAAAAAAAATTAAAGTCAAATTAAAACCTGCAGTAGAAAGGTCTTTAAAAATTGTTCTACCGATTAAATCTCTGCGTAGGTAAAATTTCCTCTCTTCCACTTAAATCCACTCACCCTCTTAACTGATAAGAAATGATTGCAGGGTAATGAGATTGAATGTGTCCTTAAAGCATGAGAAAATTCTGACACTGACAATCTTTTCATGGTATGAATTTTCAAGGAAACACAGGGACCATACTAGGAAACATTTATATTTATTTTTTGAATTTATAAGTGTGCACTCATAGCAATATTTCCAGATACCTCTTAACATCTCTATAATGCAAAAGGTCATATGGAAGAATCTAAGCAAAACAGTCTTTCATCTGCAACCAAAATATGAATCTACCACATTCTATATTTCTGGTAGAGAAGCTTGAGTTCCACATGACAGTTTTTCTGGCATAAGTATGTTGGATAAGATTGTGAAAATGTGTCCTCTAACAAAGCCATGCTGGCCAAACTTCTTGGAGAGAAGCAAACCAACCCCGCCTCCCCTCTCCCCACACATTATAAACAACTATTTAACCAGTACAGTTTACGTTGTCTAGGGAAGTGGTTTAGCTATACTGTCAAAAGAAGACCTTTTGCTAAAATAAGTGTGTGCAAGTATTTACCTCTTCTGGGAGCCACATGGGAAAATCAAAGTAAGTAACTCTAAATGGGGGGGTGGTGAACAGGTGGGATCAGCAGGTCTCTGAGGACGGGCCATTGTCAGGTCTGGGATTATTGGCAGGAAGTTAGCAGGTCTGGGGCAGGAATGGTGGGTCCAAATGGGGGGTTGTCTGTCTTGGGAGGAGGTTGGGAACCTAAAAATAGCCTATTTAAAGTGGAAGAGGGGATAGGGAGAGCATAGCCCTGGGGATGGGGCAAGTGACTGAGCTTTCTCAGCCCTGGGGCTGTGCTCCAAATGTGAACTAAGCTGCAGTGGTTCTCAACTTTTTTTTTTCCCCATGATCCATTTGTACAGTTTGATGGCCAGTCCTGACCCAATATTCTTCACTCCCAAGCCATTGCCCTCCACCCCACCTCCTGCCCCCAAGTCCCAGCCCCTCAGTGTGCAGGCAGGGGATGGGTGTGTGGGGTAGGGGTGTATGAGGCATGGGGGGGCCTCAAGCAGCCCCTTGGAAGCTGCAACTCTGCCAGCCTGCAAGGGAAAGCCAGTTTCCTACATTTTTCTCTTTTAAAGGAGAATCAATTTTTAAAGTATGTTAATCCCTTTTTGAAGTTTGTTCACAGCCCTTTCATGCATTCTTGCAAGCCACTTTTGGGTCACAGCCCACAACTGAGAAACACTGAAATAATGGATTCAAGTCAGGCCCACCATTTTGGGGGTAATTTAGCTTCATGAATGCATGCACAGAAGGACATTCAGATTGACCTAACCCTAGTTAGGTCAATTAAATACAGTACTTAGCACTTTTCATCTACACAGCTCAGTGTTGGGAAGGACCACTATCCTTCTTTATGCAGAAGTGAGATGTCTGACCAAATCCAAATAGCAAGTCAGGGACAATTCTGTAAACAGATTCTAGGAGATAGCATTATGTTTCCATACAAACTATTTTTAACACTGGGTCAGCTGTATTAACTTCACTGAAATTGCTCTTGATTTACAGCAACGGATACAAAATAAGAGTTAGGACTCAGGTTTCTGTATTCCCTAGCTTTCCATATTTAGGAGACCATACTTCTTCCTTAGCCATGTCTTCTGGAAAAGTGAATTCTAGAGTCAAAGATCAAATGCAGATACTTCCACTTATTAGAGCATACAGAAGGCAAAATTATTTAACTACCTGTTTACCTGGGATTTCAATCACTAAGGTGGTTCAAAAACTTGAACTAAGATGTAGGTGGCCTACACAGTAATGGATACCAATGTTGATACCATACAGATGACATGAGAAAAACTTGCCAGAATTGTTTTCATAGCAACCAAGCACACACAGCATGCACCAAAACCAGACAATTTGCATCACATTCATAGCTAATTCCAAAGACAGAGACATTGCAGCCCATTGGAAAATGTGTTGAATGTGTTTATGGGGAATGGTGTGTCTGAGGAATGGTGAAGAGTACAGGTGTTTCTCCCCAAATCACCTTGGATGCACAATTTCCACCCAGGAGGCAATAAATAAAAATAAATAAAATAAAACATAAAATACAAGCTCCTTTTCTCCCTTGCTTCCATAGTAGACAAGATGACTGGTCCCAGAGCAGAAACTTAAGCTATCAAAACACAGCAGAGAGCCAGCTGGAGAAGAGGGGGTTGCTGTCTACCCTCCCACCTTGCAGAACCACTTGCTGCCTTGGGTCTATAACTGGTCCATCAGTATCACCCAAATTCTGTGCAAAGTTGGAGGGAAGAGGTGGAATGGCTCTAGCAATCATGGAGGCACCTGGATTATTAGAGCCACAGGGGACTTGCCGCTACACCCCTTGCACCGTAATCCTCCATGATATCCCATGTCACTGCAGTTCTGTGTGAGGGCTGGGTGGAAGAGGTGCTGATCTCTTGAATAATACAGGCACTGTACAAGCACCAGGCAGCAGGGGCCCTGTAGTGCTCCCTGACTGCTTGCCATCAGGGAAGCACCTCTCTTCCACCCTTCCTCACATAGGTGGGAGGGAGAGTGAAGCACTGTGAAATTATGAGGGTCCTCTGGGCTCCACCACAAGTGTACAGGTGTTAGAGGTGGTGCTAGAAAACTCTCTCTAGAGAAGTTTTGGATTCTTAATGCAACCATTTTCTTCATGGAAGATCTGGTTTTCTTCCACAAAAACAGCAGCAACAGCAACAACAAAATGTTGACATTTATGCTCCAGCCTTCTGTGCCAAAAAAAAGGTATTTTTTCGTGGCACAAATGTCACAACTTTTGACAGCCTGTTTTGCTCATGTCATCAGCCTTTTGATCAGATGGTTAAAATTTTATGCTGGTTAAGAATCCATTCCATAATTGCTTAAACCAGAAATGGATTTGGTAGATCTCAACTGATGCAATGCAAACTGTGTTTCTCATTCTCATAGAAAGGCAGTTTCTGTACCCTCACGTAGAATAGGGCACTCTCTATTACTGCCCCTAACTCCTGACAGTTCTCTGTCATGATTTATGCTACTTTTAATTTTGGCTTTTTCATCACAATACATTTTTTTTCCAAATCTACCATAGTTGCATTACCAGTTGTTACCATTAATAGTGAAAGTTTACTGGTAGTTCCTAGTATATTATCCACTGTGTCATTTAGAATTACTTGTCATGGAAATTCTGTAAACCTAAACCACAACTGGTTAATGAAAGATGCCCCAGTGTAACAGTAAGAGACTTTTTACTGTAAACCTAGCTACCTAAAGCACTTTTGTAGTCTTCCTACAGCATCTGAATATCTTACAAGTTTTAATAATTCATAGAAGGCTGAAGTATTTAATATCTTTTTTACTTCAGTTTTTACAAGTCAGCTGCCAAAAGAAGAGCACACTTGGCTGCAAAGATAGGACAAATAGTGTGGGGAAATGAAAGAATGTACTAGGGATAATTTAGAGAAACTAGATGCTTTTGAGTTAACAGGTCTAGATCGGGTATACCTTAAGATACTGAAGGATTTGACTGAAGAAATTTTAGAGCTATTAGCTGTCCTCTTAAATATCTCATGGAGGTTGAATGAGGTCCCAGGTGACTGGAAAAGAGCAAATATGGTGCCCATCCTTAAGAAAGGAAAAAAGGGGATCCAAGGAATTAGACTAGGCAGCATGACTTCAATAGCTGAAAGAGCATAGAGCAAGATCTCAAATAATCTATTTCAAAGGACTGAGGAGAAAATAAGGTGAACAAGAAAAGCCAGCACAGGTTCACCAAGAGCAAGTCATGCTTGACCAACTTGATTTCCTTCCATGCTAAAGGTGACAGGCTATGAATGTGTATATGAATTGGAACTAGTCTGTTCTCAGTGGTGACATATGACAGAACAAGGATCAAGGGTCTCATGTTGCAGCAAGAGAGGTTTAAATTGAATATTATGAAAAACTTTCTCACTAGGAGGGTGGTGATGTACTGGAAGAGGTTACATAGAGAAGTGGTGGAATCTCCATGCTTGGAGGTTTTTAAGTCCTAGTTTGAGAAAGCCCTGGCTGATCTAGGTTGGGGATGGTCCTTCTTTGAGCAGGGGGTTGGACTGGATGACCTCCTGAGGTCTCTTCCAACTCTAATATTCTATGATTCTAATATGAACCAACAGTATGCTTTTGTTGGGAAAAAGAAAAGTCAACAGCCTACTGAATTGCATGAAGAAGGGTGTCTTGCAAATCAGGGGAAGTGAATCTTTCATTGTTTCAACACGTAAATTAGGCAATCTACCATCCAATAGAGTCTAGAGCCATATAATTTGTATCCAGTACATCAAGTTGATTTAAGCACTTAAAAACAGTCTTCAAAAAACAGCAATAATTTCTTACATAAACAATAACTTATCCCATATCATTGTATTACTGTGGTCCCTTAAAATGTTATTCCTATCAGACTGGAATCCAAGATTCTATCTTTATTAGGATAGAGACTTGCAGCCTCATTGACTTTACTGGTGTTCCACTGTCCCAGTTAGCTACTGCTTGGTACTTAAAGAACAGTATGGACTATGCCACAGCTGTGTGTTCATGCACTAGCAATTAATAAAATGAGGCAGCTTATACAAAAACATCAAATTACAATTATTCAGTCTTAAAAAATATAGATAAAATAAGTTATTTTGTGTTAGCCCTCTCTCTCAGATTTGGCTCTTCCCTTGATAGCATATACCCTCCACCCTCTCACTTTGAATAGCCAATGGAAAAAAAAAAAAGGAAGCCCATAGAGTTTATGGGTTTTTTTTTAAAATTGAGTAAATTTAACATTCTGTCAGCAGCAGCCACACCACACCACAAAAGTATCTCCCTTTAGACAGTGTAACTATATTTTAAAGAAATAGGGGGAAAAATGACATTTAAAACATGGAGAAAATGGGAAATATAATCTGTGCATGAAAGCAAAGTCTAAGAAACCTCTTTCACCTAAATATTTTTCTCTTCGTAAACAATGATATGATATGTATAATGGCTTCATTTAGCCCATTATTTTTAGAAATATATATTGTTAAATATCCTATCAAAATGCATAGCTAACATGTTCATCTCACATAATTTGTTTTAACCTACATCTGTCTCTCATACTTCTAATGGCTTCTCTAGACACTTCTTATTTGTAAAGTAAAATAAATTGAATAACATACTCAATATTCAAGGAGTGGAGTACCAAAAATATATATAATGGCATCACAATAGTTTTTCTATGTTATTGTTTTTCTAGTTCAGCTGTTCCCAATTTGTGGTATGCATACCACCACCAGTGGTTCACGGACAACTTGCCAGTGGTACGCCTTAACAGATTTATTATAATTTATATAACAAAAATTTGCTGGTGGTACTTAAGTTTGAACTGAAAAATTTGCTGGTGCTACTGAAGGTTGTATTGTTTTAAACTGATGATGCACAATCTGTCAGAGTTTGGGAACCTCTGTTCTAGTTAATAAACTCTAATATCTTATTCATTTTTGACAGTCACTATGAATGAAGCAGACATTTTCAGTGATAATAACTAGCCTTTTTTCTGTCTAGTATAAACAACTAACCGAGGTACCATCAATACCTCAACAGCTCTAGACTATTTATTTATATGCTATCAATGGTTTCACAGAATTTAATGTGTGTGTGTATAATATAGTAAGTATATATATGATATGTATATACATGATAATGTGTATCTATATATTAAGTAATTTTATATATAGCAAATACATATTAAATATATAGAAAATACATTTATACTCATTGCTATTAATTGATATGATTTACATACTATTCCCAATGGAGGTTCAGGGTAGCTTATAGGATGAAAAGAAAATAACTTACTAAACAGAAGAACAAACAAGAAAAAAGCAAGAGAATATAGCAACTTATAAAAGCAAATAGTGTATCAAAATAAAACAGAAATCCCCAAATCATTTCCCAGCTTTGCCTTGCTTGCTAAATAGCTTTCCAAATATAAAGGTCCTACAACAGTTCTGGGAGACGTCCAGGCTCAGGCAAGTTTCCAGATGGATAGAGTTCCAAAACTGAAGAGTAAAAGCCCTGATTGACTTCTACAGTTTCTTCTTTCTATGTTTAAGTTTTCTACAATTTTTTTTTAAAATTGTCTTGATCTGCTGGAAACTGGCAAAATCATATTTAGACTTGTAGCCCTTCAAGGTTTCTATTAAGGAGACTTTAACTTTAGAGCAGTCCTCATCAAATCATGGTTTGTGCTGCCAATGCCCATTCCTTTTTTTTGTGATAACATTTTCCTAGTGTTGAACAACTATTTCATACTGAATAATTGCTCCTTGGGGTTCTTTTTTCTTTGAGAATGTGAGATGAATGACCTGTGACAGTATTTTTGAAGAGAAATATATTTTTGTCTTAACTCATTATTCTGTTTGATTCTTTCTAATTGATTACTTCTAAACTGGGAGCTAGTTGTATAGTTTGTAGAATCACCGGATGGTAGGGCTGGGAGAGACCTCGTAAGGTCATCTAGTCCAGCCTCCTACTCATCGAAGGTTTGTAGGGAAGGCTCTTCATAAGTCTAATAGAATTTTTAGGGAGAGAGTAAAATGGTCACTCTCCATGTGTGACAGAATTTCAAATGATTTATACTTATGCAACATATGTCATTCTATCAATATAGTATATGACACATGCTCATTTATTTGGAAAAATATGAATGCCCCAGGTACATCATTTTCAGTTTGTCCTTTAAGAATTCTAAAATTCTGTTCTGCAATATATTTTAAGAATTGAACTCATTCATTTAATGTCTTATCACACAAAATTGCTTGGGGGATTTCCTATATTTGATTTATTGCATCTTTGTTGCCATGTATATTAGTGCCACCAATTCTAGCACTGAAATCACCTGCTAGAATTACTCCTAACTCTGGATATTTATTTCAGATCATGTTCAGAGCACTATTTAACATGCTTATTTTTAAGATCGCATCCATTCTTGATTTAAAGGGGGGAAACAAATATTAAGAAGAATTAAGGGGCCTCTGCCATGGCATTTGATACATACTACTAGATGACAGACTGTAATTCAATTTCTAACCCTTCAGTCAGACTCCTTAATGAGATAAGAGTAACCAAACCTCCCAGCAACTTCCCTTTAGTTCTATACTTCCAAACATTTTTATAAAATGAATAAAATCCAAGAATGGACACCATGTTTCCATATGTTTTCTGTAGAATCACAATATCAAAATCATTAATAAAACTTCTCCACGATTGTTCAAATACTTTGTTTGTCAACCCACCTATGTTCCAAACAAAAGTTCAGTCCTACCTAGAGATGAACCACAAGAAGACATACAGAAGTGACCATTTTTGCCCAGTTTGGCTCCCAGTGATGATGCACAGGGAGTGCATGGGGGTGCACATACACACCCTTATAGTGCTGATGCACCCCCAATCAGGCCACGCTCCCCGTTTAGGTGATGGGTAGGGTGCAGGCAGTAGCGCCAGTGCCCCTACTGCAAGCCAGCTGGAAAGTGGGGCCACCAGCAAAAGCAGCCAGGCCACTTCTGGACCACCCACACACCCCCACCCCCGTCACTGGGGGAGCCCCCCTGGTCACTGACAAGTGTCAGCAGGGCACATGCCCCCCCTGACTCAAGAGACACCAGTTGCCCATGCTGGCTCCTGAAAGCACTCTATAACCATGACCAAACAAAAATGCATGGTTGCAAAGTGCTTTAAAATGGTCCAAACCCACAAACATCTGAACCGTTATGCATGGAAGTTCAGATGAAGATATTTCAACACATAGTGTCTTCAGTAACTCATGGCTGCACTATCTCACAGCCTCTGAGCTGTTTTCAGAATGGGAAGGGGAAAGGGAGGAGAGGGAGTTTGGTCTGGGGTTTCTTCAGCCCCTTCTGGAGGGTGAAGTGAGTGGTTTGGAGCCTCCTGAAGGTGGGAGGGCTCCAACTCACCAACCGCATCCTCCAGCACCAGCTGGGGAGCCCCTGGAACAAGCTCCCTCTGCTCCCTTTCCCCCTCCCATTCTGAAACCTGGGACAGGCTGGAAGAGGAGCAGTTACTAGGGGAAACCAGCTGCAGCTAGATTTCCCCCTGGAACCAACAGTGAACTTATATTCGAACTGGGGGATCATTGTAACTGAAAATGCTTCCTGCAAGGCATTCAGTCTCACAGTGGGGAGCTGCACTTCTCTCTGTGCTCCAGTTTGCTTCTTCTTGGTATCTAGTCAATCTCTTGAGTCCACAGACACATGAATAGGATCAGTCATTGGTAAGGGCTAAGGTCCTAGGCTGTCTATTATGTTGCTTATTTTGGAGAGTCTTTTTTAATTTCCACCCCCTTAGAAGGACAATTGGCTGCCCTAGTTACTATCACGTACCTAACATATAACTGATAGGATGTAAAATAGATTTAGCTCTATATCCCCAGCAATTCATATTTTGCTCTTTTACTTACACAGATATTACAGAAAACTTTCTGCACCTTCTAGTCTTCTGATGTGGGATAGAAATTAAACATTTTAAAATGAGATAGTTTTTAACTAGTACAATGCTTTTGGCCAAAGCAATTGTTCTCTCTCAAAATGTTTATATTTTAAATAAAAAGACAGATCTTGCTGTCTATTATTCTACATAATTGGAGCTTTCTATGCAAAAAGGAAGGTATTTGAATGAAATGGCATTTTTTATTTTTGCATTTTTATTCCTCAGTAAATGTATAGACTGTGAATAGGAAAGAATTCTTCGGTTCACGAGCTGGGAAGATCTTTTCATTATCTATAGAGTGCAAATCTCAAATATTAGTGAAGGCTTTCTGAATGATTTCTTTCTTTAATTTTTTTAAAGGAATCTTTTATTAGAATTAAATAATATGTTATATTGTACTGTATGTATTCCTGTTAATATTAATTATTATCATTATAACATGAAGCAGTGTTTTAGGAATGTAGGGACATCCTTTTGTAAATCATAATCTGAACATTATGCTTCCTTTAAATATATCTAATTTTAATACTTAGAATTTTTATGTCTAGACCATACCACATATAACAAAAGTTAGATTGAAAATAATAATCAAAATGTGATATTTTAGAGGCATGAATAAATGCCTAGAATAACTTGTGGTTAGCTCAGTGGGTGGGAGTTTAGAATGCGTTTGTGAGGAAAGTAATTCAATCTCACTTCATATGACCTTAAAAGACAGATGCTTTATGACTCATTTTGGGACATTCAGTGCAATAAAATATCTGAGGCAGCTTGAGTATAAAATACATGTGTTGTATTTGAAAAGCCTTTTCTTCCTTTAATGTAATGAGTAGGCTTCTTGTTAGCAACAGAACCATGCTACTTTTTTCAGTGAATCATCCTTGAGATTTTCATTTAAAGAATTTGCCTCTAATTTAAAGAGAAAATCCCCACCCCACAAAAAAAATATGTTAAGACTTTCAGTAAGTTCTGAATCACACATAACTCTTATTAATATAACACACAAGTCCCTGTATAACAGCTGGAAGCTTGTCCATTAATTATTTTAAGTACATTTACGGTTAGAACTCTACAAAATGAAATCAAACAGTGAATCAAATATCCCAAACCTTTCTGGGTAAAATTAAGTTATTACAGTGCAATAAGTTCAATAGCTGATTTTTTTGTGCAGCATATTGAGAGGAGAGGGTAGAAAGTTTAGGTCTACTTGTATAAAGGGACTTAGGGCCAAATCTAAATCATTTGAACAGTTACCTCCAATTAGACATTGCAAGTCTCAAAATTACCATATTTACTCAAATCTAAGGTGAGGTTTGTTTCTCCAGTCAGCAAAGGGGAGTGGGGGAGCCTCTCATGTTAGATTCATGTACAAAGCAGAGTGTGGGGCAGGTGGTGACTGCACCTTAGACTCTGGCCCTGAGCCTGGCTTGGGACCAGTCTGACCCACAGCAACTGTAGTTTCTTCTCGCTTTGTCCCCTTATTGTCAGGAACAGTTCAGCTCTGTTGTGGCCTGGATTCCCTCCCAGGGACAGGGCAAAAGGAAACTTCATCCTCCGCCCAGTAATGATTCTGCTTCATAGCCCCAGCAAGGGATACACTTATACATGCTGTGCTCTGGGGAGGGAATAGAGCTTGAGCAGCATCTGACAATACACAGGGGGAGGTGGGCGAAAGCAGAGGCTGTTGGGAGTGGGGAGGAAGATGCAGAGACTGGAAAGAGTTGGGAAGAAAAGGTAGGGACCATGTGGGGGGAAGAGGCAGAGATCGTTGAGTCAGGGGGAAGGCAGTGACTATGGGGAACGGGGTAGAGCTATGAGGAGTGGGGGTTTGGGTAAGGTGCAGCTGGCAGAGGTTGAGGAAGTCTTCAGGGGGAAGCCTGACCCCCACCCAGCCACCTAACCCCCCAGGATCTGCTTTCCCTTCTGTAGGAGTGGGGCTGGGAAGGAAAAATTCAAAACAACCCTCAAAAGTGGACTTTATTATACTAGACACTATATTACACAGAAAAAATGACAAAATCTACATCTAGAGCTTACAATTTAAGTGACAAAACAGGAAGATGATACAAAAAAGAAGTGTTGGTGGAGGGGCAGAATATCAACTATTATAGGATAAATCAAACCCTTAGTTTGTCATTAAAGTAGGATTGTTATTACAGTCACTTTCCTGATAACCATCCTACTTTAATTATTTCAATCCTGTGTTGAGGTGCTCTGTTATGTGATTTGCTAACTATAGAATAGAAAAGTGAACATTCAACATGCGTTATTTTATCATTTATTGCTTACACCAGGAATAAAAATAAAATGTTATTTATTTCCTTCCTGAACATTCTTTTGCGTTCCCTTCTTTCCCCATACTTGTAATAAAATAAAAACCCATTGTTCCAGCCTCCATTCAGGTGGAGCTCCAGGCTTTTGCCTGTGGGGGCTGCCTGTTATGACTCCAGACACATGGGATCAGGAGCATTGACACCTCCCCTTGTAAGATTTGCTCCATATTGGAATCTCTGGAGTGCTGGATAGTGGAGCTTCAGACCATGGTGCAGAGTCTGTGTGCCATCAGGGGTGCTGAACAGGAGATTGACTCCTACTGCCAGTTCCTTCACCCCAAGAAAGAAGAAAGAGCTAAGTGGCCTGCCAGGACAAGGGTGGACAAGAGGAGCTCCCATACTGTCCAACCAGGGTTTTGGATAAAGATTGTCACTGGCACCAGGGCTCACTGCATTAGGGTCACCACCCCCCTGGTTCTCTGCAACACGTACAAAGCCCTTGCAGCACCAGTAGAGCCAGCCAGCTCCTACAAGTGAGAAAGAAACATGATCTGTCACCATCCTTAAGAAGAATCACAGGGTAGTCATTGTGGGAGGCTCTCTCCTGAGGGGACAGAGGGAGTGATCTGCTATCTCAACCCCTTGGCTGGAGAGGTCTGCTGCCTCCCAGGGGTCTGTATGTGGGATGTAGGTGGGAGGATGCAGAAATGTATACAGCCCTCTGACCACTACCCCATGCTCCTTATCCATGTGGGCACAAATTACATGGCTTGGAGTAATCCCAGCTGGGTCATGAATGACTACAAGGTTCTGGGGGTGGGGCTCAGGGGTTTGGGTGCACAGGTGGCTTTTTCCTCAGTTCTTCCAGTTACAGGTTATGGGCTGAGTACTGTGAGATAAATTGAAGTAGTGAAAAGATGACTGTGATGCTTGTGCCACTGTGATGGCTTTGGATTCACAGTCCATACGTTGGAGACAGAAGAGGCAGCCTGTTTGGGAAAGGATGGCCTCCACCTCACTGCACTGGGGAAGAAGCTCTGCTCAACCAAAATGGATGACCTGCTTCGCCAGGCTTTAAACTTAACTCACCAGGGGATGGGCAGACAACCATCAGTGCAAGTTCACCAAGCATCAACCACAAAATAAGGAAGTTAGGCTTCTCAGTGGAACTCACTTGTACCCCAGCACAGAATGGAGATTTACCAGGAGTGTAAGGAAGCCTAGGGCCTTCAACATCACACTTACTTGTCTGTATACAAATGCCAGGAGCTTGGGGAATAAACAGGAGGAACTGGTCCTTCTGCTAAACAAAAATGACTACAATCTCATAGGTAAAATGGAGACCTAGCAGGACTCCTCCTATGACTAGATCATACATATAGATGGCTATACCCTGTACAGGAGAGAGTCTGCTGAAAGAAGGGGAGTGGGTGTAGCTCTCTATGTGAAGGAGCAGTAAACATCCCTACAAGCAGAAATTGGCACCCAAAGAGGATGACAGGAGACCCTCTGGGTTAGAATATGAGGGGAACATGGTGAAGGGGATACAATGATAGGAGTCTCCTACAGACCTCCAAATCAGGAACAAGAGCTGGACCATTAATTCACTAGGGAACTGGCTAAGGCTATATGCTCTCAGTGCATGATTGTCATGGGAGATTTCAACTACCTGTCTCAAGAAGTTTATGGGCCAACAAGAGGTAAGGACCTGATATTGAACAAAGTGACCTAAGAATTGAAGGGGAGCTGGGTGACAGTGACTGCAACTTGATTACTTTCACTATCGATCACAAAGCTGGCAAGTCAATAAGGACTGCAGAAGCCGTCAACTTTAGGAAAGCCAACTTTCATATGCTCAGGAGGCTTGTTGAGAGGCCATGATTTGACAGGTAGGGGAGTTAAAGATCAGTGGTTGCTGCTTAAGGTAGTGATTCCAGAAGCACAAGGGAAGTCCATTCCAGCTTGTAGGAAAGGTAGTAAAAGGGCTCAGCAACTCCTTTGGCTCAGCAAGGAACTCATGGACCTTCTACATCTAAAAGAGATAAGCTTATAAAGGATGGAAGACAGGGAACACCATTAAGGATGTGTATTCTGCACTGATCCCACCTGTAGGGAGCAAACTAGGAAAGTCAAGGTTCTAACTGAATTGCAACTGTCTACATGAATCAAGGACAATAAAAAGTCCCTCTTCAAATACATGGGAAGTGAAAAAAAAACAAACCAGAGGCCTCATTGGACCTCTGCTAAACCAAATGGGGCACCTGACAACCAACACCCAGGAAAAAGCCAACCTGCTTAATGGTTACTTTGCAATGAAATTTCACCAGACCAAAGGGAACACTCTGCCTGACTAGATGTGGGATGACCAGGGTGAGAGGGAATATATACCCACCATTGACATAGATCTTGTGAGGGAACACCTTGAGAGGCTGGATAACCACAAATCAGCTGGTCCACATAGATTACAGCCAAGAATGCTAAAGGAACTGGCAGACATCATAGCACAGCCACTAAGAAGGATATTTGAGAACTCATGGAGCTCGGGCAAAGTACCTGAAGATTGGAAGAGAGCCAGTCTAGTGCTTATCTTCATGATTGGGAGGAAGGAGGATCCAGGGAAATACAGGCCAGTCAGTTTGACTGCAATCCCTGGAAAGATCTTGGAAAAAATTATCAAAGGGAACATTATCAACAGGCTAACAGAAGGCAACATTCTGAGGGATAACAAGCACAGATTTTTTGTGGGCAGGTCTTGCCTGTCCAATCTCATTTCCTTATATGAGCAGGTGGCACAACACCTGGACAAAGGGGAAGAGGTTTATATAATATTTCTGGACTTTAAAAACCCTTTAGACCTGGTGTCCCATGGTGTTCCCATGGAAAAATTAGGGAACTATGACCTCAACTACCCTACAGTCTGATGGTTTGGGAGCTGGCTCCAAGGTCAGACCTAAAGAGTAGTAGTTGATGGGATGGAGTCAACATGGCAGTCAGTGACCACTGGTGTCCCCCAAGGCTCCATTCTCAGACTTGTACTCTTCACTGCCTTCATAAATGATGTAGACTCCAGTGTGGTATCAGAAGTAGACTGGATAAGTTCACTGATAACACCAAACTATAGGGAAGAGTGCCCACACTGGAGGATAGGCTGGTGATCCAGGACAACCTTGATAGGCTTGCAAGGTGGGTGGGGGGAAACCTGATGGTATTCAATACAGAGAAATGCAAGGTCCTCCACCTTCGGGGATAAAATACCCGCATCACAATTACAGGCTTGGCAGTGCTACACTTGCTAGTGCCATGGCCGATAGAGTCTTGGGGGTCATGACTGACCAGAAGAGGAACATGAGCCACCAATGCAATACTGCATTCAGCCAAGTGAATAAAATTTCGGCTTGCATCTCCTGATGCATCTCAAGCAAGACTCAGGAAGTCATCCTCCCTCTGTACTTGGCCTTGGTGAGGCTGCAGCTGGAGTACTGCAACCAATTCTATGCTCCACAATTCAGAAAGGATGTGGAGAAGCTTGAAAGAGTTCAGAGGAGAGCCATGTACATGATCTGAGGGCAGGACAATAGGCCTTATGAAGAAAGGCTGATAGCCATGGCACTCTTTAGCCTGGAGAAGCTCAGGGTCAGGGGTGACTTGGTGGCAGCCTATAAGTAAAGAAGGGGTGAGCATCAGGATCTGGAGGAACACTTATTCATCAGAGCATCCCAAGGGAAGACAAGGACCAATGGTCACAAATTCCTGCAAGAACATTTTAGGCTAGACATAAGGAAAAACGTCTTCACTGTCAGAGACATCAAGGCCTGGAATAGACTCCCCACAGAGGTGGTGCAAGCACATACTATGGACACTTTTAAGAAACATTTGGATGTTTATCTTAGTGGAATCTTTTGAACCTAGCTGACTTCCTGCTCCTTGAAGTGGGGGCTGGACCTGATGATCTTACAAGGTCTCTTCTGTTAGGGTGACAGTATTTAGATCTTAGGGAACATTGAATTTGCAGCTGAATACGAGGCTATAGCCTGTGGCCTAGCAAAGCTGCTAAACATAAGGCAGAATGATATATTAAAAGTAACACTGCAAGACACTTAGGCCAGCATTTTTCTAACACTGTAGGAGTGTCGTAAGATATATAGCTCATTGTGTAAGGAGAACAGGATGCAGCCATCAGCTATTGTTAGAGATAAAGCAGAAGCAAGGCCTTAGAGATGGTGAAGAAATCAGCAAGTGACCGAAAGAAGCTGAGGTCATAGTTTTAGGCATGCACTCATAGCAAAAAGACATGTAAATAAGTTGCATGCATAGGCAATTGTAAACAGAGGCAGAACTTGAGTTAGGAGGAAATATAGGTGGAACAAAGAAGGGACAAAGGTGGAGTAAATGTTAATGAGTATGAACCAAGGTGTAAAAATATGGAAAGAACTAATATTTGGCGCAGCTCCCCAGTTTGTTGGAGCTCACCCAAAGCTGTCCCCATTTTGAATAAAGCTGTTGATGAGCAATGTGCGCAGGTGATGCATTATGGCATCGATCTGTTGTCTCCCTAGTCACTAGGCATTGCATGGAGTCGGGGTCTAATACCTTCCAGCCCTAATGTCTATGAAATATATTAAATCCATCTCCCAATGTCTATGCAATCTATTAAATCTGTCTCCCAATCAAAAGAAAGAAAACTCATCTTGGGTAGGTCTGTGCTTCAAAATAGGCAATAAAGTTATGGTATTCCATACCTTTTATTCTATTATCATGGAAAGGAGGCTTTAAAGTGCTACTGTGGCGCCATTGGAATCACATTCAGAGAATTCCTTATAACTTTGCAGCCTTATGCCTAAAACTTTATGGTTCACCTTGTTCTCTCTCCTTGTGGTGCAGAGCTAAACCAGGAACACACCAAAACAAAAGCTAGCAGAAGCTGCTTTTTTGGAGAAAGACTCTCAGGGCCAAATTCAAATCTTCTTGTAGATCTGCTGTTCTCGGTGCAGTTGCAGTTGCTCATTTGCTTTTCATGTTTACCATTAAAAGTGTTAATTGCTTCTATGTTCTTAGTAGCACTAATTAGTAGCAACATCTCTGTCTACATAGAAAATCTGTTCTAAATAATCATCTGGAAAAAAAAATAGCTGGAAAGGGACAATTTAAATACAATCAGTTATGGTGAAGTTCAGTCATGCCATTTATTTCAGACATCACTAAACATGATGCTATTTATATACTGCTGCTTTTTTATTTTCTTTAAGTTAAATTTCTGTCAAACAGAAAACTGGAAGGGTTCTACTTAGCAGGTATTTTGGCTGGGTTTTAGTAGTTATGACAACTACAAAATTTAGCCTTGAGCAATCAAACTGAATAAATGCTGCTCAAAGAACAGGTCCCATGCTTCACTCACTTCACTTCACTAGGAATTTTGCTTGAGCAAGAACTGCATGAGCGGCTCAGTATGAGATGTGTTAGAGTCAAAAGTAAAAAGAAACATTTTCAACCATGTTGATCATATTAAAAAGATGAGAAGCAACAGTTACATGAGAAGGAAAAAATAAATACTGAGATCAAAATATATCAGAAGATTTGTATTGGGTCACAGTATAAAAACAAAAAAGAAGGAAGAGAGGAAAAAATAATTTCTTAACGTATGTTGGTATCTCCACCCAGGTTTTTGTCATTTTATTAGGTGTACAAGATAATCAAAATAATGAAGTAAGGCTATATCAGGTTTTTAAAGGTAACAATTTCTGTTATTAGAGCTAACTCTGGATTTTGTAATGCTCTCTCTCTGTTTCACAGGCAACAGGGGCACATTTTTATTATGAGTTTATGCCTGTTTTGTCTTGAAATTACATTAGTTTAATCATTTATCATATAGTTTGAATTTTTGAAGTTATTGTTCTTTTCTGAGGCTATTTTGTTAAGACTAAAAGTCTTCTGCAGGTCACTTTATTTCTGGGACAGTACAGGGATGTGTAGCACTAACCTAAAAAGAATGGAAAATTATATTACATCTTCATCTGATTTCAATAATTAGCTGAATAAGTATTTGAGGAAACTCTACATTAGAACAGTTTAGTTGGTTAATAGCTAAGGCTGCACTTCTTAAACGAATGTAACTATTTACATAATTTTATTAACACCTAATTTTTAATAGATACAAAACTGATTTCATTAAAAAAATCTATATTTGTTTTAACTTTATAAACGCTCCTTCCTGGGAGTCCCAGACATAGCAACTGTTACATTGCTTCTCATAATAAATACTCTCCAGCTGACAATTGGCACCGATATGTTGGAGTCAAACTTTATTTCAATTAATTAAATTTGTAACCTGATTTGGGGGATTTCTTTAAAATTACACTCATCTAAGTTGTTGAGATTCTTTTTTTTTTGGCCAACTCTTATTAATTTGTTTTTATAAACTTAGACCTCAGTGGATGCATCTACACATGCCTTTGATTCAAGTTCAGTTTACTTGCAAGCAAACTACTTGTGAGTAAACACTACTGGGCAGACATCTACACATGAAGGGACTTGACAGCAGATTTGCTGCTCTTAGTACCAAACAGGTGCCACTTCCTGCAGCCCTGCCATGGGTCCCTACAGCCATTGTGGGGATGTCCAGGCTCCAGCAGCAGCTGCCAGCAGCTGGCAGCCCTCTTGAAAAGGCAGCCCTACTCTCTGCTCCCTGGTCAGCCCCTTCGCTGGCCCTGGCAGTAATGCCCAGTACCCTAGGTTCCTGCTGGTCACCACCAAACTGCCAGAACCCATGCCAGCACCCTCCCAGCTCCCCCATGCACAGCGACTGCCTGCCTGGCACCACCACACTGTCTAAGGACTGCCATTGCTGCCATGCATATGCCAAGTGGACCTTGTCTGATTTGCCAGTCCTTGGCAAGGACCCTGATGATGTGCTGTTGGATGCCACTGCTGGGGCCACCCTCACCCTCCTGGGCATTCAGCCACATGACATCTGGGCCCACTGGCCCAGCCAGGACTAGTAGCTGCCCATTGTCCAGAAGACCTGGGATGATGAGTAGTGGCTAGAGTCATTCTGGATGACTCAGGCCACCTTCCAGGACCTCCTGGAAGCAGCTACAACCACAACTGGAGCATCAGGACACCACCATGCAGCCACCTCTCCCCACAGACATGAGGCTGGCCCTCACCCTGCTCGGATTGGCCATGCCTGCCAGCTTCCACTATGTGGGCTATCTCTTTGAGGTGGGCAAGGCCACTACCTGGGAGGCTCTCCTGGAGGTGTGGGGCACCCTTCAGGACATGTTGGGTCACATGGTGCTCCATGTGCATAACCCCCTGGAGGTGGTGTCAGGGTTCTGTGCCCTGGGATTCCCTCAGTATATTGGGCCCTGGATAGGACCTACATACCCATCACTTGCCCATATCATGGTGAGCTACTACAGCAGGAGGGGCTTTCACTCCATGGTGCTCAAGGTCATTGTGGACCACCATAGTTCCTTCACACACATAAGTGTTGGCTGGGCATGCAGTGCCCACAATGCCTGCATGTTCTGAAGCTGCCTGGACAGGCCTGGTGCCGAGTCATGTGCCCCATTTATGCTGGGGATTCCAGATCTACAGCTGGGGCATCTTGGTGGTTCTGCCAATCCTCATCAGAGACCCTGCATACCTGGTCCTTCTGTGGCTCATGCAGCCCTACACCAGGCAGCTGGACCCCAACCAGGCCCACTTTAACTAGTGCCTGAGCCAGGCCCATGCAATCAGGTCACAGCTTGTGTGCTGCATAACATCTCTGTGGCCCGGGGAGAGCTATTCTGTGAGGCTTAGGTGGAGGAGGCATGGTGGGTGTAGGCCACTTGGCAGCGAGAGCACCATCTACATTAGCGGCAACAGTAGTGCCTCCCTCCCCCACCCCAGCTGTGCCACTCACCCACCACCAGAGGCCAGGACACAGGGTATGAGAGACGCTGGCCAACCACCTCCTCTTGCAACTGTAGCTAACCTGGATTGCTGCCCAACAACCCCCCACCACTCCCACCCACCCCCAGCACCAAGCTTACTGCAGGCACATGACAGAAGAACAAGTTTTTATTCCCCTCACTTCAAACAGTCCCTCTCCCTCTACCCTCCCTAACAAACACAGCCATCTCCCTCCCCCCCAACAGCAATAAAGCACCTCCACCATCCACCCCACCCAGAAATAAATCATCCTCTTCTGTATGCAAACTATTTACAAAGTGTTTTGCATGCTGTCCCAGTGGAGGTGGGGTATGGGGTGGGGGAACAGGGACAGGTGGCCAGGACCCTGGCCTGTGGCTGTTCCCCTATGGGTGCATACGCCATGGTGAGCCTGGTGGGTGGGCAGCTCATCCAGGGATGACAGGTCCAGGGCCAGCAGAGCTGGTGTTCAGTCCTGGCACCATTGCAGGAAGCTCTTCACCAGCATGGAGTCAGGGTGAACAGAGGCCCAGGTGTGGGGGCTAGGACCAGGGGTGGGGATGGAACAGGACCTCCTCCCAGAGTCATGGTGGGGGCTGCTGCTGGGCTGTGGGTGGCTACCAGGGGCAGGTAGAGCTAAGGTAAGGGGTTGGGCAGCGGGTGACACAAAGGTGACCACCAGGGACCACCAGGGACAAAACAATGCTCAGCACCTGATGGTCATTATCCATGGCATGCATTACCCTGATGAGGATCAAATTCTACTCCCTCAGCACTTTCCCCTGCTAGTGCTCCAAGGCCAGGAGCTGCACCTGGAACTCTGGGTCTTTCCGGTCCCAAACATCTTTGTGGGTGATGTCCTCTGCCTGCCAGGCACATGCATCCACCAGCTGGTCTTTCAACGCTGTCACCAGCTGATCCAAGAGGATGGTGCAGTCCTGGGTCCACCTGTGGCAGAGCTATCATATCCAGAGGGCCCTGGCTGTGGGTGGCAGCAACCCTGAAGCTGCATCCCAACTGCCAAGTGTGGCCTCTCCCTGGCATGCAGCTACAGGACTTGCAGAGCCATGAGGGAAAAGCTGGTTGCAACATTTCTCAAATAAAATTCTCTGTATTAGGGGTTGTTTACTGCTTGGCCTCAGATCAGGGGTCAGGCATGCACAGGTGCCGAAGGTCTATGGCAAATCATCCAGGCAGAGTTGGACCTAAGAGACTGCCAGCAAAGCCCCCCATCTCCACTTACTCCCCATGGACAGGTCAGCTGCTGGGTACTGGACACAGGCAGCATACTTCTGCTGCCCCATTCCCAGGCTAGGACATTCCAGGCTCCTTACAGCATCTGATGCCATGGCTCCAGACCCTGCTGCCCCCCATTCTCTTCCTGCAGGCCAGCTGGTCTCCTGTACTGTCACCAAGGTCATGATGCATGGGCTTGCTGCCATCCAGCCCACTGTGTCCTGCTGCTGCTGATTGCCATGGTGCCCCAGGTACACCTACACAACTCTCATAGGACCCTGAATTTTAACAGCACAGTGGGGAAAGCACAGGCTGTCCCACAACCTCTGCCACTTCCTGGAGGGCTACATGTCCCTACCTCCCATATCTGAGGAAGACATTCCTGCTGGCATTGATGTGTCCCTTGGCATGTGAGAGGCCAGTCCTCACCAAGATGTCCTCACCTAACTACAAGAGTACAGGCTACAGAGGTACAGGCTGCTCAATAAAGTTTTGCATTGTCTCTACTATCCTGAGTGCTGTGGGAAGTAGTAGAGACAGGGAACCCAAAGCCAGGAGAGTGCAAGCAGGCAGAGCAGGGAGGCAGGGCTGGGGTAGGGGTTGGGGGCAGGGGCAGAAGCAGGGGGTGAGGTAGGGATGCCCCCCCCCCCCAGTGTAGAGCTGATCATGCTGCTGGGTCTGCTATGGCCAGAGGTTTCACTGTGTTCCAGCTGGCGGTGATGGCATACAGCTCTAGTTGGTATCCTTGGATGGTGTGGCACAGCGTGTGGGTGCCCAGTCAGGGATATTCCCTGAGGAGAAGTTGATGCTGGTGGCTAACAGTGACATGACTGGCCATGCCTTGTGGCTGGGGCTAGGTTTGAAGAGCTGTAGGGGCAGGTGCTGCCCCAGGCTCCCCAAGCTGCTGGTGGAGGCTGTAGCCAGGGGGCTTGGCACAATGGGCTGCTGCAGGCCCAAGGGACCCTCCCTCCATGACACACCACTATGGGTGCCAGGCCATGGCAGGGGACTAGAAATATCACCTGTACTGTCATACACAGCACAGCTGTGGCCTGGATCCTGGGGCATGAAGATGACTGTCTGTTGCCGCATAAAGGGCATGGACTTGTGGGCACTCCCTGACCAACAATTGTGAGTGGACATTATGACCCACTGAGCCCGCAAAACCTTAACCTTTATGTAGCACTGCCACACTGACTGGTTGTGTCCATGCTCCTGCATCTGGCCTGACAGCCTCTCATAGTCATGGGCACTGGAGAGTCCACTCCATGTGAACTGTCTCTGCACCTCTGCCTCACCCCACAGCTCCATGAAGTCACCAGTCTCCTCCATGGACCAGTTGGCGTCCTGGGTGGCAGGCACAGGTGTAAGCAAGGATGATACCATTTGGGGTCCCACGGTAGCTCTCTGGGCATCTGCATGGCTCTCTTTAAGCTGCTGGACCTGGGCAGATGCCTGCAGCACTCAGCAAAGAGGCACAGCATAGGACTGACAGCCACATAGCAAGAAAATGCCCAAGAGCACCTGCAAGCTCAAGATGGGCTGCTAGGGGTGGGCTGTGGGCAGCTGGAGCTGACCCCAGTAGCCAGAAGCTGCCCGCAGCTGGGCGTGGGTGCTGGCAGGCCTGGCAGGGGCCTGCAGCACCCTGCAGCAACTTGCATGGCACGGGTCTGGAAGTCACGTGGTACTGTGGTGCTAGGCAGTGCTGCCAGGTGCAGGCACACTGGCACAGCTGGTTTGCAGCCTGCCTGGGGGGATACAGGGGCCTGGAGTGACTTCAGGGTCCCGCATGTGTGCCCCAAGATCAAAATGCCTGCAGGCTTTTAAGGGGCTAATGCTGGGCTACCATAAAAGCAGTCCGATCCTTGGACAGGGCAGGCTTCTAGTCTGGAGCCCTGGGACTAGCCTCAGGCCAGTCCCCTAGTTGTGGGGTTAACTGTGAGCAGATTTGCTCCCAGTTGGTGTCTATACATGCATAACTGCAGTAACTAATTGTGAGTAAATTTGATATCTGTGTTTGCAGGTAGCAAATTTATTCACAATTAGCATAATTTATTGTGCAGTAAGCATGTGCACATACAGATGTGCATATTTACTGTGCAATAAGTGATGCTAATTTTGAGTAAATTTCCTACCTGCATACTTACTGTGCAAACTTACTGCATCTTGTAATGCTTACTGCAGCTACACTACTGTGCACTAGTGTCTCATGTAGATGCATCTTGTATGTAGAAAAAATATATAACCACACAACCAGAATAAAATGGTTCCATATTGTTTTCATTAGTTCCAAATGACTAAATAAGATACAGTTTCTTTTTTTCTCCATAGACAGTATAGGAATGAAATCCAAGATAACCCTGAATTTAAGATGACTGCCCAATAATTTGTTTCTACACATGGGAAAATTTAAAATTTGTTACCTTTTTGCATGTGTAGAATCTAATTAGAAGGTTGTCTTGAGTGTATTCCCCCCACTGCTGAGGTGGGGCAAGTGGCACCAGGGGAGGGACAGGTTGGGTGGAGGGGGGGCAAGTGGTGAGAGAAGCAGTAGCAAGCAAGAGATGCAAGAAGCAGTGGCAGAGCAGTCAGTATGAGGGGCAGCTGGTGGGGGGAGTCAAGCAAGTTGACCCCTGCACCTTCCTCTCTATATCTTGCCCCCTGCTGCCTGTCCTACCTATCACTTCCCCTGTCATCCCTGTGCCTGCCCCCCGCAACCACTGCCCCTCCAGCACAGCCTTTGCCTCCCTTACAGCCTTGGGCCCTCCTTTCCCTCCTTTTTCCTTTATTTCCCCACCCTCTCACCATGTTCACCCTCACCTGCTATCCTCCTCTTGTCACTAATCTGTGCAAGTGGGGGCACAAGGATTGGAGCGGGGGGCAGAGGAAGCAGTGGTGAGGGTATGGAGGCCCAAAGATGCATGGGGAAGCAGGCAAGGAGTTGAGTCTGTGTGGGGGGAATAACATGGGGTAGGAGGTATCAGGCAACAGCTGCAGGTCCAGCCTTCACCCCAGATGAGGACCCACAGAAGCTGCCTGCTTCCCCACCATCTCTTACTCAAATTCAGGATGATAGGATCAGAGGCGTTTCCCCGCCAGGTTAAATGGGAAAATACTTACCTTAGATTCAAGTAAAGATGGTAATGAAAACCCCTAGAAACCCCACCACAATAATTCCCAATCACATTTTACCCATTTTTGTTGCTAATTGATTCTGAGAAAGTATTGTTTCAAGTGATTAACAAAGAACATGCAGCATTATAACAAATAATTGTATCAAGTATAGTATTAAGTGATTAACAAATAACACACAGCTTTATAACAGGACATTTGACTACAATAATAATTCATCATTCACTTTGACTCAAAATTATATGTGTAATGGTAAAAAGATTTTTAACCTTTTGTTGTAAACTGAATTATCCAGGGACTTGTTCCCAGATGAAAATATGATATAAAATTGATAATCAGCATGATTCTGTCACTTCTTAATTGTATATTAATTGTGGTTACTGGCAGTTATCCAGTCTTTCTGAGAAGTAAAGGATTTTTCCCCCCTATTATTCCCAACATACATAATGATTAATCTGAAGTCCAATACCGGTCTAAATTCTATTTAATACTGGACAGTTTATTCATGGAAGTTAGAAGTTGGAAGTTACAAATAATTTGACAAAAATGATGCATAACCAAAGTTTATTTTTAGAGAACACTGCCAACATAAATCCTTACTTTTCCTGATATTTTCCCACCATATACTGCAAACTTGATCAGAGAATTTTCATTCATAACAGTAATCATCATTTCAAAACCCTCCAACAGGAATTGAAAAAGGCATTTCACCAGTCAGGATGCAACAAATAACTAGCAATTATAATGAAATAAAGCCCATTGTGGAATTCAGTTGGCATTATGACAGCCTGCATTCACTAGATTTAACTGGAGAAAAATGATAAGTGCCACTTAAAATACTTTCAGAAGAAAGAAGCTTTTAGTAGCCTAGCACAAATAATTAACTTTAACATCATAAATAATTGAGTCATAGAAATCTGAAGCTACTAAAACAAATAACTCAAGGAACTTAAAATATATTTCTTATTTGTATAGAATTATTTTAATATTCAAGCTGTAAAATGCATGCCCTTTATTTAGTCTTTTCAGAGAAATAAAAAAAAGTATTTAACATTTACTTCCAGGATGACCAGTATTCTTCCACATTGTTTTGATTTTGAAATATGAATCAATAAGCAGTAGCATAACTGTGGGGCAGGAGGAGAGGGAGTCAGTCAACAGCCCCAGCTATCAGCTATGAGGGGGCACCAGAACTACTCCTCTTTGCCTCTTTACTATGGCAAGGACAGTGCTTCCCTGCCCAGTTATTGAATATGGGTAGCACAGCCCCATATCCAGCAGTGCATCTGGAGGGGATGGGTGGTCCAGTGAAACTGTGATCTTTGCACAGGGATTTTTTTTCTTTCTCTCACAGTAGGTACAGTCCTGTGCCCAGCAGCATACTGGGGGGATGGGGGAAGGAAATGGGGGCTGAGGTATGGCTCTCAGAGAGCCCATGCCAACATAGTTGGACTCTCTGCCCCTGCTGCTCAGAATCCCTACATGGGGAAGGCTACTGCTACTGCTATTGTTGCTGTAGAAACCTCAGTAACAGCAGCAGCAAGAGCAGTGGCAGCAGTATAATTTTCAGTAGCAGTTGTGCAGGTAAGGCTTTCCTTCTCCCCTCATTGCCAAGCCTACATTGGTCAACGTACCACCTCCAACCACAGGTGCTGAATGATCTTTCTTCATCTCTGCAGGAAGGCACTGCCATTTCAAAGTAGATAGCTCTCAACATATACAGGATTTGAGTTCTGATGACAGGGCTTAGCAAGACATGGCTTAGCAAGACTAACTGGCTGAGGCACCAGACCTTGCAATGGACCCAAAAATCTGCTATGTCCTCACATCAATACAGACTACATCAGCACCAGAACAAATAACAAGAAGGAGTATAACATCCAAGGTTCATTAACCTGCAGCTTTACCAACATCTTGTATGCATGCCATTACCTGCTCACAATGCCCATCTGCTGTCTACAATGGACAGATAGGGAAAACTCTACATGCAAGAATGAATAAGCACCGATAAGACATCATCTGCAGAGAGATACAAAGGCCTGTGTCAGAACACTTTAACTTCCATGGTCACTTCATTGCTGACTTTAGAATTATTCTTCTCAGGCACCATTTTTTTTTAAAAACAGCTTGTATGGGAAATTGTGAAACAAAAAATCACCCACGATTGGATTGTGTTAAGTATTGTTTAATCAGGAACCATAGACTCTTAACCCATTATTTGGATGAGCTTCTATAACCATTTTGTTCCTATGGGTTCTTTGCTTGTTTGATTCTCTATCCGTCTCCTCCATTTCCCTTCCTGCATTTCTTCTACCTCCTCCTTTCCCATAATTTGTGTACAAATCTTAATCTAATTTATACACTGCTCTATTTTGTCCTTTCACAGCATCTGATGAAGTGAACTTAAGTTCACAAAAGTTTGTGGTCTATATATTTCTTATTTGGGTAATCTATAAGATGCATATATACCTTGCCTTCTGCTGATATGGCTTTTAGCCAGAATTCAGTGTTGAGCCAGTGTTCAGCTCTGTGGAAAAACTAAAAGACAAAACCAGTATGGATATACTGCTACTAAGTATTGACATTAGTTTCATAGTTTCATAGTTAGTAGGGTCGGAAGGGACCTGAGCAGATCATCAAGTCTGACCCCTTGCCATGGCAGGAAAGAGTACTGGGGTCAAACAACCCCAGTAAGGTGTTTGTCTAGCCTCCTCTTAAAGACCCCCATGGTAGGAGCCAGCACCACTTCGCTTGGAAGTTGGTTCCAGATCCTAGTGCCTCCTGATGTCAAATCTGAATTTACCCACTGCCAACTTGTGACCATTATTTCTAGTCACTCCTGGAACAGGGACTTCCCCAGTGCCTGCTGGTCCCCTCTGACTAGTTTGTAACAGGCCACTAGATCCCCACTCAGCCTTCTCTTGTGGAGGCTGAACCTGTCAGGTCCCATAGCCTCTCCTTGTAGGGCCTGCCCTGCTGCCCCCTGATCATGTGAGTGGCCCTCCTCTGGACCCTCTCCATGTTTTCCACTTCCCTTTTGAAGTGTGGTGCCCAGAACTAGATGCAGTACTTCAGCAGCAGCCTGACCATTGCATCTGTGGATGCATGACAAGGTGCGGTTGGCCTTCCTGGCCACATCACCACACTGCCAGCCCATGTTCATCTTGGTTCATTAGAACTATCTTCAGTCTAATAATTTTGACCATCCACACTGAAACCCTGTTAGGATGTGCTTACATGTTACAATTAATATGTGCTAATTTTAAGGATTTTTTTAAGGTCATTTTTAAAGTTAGCACTTTCTCCAAGCTGTCTGTATGTTTGGGATTAAAACATACATAGCTCTGAACTGCTGGTAGAGACCTAGTGAGCAGGAGCATGGCTAGGAGCTGACCAGTCTGCTCCATGGCTGTCCTACTAACCTGGCTGTCTAACAGCAACACACTCAGCCCCAGCCTCAGGCACTGATATGCCCATAAACACCCACCCACCCACCCACTGTCCCCAGACTTGCCTTTGGCTGCTGTTACCACCAAGCAGCAAAGCCAGGTCATGGGCCATTTCTGACTGTTCAAACCTATATGAAGCCTGGGACCTTGCAGGGAACCCTCCAATCTGACACTACACAAGTGAGGGCAAAGTGGTTGAGGTGTATGCACACATGTGCTTGCCTCTGGCTGCTTCCATTGCTGATAGCAGTGATGGGAGGGGTAGGGTGCTGGAGGACACCATGGGACACCAAAGCCTGGGGAGAGAAATTACACACAAACTGGTTTAAGTGGTAAGAAACTGGTTTAAACGTGTAACAGAACATAGGTTCAGTGTGCATAAACCATTTTCAAAATGTCCAAAACTGGTTTAAGATAAACCTGGCTGAATGTAGTATCAAACTTAACTGATTTGGGTCAACCCAATTTATGTAACTTCTGTCCCAGACCCATTCCTGGTTTAACTTAAACCAGCATCCCCCAGCATCCCAGCATGCTTTTTAGCTTTGGGCTAAGCTATGCGGTCTGCTCCAGACAGCAGAGCTGGCCCTACTTCTCTGCTCTCTAGCTGGAGCAGGTGTGGAGCACAGCCAGAGAATGGATGGCATGTTCCTGTGAAGCAAAGAGAGCAGGGAGGGGCCTTATTTCCCCCTCCCTCCCCTCTCCCACTAGGGGACTGCAGCCAGGGTCTGCCTAGCCAGCCCCTGTCAGCCCCTCTCTCCATCCACAGCCTGTCACAGGCTAGCTGGGCACTGTGAGCATATCAATTTTATCACAGGCCAACTGGGCTGTTTGATTCATTTTCATATCGAGGAGGCAAAGTTGGGAGTAAAATAAAGTAAATTTATTATAGCTTACACACACACAACAGTTAACAGAAAGATAAATGTGATCAACAGATAATGCAGTATTAAAGAGCTAATAGTAATAATAACAGATAATAACAACAGATAGATCACTTCTATCACACACCAACTGGGCACTGAGAGGGTACTAGCCACTGGGATGTTCAAAACAACAGATAGACAGACATGGGTTGGCAGCTTATTGATAGTCCCTCAATGCCAGGTACGCATCAAGTGATTCCAGCAAAGCCAGGCATCCCTCGATCAACACTGTCAGAGGGTTACTAGGGAAGGTCCCTGGATCAGGATCCAATCCTCACTCACACCGGGAGTCTGGGGTCTGGGTGTGGAACAGAAATGACCGTTCTGTTCCCTCCTTCCTGCTGGTTACGTGATGCACGTGTTTTTTATACATAGTTTTATGTTAATCTGTTGGCCTCAGAGTCACTCATAATGTTGCCCTATAGCTGTTACCCTATGGGATTGAAAGGTGTTAAAATTATCATTAAAAGTTACTACCCAGACTGTGGTTTATCCAATAAGCAAATTATGATTCAGCACCTTTAGGTTTGAAATTGACATTGCTCCGCCCAAGTTCCAACACCTTTTAGGCTTCATTTGAATATGCTTTCTTGGGATATGTTTTCTTGGAATCTGTTGGGTGTGCCAGGCAGTTAGATCCAGTTCTATTATTAAAGCACTTGTTTAAAATAATTATCAGTGTGTTTATTTTAGCAATGGGAAGCATTTATGTTTTTCAATGTTCTTTTCTACGTAGTTGAAGTAAATGAAAACAAATTAAATTTAATTTAGTTTAAGCATTTAGGAAAATTACTTGTGTTACTTCATGAGATTGGTTTATTAATATTTAATACCTGTATTTTATACAGTGGAAATTATTTTAATTTTCTAACATTAATTTTTATTTATAGTCAGTTATTTATGTTTCATATTCTGGCATGTAAACAGACAAAGGCACTATCTACTATAGACTCTAAATACAAACACATAGGCAAATATTGTAGATACAATTTGCTCTTTACACCTAAAAATGTAATTGTAAATATTACACTTAGTGTTGTGCTGTCAAATTGTGGATAGGAACCTACAAAAATCAATCAATGCATTTCTGAACAAAACAAATTGGAAACCCTTGGGCTGGTTAAAAATGCTTCCAATTACTAAACTAAATGTTGGACTGGCATTTCAAATTGTTAAGCTCTGATCATTCTCTTTGCAAAAAAGAAAATGATACAGTGACAGAAGGTCAGAAAGCACCTCTAGGGAATTACTGTATCACTGGCACAAATACAGTAATGAATCATTATGACAGCGTTCTAAAACAATAACAGCCTGAAACTTCAGGTAGCACAGTGAAACATGTTATGCATTTGAAAACTTTATAACCATAAAATGAATTACTGCAGCAACTATATGTAAACCAGCAGCGTAAGGACACAGCCAGGTGCCCAGGGCACAGGAGAAGTGGTGACTTCAAGTTACTACCATGATCGTGATTGTAATTATGCAGTTTCTGACAGCAAGTGCTTTTTTTGCTTCCCACCCTGCCAACTGGCCATTGGGCCAGATGCTCCATTTGCCCTGATCCTGCTACACCACTGATGTAACTATGGTGTATCCCCAAAACATTTTTACTTACAAAAATATTACATTTTCCACCATTTATATGTTATGTAAACCTAAGGAAAGTGTTCTTTTACTGTAAATGCTTTCAGACAGAGATGTTGAACCATTGGCTAAATAGATGAAGATAATATGGCTTTGTTGTGGGCAGGTCTTGCCTAAACAACCTCATCTCCTTCTATGACCAGGTAACTCACCACCTGGACATGAGAGCAGGTTAACATTGTATGCCTTGTATACTTTGACTTCCAAAATGCCTTTGATCTAGTATCCCAAACTATCCTCATGAGAAAATTGGAGGATTGTGTGCTTATCTCTGAGACAGTCAGGTGAGTGAGATAGGAGTGAGATAGGACCCAGAGAAGCATAGTGAATGGATCTGTGTCATCCTGGTGAGAAGGGCCAGCACTGTCCTGCAGGGGTCAGTGCTCAGTCCAGTACTTTTCAACTTCTTTATTAACAATTTGAATGTGTGAGTGAAGAGCTCACTGGACAAGTTCGCAGACAACACCAAATTATGATGGAGTGTTGTCATGCTTTAAGATAGGCTACAGATGCAGGTGGACCTAGACAGGCTAGCAAATCAGGTGGATTGGACTATGATGAAGTTCAGTGTCAAGAAATGTAAAGTGCTCTACTTCAGTATGAGCAATGCTAAACACACCTACAGGGTTGGTGGTACCAAACTGACTAGCACCATGAATGAATGGGACCTGGCAGTAATAATAGACCAGAGTATGAATATGAGCTGGCAGTGCCTTGCTGTAGTCAGTTGGGCAAATAATACTCTCTAGCATACATCAATTGATGCATCTCCAGGAAAACCAAGGAGGTGATTCTTCCACTCTTCTCAGCACTGGTGAGACCACAACTGGAGTAGTGCATCTAGTTCTGGATATCACACTTTAACAAGGGCATGGGCAAGCTTGAGAGAGTCCAAAGAAGAGCTACCCCATTATCCGAGTCTTAAAAGGCAAGCCATAAGAGGAAAGGCTGAGGGATCTGGGACTTTTCAACCTGAGGAAAAGAAGGCTGAGAGGGGACCTTATAGCAGCTTACCACTACACTAGGAGAGTTTATCAACGAATGGGTGAACAACTGTTCACCAGGGCACCCGAGGGGAAAACCAGGAGTAATGGCCACAAACTCCTAAAAGACCGATTCAGGCTCAACATTAAGAAAAACTTCTTCACAGTCAGGGTTTCCAGGCTGTGGAATAAGTTCCCTTCAGAGGTGGTGCAATCACCTACCCTGGAAATCTGTGACAGGAGACTAGAGTCACCTTGCTGGGGTCACCTGACCCCCCAATTATCTTTCTTGTTTTGTGGAGGGGGCTGGACCTAATCATCTTCTGAGGTCCCTTCCAGCCGTACAATCTATGAATCTCTGAAACAAAAATGTCAGGATTTTTAGTCTCTCCACTAACAAGGTTTAAGTTTTCTGCTGACCACAAAGAACTATATTCCATCTGTTTTATGAGTCCAAGAACTTTTCTAAACACCAGGGCTAGGGACATTGCACATAAACCAGTTTAAGTGATCAGAAACTGGTTTACACCTGTAACAGAACAGATGTTCAGTGCACATAAACAAGTTTCAAAATGGCTCAAACTGGTTTAAGATAAACCTGTTTAAATGTAGTGTCAAACTTAACTGATTTGGGTCAAACCGGTCTATGCAATGTCTGTTCTAGACCTCTTCCTGATTTAAGTTAAACCAGAGTCTCCCAGAATCCAGTATGGTTTGCAGCCCTGGGCTGTGCTGTCTGCTTCAGAGAAAAAGGCTGGCCCTTCCCCTCTGCTCTCTAGCCAGAGCTCTGGCAGAGACTGTAGACACAACAAGGTCTGCCTTGCTTCCCCCTGCCCCACCCCACCCCATGCTTGCTGCTTGCTCCTCAGCATGGACTCCATCCCATGTACACTAGGCATGTGGTATGATAGCTCATGTTGACAGATGTCTGCGTGTGTCTCCAATTTCACTAGGACAGGCAGACAGAACAGTGTCTACTTAGGGCTTTTTGGAGCTAATACACAGGTCAGCTGCTAATGTCTCTCTGTTCCTTCTTTGGAAAAAGCTGTTTAAGAACAGCTGAACTACTGAGAGGGGCTTTTGTTTTGTTGATGGGCTGATAAATGCTGGGTTATCAGCCCCTGCTGGTTCCGTCCCCTGTCAAGTTTGCTGACAGTACGAAGAAGCAGAGAGAGCTCAGTATCATCAAGAAATGCATGCACTGCACACCCCAGCCCTCTCCCCACCCCCTTGCTTCAGAGTGCTTGTCTGGGGCTAGGTTTAGCAACACCCCCACCCTTTAAGCAGTGAGTAGGGAAAGCCTAGGACACCTATTTACTCCTGCCCAGGCCAGGGGGTCAGACTTTATGATCTACTTAGGTCTCTTCTGACCCTACATCTATGAATTTATGACAGTGCAGGCCAGAGTAGGGGTTTAAATCCCTCCCTAATCAGAGCATCCTGCTAGTTCCTGGGCACACTCTTCCCCCCAGCTCATCACTTTGAAAGGGAAGGGAGGGCTGCTTTCTCCCCCCACCACCTCAGGCCCTGGCTTCTAGACTGAACGACTGCAGGCAATTCCCTTAGTCTGGAGGGAATGTCTGTGCAGTTGCAAACCAATTCAGCTTAGGCAGGTTAGACTAATCTGCAAAGATTTAATCTATTCAGTCTCAGGTGTTTTTGAATATCTGTCCCTAGGCCAGTTCTTTGTTGAAATAGAGTTGCATCGGATACCTGCACGCATAAAGAAACAAAACAGTAGAATAGGAGCCTTCTGGTGTTGTGGCTAATAGCCTAATGGTTAGGATACTTGTTTGAGACGTAAAAGTACTAACTCACAAATATCAAACATCCAGCTCATGGTTCATATCTGGCAAATGGAGCCTCTTTACCTCTATAATTGGGGAGCATGGCCTACCACATAATTTGGAACCCTTTGATGGTGAAAGCCATCAGTGACAAACTTAGCTTGTTGCTGTGCATCTGGTCACTTTTTCTTGGACCCCTTCCTGCTATTATATCCAGACTCCTCTTCATTTCTGAACCCCCAACCACTGCTGCATCTGCCACTGTTGTAGTGGCCAAGGCAGCTACTCCCATTCTCTGGTTTGAATTATGCGGAACACTGCAGTCTGGATCTGGCTTGGGTTCCAAGATGAGTTTGACACCTCTAGTTTAGGCAATCTCTAGGCCTCTGAATTAAAGCCAGACCCCTGGGCAGTTGAAAGAAGAGGATACCCATTGCTAGGAGGAAAGACAAAGCCATAGGGGTGTATAGCTCAATATGATAAATACTGTTCTGAATGAGAGGTTCTATCCTGGGCCATTGTAGGGCAAAAAGGAAATTCCTGCCCCACAAGAAGCAGGAAATTTCCTCTTGTGGGGCAGGAATTTCCCCACTCCTCTCCATTCATTTTATACAATGACTAATAAGTGCACAGTGCAGTGACTACCATTCCAGACATGGGAAGGTAAGGAGCTGTTCTGGGAAGCTGAGAATGTAAACTTAAGCCCCCTCTTGATGAGGGAAACATTGAGTCCTTGGTGAGGACCTTAACCAACAGGCTATTTGGGTACAATATAGGAATATCTTACTCTCCTGGCATCTAACAACCACTAATCATGGATTTTTGCCAGACCACATTTTCAGACATGTGCGTGTGCCTGTGCAATCCGACTGAGCACAGAAAGCAGCAGGGTTGAAGAGAAGGAGAAGCTCTCTGTCCTTGACATAGCTCTCCAGGGACAGAGAGCTCTCTTATCTTGGAGCTGCTTAGCTGTTAGCTCTTGGGGGAGCCCGGAGCTAAGCAGCACCAGGACTGGGGACAGAGAACTCCCTCATGCCCTCAGGAAGGAAAGCAAAGGGAGAACTCAGGGTACTGCTGCCACCCAGCCATGGAGAATTCTCCCAAGCCAGCACCAGCAAGTCCGGCTGGATCCTGAGCACTGGAGCCATGGACAACTCCCTTTTGGCCCACCCCCTGAGGCTTCCTGCTGCCTAGGCTGACCAGGAGCAAGTAGCCCTGGGTCTGTACCACCCAGGTGATGCGGTAGCTTAAGATTTAGGCTGCAAATAGGTCCTGGTCACCATCTACACATGCAATACTGAGCAGTAGCTAATGCACAGTTAATCTAGTATCTGTATTTGTTGGTACTAGCAAACCATTCATTAGCCTAATTTACCGCACAGTAAGTTCTGCATGTAGACAGTGATGCTTAACTGCATAATAGATTAGTTTAATGTGTAGTAAAGTGTCTTATATAGACATGCCCGAAGATTTGCAAAACTCAGAGCAACATCTTTAAGGTTTCAGAAACAACTCAAATGAGTTTTTCTAATACTTCACAAGAGTTATAAAGACAAACTCAATACATTTATTACAGACATTTTTTTTTTCTTAAGCTGGTTTGGAACTCCTTATGCCTTTTTTTTGTATCAGACAATCCATGTTTAGCAAAGTGAAACTTTACCTTCGGGTCCCTTATGAAATTTTAGGTCAAAATGATAGACTGCAATCCAGGTCCAGAATAACCAATAGCCTGATGGTGAAGACATTAAATGAGGGTGAGAAAGAATAAAATTTAAGATCCTGCACTGTTTCAGGCACAGCAAGGAATTGAATGTTTCTCTTTTTTTTCATGTGACAGAGGAATGGCCTGAGACTTAGGCTATTTTATCTAGGACAGTGGTGAAAAGGAGAAGGAGAAGACATCCCCATTTCCTTTTTTATTTACCAAAAGACTTTGAGAAGTCCTTTCTTTACAGAAAGCAGAATAGAAACTTTTTTTTCAAAATCTCAAAAAAGTTTTGTGGAAGTAAGAAACATTCCTCTTCCAGCTTTACTGAAGATTAAAGTAGGTTGTTTCAAAGTTCAGGGCAATACATTTCAATTACAGACCATTGATATTCTTTAGTTTCACAGGCAGTTTTTCAGAGGAATGTAATAACAAAAGCACAACAATTTACCTTATATCTCTGTAATGGTCTTCACCCAAAGGATACCAAAGTGCATTCCAAATTGATATATGATCTATACACTCTATTATATAGACATCACTTCTCACACTTTTGAAATACATCCACCTTTTAAGTGAAACTCAGCAGCTGTTTAACAACACACAGTGTAAAGAATAACAGTATAGAAGAAGGGTAGAAAATACACCATCGAAATAAAAGGCAGGGAACTTAGTTAGTTTGGCCCAGTGTAATTACTTGTGTTGGAATTTCTTCAGGACATTGGGAGTAACGTTCCTCCTGTCATGGGAAAAATGACACAAAGCCATGAGATGTTTAATGGTTTCAAGGCATCAGGACAGGAACATTGTTTTATGTCTAATATAAAGTAAATTGCACCCGTCAGGCCTCAATCATTCGGTCCCGCACCACTCGGCTCTGGATATGTAGGGTGATTCTTCGCTCCACCCCTACGGTCTCAGGACATCGGTGTCTCTCCCAGGGCAGTCTTACCCCCAATCCCACCTGCCATGACTTTGATGACTCTCTCAGTGGTGGGGTCCAACCACCGGGGTTCGTCTATCCAAGGCCTTAGGGTGGCAGTCTTCTGCGAGGCCCTAATCTCCCCTGTACCTCGCCTTGAAACCAGCCACGATGGAGTGCTGATGTTCTTTTGAGCCCTGCCCTCCCTTGTGGGGTCTCCTAGTTTTCCCCTTTACAGGACCCTATCCTAGGTCTTGCCTGAATCCTAAGCTACCTATTATGGGCCTGCATGCCTGTCTTGGTCCTCTATCTAGCAGAACCTTCCTTCTTGCCGGGAGAGCCCTTGGCTTTCTGTTGTCCTCTGTCCTGCTTTTCCAAAAATGGAAAAAACAACAAAGAAAAGGAAACTAATAACAAAAGCTATCTATAATACCCATGACCCTCTAATTACTACCGTCAGGCAGCTTGGTAATAGCGTGCCCAAAATCATCCAGCCCCACAACAGGCTGTTCCCTTGGTGCCACCTTCTTCCCCCTTTTCTCTTCCCTAGTGCCAAAATACATTAAACAGACCCTCGATGTCCCTTCTAGCTCGGAATATCGAGTCTCCTCAGAAGGGTGCCTTGGGTCCTCAATTCTATTTTTTAGCAGCCTCTGTTGCTGCCGTGGCCGTCCATCTCCCACTTCGGAAGATCCCAGGGGTTGGGCTATGTTTATGAGGATCCCTCTTGGCTCGGTACCTTACGTCCCTTAGATCTCTCTTTTTCTTCAGGGTTCCCCCAGGGTACCTCACTCACCCATCTGGTCTCTGGAGCCTCTTCCTGGGGTCCTATGTTGATATGCAGCCTGGCCACGTCTTTCTCTTCTGGTCTGGCAATGGTGTATCTCTCTAGAAGACCTCTGGGGCAGCCTCCTGCCATGAGGGAGGCATTCTTGCTTACTCCCTCCTCTGAGAGGAGTCCTGGGGATACTCTCCCCATGCTCCTTCCCAGCCTCCCCTCTCTTTCCCCCTCACTGGCCACACCTCTTATTCCCCTGTGCCAGCTCTCCTGCCTCCTCTCTCCATCTGGCCGCACTTTCAAAAAGACGTGGCTAACAAGCCGCATGGGTCCCACCATTGCTTTCGGTCCCACTGCAGTTCCTGTTGCAGGTAAGGAGTTTTCATTTATTTTTCCCTTTGTTGTGTCTCCCCTGGGGTGTGCCAGCCCTCAGGGGCCCTCCTTGACCCTTTGGCCTCTTGTGTTTTTCCTGGGACATAAACAATGGCTATTTTTGAATGATCTTTAGGTGTGATTCTATTCTTGCAATAGTTTTATACTGATATAACATTAGTTACTACATATCGTTGCTTCAGATTTAACTTAGAATAAGGGAGAGGAGAATCAGTCCTTTTGGAAAGTTTTGTAATTGATTGTAACCACTAATCATAAATTAAAACTTCTTCAGGAACACATAATACAGAATGACTGTAAAATCATAGGTCATGATTTTGAAAGCCTGTGAATCAGAATATTTCATAGGCATTAGGGCTGGAAGGGACCTCGAAAGACCATTGAGTCCAGCCCCAATATGACATGATTAAGGATTACATTTTCACAAAACCTGCAGAATTGAACACCAACGTTAAAGCCATCAACAGTTAGAGCCACAGCATTTTTGCAAGCAAGCTAAGGGAGTGTGGGTTGAATGAAAGGATTGTTGGAAAGATAGAAAAACTGGCTGGATTGTCAGGCTCAGAGGGTAGTAGTCAATGACTCATTTGCAGATAACACCAAACTTGGAGGAGGAGTAGATATGTTGGAGGGTAGGACTGGGATCTCAGAGTTTGTTGCAGCACAGGCAGTTTAGGTTAGATATTAGGATTTTTTTTTTCTCATGGGACGATAGTAAAACACTGGAACAGGCTACTCAGAGAGGTTGTGGAATCTCCATCCTTGGAGTTTTTTAAGACCTGGCTAGACAAAGTCTTGGCTGGGATGATCTAATTGTGGATGGTTCTGGTTTGAGCAGGAGGTTTTACTAGATGATCTCCTGAGATCCCTTCCAACCCTCATTTTCTATGATTCTATAATTCTATGAATCAGCTTTCAACAGTATTTAAACCCTTAAAATGAAGATTGCCCCCCAGTGGAATTTTCAATCTCCTAGATCAGGGCTGCCATATCTGGCCAATTAAGTCATGGCATCTGGCCCATAGGGCTTCCCACAAGTTGGAAATATGGTGGTGGGTAGCAGGGGCAATTAATACTGTCACCCTTTCCCTGTTGCTGCCAGTTTAGGCCAAGCTGTATCCCCTTGGACAGATTGAGGCTAGGCCATGCCCGCTTCCCCTGAACAACCAGATTGCAGCTGGACCATGCCCCCTGCCTCCTCATGCAGATGGATGGAGACAGTCCATGTTCTCTCTTCTTCTCCATCTCCTGCCTCCTGCCCTCAGATACCAGATTGTGCCTGCCTGTCAGATCCAGCCTGCAGGGGGGGCCTGGCACCACCCGTGCAGCCTGTGGGGTGAAAAGGTTGAAGACCACTGGTCTAGATACCTAAATAACCTGATCTTAAAGGATCAGAGTATGAAGCACCTAATTCCAGCTTTTTCCAAATACAACATAGGCCAGCATTCTGAGAGGCTTTTGGTACCTATTTGCAACTCTAAATGTGTAATTCCTGGGTTATCCAAAAAGCTCACTATTTAAAGACTGCAGATATTCTCAGAATTGTTGTTTAGTTGTTATCCTAGGCACCTAAATTTCTGCCAGTGGGTATGCATGAACTCACAAACCATTCTAAACACTAGCGCAGGGTTCAGGAGTTATCAAGAGGACTATTCAAAATAGACATTTATTTCACTGTCTTGCTAGTGGGGCCAAATTGTTTAGTAATGATCTATGTACAAGTAAACTACATGTTTCCATCTTCCTATCTCATAATACTGTTACTGTTAGAGTACTCTATGGGAATATGAAAGACTCTGGTTCAACTTCTTGCTATATCATTTGCATTCCCAAAGGACCACTCTGACTTGCACATCATTGGGTACTGTATTGTAAGAGTGGTCCTTTGGGAATTGAGTACTGTATTTCTCTTTTTTTGAAGACAGTAGCTCGGTACTTAACTCCAGATGAAGGTCCATGGCATAATGTTCAACACAGAGAAAAACATTAGGTGGTGCATTTGATTTTTGGCTGCCATAAGCAACTCCCCCCATAGATGCTTTTAGAACATTTCTTCTTGGATACCTAATGATCCTCATGTGTTCTGAGGAAGATATCCAAATCAGGGTTGAGGATTCTATTGGGCAAAAGATTATTACAATTTAGGTATCACAATGTTCAGCATCACAACACATCAGTCAATGAGGATAGGGGCTTCTGACTTTGAGTTTAGATTCTCTAAAAAATCTCTGTAAGTCAATGGGATTCAGACAACTACCTGCCTATGGGCAATATTTTAAAGGTATTTATATGCCTAAAGCTGACAGAAATTGATGGGGATGGGGGAATTAAAACATCTTTAAGCATCTGGCCCTAGGTCATTTTTTGAAAAGGGAAATCATGTTCCTAAGTCACTTTTATTTTTTTGATAAAATCACCCTCTACCCTCCAGTCCAGCCGATCAGAAAATATAGCTTCACTGCCTCAGCTATTTGGAGAGTCAAGTTTAAACACTACATACGTCTTTATATCCTGAAGCCCTTTTCTCCTCCCTCAGTTAATGGTGGGGAAGATAAGAGACAGATTTCACAAGTCTTTGTTACAATTTAATGCCATTGTTTTCTTTCATCTATTCCTTCATTGTGTTATAGTAATTTTAAACAACTCTGTACTTCTGTTTTTCTGATGGAAAAGTTACAGCTTATAAAAGCAATCACAGCTACACTACAGCTTTTAATATCAGCCTATAATAGTTCTTCCTGTCAGTAAAAATGTCCGGGAATGTCTTTGGTTTCCTGATTTTTTAAAGAAAAAAGTTAATAACCTGCAGTTAGACACATATACTTTTAATCCACATTCAGTAAAAGTTTTTCCTATTGAAAGAAACTCTAGCTGCTTGAAAAAGAAGCCACAAGATGACCTTTTCCCCCCCCTTCTTGTTCTAAAGAACAAAACTTAAAAAGCTGTTACTGAAAAAAAATCTGGAACAATTCTTAATGCATTCAATATGGTCTGAAGAATGCGAGAGAACAATAGAACAGGGATAAAAAAAATACTGGGTTGCCAGAGAAAGTAGTAAAAAATACCATAAGAAGTATTTACTATATGTTTATGAAGATAGTGAAGAAGAATTTTAAAGTCTGGCTTGTGTTTCTACACCTCTCAAATATTTTGACTTCAGAACCACCTCTCCTGCAATACTGGCTGGACTTTTCTGTCTTAAGAAGGCCTTTGTTTAGTAGGGGTAGCCTTTCTTTTACCTGAGGCATTAAAAAACTAACAGTTCCTGTAACTGTGCCTTTTCACATGCCCCAACCTGATCTTCTTATCTTCCATCTCTTGGTGTGTACTATTGGTAAACTTCAATTCAAGTCTCTGCTATGTAGCCTTAGCATACTTAGGAAATAAAACCTTTCATACTTATTCAAAGCCCAAGAGGGGGGGAGAATGCTTATGGGGTTGCCTGCCAGGCCCCAGTCACTGGGAATGACTTCTTGATCAAGATCCACCCAGGAATTTTGCATGGTAAGGGGTGGGGAAAAAGGAAGAAAGTTATTGGTAGAGTTTGGATGGAAGAGTGATGGATGGAGTAGCTGCACTGTAGATAAAGGCAGGGTAGACCAGGTCTAATTCAAGCATTTTGGGATGAGATTGCTCTGATTTTTTTGGCAACAGAGGGAAACACTGTGCCTAAGTATGAATTATTTTCTCCTTTAGTCATTGATGAAAGGCAAAACACCCAAAGACCCTGGACAGGGTCCCTGGTGGACTCTAGTCCACCTCAAAGAAAAGGTGGCTGGGCAGATGCATGACCTTATAAGTTCTGACTGAATGCACAGACATTAGCCATATGGATTGCCAACCCAGGAAGGAGACTTAATAGCTAAATCCCACATTTTCCACCCAAGTTGTAAAACATTTTTCTTTGGGGTTGGAAGCCCTTTGGGATAGTAGAGAACCATAACCGTCTCCAAATACCAAAAGGGAATTACAGAAAAGATGGAGATGGACTTTTCTCTGTGGCTGTAGGGGACAAGACTAGGAGCAATGGTCTCAAGCTGCAGCAGGGCAAATTTAGGTTGAAGATTAGGAGGAACTTTCTGGCTATGAGGGTAGTCAAGCACTGGGAACAAAGAGGCTGCCTAGAGAAGTTGTGAAATTTCCAATCTTAGATGCTTTCAAGAGTAGATTAGACAGACACTTTGCTGGGATCATTTAGTCAAGGACGGTCCTGCCTTTAGCAAGAGCTGAACTGAATGACCACATGACCTTTTCTTTGTTTATGGAGAGCTTTTATGAGGTTCCTTCTAGCTCTGCTTTTGTATAATCCCATGACTGTGTGGACACCCATGATTAGCCCCTCCATGCTATGAAGAAGGGGGGAAGGGCTGTCCAAATGGCATCAGGTAACAATCTTGCAATGATGGGCTATGGGGTCTCTATGAACAGTTACTTTCCTGCCCATTGGTTTGGACCATGCACTCCATGGGGGTGGGAGGGTATGCATGTTTTCTCTAAATGTGAGTCCTTATCTCTTCTGTGTAGTGCATGGTGGACCCTTATCTATGTCATAGGTGCATTGCTCTCTACACTGCAACTGGAAGGAAGGGTGAGTAGTCTTCCACTTACCATACTGGAATGAGGAGGACTAGCAGGTGGTCCCTGGATTAATGGTACAAACTGTGAGGAAAAATCATAGGACTGAGTGTGGAACAACCTAGGCTTCAACACAGGAAAATTTATCTCTGAGTATGTGTCACTCCTGTAGATCTGAGAGGTGGAGATCCACTGGAGAATAGGTGTTCAACCTGGGACAACCTGTGTTGTGGACAGCACAGAAGCAAGACCCATATCCTGCATGGAGATCATCCTGCTGTCAGAGCTATACCCTATGTCCAGCCAGAACCCGTGCGCACAGCCCTAACCCCAGCCTACCTGTCACCTGCCCCAGGCTACACTGCAGCTTCTCTTGACTGATAACACTGCCACTCTGGGCATCCCAGAGGTGGTGGTGGTAGAAAGGAGCCACAGGGCAGCCTGGACACGGGCTGTGCATGGCTTCAGTTAGAAGGGCCCAACAGTGGTGAGGGGGAGAGGCCACTTTGCCCCCATGCCTAGCAGCAGCTTCTGTCTGGACATCACTGCTGCTGCCTCCGCTCAGCATGGACAGGCAGTCTGGAGAAGGTGCAGGGCAGGCTGGGGTTGGGGCTGTGCATGTAGGTTCCAGCTGGTCCACTCCAGCTGGGGAGAGTCCAGAGTGGGTGGAAGGCAGGCCAGCACTGGGATTGGGGCTGTAAACTCAGCTGCTGCTGGGCAATGGTGGTAGTGATGGGGAGGAGCTACAGGGCACAGAGGCTCTGGACTCTTGTGGGAAGGGAGGAAGTGCTGACTGGCCTGAGGCAACTCCCCAGAGCTGCCGATATGGCCTGTGGGCCCCTGCTCTGGAGGGAGGTGGGTGGGAAAAGGAGCTGGGATGCCAGAAGGCAGTGGGGTAGTATACAAACATTTGTTTCTCTAGTCTAGTAGATGCTTTACCAGAGGCAATTTCTTTGAAACGGTTGAGATTTCTAGCAGTGTGCCATTTTTAGTAAGGGGGTAGTATGTGAATGCTTCTATGTCTAGCACTTTCAACAAAAGGAACCGTGATTCTACTGGTGTAAATGTAATACTTGTATATGTAACCTGGATGGCACTCAGTTATGTACCCCTTCTTCAAGTGAAGGGTGTTAGCAGGTACAGGTGTGCTGTGGGAGGCATAGCTTCCCGCCTGCATGCAGCTTTCCTCCTTTCCCTAGAGAGTAGAGTCAGAACATGTGTTGAGACTTAACTATATACAGATTTAATAGGATATGAAGAAATATATATATATGCTATATATATAATATATATATGCTATAAACCATCAGGAGGTCAAAACAAAGGTGTCATAGAACATTATGCAGTCTTATTCCATAATAGGATGCCAAGTTATTTACAAAAGAAAAGGCACAGGGTCCACAAATAAAAAAAGGACAGGATCTCAGAGGAAAGCAAAGGTTAGCATACTGCCCAAGTGCAACTGTTGTGCCCCAAATGAAACTACCCTGAGGGGGCAAGGGGAAGGAAAAGGGAGAATGAATACCCTGATTCCTTAAGGGGCAACTGTAACTCTTCCCAAATCACCCAGCTGGCCAGGCCCAGTCCCAAGTGTCCCTTTTCCCATGAGGTGTTCCCCCAGCTGTGCACCACCAAGGGAAGGGCCCCTCTCCCCTGTGGGAATCCCCTTTCCTAGGCAACTCACAACTCCTCTGGGGCCTGATGAGGCTGCAGTCTCCCAGGGCAAATTGTCTCCTCCTTCGGCAGGGGCCCCCAGCTGCATCAGGGCTCTCTTGGGCCTTTGGCTCACTCATGGCTTTGTGCAATGTCCTGTGCACCAGTGGCCCTTCTTGGCCCTGTGCACCCTTCTGTGCACTGATGGCCCTGCCTCATGAAGGGGTATAGAAAAACCCCGTTTTTCTTTTTTATTATTATTAAAAATGCATTCCTTCCCCTTCTCCAAACATTTCTGATGTTTTCTCTGCACTCTCTGTCCCTTATAAGTGATTACAAGTAGTACTAAGTAAACTAAGATAAGTTCTTGTACTCCCTTATAGTAGCAAGCCCCTTTTATATTGTAAATAGTGTTCTATTATGTTCATATTGATTTTTACTGTGTTAAATTGTATCATAGTATGTGCCTATTATGTTTGTATTGGTTCTTGCTGTTTTATATTGAATTTATATGATTTAGGCCTGTGTCTGTAAAGTATTGTCAAGTAATGCCAAGTTTCCATTTTGTATGTCAAACCTCCATCTTGTGTCCTCTACCCAGGCATAACCTATTGTATAGTATGTTGTAACTGTGACTCATGTCTAACCAGTTTCATGTAAATTGGTTCCTGGATGAATGGGAATGAATGAGGGTGCTTGAGGCAAAATGGTAGCAGGCTGAATGATCAACTCAATGACTGGACCATTGCCTTGCATTGACTCACCCAGAAACTGCAGACCTCATCCAGGAACAGACAAAGCTCAGTATTTGAAAGATAAAGAACCTACAGGAACGCAATGTTTGGAAGACAAAAACTCTGCAGAAACCAGCAACCCCACCATTGTGTCCCACCAAACAATGAGGACACCTGGAACTGCACATATGTATCTGAGCAGGACTGTCCTTGCCTGGCCATGTCCTTCCCACAGGACACACAGGTAGCACACCCCTTTAAAAGGGGTCATAGAGTGTGATCTCTTTGGGATGCCCTCTCTATCTGGACCAGCACTATGCCACACCACCTATCCACCCAGTGGCCCTGCTGGAGACCCCCTCAGGACAACACCTTCTTGGAGAAGACCTTGACTGACCACCGAGGATCAACTCACAGCCCAGGATAGGTAGCTATCACCCACCTTCCTTCCCCAAGCAAAGGACCTGGCCTCGTCCCTACATACCTTGACTTCAATCCTTCCACCAAGCCTTTTCCTCTCCTGCTACCATTGTGTGTGTGTGAGTGCTTGTGTGTGTGTGTGTGTGTGTGTGTAAGAACCAATAACTTTGTGAGCTGTATAGCACATTGACTGTCTAATAAAACTAATATTTTGTTTTACCCTAAGTTGGTTGCTGTCTTTCTGAAGGCTCCCAACTAAATCCCTGTCTCTCTGACCTTCTTCTGTGATTCTCCAGCTTTCTCTCCCTCTCCGCTGACCTCCCGGCCCTACTCTTTGATCTCCCAGCCCTAGCCCCTGCTCTGTCCTGCACCTCTGCCTTCACCCAGATCCCTATCTCTCTGTTCTCTTTTTGTGTTCTGCCACCTGTGCCTTCTTCTCGATCTCTCTTAGTTTGTGTCCCAGCACCTTTGCCTTCTCCCTGATCTCTGTCCATTCCCACTTGTGTCTCACTGCCTCTGCCTTCTCCTTGATACTTGTCTCTCTCTGCCTTCTCCTGGATCTCCCTCTGGTTGTGTCTCACTGCCTCCGCCTTCTCTGCAATCTCCATGGTACCCCCCAGAACCCCTCCCTGGCTCCCCGACCCAGCTCCCAGCATCTGCAGCTCCCCCACAGCTGAGCTGGCTCCTCCACAGTCTCTCTGGCTCCCCAATCTGGCGCTCAGCATTCGTGGCTCCCCTGGAGATGACCCAGCTTCCTCGCAACCCTTCTCCGGTTCCTGGTACCTGCAACTTCCCCTGCGGCTTCTCTCCAGTTCCCTGCAGCCCCTCTCTGGCTCCCAGCACCCACAGCCTCTCCTCAGATTCCATCACATCCCCTCTCTGGTTCCCTGGCTCCCCAACCTGGCTACTGACATCTGCAGCTTTCCCTCACAGCCCCTCTCCAGTTCTCCACAGCCCCTCTCTGGCTCCAGGAACCTGCAGCCTCTCTCAAGCTCCCCCTGCAGCCCCTGTCTGGTTCCTGACTCCTTTTGGAACACATTCCAAACCACGAACAAACCTTGAAGAGTGGGGCCCCCAACTAGAAATCATACTGCATACTTTCCCTTAGTCCCATTTTCCCTCCTCTCCCCATCTACCTTTTCAGCTCCCCCATAGCTCTGGCTCCAGTCCCAGACTCTGTGCAGGCATGCTTCCCTGTTTTGCAGGCTTTGGGCATTGTCTTTTAATCAATTAAGATCAATTAACCTAAAGATACCCCCAGCCTCAGTTCTTCAGCCCAGGCCCCAAGCACATACATACATACACACACAT